>NC_138049.1:62918103-63528103 GCF_964194185.1 Rhinolophus hipposideros | reverse complement strand
AGAACCAAGAAAGCTAGTGGTGTAATTCAGTGTGAGTCCAAAGGCCTGAGAACCAGGGTAAATCCTGATCCAAATCTGAAGGCCCAAGAACCAAGAGCACTGATGTCTGAGGGCAGAAGAAGATAGATGTTCCAGTTCAGAGAGAGTGATTTGCCTTCCTCCATCTTTTTGGTCTATTTATGTTCTCAACAGATTAGATAATGCCCAATCACATTGGGGAGGGCCACGGCTTTACTCATTCACTGAATTCATATGATAATCTCTTTAGGAAATATCTTCACAAACACATTCACAAATAATGTTTTACTGGTTATCTGGTCATTCCTTTGCAGTCAAGTTGACACATAAAATTAACCATCACAGTATTCTACACTTTCATTACAATGCTTCTAGGTATGAATGTATTTATTTACTTATTTATTCTTAAATCATGCCTTCTATTTTTGCGGGTTCATGTCTTTCATCAAATCTGGAAGTTTCTCCATTGTCACTTCAACTCTTGCTTGTCTGCTATTACCTCTGTTCTCTCTCTTTCTGGGATTCTAATTAGATACAAGTTAGACCTCATTCTATCTTCCAGATCTCTTAACTTCCCTTTTGTATTTTCCAGCTCTTTGTTTCTCTATGCTGTGTTCTGGGTAATCTCCACAGATCTATATTTACATTAACTCATTTTCTCTTTAGCTGTGTCTAACTGAATGTTTGCCCCATTCACAATTGTGTTTTAAATTATAATTTTCATTTATTGACATTGTATTTAGTTCTTCAAGTGTAACTGGTTTTTAGGACAGTCTCTTGTTCTTTTCTCATTTTTTATTCCACTGTTACATGTTAATCCTAATTATTTTACTATATCTATTATCTAAGTCTTGATGGTTGATGATGTTTTATGTGTTGGTTTTGCTCACTTTCATTTATTGTACTTTGTTTCTCATGGTTTGGTGATTTTTAAATGAAAGCTTATATTCTGTACAACTTAATCTAAGGAAATTTTGAGGCTCTAAATTGAAGGTGCTTTCCTTCAGAAAGAATTTGCTTTTATCTTTGCTTTTACTGGAAGCCGGAGGATGCTAATGATTTAGATCTACTTTAATCCTCACTTAAGGTTCTGGCTTCATATAAATATATTGGGTGCTGCCTTCTCACCTAGCAGGATGTCTAAGGCTCAGTCTTCAGATTTTAAGATTAATATCTTCATATATGTGTATGTACATATATACATATGCCATGAGTGCTAAAAAATGTACACAAGTGGACACTTTAGTCAACGTTGCTCAAGCAGTAGTTTGCCATAATCAGAAGTGTCTGGATGATTCTTCGAGCACCTCTTGTAACTGCAGAAGTCAAACGTGACTTGTATTCATCTTTTGTTATTCAGTATATATTGAGTGTTACAATTTTAATAAGTTTTTCCTTTCTTAAAATGTATATACATTTTTTTGGCACCCTCTGTATACATCATATGTGTGTGTGTATTTTCATTCAACCTATGCTATGCAACCAGTGTTTTTTGTAGTTTCAGGTATGGAAGGAGATTGCAAGGGCAAGAGATATATAGTTTAACATACAATATGCTACCCATAGCTCAGACTGCCATATTTTCAAAATGAACTTAACTATTGTGTTAAATTGCATAATTACAATATTCTTCAGTTGCACTTTAAATATTTTTCAGTCACTTTCTTATTCTCCTAAGATGATTTATTACTGTTTACTTTCATTTTGCATAATGTGAAAATCCTTTCTCAAAAATGTTGACTGTTTATAATATTTCCACAAGATCTTGAAATGTGAAAAAAAATTAAGAAATCTGCAATCATCACTGAAATGTCAGCTCCATCCACCAAAATTCAAGTTCCATGAGCTCAGGCTTCTGTTTGTTTTGTTCATAATCTTAATGCCAGTATCTAGAACAGTGTCTAACAGGTTCTCAATAACATTTATTGAATTAATGAATTAATACAGTCTGTACAGAATGACTTCCTTCTTTGAGAATATAGAGAAGTGTGACAGATGTTACTCTTATTTCACCATACAACTATGCTTATAATTCAAAGGTCAGAAACCTTTTTGTACCATCTTATTTAACCCTAATCTACTTTAATTGTTATGAAGAACCAGTATTATGCTGGATCACTATTACACAGGAATATTTTACAGAGGTATACATGTTTTTTTCTAAATGAGGATTATCTAGAAATCATGAAATCCCTCTTATGGTATTTCATTCTTGATACTGGTTTTATTTTATATTTTTCAGTCAGTATTTCTACTGCAGATCGAAACTTACCTTTGTTTCTCTGCCAAAACAATGTGGAAACGTGAGTGTCGCTTCTGCTTGTTGACATTGATAAGATGGTATTGCAGTGTTTTGGGGGTTTGGTCCATCAGCTTTGTCACCTGAGTTTAAGATTGGTGTGCTCTAGAGTGTGTCAGGCAATTTTCCTTCAGTCTATGCTATAGCTAGTACTTTTTGCAGTTTTATGTACGGAAGGAGAGTGCAAGTATCAGTAGACTGATGACTTAACAATGTTACCAGGCTGCTATGCTTTCTCAAAGGTACATTTTTGAAAGGATGGTTCTCTATCCCTATGGTAGGTAACATATCCCACAGAATATCACTTATCAATCAAAAAGGCATAAAAGAGTATTGATTGATCCTAAAAGAAATAGAAAATGCCTATTATTGAATGTCTTCATTTATTTATCTACTCTTTGGGGGATGTCCACTGAAAAATGTGTATTCTCTAAATCTTTTACTCAGTTACAATTTTGAAATAACCATCATTTTAGGAACTGAGGTAGATGCAACAATAAATAAGAGGGAGTCCCTGGCCTGAAAGATTTTACAATGTGACAGGGGAGATAGACATGGATGCGGAAACTTACATGCAATAGAAGTCCTTGGATTGGGTATGGAGTGCTATGGAAACACAGAAGGAAAGGTAACTGATTGTTCCTGGACTGAGAGTTGGAACAACGGGAGATGATTAGGGAAGGCCTCATAGGAATGAGATTTGGCCTTGGCCTTGAAGAATAAAAGGCAGCTCAACAGACATTCTTATCATAAAAAATTGCATGTATCTTCTCTTTTTGACACCCTTTTGAAAGGGAGAGCCTCCGTGATTTTAGCAGGTAGGCTGTACTGGTGTTCAATCACTCTGAAAGTCAAGGACTTTAATACTTTCTCAACTTCTGCTTCTTATTTAAACTTACTTCCTTTTGTTTACTTTCAGTGCAGGCAGAGGTCATTTGGTTGTTGTTTTTCCCATTCTTAAGTCTTGTATTCTTTACCATCTGAAAAATCTGCCTTATTTATTTCAAAAGAAGGAACAAAAGTGCTTTTTAACCATGAAGTGCTATGCAAATCATAGTTGTGGTTATTATTATAATTTCATGTACTGTATTGATTTTTCAGATGGGAAACTGAGACTTTACTTAAATGACATACCTAAGTCATATGGCTAGAGTAGTGGAAATGGGACTTGGTATACTCACAAATCAGTTTGCTCTTTTCTTGACACCATGTGCCTCCCAAGGCCTATCTGCAAGTCGGATGACTCATCTACATATTTGTTCTCTCCAAGTACAGAGAGAAATAATATTGATTCAAGACTTAGAAAACAATTGTATTTTAATAAAAATGACACTTTAGGACTTAAAAATATTAAATTAATCTTTTTTTTAAGCCTACAATTTTATTGGGTTGACAGTGTGTTAAAATAATGAATATTTAAAAGTTTAATTTTTTAAATATGGAAATTTATTTTAGTAATGATTAAAAACTCTTGATCTTTGAACTCATTCATTCATTTATCCATCCATCAATTTTTTTTTAAACCAGATATTGAGTAGAAATACAAAAAGGAATAAAACATTTTTTCCAAGAGCAACTCAGGCTCAAGTCATTTCTGACTTTCTCCCAACTGGATTCTGCTGACATCATTTAAAGCCCTTTTCTCCCTCTCTTTTTTTTTTTTTTAATTCAGACCCTGATGCTCCTTCAAAAGAAAGATTTGGACAGGAACTCATGCCAATCTCTGATAGAACCTAACTCATTTTACTTAATTATAAGCAAAAACTGGAAGCATATAGTACCCTCTGATGATGAGTAAACAAAGGAATATCATATTGCCTACAAACATATTTTTAAACAGAAGAAAAGTAGGGGGTAATCCAATTTTTAAAAACTGCCATTTCCAGTAAACTGGTTTGAAAAATATCTGGTTTGTCTTCTCATTAAGATTCAAGAGAGAATTGAATTTATATAATTGTAATAAATTATGAAAATCTCAAGCAATGAATGGCTTGAATTTGAAGAATTCATGACTGCCAAATTTAAAAGAAGTGGAAGAAGCCAATAGAAGGGGAATATTGAAGAAAATCAATTAGTGAAGTAAGGAAGAATTTGCAAAACTCTGCTGGAACACAGAATAAATAGATAAAAGATTGAAGTGATGAAGGAGATAATGAAAAACATGGAAAAAGATATGGAGATCCAACCAAGGAATATAGAGTTCCCAATGGAGAAAACTTATAATAATATGTGGACCAGAAACAAAGATCGAAGAGTTAATGGAAGAAAATTGGCTCATCAGAAGAAACTCAGTCTAAACATCTAAACATCAAAAGTATGACTAGTACCCACAGGCAAATTCTCTAACAAAACAATACTCAACAGTACTTAACCATTTTCAGTTATTAAGAGTACACAATAAGAGTACATATCAGGAGTACATAAAGAGTACATTTCTAATGCCCCCACCCCAGGACACACACAAAATAAAACCAATAACCATCCCTCAACTGTGTCAGTTATGATCCCTGCAGGAAACAAGAACCACTTCTGATGGTTCATTGAAGAGACTTTGATAAAGGCACTGTGTATACAGGGTTAGAGGTGCAAACAGGAAGGTGGGGCATCCAGAGATTAACCACAATAGGAAACTGTTCATACATTTTGGGCTGAGGTAGTGAGGGGAGAAAGTGGAGTTAGCAGAGTTTAATGAGCTTCAATCCTGGAGGAGGGGCCTTGTATATGTTCTAAACTTGCAAAGGGACACAGCTACTATGGCTGCAGTGATGCTACACTGAGCAGGAGGGAAAGGGAGAAAGGGAACTTTGACCGTTCTCTGCCCTCCTGCCCTCTGATTTCCTCTCATTGGCTGAACTCAACTAGGACCCAGCCAGCAGGAGTGCTAACAGAGGCAAAAAAAACATCTGTCAGTCTTCTAGTGGTCAGAGAAGGGTAGAGAAACATGAAATGGACCTGGATGGTGAGATGGAGATGTGGATAAGGAAAACAATTGGTATATCTAGCAAGGATCAAACAACTAGTTTAATCGAGAAATATCCAGTTAGCTTTGGGGACAAAAAAGACAGTAGTACATGGATTCTGTATCCAATTACTTTGTTGTTCATGTGTGAATGAAATGAAAAGATAGCCAAGCATAAGCATGGGCTTTGAGAACCTTCTGAGGGATTCAGTGAGTACAAGAGAGACACAATCTTTGCTTTAAGTAAGCTTGTAGTCATTAAAACCAATTTATAATAAATAGTGTCATGTGTTGGGAGAGAAAAACTTCAATACCAACTTGGGTCAGACTGGTCAGGAGCCTACAAATGAACAGACAATAGGAAGAAGAATAGGAGAACAGGAGATGTTATTATGCATGCAGGAGTACCTTATATAGATAGTAGCTTCTAGAACAGCTAGGGGTAAAAGTTTATATTCCAGCCTAATAAAGGCTGGGGATAGGCTGGGGAGGAATTTAAAGGCTTCAAAGAATGAAAGATTTCGGCTGAGGTTTGTTTACACAATTTTGTTTTGAGTGTCCTGGTGCCCAAGATTAGTGCCTCTTTGCCTGGAGACCTCCCTGGAGGGGGAGATTGTGGCAGTTGACTCTCATTAAGATCTGTTCTAGTCAGATAAGGGAAGTTCAGATTAAGAACTCTTTCTGTATCTTCTGTAGTTCAGATGTTTTCATGTTGAAATAATCTGTTTGGTGGATTGTTGGTCTCTTCGCTTGGCTCTGGAAGTGGAAGCACAGGGAACTATAGGAACACCTTGGAGGACAACCTAGTCCAGAATGAACAGGGAGACTCCTGATCTTAGTTGATTCTCCAGGTCTTAGTCAAGACAGAAGGATGAGTAGGTGATAATAAGGCAAAGCAGCTCAGAAGAAATCTAAGCAAAGAGATCAGCTGTGTATAAGACCAGGTTGACACTCAGTGCGGATTGAGCAACCACGATACAAGAGTTAATTAACATAGCCTAATTAAAAATCTTTACAAAATTTTCATAGAGAACTTTCTTAGTCCATATGGGCTGCTATAACAAAATGCCAGAAATTGAGTGGTTTATAAACAACAAACATTTATTTCTCCTAGTTCTGGAGGCTGGGAAGTCCAAGATCAAGGGATTAGCAGATTCAGTGTGAGGTGAGAACCCATTTCCTAGATAGCCATTTTTTTTGCTGTAACCTCACATGGCAGAAGGGGTAGGCCAGCTTTCTGGGGTCTCTTTTTATAAAGACCCTAATCCCCATCAGGAGAGCTCTGCCCTCGTGACTTAATTACCTCCCAAAGGTCTCACAGGCCCCACCACCTAATAACATCACTTTGGGCATTAAGGTTTTTTTTGTTTTGCTTTGTAAGATTTTTTAATTGGGGAAGGGGAACAGGACTTTATTGGGGGACAGTGTGTTTTTTCCCAGGACCCATCAGCTCCAAGTCAAGTTGTTGTCCTTTCAATCTTAGTTGTGGAGGGTGCAGCTCCAAATGTAGTCTCCATGTTCAATCTTAGTTGCAGGGGGCGCAGCCCACCATCCTTTGTGGAAGTCGAAATTGCAGCCTTGTGGTTGAGAGCACGAGCACCAACCAACTGAGCCATCCAGCCACCCCTCAGCAGCTCAGCTGCAGCTTGTTGTCTTCATTCTAGTTGCGGAGGGTGCAGCTCTCTGGCCCATGTGGGAATCGAACGGGCAGCCCTGTTGCCCAGAGCTTGTGCTTTAACCAACTGAGCCACCCGTCTGCCCCTGGGCATTAAGTTTTAACATATGAATTTTGAGGGGATACAAACGTTCAGACCATAGCAAGAACTGATGTCATATCTATATTTAAGAAGCATTTATTGAACACGCATTAAGGAGTTGACAAAAAAACATGTAAAATGTATTCAATTCCTTGTTTTTGACTGAGCAGTTGCAGAGGGACGCAGGTCAATAGAGAATTAGGGCAGCTTTCTCCCCCCAATTATATTGAGAAATAATTGACATACATCACTGTATAAGTTTAAGGTGTGTAGCATGATGGTTTGATTTATGTGTATTGTAAACTGACTACCACAATAGATTTAGTTAACATCCATATCATCTCATATAGATACAATAAAAAGAAAAGAAAAAAAGTAATTTCTC
The DNA here is from genome assembly GCF_964194185.1 of Rhinolophus hipposideros. Classification (NCBI taxonomy): domain Eukaryota; kingdom Metazoa; phylum Chordata; class Mammalia; order Chiroptera; family Rhinolophidae; genus Rhinolophus; species Rhinolophus hipposideros. Next base: position 63,520,685 of record NC_138049.1, on the reverse strand, counting down.
TTTGTGATGAGAACTCTTAGGATCTACTCTCTTAACTTTCCAATATATTATACAGCAATATTAACTATAGTCATGTTGTACATCACATCTCTAGCACTTATTTGTCTGATAACTGGTTTGTATGTTTTTGATCACCTTTCTCTAATTCCTCTTCCCTTGACCCCCACCCCCCACCCCACCTCTAGGAAACTCAAATCTGATTTCTTTTTCTAGGAGTTTCTTTTTAATTTGGATTCCACATATAAATGAGATCATACAGTATTTTCCTTTGTCTGACTTATTTCACTTAGCATAATGCCTTCAAGTTCCATCCATGTTGTTGCAAATGGTATGACTTTCTCATTTTTTAAGGCTGAATAATAGTTCACTGTGTGTGTGTGGGGGGGGGGAGGTCTGTACCGCATCTTTATCCATTCATCCATCTACGGACACTTAGGTTGTTTTCACATTTTGGCTGTTGTAAATAACGTAGGGCAGCTTTTGATGAGAGCTGTGTGTTCAAAGCAGCATGGGAGAGTGTGGATGCTGGGAGGCAGGCACCCAGTCTTCTCACGTGCGAGCGAGAGGTTTGATTTGGTGTGCTATATTTGGCCCCCAAATCATCTTGTGCTCAGAATCTTGGTGTTGTGTTTAGAAGGACTCTAAATAAAGTGTCCCTAGTAAATTTTATGTTAATATCATTCTTGTCAATGAGAATCATATACTGAAAGATGTGTCAGTAAGTTGGCAATACTAAGTATATTTTCTCCATTTTTTCCATCTCTTTTCACTTCTAAAGATTCATCACAGTAAGAGAAGTAGTGCAGCTAACATTGTTAAGTTTCCCAAAAATTTTAATAAGTAGGGTTACTCAGAGGATGTTTTATGAAAAATCTTTTTTTCTTACGGTTTATTCAAATGAAGACACTGGGAATTTTTCAAATAATCCTACATAAAAAGAGTATCTTGTACTGGTGTGCTTTTTAGTAGACATTATTCCTAACAATTCATTAAGGGACATACAAAGAAAAAAAAGCACAAAGCAAATAATCACAAAAATATACTTGGTGATAAATACATATAACCCGAAATTCACATCAGTAATTAATTAGAATTGTTCAAAATTACTTCACCTCGGAAAAACAAGACTTCTATTTATAATTAAATTTATAATTAAGTACTCTATGCATGTCATGCATAAAGGCATGTTTATACAATGTAATTTTATATTATTTCTCAATAAGAATAAGAAAAATGCAAGAAGTTGTTGGTATTTAATATAAGGAATTGTAACTCTCTGACACTGTGTTTTTGTGGGAAAACATAAACTTGTCGGATTAGAAATATGCTGATTTAGCTAATTTTTAAGTTATAAAATTAGTGTGATTATTTGGTAGCTCTGAAAATAGAGTAATCTCTAATGAAATATATGCATGAAGAGAGCCATTAAGACATACTTTATCTTCTTTATCTAGGCTTGTGATAAAATGTTCCCTACTGGTGAAAAAAAAAAAAAAAGCTATGAATTGAAGAGCTGAGCTCTCTATCAAGGGACTAATGATTATTGTATTAAAATGTAAATGGAGTGGTCATGAGTGCTTTAAAATTTGTGAGAAAAGACTGTGGAATTGTCTTTATTGTGTCATTATTGTGGCTCCCCACAGGAGCAACTGTGAAGGTGGGGGTGGGAGTGATGAGCTGAACCTCAAAGTGCCAGGGACCCTTCCTGCAGAGTGGAGCTGGTCAGGACAGCATGGCAGCATCACCGAAGATTTCAGGATTTGGAGATGTCAAGTTAGGAAGCAAGAGCAGGAAACACATTTTAGAAAGTCATGTTAGAGAGAAAGAGCTCGACTAAGGACAGAAGCCCACATACACTGTCTGGGTGGGTAAGGACAGGACTGAAAAGACTGATTTGGGGGGAAGCCAAACTGCATTAATCTCTGGCTAGGCTCAATCTGGGAAGGGCATTATTCTTCTAGAAGCAGAAAGAGGTCCAAAAGTAATGAATTGTCCTAGGACTGGGAAGTAAAAACGGAATGAAACAGAAGTCCCAGGGCCCACTGAAATTGTATGTAAAAATGTCTGTCTCTGCATGTTTTCCTGGGGAGATCAGATCCTTAGCAGGCATCAGACTCTCAAAGAGATCAATGACTCCTCTCCTCCCTCAACCCTCCTCTCTTCTTACCTCCTGCCCCACCCCCAAAAGCCACTGACCTAGAAATGAAACTTTACATTTAGGGAGTTCTTATCATTTGAAAATGAAATGGCAACAGTGACTACCTGAAAGCATTTACAGTTTTAAAGTTGTGCCAAAAGAATTGATTAACCTAAGATTTATATTTTTGATTTTTTTTCACCCCTCAACTATGTTGTTTATTCCTAAATTCCTTCTCACTGTGGTGAAATTTAATTGAACATTAGAGATGAATCTGTGTTAAACTAGTGGATAGAATGGAATGAGGCATGTCTTCTGGAAAGAAATGAAAATCCAGAGCTCAAAAATTAGACTTTTAATCTCCCTGTACCCATTCTCCTCTCTCCACCCCCCCGCCCCCAGTCCCTTAGCCCAGGTATGGTGCCAGCAAAAGCCAGCTTTTCCCTACCAAATGGTACTACCCATATTTCTTTAGTTTTTTACTTGTGAGCTTCATTTTCCATTTATATATATATTTGGGCCTTTCTCCCCCTGTCCACATCCTGTTTAATGTGGAGTGACAAAACCTGGATACCACACCTGAGCAATATATCGTTCTCCGTGCGGCATTTGCTGTCCATGTCAGGCTGGGTTTGCTAAGTGGCTTGCAGTCCAGGCATCTGACAACTGCTCTTTGTGCAAGTTTCGATGCACTGCAGTTCTAAGCTGCTTTCTCAGGAGGCAGGTAGCAGTAGAGGCCACAGAGAAATGGAAATGGCGAGCACTGAACTTTGTGCCGGGGTTCCTTTTAGATCAGTTAGGGATTTATTCATCCTCTAGCTAGAGGGAAAATTTGTACGTGTTCTCAATAATTATGAGTTAAACGCCAAAATATAGGCACACATCACTGGCAGTCCTTTTAATGATAGGATAAAAAGCTTTTAGAGAGATGAGAAGGTAATGGTGGAGAGCAAGAGACTGACAAAAATAGAGACTTCATAATTTGTCTCTCCTCCACACTCCTGAATTAGAATGTATGGGAAATTGACTCTGGGGTAAAGCTATTTCTGCTCTTCTCTGCTCTCATCCATTTGAAAACGGATGTAAATGCCTTATACAGATGAAAATGCTGAAAACCTATGAACCAAGAAATCTTAATGCACCATGATATAACAGAATATAAGTGAACAGGGATGTCTAAAAAACGTTCAACTTGATAGAAATCTGATATGACCAGGAAATTTGATAAGGTTGGAAATTAATCAGCCTATTACTCTGTAAACAAAACTAGTCAGTGTACAATACAGAAGCCTTTTTCCCTCTTTGGATATACTGTTATTCAAAATATGTTTTCAAAAATTTAAAGATAAAAATTGATACTAGAATTTTATGTACACATATCTTTTATGTGTTAAGGTTTTAAAAAAAAGCTTAATGTATTCCCAGAATTTTATGTTTTTTACAAAAGCGATTGAATTGAATATATTTATTTTCAGTGACATTATACTCTCCCAGAATCATTTTGTGGTGTATGTACTCTCTATTTTATATTTTTACAAAATACAATTGTATTTTTTTGTCTTCAAGATGATTTTAAAATAATTTTGTGTTATGGGCAGATCTACTCTTTGTAAATTCATTTTTAAGATTTTGACTATGCCTTCCAACTGAACAGTTTGTTTAAAGGAGGGACCTTGTATCGGAAGAACAATTGTTCAAGTAGAACTCTTTTCTCCTACATTATCTCCTACTATTGTAGTTTGAAGTTTGGAAGTCTTTTAATAATGTCACTCTAAAAGTGTATGTTAAAATAGTCTGTTCTAAAAATCAGATAGCTTGAGTAAAATGATAAGCATTTACCGTATTTGTTTATATTCTTAAATATATTTTGTATACTAACTCTGAAAAGGTCTAGAAATAGTGACTAACCCAATAGCAATGAATACTTCTAGTGCCCAGATTGTGGTCTCTAAAACCATTTCCCACTAAAATAAACCAAGGCTTGCTGTAGAAATGGTCGATTTCAGGTCAAAGTCAAGAAGAGCCTGGCATATCATATGTAAAAGCTAGGAAGCTATTAAAGTCTGTTGGAGTCATGTCAAAAAAAGCTCAGAGGCCAACTGAAGAGGCCCTCAGTCACTCACACAAAGATGGGATCACTAGAATATCAAATATATTAGATGCTCAAAATAAAACACATCAATTATATTTAAACTCTTAAGTTCACGATGACACTGGGGAAATAAACTCACTGGGAAAAACAAGTCATTAGTCAATTTGAGAGAAGACCAGGGAATTGATTTATTATTTTTGAAAACTAAAGGGAAGGAGTCAAGCATTTATACTGGTTTTCCTATATGAACTACACCACAGAATAACCAAATGTTTAAAGAAGGTAAGTTTCTTTTTACAAAATTGCAACCAACAACTGTAGAAGGAAAAACAGAATGTCACCATTTTGCAATCCTTAGTGAAATAATAGATCTAGGCTATGATTATCATGAGCTGCTATCAATACAAAAGCGCCAACCAGACATTGTGTGCCTCCTGATGGAAGTACACACCACCAACCATGAAGCATTCCTGCCAAAAACTGAACCTGAATCCAGTCAGCCTCTCCATGCCTCTACCAAATTATTGGAAATGCATAGGACAACGAAATACACAGAGACGCACCAGCAAACCAAAAGCTCTACAGGACAAACAAACTAACTCTGTTTTCAACAAGTAAATTGCAAAGCAAAAAGAAACGGAGGTACCTATAAAATAAATGAGATTTGAGACATCCACCAATGGCAATGTGTGGACCTTATATGATGCTGATTTAAACAAACTGTTTTAAAATTTGTGGGTAAAAGGAAAAAAATGAACACTAAAAGGTTATTTGATGACAGTAAGAAATTACTTTTAATTTGTTTAACTGTGTGATGTATTATATATTTCATTTTTTCAATGTGCTTATCTTTTAGAATTATATATTCACAGATAAATTTTGCTTCAAAACAATCCAGGTAGTCAGCATGGACTGGAGATGTAAGTAGGAATACAGATTAAACAAGTTTGGTCGTAAGTTGGTGATCATTACAGCTAGGTGCTTATCCATGAAAATTCACCATTCTACTTTCTCTATTCTTACATACATTTGAAATTTTCCATAATTAAAAGTTTAACAAGTATTTTAAAGATTTTTTTCTTAAAGGTTGTTCTAATACTTTTTCTTCCTATGTATATGAAGTTTTAAAAAAAAGACCAAATAAGAAGATCTCAAATAGAGATGACTCAGAACTCTTACTTCTTTTAACTAGTAAACAGTGAAATCCAAGTTCTATTTCTGAAACTGTTTTTTCCTCTGCCAAGACTTTTGTCAGTCATTGTCAACTTAAGAACTTAGAGAAATTATGCACTTTTGTGCTTTTCCAAGGGGATATAAGCTCCATTGCATTAGCAAACTCTGCCGCTGTAACAGAAAATATACTCTTTTATTCTTGGGCTGTTTCTCAGGAGATGCTGAATAGTAAAGATAATAACTGAATAATGTATGTACACTTAAATGCACATTTACTTAAAAGTCTTCAGAGGAAAATTTTCAGAAGTGTAAATACGCAAACTGAACTCAAAATATCAAAATGTCATAAAGTAAAACTTTGTTTATGTATTTATTGATTCATATATCTAACCACAAACTTTCTTTAAGTACCATCATATTAAATAAACAAGATAAAAATCTCTGTTCTCAAAGATTTCGAAGTCTTAAAAAAATCAATGATTACAATTGAATGTTATAAATATTATAATAGTGTCTGCTTTTTTCACCTTTTTTGGCTTAGCACCTAGCAATATCTGCCATGTAAAGAATCTAAATAAATATTTTATAAATGGGTGGATGGATGAATGTTGTTATGGAGGGATGTGGTGGGAAATAAAGGAAGAGAGATATATGAAGGTCAGATCAAGAAGGGCCAGGAATATTATGCTAGCAAAATAATCTTTATCTTGAAGACTAGGGCTTCTTTGTTTTTAATAGATAGACTATCTTTTAGAGCAGTTTTAGGTTCATGATATAATTGAGCAGAAGGTACAGAGACTTCCCATATACTCCCTGTCCCTACATGTATTCAGCTTTCCCCACTATCAACATCCTGCCCCAGAGCGGTACATTTATTAAAACAGTGAACCTACATCATTATCAACTAAAATCCATAGTTTATATTAGGGTTCACTCATGGTGTACATTCACTGGGCTTTGACAAATGTATAATGACATGTATCTATCATTATAGTACCATGCAAAGTAGTTTCACTGCCCTAAAAAATCCTCTGCGCTCTGCCTATTTAGCCCTCCCTCTCCTAAACCTCCAGCAAACACTGATTCTTTTACGGTCTCCATAGTTTTGCCATTTCCAGAATGTTGTTATATACAGAGAGTGCCAAAAAAAAAGTATACACATTTTAAGAAAGGAAAAAACTATTAAAATCATGCTGATGGTAACTACTTTGAGCACCTCTTGTAATTGCAAAGTCAAACATGACTTGTATTCATCTTTTGTTATCAGTATATGTTGAGTATTACAATTTTAATAGTTTTTTTCCTTTTTTAAAACGTGTATACATTTTTTTGGCACCCTCTGTAGTTGGGATCATATGGGATGTAGCCTTTTTAGATTGGTTTCTTTCACTTAGCACTATGCCTATAAGTTCCCTCCATGTCATTTCAAGGCTCGATAGTGCATTTCTTTTCAGAGCTGAATAATATTCCGTTATCTGGATGTATCACAGTTTATCTATTCACCTAAAAGGATACTTTAGTTGCCTCCAAGTTTTGGCAATTATTAGTAAAACTACTATAAACATTCATGTGCAGGTTTTTGTGCAGGTGATTTGAGTAAATATCAAGTAGTATCATTGCTGGATTATATAGTAAGAAGATGTTTACTTTTATAAGAAACCGCCCAACTGTCTTCCAAAGTGGCTGTACCCTTTTGCATTCCACTCAGCAATGACTGAGAGTTTCTGTTGCTCCACATCCTCTTCAACATTTGATGTTGTCAGTGTTTTGGATTTTGGCCATTCCAATAGGTGTGCAATGGTACTTAATTGTTGTGTAAATTTTCAGTTCCCTGATGACATGCAATGTTAAGCATCTTTTCATACCCTTATTTGCCATCTGTGTATCTTCTTTGCTGAGGTGTTTGTTCGATCTTTTGTCAAATTTTTAATCAGGTAGTTAGTTTTCTTATTCTTAAGTTTTAAGAATTCTTTGTATATTTTGGGTAACAGTCCTTTATCTAATGTCTTTTGCAAATATTTTTCCCAGTGTATGGTTTGTCGTCTTCTTCTTTTTACGTTGTTCTTCACAGAGCAGAAGTTTTTAATTTTAGTAAGTCCAGCTTATAAATTATTTCATTCATGGATCATGACTTTGGTGTTGCATCTAAAAAGTTATCTCCATACCCAAGGCCATCTAGATTTTCTACTATGATATCTTCTAGGAGTTTTATAATTTTGCATTTTACGTTTAGGTCTATAATCCATTTTGAGTTAATTTTTGTGAAGAGTGTAATGTCTGAGTCTAGATTCAATATTTTCACATGTAGATGTCCAGATTTCCTAGCACCATTTGTTGAAAAGATTTAAGAGGAATTTTTTTTTTTTAATTTTAGGAACAAAATGATATTTCTTAAGAAACCAAATGAAAGTTTTTAAGTAGTCTTTCACTTAATGTTCCAGGATAAAATATACTCTGTATAATCAAATAAGGGACTAATTTACCAATATTGAGCATTAAAGCAATTAAATCCTGTATGTCAGACCTCACAAAATATTTATATATTCTACTATCCTCAAAACAGAGGAGAACCTCACAGTTTTCAATTGTTATACTGGGCTGAGCATATTTTTCATGAATTTAAACTATATAATTGAATTAATGAATTAATGAAAAAAATCACTTATGAGATTTCTAACTCAAAACAATAAAAATATTCTAAAAAATTCTAAAAAATAAAGGAAAACTGTGGATTCACAATATAATTATTTCAAAAAATAACATGGGATTTTTATTTTATTTAAATAAAAATGCAAACTGAAAAGTATAATTCTTTCTAATAAGTTATTATACCTAATAGCATAGAATTGTTGGTGCCACTCAAAACCTACAGTAGATGGAATAACTCCGTCATACTAAGGTGAAACAAAGACAGACATTACCATTAAAATAACTTATATAGTGCCTTGTACCCAGATTACAAAACTTGAAGTTCACATTTACAGTAATTCTAGATGCAATATAGATAAAGCTAGTTCATAAACATGACCAAATCTTTTCACTAAGATTTGGGAGCAAAAAGAAAAAGCAATATTCATCCATTCAATATGTATTACGTCCTTACCACAACTAAGTAAATGAAGAAACAGTATTATAGTAGATACAAAGTTGTATTAGACAGAGTTCCACTTTCAACAAGCAAACATTCTTCTAGGGTGGATAAGAATGTACCAGAATGACTTCAGTTAAAATAGAAAATGACTGGAGGTAAAAGAGGCCACAAACTAGTTGCTAGAGATTTCAGGGAAGAGAATAATTCTTTTCAACTAGGAATATCAGGAAATACTTCATGATGAAGAGAATATTTGAACTAAATCTTAGGAAAGGAAGGACTCTACTACCTCCCACAATCCTTTCATGCAGAGCCTGCTTGTTTCACAAATCTTAAATACATCGGTTGAGGAGGTAGGGTTGGTGTCCTTTTCTTGCCCTCCATTCTTGCTTCTATACAATTAGTACACCTCTGTCTTATAAAATCTGTTTCTCTGAGGTTCATGCTATTGGAATTTCTACCCTTTTCCATAATCTGTTGCTGTCAACCAACAGCCTCTGTCTTTTAATCACTGCTGACCTTAGTTCCTCTTCACCCTGACCTTCTAATACTCATGCAGGATTCAACATACATACAGACAGAACTGCCACTTAGATTTATGCAGGTGCAGGAGAGCCTTCTCCATCAATGTCTCTACTATTGAGTTGCATAGTTATTTAGACAAATTCTGGCAGATGATGGTAAGACATCTTGAGGAAAAGGTGCCATTTTCTAATTTGCACAAAGTTGTTGCAATGGCTAGTAGCATGGATGGCTGTGGATAATTCATTCATTATCCTGGCCCATTTGTTCTTTGGCCTCCTTGACACCGATTACCTTGACCACTGTTCCACTTCAGCATAAAATCCACTTCACACCTTGAACTTTATCATCTCCAGAGATGAGATTACCTCCAAAATAATGAATCTACAGACCCTGCTTTCCTACCTTAACCTCCTGTATTTCTAGCTCACTTACTCAAGTGTTTCTTTGAAACAATTTTCCTAGTTAGTTAATACTACTAATTCATTTTCCCTTATATTTTCTCTCTGTTCATTGGTTTCGGTTACCTTTTTCTATTCTCTCCTATCTAGATTAGATTTCATGATATTTTATTAGAACCATTCTGCTATAAATACTCTCAACATCTTTACCATTTCTTCCTGTTTCACATTCTCTAGAGGGGAAAAACAATTCTTGAGGAACCCAACATCTGCCTTTTCTGGGCTGGCACTTATGCAACTGAGCACTGCTGGAGAAAGCCCATAGCCACCAGGTGGTTACCTCCCACCCCATCCCATAGCAGACTTCCCCTCACTCGTGCAATTCCAGCAACAATTTTTGATAGCTTCTACAACAGACTGAGCCCTATTGCCTTTGCATATGTTATTCCCTCTTGGAATGCTATCCCCCAAAACTCTTAGCATAGTTGATCCTTAGCCTTCAAGTTTCAGCTTAATTATAATAATTAGTAGGTAATATTTCCTGAGCAAGTTTTTTTGTGCAAGATTTGTGTATAAATTAGTTCAATCTTCCTAGTACCCTTGGGGGTAGATGATCTTATTATCTTCATTTGACAGATGAGTAAATTTAGGATTAGAGAGGTCAAGTAACTAGAGATCACTTACATAGAGAGTGGTAATTGTAGAATTTGGACCCATGTTAACTTACTACAGGGCCTGTATGATGAGGTAACCTACAACTTTTTTTCCCTGTCCTGGGCTATCTCCCCACTCTCTGCTGTTACTCCTGCACAGATATATCTTCCCAATGCCACCCTAAAATATTTAATGATCATTTCCTAAATTTGTAATTAGCTATTTATTTCCTTGCTTATGCCTTACATTTTCATTCTCTCCCTCCTCTTACTAGATTTAAACTCCATGGAGTTATGTGTCCATTTCACTTACCATTGTGTCTTCAGGGTCTAGCATCGTGCCTGGCCCATAACAGACATTGGTCACTGCTTGTCAAATGAGTGGAGAAGGTTGGGGATGAGACAGGCAGAGAAGGGCATTTCAGGCAGAGCTAGGCATGAACAAAGCCCTAGCAGGAAGATTTGAAACATGTTAATGTGACATCCTCATGTGGTTGTGACATGATAGATTTTCCCACTCTTTATACTGGCATTGGTGAAACAAACAGGGCTAAAGAATTGACAGATACTATATAAAACTAAAAAACTGAAGGCATCCTCTCCTCTCCAGTGCTGAGGTCCAGTTGTGAGATGACTGCCTTTGTTGGGGAAGATGGAGCCAACTCGCTCTACCCTGAGTTGTGGCTGAAGTGGCATCACAGTGCCATCCTTCCGCTCCATGCATGAGTTTTTGTTGAGACTCAGGGCACTTCCCAAACATGTAAGGACTGAGCTATCAGGGCATAGATTGCCATAGTCTTGCCTTCTAAGGAGGCAGGAAGTAGGAGTTGGATAAGAGGCAAGAGAAGTAAGCTACAATAGGATAGAATTTTATTACACATGACCAAAAGTCATTTCAGTGCACTTAACACAGAAAAGGGCAAGTGCAGGTAACCTTTAAAATAACTTACAAAGATCAAAACAAAACAAAGCTAAAGTGAAATTTTGAGTGTACAGAAAGGTAACATTTGCAGCATTAGTTTTATGAGGGGAAGCTACAAGGCCATAATATATCACTGGGTCATTTTAACTGCAGTGTCTCACATAGCTTTAACTCTAAATTTTAAAGTAGCAAGTGCAAAAAGAGAGTCTCTAAAAGTTATGTACTGTTTATGTGCTACAGAAAGTTATTTATCTTTTCTGATCTTGTTTAAGAGTTATTATAGTGTTACAATGTTCTTCAAGTTTGATACCACATATATAGGGCAAAGTAAAAGGTAGAGGAGGTGTGGGCTTTAAAGGGTAGGGAAACATAGACTTGACCTGGGGTTACAGAAAACATTATGGCAGGGAAGACAGCAGGATGTGACTCATGACTGGTTAAACCAGAGCTCTCCACACACATTTTGCAGAGCAGCAACTTCCACCAGGGAATCCAGAGTTTGACTTGGCTACCAACACTGTCTTCTGTGATAATAAGGGCCACGGGATTCTAATTTGCCTTGGTTTTCAGGTGTTTATGAGGAGGAAAGAGAAGGTTCAGGGACCAGGAAAATTCAGCACAGATCTGCCCCCCACAGCTGATCCCGAATACCATGGAGGGTGGACAGCTGCCTCTGAATGCTGTTCCTGGGCTAGTGTGTACCTGAGAGATTACACCTGGAGCACAGAAGACTCCATCCATGTCTCAGCACAAATCCATGGGATCTCATTCCTGTGAGCATCTGAAACTTGGCCACAGCAGTGTGCTTGGCCCAGGTGGGGCAGGCTGAAGTTCTGGGAGCACTGCCCTTGGAAGCAGCCCTCAGACAATAACAGAGGGGAGGTGGTGGATAACTGCGTCTCCCTGGGACCTCGATGAGTGTGTTTCAACCCTGCAGGACTGAGCTACATGCGCCCACAGCAGTCTCCTCTTGCTCCTTAATGAGATATAATTCACATACCATAAGTTCTCCCTTAAAGTGCACAACTCACTGATTTTTAGTATATTCACAGAGCTGTGCATCTATCAGTATAATTTAATTTTAGACCCTTTTGTCATCCCAAAAGGACTTCTTTTTTTTTTTTTTGCAATAATAAAAACAAACATTTAACCTATGTGTGAGGTTCTGTGCCAGGATCTGTGCCAAGTACTAGACCATGTGGGTGAACAAGAAAGACATGTTCCAACCCTTGTGCAGCTTAAATCCCGGTGGGAGGGACAGGCACAGATGTACAGAAATACAGTAACAAGAGAATTGTAGGCTGTGGCGATAAACAGGGTAATGAGAAAACTGAGGACAAATCTTTACATGATAGGGGCAACGACAGACTCCTTGAGGAGATAACATACAACGGAGACCAAAAAATATTGAAGAGGGATCAAGTAGGGGCAGACGTGTACAAGAATGTTCCAGACTCAGAAAATGGCAAAAGCAGGAGCCCTGAGGATTAGCTTGAATTAGCCTTAGAAAAATAGGAAGCAGACAGGGCTTTATACACCACGGGAAGGAGTTTGCATTTTATTCTAAATGCATCAAGATGCCACTGAAATATTGTAATCATCAGGTGTCATGACCTCACATGCTTTTAAAATATTTGTCTGTGGAAAGTGGATATTCAGCAGGCATGCGTGGAAATAGGAAGACTGCAATCGTCTGGGCAAGAGATGATGTTGACGTGGGCCAGTGGTGGCTGAGGGGATAGAAGGGAGTCAAATATATTTCAGAAACAATAGGAGGTGAGAAAACCAATGCAGTATGTAGAGTTTTCTGGAAGGAGAGCAGAGGAATAAAGTGGTTATCTGGAGTCAAGGATGTTAGAAAGTGAGATGTGCTTGAACACATTTGTGATTTTGATGAGAATACAACAGATGAGAGGGCAAGAGCACTGGTGCCAAGAGTGACTGGGTGAGAGCTGGAATGGGTGAGGTCCCAGTAATGCAGCTGGTCAGTGGAAGAGCTGGAGCAGGATAGAATCATACCCGTGCTACCAGTGTTTCCTGAGGATTCTTTAGGCATCCTCGGAGCCACTCAGAGGAAGGCTGAGCAAGTAGGACTGTTTGGACCTTATTCCCACTTTAACCAGAGCACTGCTTGCTTTGTTTATTTTGTATTTGGGGCTTATGCATGAACTTTCATTTGAAGAAAGTGACCTGGGCTCAATGAACTTTGAGAACAATAGCACTATAGTACACTACTTGCCAAGAAGTGATTTGTTTGGCAAATATCTCTATAATTTTTGAAGGCATTCAAAGTTAAACCTAAAGGAAGCAGTGTTTCCAACTCTTTTTGTTACCTAGGATCTACAGATTAGCCTGGGTGGTAGAAACTGAAGTGTGTGGCACTGAAGAAATCTTAAGGGTCTATGAGACCAGACGGTTGGGGCCTCTGGCCTGGAGTGTGGGTAGGACGGGGCGGGGTGCCTGCGGTAACCTCCACAGGGAATAATCTGGGGTAGCCTCACCATGCAGGTCATAGAATTCAATTTGGAAGTTCATGGTCCTCTCCAGGAAGTTTTGCACTCCCTAACGACTCATTCGGCAGGGGGCAGCTCTGTCCAGAGGCATCATTTCCCGAATTATTGAACTGGCTTCTGCTCAGGTTTCTCCGTGTAGGTGTGTGTAACGTGGACAAGTGATTGGGAGCGGTGCTGTCATCTCCTAGCACATCGTGACATTGACGTGGATAGGTCCTGGTGGGGGACTTTACTGCCCGAGCTCTGATGCTGTTTCACCCTCGTTCTCTGAAAGAACCTTGTCCTGGCCCTGCAGGCGTTATCAGAGTATCCGGTTGTTCTTTTATTTAATGCCATGAGGCGTGGGGCAACATACACAAATCATCTGCACATAGACACATGTATTCCAGTGTGGTAGAAATAAACAAAAAAGACATCCACTTGTAATAGCTTATAGACAGAAGTTTTATTAACTGTCATAAATTGTGTTATTTAGCAAAGAAATGTTTAATAATTTACTCAGTGAATATCTAAGGAGCATACAAAAAGCCAAACACTGCAAGGAACTGGCATAATAAAAGATTGTGATTCCTTCTGTCTTCTGGAGGAGACAAATAATTGTGGTTGCGTCTAATGCATGCTATATTGGAATTAATTATAAAGAGTTACGGATGCAGAAAAGCAAGTGAATAAGTGTCACAGAAACTCAGTGATGGCTTCATAGAAGAGTGTTGACTGACCACGGCCATGAAATATACAGAGGAGTTTAGTAGGTAGAGAAGTGGCAGAAGGGTTTTCTGGATTTATGAGGAAGTGTACAAAGCCATGGAGACCTTAAAGGAGCCGATATGTCTGAGACATAAATACTTCAGGATGCTGAGTGTGGGGCAGGCCCAGAGACACGTGGGAAGGGAGTTTGGGTCTAGATAATTGCTTTCTATGCTAGGGATACCACTGAAGATTTCTAAGCAAAGAGAGAAGTGTGCTCAGACTAGAATTTTAGTAATATCCCTGTAGCAGAAGAGGCCGAAAGAGAAGCTGGGAGATTTTAAGGAAAACTGTCACGGGGGCCTGAAGGTGCTGGGTAAGGCAGTAGCAAGGCAACTAGAGAAGGGAAGATAGAGTTTGAGACCTGTAGGCGTTAGAATGGAATGATCTGAAGAAGAATGGATATGAAGGGTAAAGGAAGAATTGATATTGACAAGTTTTCTGCTTTGGTCATGATGCCATTAACTAAGAAAATTGGTAAGGGAAGAGGAGCTGGTTGAAAGGCAAAGAAGAAGAAGCTTAGGGTTTAAAAATTATGTGTGGAAACACAAGAGCACAAGTGCTTTATTTAATAGCTACATATGGATATTATTAAGACATTTACATTTACCTTGATAATCCTTTTGGCCAACATTTATTTTGAGTTCTTCTTCTAGTAATGAAGATAGATTTGCATTGACTATTCTACACTCCCCTGTCCTCCTCTTTTGTAATCACATCTGTGCAAAATCTGGGACAGAAACAAGGTTTGTAATTCATAGAAGAAAAAAATCACCCATGAGGGATGGAATCCCAGCCATCACAGGCTTTAGAGGTATCCTCTCACCATGAGTTAATTGACTACAGATAATATCACAAATAATGCATTCCTATTGTCACTGGATTTTTAAAAAATACTCATTCTGCTATTTCCACATCAAAGCTTGTAAGAAGTAAGCTGTACGTGGGTTTCACACCGTTTAAGAAGCTTCTGACATTTTCGAAGTTCCCCTGGGGTTTACAATGAGAGTCTATCGAGGAATACTGATCTCTAGGAAATGAAAGGAAAATTCCTCTCATTTTTTGTCTAAATAAAATAACGAAAGGAGTGCTTGATATTCAGACTCTTCACAGAAATTGCATTTTTAAAAGATAAAAGAATAATAGTGGCAGCAGGTTGCAACTTGCTTTTTACTTTTGCTTTTGTGTCAATGTGCATGCTGAGTGGGGAATTTGAGGAAGAAGGTTTGAGCATAATGAGCAGAAAATTGTGAGTGATCGATCTGTTATATACATTATCTCGGTGCCTAAGTGAAGAAGGAAGTGGTGAAATTATCCTTTGAATTCAAAACTATGCTAATCATCAATCTAGATAACTTTTTCAGGGGTATGTTTTGTTTGCTTAATTATCCAAACTGGACATCCTGTGACTCCAAATCCATACAGCCCCCTGCTTTGTTCTTGTTGGGTAGACAAGTATTTCATCTTTTAAACAATGGTGTGTTTTGATATGCTAACTTAATACTTATCTGTCAGGGAAAAGCCCATGATTGTCTGTGCTGTTCATCACTATATATCCAGCACTTAGCACAGTGCCTGGAGTATGGTGGAGTCTCAGTAAACCTTTGTTGAACAAATGAATGAATGAATGAATGAATGGTAACTTGCTATTCCTGCTCTCTACACCTCTAATCGCTCCAAATATTACCACCAACAAGAGATATATGATCATCTTATTAAGACACCATGTGAAGAAATCTCTTAATAAGATGATCATATAATCTATAGTTCAAACCAAGACACTTTGGGGAATAAAAGGAATGCTGTTAATAATTACATCAAGACAATCGGCATAAACCAGGACAATCTTAGACAAACTGGGACATATGGCCACCCTATAAATAGAGGATTATTACACACCAAAGGACCAGCGAACATATTTCTTACATATGTTGCATGTCTTGTCTATTTTCTTGAGACCTTACTTGGCTTGATATAATTGACCTGCCCTTTGGAGCTGATTACTACCTGTTCATTAAAGTCAATAGTTTTTCTTTTTCTTTTTCTTGCCTTCCAATTTGAATTAGCGTTAAAGTGTCAGAAAAAGAAAGCTCTATAAGGAGAAGTAAAGAGGCTTTGGGGCACTATTCTAACCCCCAAACCTAACCGTGTTTGACATATGTAGTTGGCTCAATAGATGCTTGCTTAAAAAAAAAAAAAGGAAGTTCTGTTTTCAAAATGGTAGAAGGTAGAACTAGTACACTGCTCCCACACAAAATCCATACAAATGATTAAAAATACATATTAAAATATATATTGGCATAATAAAATTTGATGGAAACTGTTACTTGACAAAAAAACTAATGAAATCTTGAGAAATGGAATGCACATGGTTTAAGATGAATTGGAAAATCACTTCTCAGAACATGTAGAGAAGTAACACCAAAAGAACTCCATTGCCAGAAAAGATTAGAGGTAGGGGGCAGAAAGGAGACCAGAGGCGATCAACAAGAGAATCAGAGTGGCAGCAGCAGGACAGATTGACCCCTACGTATGCGCTAGCGCATGCCAGGTATATTCATCTCTACCTAAGAGCAATAGGAGTTTAGGATAGAGTGACAAGGCAGTTCCCCTAGATATCAATGCCCCAGGGGAATCAGGATTGTCTTTATATCACCAAGTGTCATGGCTCCTTGTTCCATCACTCTCTCTGGAAACAAAGCAAGCCTCAGCAACAGCTCCCGCTCCCCTACCAGGCTGTACAAAGAGTTAACAGATAATCTAATAGAGAAGTTCAGCTACCAAAACAAACTGATAAGAAAAGTTTCAGGAGCATCAACACCTTTTTGAGAAAAGTGTGCCTTTTCTCAAAAAAACAGAAACTAGACAAATGAAAGAATTTATACTAGTGGAAGTAGTATGGGGCCCTAACATAAGCTTATTTTATATCATTGAAAGATAAGGAAAAAACTAGGGTGATTGATTATGAAAAAGAATCAACTAGGTATTGTGGAAATGAGATAAATAAATGTTTTGAAATCTGAAAAACTCAAAAATGGACTGACTAGCAGAATAAACACAGTTAAAGAGCAAATTAGTGATGTGAAAGACTGTACAGGAAATTATCCCAGAATGTAACACAAAAGGAAAAAGTAAAAGAACAGCACAAAAGAAAAGTTAAAAAACAAACAACCATGAAAAACAGGGCTGGAAATCAGTATCAGTTCTATAGGGGTCCAAACTGAGAGAATATGGAGAATGCAGAGGAAAAAATACTTGGTGAAATAAAAGCCAAATAAATAAATGCATACATACATACATACGTATATACATAAGCTAGACATGAAGAAAGACTGAAGTCCTAAAATTGAAAGGGCCTATCAAGGGACAAACACAGCAACAATGGTGACAAAACCAAATTCTAGACATTCCATAGTCATGTCAAGCCTAAATGGAAAATCCTAAAAGCTAGGAGAGAGAAAACAATTAGAATACCTACAAAAAAAAAAAAAAAAAAAAAGAAAAATAGAATCATATTGGCACCATACTCAGCAGCAGCAGAATTGGATACAACAGAGTACAGAGCATCACGTTCAAAAAGCTGGGAGGAAATAGTTTTGAGTCTCTAATTTTACAAATCTACATTGAAACTGTCACTCAAATATGAGAGTAGAGTAAAACATTTTCAGATATATGAATCCTCAGAAAGCTTATTTATTACTCATGGATTTTTTTTCATAAAAATCACAAGATGGGAGGATACACCCCAGAAAAAAGAAAATGACTTCCAGGAAGAAACAGCTGAATACATTAATTGTGTAATTTAAAATTGATAATAAAAATGATATTTATTTCTAAGGAAGTGGTGTTTGATTTCTTAAATTGTAAACATAAAATTAGATACAATTAGAATTATTTAATTTGCTTTAATTATACAATCTGTCACAAGTCCATAAAGGTACGAACTGAGGAAAATCAGAGGCTTGGAACCCTCTGATTAACCAGACTGTGGCCCTTAGGGGAGGCCCCGCTTGTCCTGATGCAAGAGGAGGGGAAGGCCGGAGGCCAGAGGCTAGGACAGAAGCAAGATCTAATCTCCCCCAATGAAGTTGTGAAAGCCCATGTACCACAGAATCCCTGACACAGAGCCACCTCTAACCTTTAATGTAGCTTCCTGAAGATCTGTATTTCCAATTTCTGTCAACAACTAGTTTTTTCTCTATGCCATTTTCAAGGAATCTCAAAGGTTAATAGGATTTTTATAAGGAGAAAATTTGAAAAATCAAATAAAATGGAGTATTAGCAGAATATTGAGATCCCAGAAATGTTCTAACTTGCACTATAACCCTTTAACTTTCCTCTTTCCAAGTCAAGACATAAGGAGTTCTGAATGATCTGTTTGTTTCCCTTCGTATGGTGCCCCCACTATCCACGCGGCAGAGAGCCTCAAGGGGAGCGTTCTTTCTCTTGGCAGCTCAGTGTGAAAGTGGAAGTTTGTTAACAGAGGTAGCTTGTAATTACTACCTCAGTAAGGAGAATGTTGTGTTTTCCTTTCATTTGTGTCTTACTTGGCATCATGCCTTGGTGGACACCTGTTGAGACCACCCAGTTCACCTCCATCTTCCTGGAGCACAGCCCTACATCTTCCCCTTTTCCCACAGCAGGTGCTGCCCTGAGCCTGTCTGCCTGACCACAGTGCTTGGCCTAGTAATTCATACTCTGTGGGCCAAAATCCTCCAGAACTTTCTGTTCATCCCTAAAGTTGAGCGAAATGGGACCCTTGCTGTTTGGGAATCTGTGAGGACGTGATCTGGATCATGACCATATCTCCAGTACATGGAAGAAGAAAGTTTGCAGATAGAGGGAATGAGGCAGAGAACCAGGAATAAGGGGAAGAGGGATAGAATCCTGGTGGAATCTGGTCCTGGATCCTGTGGCACTAGTTATACCCCACCCATGCTGGATCTGGGAAAGGAAATTCACCCTTCTACCTAGCTAGTTCAATTTGACTTTCTGGCATTTGCGATCAGAAGAGTCATCTAGTTCAGTGCCATCCCCCGAACAGGTGCACAGTAAAGGTCACTGGATCCAGAGGAGCAGGCCAAAAATCAATTCAGCATGAGGTCTGGCTCTGGAAGAAGGAGGTGAATGGGCCAGGCCAGAGCATCCTTATTGGGGCAGAGCATGTGTGTGGGGGCAGGTTCGACCATGTGGGAGCAATTTTGCCAATAGGAGACAAATTACCAAGCACCTGGCCGCGGCGCATGCCAACAGAGCACAGCAGAGGTGACAGTAGGTCTCAGTAGAAAAAGGTTCTTTATCTTGAAATTGAAAACAATATTTGGGGAATTCTGTTTTGAGTATTGTAGGATTTGGGCCTGCTATGATCTTTCTGTGGTCTAATAGTTGATTTGCATTGCTTTTCCTTTCTCTTTTGTTACTTTCTGCCAACATACTTATATGTGAGTTTGTATCTATAATTCCAGAGGAGAAGGAGAGAATTAATGTGTCAGCCCCTTGGGCTTCCTGATGAAGAGACGTTTTCAGGGTTCTGGGTGAGGAATCAAGCCAGGAAGAATGTAACTACATAAAAGTCAATCCCACTTAAAGGCACAGAAACCTCTGACCAAGGGTTACCTCTAACCTTTAGTGTCACTTTCTCTGGAGCTACAGTTTTTATTTGTGACAACTAACACATCCTTTATTCCAGTTTTAAGGATTCTTCGACTTATCATATATTTCTCTGGCATTTTATTTTGGCCTCAGTTTCTTCATTTGTTTCTAGGTGGCAATCAGCTTTGGTCTAAACCAGGAGCATGGTATTTAACAAGGTGTTAGAATGGGAGCATCCTGGCTTAGTTTTGACTGAAGTGCCAATAGAAAGCCAGAGTGAGTGTGAGACAAACCCTCATCTGCCGAACTTACAAAGGAAATGATGGAGAACAATTTTTAGGATTTGTAGGCCCTCCTGACCCCCCAACCAAATCAGAGATATAAATACAGAAAATTTATGAAAAGGGGAGAAAATTTGCTGATGACATTTCTTTGAGAGAGCTGCTGACACTCGGTGAATCCCCTAAGAGAGGAAAGTGGGTTTTGTCTATTACCTCAAGCTTCATAAGAGGGTTTTATGGAGTGACTCAGAGAGTTTTCAAATGTATTGGGAGTTAGCAGACACAGAAACAGATGGCTGAGAAAGTTAAAGTACCCCTGAATCAACAGAGTTAGCTATATTGGGAGCAACCTGAACTTCCAAAGTTTGCTGGGCCAACATATGTGTAAGTGTTTCCTGTGGATCAGATTTGAGTCACATGGGAAGCCAAATTGAGTGGGGTCATCTGACATTCTATCTTAAAGTGCTACACAGAGGGGTGGGGGGGGTTCCTAGTAACATGAAATTGGAGGAGAATTCTTAGGGGATGTAAAAGAAGTTGCAAGTGACAGCCTGTAACAGAGATGCATCCACCCACATCATGAAATATGCCAACAGAGGGGTCAATCATGGAACCTCTGAAGAGACCATGAAAACAGCTCTTGGGCTGTTCTCACCAGCCAGGCCCCAGAGAGCATGAAGCCAGCTTGCAACAGTACCAATGTGAAAAACACCTTTTCTCTTCCCTACCACTCATCCTCCTTCCACCCTCCCCAGTTCTCCTCATAGAGGATTTAGGGTTTGGCTAGAAAGTGGGGGTGAGGGAAGGAGCAGCCCAATGTGAAACGAGAAAACTCCATCCTGCCCGTCTTTTCCACTGCAGACTTCCAACTGGAAGCAACTCTAAGCTAAAGAAGGGGAAAGTATTTCAATTTTAGTGCTCAATAAAATTTAGTGATATGAATAATATCTCAGACTGGATGTTTTAATTATTGAATTAAGATTGTTTTGGGAACTTCAACTGACTGCAGGACTGCCTGTTACTTAAGAATGAGTGTACAAAGGCCAGGTGCTAAACAAGTTTCCATCCTCAGACAATCTAAAATTAACCCCACTTAATACTTTTTAAAAAAAGGTGGTGAACACACAATAGGATTTATAGATGATGTAATACAGAATTGTACACCTGAAATCTACTAACAATTGTCACCCCAACAAATTTTGTTTAAAAAGTTGTGTTTTCAATGCATCATCACTGAGATTTGTTTAACATAGTAATTGAAGCAATAAGTATAAAAATCAAACAAATGTAATCATGCCTCAAATATGTGAGCAATCTTGTCAATAAGCATACAGAGGTCACTTTAATTATTTTCAGAACTAGTCAGGCATTCTTTCAGATGTTGCATTTATTTCTGAGCTTCATAACTTAAATCATAGTTTACTTTTTAAAGCATGATGAAAGGACAGAAAATTAAGGCCATGAAGAAAAGCTTGAGCACTTGGTTTATTTAAGAGGAAGACATGAAACTTCTAATGCCACCAATTCTTAAAACTTTTGTGTCACCAAGAGTTAGAAGTATCAAAACAATGCACCCATGTGTCACAGATACACTTTGACTAAATTCCTAATGTAGTACACTAAATGATCCAAAGAGCTCCAGGTATGGCACTAGTGAGGAAGAAAAATCATAGTAGCATCATGTATCCAAGGAACATAATTGGCAGCCTGTTATTGGTTAGTCTTCAACATCTGTTAGTTAGCATTCATTAAGCAAGTATTATATGCCATGCTCTATAGATAAGGAGGCAGAAAGGTACAAAGTGACCAAAGAGTCAACGAAGAGTAAAAGTTGATCCAAGAGGGCTGAGAGCCACTGTGGGCACTGGGACAGCAGTACAGAGGAAGATGTCTTAATTTGCCTCTATTTAACCAGCCAGCTACATTTATAGACCCTCTTGGTCCCCCTGTAAAACATACTGACTGAAGCCATAAGCATTCCAAAACACTTTCAGCTACTCGCTAGTATGACTGTGCACTTCTTCTCTCATCTGTTGAGTGTTCTGTTGTTGTTGCTGTTGACCAAGAGGTAATTGTGTTCATTTCCCAAATTTATTTATGCCAATCATACTTATTTATTGTGATGAAATAATTTTAAAAATAATATATGATACAATAAAATATGAATATGAAAGTAAGTATAGTTGTTGCTTTTGAAAATTATATTGAATGCTTTGGAGAGATACCATAAAGATTAGTCATTGAAAAAAATCACTACATAATAATCCAGATTCTTTAACAGGTTCTTGAAAGTTTATGACTAAATGGCGGAATGTGCCTGCCATTCTCTCACCTTTCAACCGTAAATGGTATGTAAATGAGCCAATTTTGTTGCTCTGTTCAATGCCAAAACAGAATAAACATTGGCAGAGAACACACTGTCATTTTCTCACATAGAGGAGCACTGTCAATTGCAAAGCCATTGTCTTGGCCACCAGCTAGGAAAAGTAATAACCTCCAGAAATTCTATTATTTGTGTGCCAGTAGGGCCATATGACCACTGCAGGGCAAGTCTTTCAGTATCACCCACCACATACTTCATGTCAGTTCATTCATTCATCCAATTAATATTGATTGAGCCCCCACAGGGAGACTGGCAGAAAAACAATGCCTCTTATTGAACAAGCAGGAAAGAAAATTGTGTGACTCACCTGACTCTATCAGTATGCTTCCAAGGAGGAATCCTGAAACAAGGTATAGTCTCTTCTGATAAAGTTCATTTTGCTGGAAGGTTTACTAGCCTAGGACTGGCTTCAGGGTTTAGCATTCAATTATTTGTATCCAGCCTGACCTGTTCCTTGTGAAAAATAGGCTCCATCTCCACACAATGTAGTGTTGATAACACTTGAGTTTACAGGCCCCTGGGAGTGGCCCCCAGCCTGGCTGGTGGCGATGAGCCAAGAAGCTCAGCCTGGGTAGTAGAAAGGTACCTAGGGAACTGAGTGTATAGGGAGATACTTGGTTCTTATG
Organism: Rhinolophus hipposideros; assembly: GCF_964194185.1. Taxonomy (NCBI): domain Eukaryota; kingdom Metazoa; phylum Chordata; class Mammalia; order Chiroptera; family Rhinolophidae; genus Rhinolophus; species Rhinolophus hipposideros. Next base: position 63,497,552 of record NC_138049.1, on the reverse strand, counting down.
CACACAGCAAACTTTATCGTCCATTTCTATAGCATAGATCAATTTCTATTAATATACTTATATTTAACAAAATTCAAAAAATTGAATGCTAATTTTCCATGATACTCAATGTTTATGATGTGTTAAAAAATTCTGGTAAATATTTATGATGGAGGCTGTAAAGCTCACTGACTTTCAAGTAACTTTCTATTTCTAAGATGGCTTAGACATCACATAAAATTATAGGTCAAATCTTTTTCTGCCTCAGAGGGTGTTTTAAAGACTGAGACCTTATTCACATAACATTTATTACTTTTTTAAGAAAGGAATTAAGTAAATGAAAGATAAATTGACATAGGATTTATAAATTTTCTTGATAAATTTGGGAATTTGAAAATAATTCCTTTTCTGTGTCTATAAATTTTTTACTATGTGAAATGCAATGTCTTAAACAGGCATTGAGAATGCATTCTACTTATCTCCCATCATGTGGCTATAAGTTTTATTTTGAGCAAACATGATTAGGGTAGATAAAATTAAAATGGATGTTCCAACAACTCTGTGTGTTGTCTCTAGTTGACTATTAGAGAAAAGTAAATTGAATTGTCCTAATGTTTCTTACTATTAATATTAGTTTAAAATCCTCTTAGTGTTCTTCCTAAGTTTGGTGTATGCCAGTCTATACAGGAATAAACTTATTTGTAAGAGCACTGAATTATTATCAAATGTGTATTTGGTGATGGGAGGGAGGAAAGAGTGGGGATATCCAGATACCAGATACTCCTAGTGATTGGCATTTCATGCTGGCCCTCTCATCTGCTTATTAATTGACTCGTTCTGTGCAAGATGTTGCTTAAAAAAGAGAAATAGAGGAGTTATGGAATTCTTCTAGCTTATTCCTGATTCACTCCCTTCAAAAGAGAGATCAAGAGGAAGAGTATGGAAGCATGAGCATGGAAAATTAGGCTACCTTTGTGCTAAGGGATCCTTGCATCTCTCCTTGCCTTTACTCTGTCCTGGGTAGCATCAAGGTTACTATGGAAATGCAAAGAGTTCCTGTATTCTTTCCTAGTCCCTCTTCTAGGTTCTTCCTTAATCTGGGGTGAGCTCAGAGGCACTTGCTGTGATATGGAGACTGCAAAGGGAGGGGATATCTGTGAACTCTCCTTCAGTAGAGCAGATCATTCTGGTAGGAGCAAGTGTGTCTGCAATATACACACAGAAGACATGGGACAGTTCATCAGGAAAACTCTAGCTAGGCAGAGTTTGGTTATAGGTAGCTTCTTTTTAATGTAGCTGTGTCAGTCAGCAGTGTTTGCAAATGAGCAGAAATAATATATAAAGCTACCATATGGAAGAATGTGATAGATGCCAGGGACAGTGGTACGTGTGTTCCATACACAATTGTCCACACAACAAACCCATGGAGGTTGGTATTATTTTTATGGCCACAAGGCTACTGAAGGTCAGAGAGTCAACATAAGGCCTGTGACTAAGAAAAAGAGATTCTCGATGAAAGGACAGGACTATTCAAATTCAAAATCTACACTATTAACCTCTACCAGGGATTATAACTAAATGAGAAGGACTCTAAAAGCAATATTCATCCTTGAAAACATTTTTTTTCTAATGTAAAGTCATAAAGGTATTTAATAGGTCGAAACATATGAAATTGACAATATTCAACTGGTTGACCTACAAAAATGGCAATTTCATGTAGTTCAATAATATCTATTTATAACTTTTGCAAAAGATATTCACAGATGGGGGACACGCTGCAGAACAGATTCATATTGAGGAACCCTCCACATTTCCTATGACTCACAGATTTTTTATTGTGTAAAATAAGGAAAATAACCAGCGTAATAGAAATGTACTTTATAAAGTTTGTATAATTAAGGCAGAAATCTTCTATGCATTAAACATTAAAGTTTTACCATTTGGAGGTAAAAACCAGGAACTCTTTGTAATGAGTACATCAACTCTGATACAAGCTGACAGTTTGACATGGGCAGCCCAGAATACCAAAGCAGGATAATGAAACATGATGCTCTAAACCAGGCCTCAGAGAGAGATACTTCTCTGACCACTGTTGGTTGGAGGTATTTATAGTTCGCAATGCATTATTTATGACTAACTGAACTATTTAGTACCAATCAATATAGTTCTTTCATTATACCTATCTAGTTTTCAGCTAATGCTATTTTCTTACGAATTTCCAAAGGAAAAGCGTCCTTTCAGGTGGTTGTCATTCATGCGGTTGGCCAAATATGTTCAGTTTTTCTTTCTTTCAGACACAAGAGAATGAGAATGCCATTTCTGAGGCCCCTGTGATTAGTTCTGGCCAGTGAGTGGTGAGCAGGAGTAACATAGGTCACTTCTGGGCGAAGCGCTGAGTTGCTGCTATGAGACCTTCCGGAACTCTTTTCCCCTGGTGTGGTGCTTGACTACATTTGATACAGGGCTGGTTTCTCAGCCTAGATCCTGGGAAGGGGAGATAAACCTATAGTAGAGCTCCTAGCCCATTCGTGATGGGTATATACAGAAGAAAGAAATAAACATTATTATAACAAGTACTATGATTTGGAGGTTGCTTATTATGGAAGCATACCTTAGCCTCTCCTGATAGATACAGGTGTTTTGAATAGCATAACTACACTTTTGATGCCCATTCTGAAAATTAGGGTTGGGTCTATCTGATTCTGATATTGCTACTGGTTCTGATGGAAAAGACTAGGTACCTGACTTACAGAATGGTGCCTGAAAAGGGCATATTTCAGTGTGGGAGTAGCTGTCCCTTCTAGCCAAAAGTAGTACCCTTCATGTCTAATGACCAGTTCTCAAATGAAGTCCCCAATGACGGACACAAAGCCTTCACAAAGGTAGGAGGAGTAGAAAGCTTTATAAGAAATAAAATTCCAGAGGAAACGGAAACTCCATCTGGGAGGGAATGTTGCCCCTCCCCCATCTACCATGGAGTCAGATTACCTCCATTCATGTCTCTTATTTCATCAGCAACACCTTTACCAGAAGAGTGTCATAACAAAGATGATTCCTAGAAAGGCTGAAAATCCATCATAACCCATTGACATGTTAGCAACAATCGTGTATTAACTAGAAATCCACACAACATAGAGGGAATAAAATGTTTATGAATAAATCTTAAAGCAAAAGAGAGCCCAGAAATCCAAAGCACTAGGTGACTGCTCAAATGAACTGATACGACACTGTGAATAATAACACAGGGAGAGTGGGGCAGCAGGAAAAACTGATTTTGCCAACTTCATGATTTTATCTGGGAGAAGAACCAGTTTTAACCCTGATTCCAAATGAGATTTTTCTTGAGAAAGAATTCCCACAATTGGAGATGTATATCAGTAATATAAAGGGGAAAACAGTTTTCTGTTAAAATCTCTGAATTTCTGTAAATAAATGTATACCTTTTTAGTTTACTGGTAAAAAATTTGCTTCCTTATCGATTGGTGCCAAATCTGTAGCATTATTGAGTTTATAGAAAATTTCTGTTAAAACATATAGCTTTAGGCTTGCCTACAAAGCCTCCTCACATTTCAGCAAAACAGTGAGTCTTGTCAGAATGCCTTGATATCCGCACGATTCACAGCAATCATGTGATGAATTGGAGCATATCCCAAAAAACAGAATATCTATGAAGAAAACATTCATCAGAAGAAAAAGGTATGGGATAAAACACGACAACACATTTTGCTAACAAGAAAAATATATGTAGAGAGATACCCTCTGTCCTCCCCATGCTCAGTGCTCACTATATCTGCTAGCAGGGATCTTTGAAAGAGCCGGCCATTGCAACAAGTAATTTATGCAGCTCTTGTAACACCCAGACGCTAATGCAAATTCCCTACTTAAGAGCTGACCTTCACAGCACCAAATCAGGGCCCAGCAACCAGAAATTTCCCTTCCATCTTGCATGGAGAAGTCACATTTTAAAGCCTGTCATCCTGCATGCGGAACTACCATTTAACCGTCATTAATATGACATTCAAAATTTAAACTGAATAACATATAAAATACTTCTTAGCAGCAGATAATTGTAGTTTATAATTTGTTTCCTCCTTTGAATATCCCACTACAAGATACTGAGCCTTCACATTGGTCTTGACTGTGAGCTCTCAGTTTTGAGGAATTGGTCATGACATAAGGTTCTATAAATAAAGGTTAAATAAATAAAAGTTCAACTTTTGACCTAAATCACATTGAGTTTTGAAAAAAAAAAAGTATTGTATTTATTCTTAACTGCCTTTAGTGCATTAGTTTGCTAGGGCTTCCATAACAAAGTACTACAGACTGCGTGGCTTAAACAACAACAAAAACAGTGTCAGCAGGTTTAGTTTCTTCTGAGGCCTCTCTCTTTGACTTGCAATGTCCTCAAATGGCCTTGTATCTATGCATGCACACTCTGGGTGTCCAAATAGTCTCTTTTTATAAAGACATCGGTTAGCTTACATTAGGGCCCAACCTAACAACCTCATTTTAACTTAATCAACTCTTTAAAGGTCTATCTCCAAACACAGTCACATTCTGAAGTACAGGGAATTAGGGCTTCAACATACAAATTTTGAGGGGACACAACTCAGCCCATAACACTTAGCAAATGGAATATAATGTAGCTTTTTCTTGATCACTCAGGATCTGAGTTTTGGACGTTCATATATTTTTCTGTGCCATCAGCATCTCTAGAGAGTGAAGGGGTTATGGAATGTACTTTCTAGAAATACCCCTAGAGTCCCTTTGTCACCTGAAAACCCTAACTTTTGCTGTCCAATACAGCAATCCGTATCGACACATGGTTATTTACATTTAAATTAATAGAATTAAATAAAATTAAAAATTTAGTTCTTCATTTGCACTAGCCACATTGAAGTATTCAGTAGCCACCTGTAGATAGTGCCACCATACTAGGCAGTGCAAATGTTAAACATTTCCACTATCCCAGAATCCTGCTGTCCTGTTGACAGAAACTCAGCCCTCTTGGCCCGGGGACACCTTCAAGAGAGCATGACACAACTGGGCTCCTTAAGAACTGCACTGTTTTAGCTGCTGTTTCATTTCCTTTCTCTTTGTCACATTCATCTCAGTCCCTCACTGTCCTTGTTTTTGGTCACTGCCTTTTAATATCATGCTGTTTTTTTCCTCACAACCCTTTTCTTTGGCTTTATCTTCTCCTATCCTGTTCTTTGTTGGAATGGTGAATTTTGCTCTGAAAGATTTTGCCGAACAGTGAGAACTCTTCTTCCTTCTAATCAGTAAATGCCATTAAGCTTCATGTCTTTGACCACTCTCGACATTTTTATTGGTGTTTCATTCAGGTACAATCTAAGTGTAATAGAGCCTGATACCTGGACAGTGGATAAGACAGAGCCACATAATCTATCTGGAAAGCACAAGAATCACAGGAAGTCTGCTTTTCCGTTATTCTTCTAGTATTATCTCTTGGGAGATGAGTTGGCCTAACAGTGAAGGACTTTGAATTCAACCTGCCTGAGTTCAAATTGCAGTGTTATCATCTATTAGCTATTTGGCCTTGACCAAATTTCTTAACTTCAGTTTCTTCATCTGTATATTGTAAGTTTTCCAACTTCATGTTTTCCTGCTGCTTTGACGTCCTCACAAACAAGCTATGAGCACCCTCCCAGGTGACCAGGTGCACCAACACGAAGAGGCTGGCCCCTGCCATAAGTTTCCCTTCTTGACATCCTCTGACTGTGACCTATGACATTCAAATGCACCAGTGAGATTCCCTCGTGCCTTTTGCTCATGTGCCCCCAGTAAGGACACTTGCTCTCTCAGCTTCCCAACTGCTTGGTTAAGCCTGCCACCTGGGTGCTCTCCCCATATGGCCCTTTCATTGCATGTGGTGACTCTGTCTCTCTGGGACCTGGGAGTATAATACACTTTTTTTTGCTGCCCCTCTTCTGTGTCCCCTCTTGTGTCTGCTCCTGACTGACCAGCCGTCACATGAAAGAATACAAAACAATCTTTAAGATGGAATTTAAGAACAGTACTCACCTTATAAAGTTGTTAGGATTAGATAAATTGACCTAAGGAAATGGTACCTTGAATAAAGCTCAATAGGTGGGAGCTGTTACTATTTCTCAGGAAAAGTTTAGCTCTTTACAAGATGGTGATGGACTTTGTCTGCTGGACTACTTGTAGTGACCCCAGGCAGAGGAACACTGATTTGCCATATAGACTATTGTGCATTTCATACTCAAGTTCTGCTAGGGAGTCCCTCTGCTCAATTTACCATCCACTATGTGTAATGGGAATACCAGAAAGAGAAGAAAGAGACAGAGGAATAAAAGAAATATTTGAAATAATAATGACTGAGAATTTTCCCCGAGTTAATGTCAGACTCCAAACCACCACTCCAGAAAGCTCAGAGAACACCAAGTAAGATAAACGTCCCCCCAAAATCCCAAAATACTATACATAAGCATATCATTTTCAAATTATAAAACAATCAAAGAAAAAGAAAAAAATTATTAAAAAAAATAAGATGGAAAAACACCTTACGTGTAGAGGGGTAAAGATAAGAATTACGTCTGACTTCTATTCAGAAACCATGCAAGTAACAAGAGAGTGGCATGAAATATTTAAAGTATTCAGAGAAACAAAACCACCAACCTAGAATCATTTACCCTATGAAATTATTCGAAAGTGAAGGAGAAATAGACTTTCTCAGACAAACAGAAATTGAGGGAATTTCCAGTAGACCTACCTTGCAAGAAATGTCGAAAGAAGTTTTTGCAAGAAGAAGGAAAATAATATACATTTACATGGAAAAGGGGAGAAAATGAAAGAAGGAATAAGTGAAGATAAAATAAAAACTTTTATTTTTCTAACTCCTAATTGATTTAACATAATAGCTTGTTCAAAATAATAATAGCAAAAATATATTCACCCATATGTATTTATGTTTATAACTTATGTATATATGTTTATGCTTATGTATGCTTATATATAAGTGAAATAAATGACAAAAATGATACAAGTGATGAGAAGGAGGAATTAGGATTATTTTGTTAGTATTAGGACCTCACACTAAATAATAATAATAATAATAATAATAATAATAATAATAATGATAATGCTTCATATGACCAGAACTCATCAACAAAGCTTTTAGAGGCCCCAGTGAAGAGAGCACTTTGCCTTGGAGAAGAAAAGGAGGAGAAATCAGACCCATGTGAGGAAGGTGTTGAGCCAAGGTAGAGACACATGAGTGAATGTGGAATATGTGAAGAGTAGTAGTAGGAATGGGTGCCTTTGGCAGAGAGCAAGTTTTGGGTTGAGGGACAGGATAGATGAATGGGAGTAAAAGTGGGTAGATTGGCAGATTTGGAGTTAATATCCATGTGAGACTCATAGTGGGGCATTTCAGTTCTCTCAGTATGTTTCTGAGTAATCTTTAGACTTTACTTTTTATGATACATACTATAATGTACTTATGATTGTTTGATTTATTCAGCTTACTTTCAATGACTACCTCCTAGTTAGAGTCTTTCAAATTCTCATCTCCTTTCAGGTTACTAACAATTATTCCATCTTGGCATCATCCATATACTTCAGGAAAATTCACCTTGTCAACATGTCATGAATAAAATGTTAAATTACAATGAACTCCCAACTAATTAGAAGAACATGAAATAACCTCTGTGTAGAGGAAGATTTAATTGTTCATGGTTCTTCAAGGTGAATGTACATGAAGAAGGATTTGAGCAATCAGTTTATTTCAAGTCTACATTTATTTTGTACCCACTACATATTAAAGAAGTGTACCTGGTATTTTGAAGTATATTCTAGAAATATAAGAAATATGTTTACCTTCAAATGGCAATAGCGTACTTGTGCAAAGGAAAATAACTAAACAATATTGAACAGTTTATGTTTAAATGACAAAGTGAAAAGTGTAGTGTTAAATGATATAAAAGCTTATTAATAGAAGAGACTAATGAAGTATTGTCCTGGGAGTTGCTGATAATCGAGTGTATATTTAAAATGTGTAGCATTTGATTAGATACAAAGAAAAAGACAACTCTTTTTTGGTAGGGAAAAACATTATGAGTAGATTCCAGAGGCAAGAATAGGCCAGGGCTGTTCTGGATAGTGTGAAAAATAGAGGGCAGGGTTACAGTGAGAAATCCCAGAAGATAAGGTTTTGGATAGAAAGTTAAAGGAGGGCCTTTAATGCCAGATTAATATTACTTTTTCTAAAATTCAAATAAATCCTCAAGTATTTACCTCAGGTGTCTAAGCATGACTCCCTGACAAAGTTATAGAAACATTCCAAATGGTTCAAAGTGACTGTGGTAATGCAGAGTATAAGTCTGGATATTGCAGTTTTTGTGTGTGTGTGTGTGTTTTTTAGCAAGTGCCTCTTCTCAAAATTAGTGTCTGGGACGGAGATTTGTAGCTCCTAGAATATGAGTCTATTCCCCTGAATGGCACCTCAGATACCAGTTAGTTTTACCTAATTTTGCTTTATCCATCAACATTTCTCTTAAATTCTCATCTTTTCCAGTTTTATTTTTCTAGTTTTTCTTACCCAACCACCTTTCCACCATATGTTTCCCCTAGCATCTGAAAATCTCCAAGGGCATTTTTAGCTCCAAATTCAGGAAATTTCTTCCCTTTATTCATTTATTCAGCAAATATTTATTGAACACCTACTATGTCTTGAGAAATTAGTTTAAGGGCTTGGACAGATCAGTGAGCAAAAGAGACAAAGTCCCTTCCCTCAGATAGCTTTCATTTAGATAAGTAGTGAGAGAGAAAATAAAAGAAAACCATGGGAGATACTTGTTATTATCCCATTTCAGAAGTAAAAAACCACATTCAGAGAGATAATGTGAACTTCCCAAGATTATACATTTACTGAGTGGTAAAATAAAATTCAAACTCTTCTGTATTCAACCATAGCCACTTATTGTGAAATACTTGGCTACTAAAATGTAGAAATACAACTCTTCAGTTGGCTTTTGGCTTTTGAGATGCACATGTTTTGCCCCACCAATTCTACTCATTCTCTATGTCTTGGTTTTCAAAGACTGGAGCTAGTGTGTGTTAAAGGTTCAGTGGGAAGCAACATAAGGATCTCTAGGGTTAGAATCTATTACTAATCCTTATTCCTCTGGAAATGAACATATTGAGAACAGGTGGTATTTTGATCTCTGATCATGAACTCATTACCCACTTAGCTCCACACTGTCAATTCCTGGCTTATCAGCACCATGGACAGCTGCTCTCCATCCAGAGCCTTTCAAACGACTCTATAGTAACATAATGCACAGTCGTCTGTTCCTGTGCATTTTAAATATAATATGGCTATTATAATAATTATTTAATCACTTTTGTATAATTCAGCATCCAGAACATTTATTATCTCTATATGCTTAATTAGGAAAGGCAAAATATGCATAAAAATGGCATTTGAATTTAACATCCTAAACAGACCATCTTCTGGGGGGTGAGCCTGTGTGTGTGTGTGTGAAATAGTAAAATTTACACATCCTACAGGACATTATGCTATATTTTCACTAGTACACTATTTGTGTTTCCTGACCACAGTTGCCCTAAATGAATCATCAAATATTAAAGTTCAAACTAATTCTTGAATGTACAAATCATATGCCAAGAAAATTCTCTGATCTAAGTATAACCATAAATATGAATGTTCTCAGCATCATCTCATTGGCTGACAGTTATTATAATTTAGGTAACTTCTCTAAAGGAAGATTATCAAATAAAGCCGCTTAAAAAGAGAGTCCAATCTCCCAAAGTAGAAAATGCTGTTTATGAAGAAACTCAGGAAATAAGTGCAAAGTAACATGTTTTCTTCATTTTGAATTGGTGTGGGGGCATTATTATTTATATTTCATTATTTATAAGTGGAGAAGTAGACTTTCATCCTGGAATTTTGATAAATGATAAGAATTAATGAAGAGAAACTTGTGAATGCCAAGAAAGAATGTCATTCATTTCTGGAAGGAATATTTTTCTGAACAACCCATGCTATGGTCTGATCTTTGTAATTGCATGTGGTGTGGTTCACACAAAGAAGAATTGACATTTGTAACTTTTAGAATTGGTCACCTAAATTAAGGCACATATACATATAAATCCTTGCTAAAAGATAAGTCAGTTAATGCAAAAGAAGGAAAGGACAGGACAGGAAAGGAAAGCAAAGGAAAAGAAAGGAAAGATCTTATCTTCCATTGTAGAGAAACTTTAGCAAAATGAATGAAATTAAATGTTTTATTTCTGCAGTGCCACCTAGTTTCATGTGCATTATGTGTACAAAAAATAATTTTAAGTACCAACATGTGCCAGACACAGTGCAGGGCAGTGTAAAAGTTGTATATGACCTGCAATTTCTTTTCAGCCCTGAAATATCTGTTTCTTTCATGTACTAGTTGCTCTAATAAAGTAGAAAACTGACCATTGTCAAGGCTGATGACGCCCCAGCATACTCTCAGCTTTCTGGAGAGGGTCCCCAATCCTCCTATAACCTAGAGGGGCAACCTGACCATGATTCAGCTGTGGGATTGGGCACTGTGGGGTCATGGCTGCCTGTGCACTTGAGTCTTCCTGCACTTAGTGCCAGGGAGGGCTTGTGGCAATAGATGAGACTAGAAATTAAAGAGGATCTAACGTTCAAGCAGTTCAGACTTCAGAAGTATCATCCACTGACCCCTGGCATAGCCTTCGCGGGTGTGGGGGGAGGCATATATGGACGGAAAAGTCATTTAGAAAGAGCAAATGCTTTGGGCTTACTTAGGAATTTTAGTGCTGTTTCTTCCTAGCCATAGCCCTTTGACAAGTTACTCAAACTTGTTGAGGCCTCAGTTTCTTCACCTGTAGCATGGGGGTAGTTGTGCTTAGCTCAACACATCACTGTGAGGATGGCATAAAACTGTTTATGTGAAAGTACTATGTAAATTCTAAATCATTCTAGAAATATTATGATAGTATATGGGTTCTGACAATTAAGTTCATGAAGTTGTTGCAATGATGTTGCTAACCTTTTTTTATATCAGAGGGATTATTTATTATGAATTTGTACCAACTGGACAAACAGTTAACCAAGTTTACTATTTGGAAATGCTGAAAAGGCTGTGTGAAAAAGTTAGATGACCTCAACTTTTCACCAGCAATTCATGGCTCTTGCATCATGACACTGCCCCAGTTCACATGGCACTATCTGTGATGAAGTTTTTTGTTTTGTTTTGTTTTGTTTTGTTTTAAGCTCAGAGTGGCCCATATAGGGATTGAACAGGCAACCTTGGTGTTATTAGCACCAGTCTCTAACCAACTGAGCTAACAGTTCACCCCTATGAGGGAGTTTTTAGTCAATAAACAAATAACTATGTTGGAACACCCTCATTACTCATCTGATCTGGTCCCCGATGACTTCTTTCTTTACCTGAAGATAAAGGAAATATTGAAAGGAAGACATTTAGATGACATTCGGGACACCAAGGGTAATACGACAACAGCACTGATAGCCATTCCAGAAAGAGTTCCAAAATGGCTTTGAAGGGTGGACTAGGTGCTGGCATCAGTGCATAGCTTCCCAAGGGGAGTACTTTGAAAGTGACTGTATTGATATTCAGCAATGAGATATGTAGCACTTTTTCTAGGATGAGCTCGCGAACGTAATTGTCAGAACTTATATGCCTGAGAAATGAGTACAAAGGCTAAGGTACAAATAGTACAATATTTTTTTTGTTTCATTATAAAATACAATGCAAAGCTAAGGCCTATACTTTTCACCATGGCTTGTATACAATATGCAGTATAGGTGGAGAGTTTGAAAATGTCAGGACCAAATCTCCATTACAGATTTTTATTAGTGCAAACAATGGAGAAAATGTAACGAAATAATGAAATACTCTGCTGAATCCATTCCACTTGTTTATTTTAGATTAAGAATATATATTTCTAGAAATGTGTGTATCTGATGTTTGTATGTGTGTGAATGTGTGGTGTGTGTACAGTGTATGTGAGTGGCTATGTGTGTATAAGTGCATGGTGTGTGTAATGTGGGTGTCTGCTGTTTGTGTGATATGCTTTTGTGTGGTTGTGACATGTGTGCATGTGCTGTGTATGGTATGTGTGTCTGGTACATGTGGCTTGAGAGTATGTGAGTATGTCTTTGTATGTGTCGGGGGAGGTCTGCATGTGGGCAGTGTGGTGTGGTGTGTGGGCATGTCTGATAATGAGGCTCTAGCACTGATATTGGAATTGAACTCAAATGTTCTCCAGGAACAGAATTTCCATGGTCCTCATTTTTCATTCTAGTGTCACAACTTGAATTCCACTCATTTCCCAGGTCCTTGGGCCTAAAGTTGCCTTGGCCCAACAACAGTAAACAGTCAACCTCAAAATTAAACATGTAGCTTTGACCTTTCTTCTAGTCTATAAAAGACATGTAAGAGTTAAATACTAAAATTGTGGAACTAAAAGCTTTTCCAGGAAAAAATGCTGATTTTGTGCACATTTACATTTTGTTTCCTAACTCTTCCTGTAAAATAGTCTAAGCTTTTATCGCCTTCAAACTATAGGAGAATTAAAACATTTCATTAATTCTTGCAAGATGAAAGATAATCAAGAGAATTTAGCAGACATTTGTTTAAAACATGTATTTTTCACATTTCTACCAAATACATATTAAAATGATATACAGCTCTAACTCTTCTAATGGATCATTATTTCGTATTCTTATTCTCTGATTTATTTTCTGTAGTAAATAACTACTGACTGATAATCTTATAGCATAAAATAGTAAAATAATGGACTTAACACTTCCAACTTCATAGGAAGAGATTAAAATTCTTCTTTGATAGTAATGATTGACCCTTTTATTTTAAAAGTTGTAGTTCTATAAATTATGCCAGTCTGATCTCAAGAGGTATGGTATCCTATTCAATTTTCATGCAACAGTAAACACCAAATTGAGGTAGAAAGTACAAACACAGAGTTTAGTTTTTATGAGAGATTTTAAAGGGCATTATAGAAAGCATTCAATATAAAATATTATTTAGACTGCATTTGTTTGAAACATTAGGCAAACTAAATGAAGCCATTTGTCTGAGTGAGCCATTGCATAGACCGGTGGCTTCACTCTCACTATATTTCAGAGTCTAACATCAAACGATCTTTGGTAACAACATACCAGTGACTGATATATATTTCCAAAATCCCTGAAGCCTCAAGGAAGGTCAGAAAATGTCCTTAAAATAAGCCAGTGAAAATATTCCTAGCCTAGGATTTCCTTTCAGTTATTGCAAGACACATGCACATTAATACAGGTTCATTAGAAAATCAGATGTTTTCTATGTGGAGTTGTCAAGAGGAAAGGCCAAAAGATCACATTCCTCCATTCTCATGCATTGCTGATTTCCAGCTTATTGTGTGTGTGTGGGTGGGTGGGGGGGTGTACACATACATATGTATACACATGCATCTGTGTTTGTTGTACTATTTCACCCTTATTTTCTATTGTGTTTCTAACAATTACTACTGCAAATCTTGAGGTCCAAATCCATATTCCAAAGCAAAAATGTTTTTTGTATCTTTCATGAACAAATTGATAACCTTTAATAAGCACAGTAAGTGCATTTCTGTCCTCTTATTTAAATAACTGATTAAAAGGCTGGAACAACACAAAAGGGCTTGACAACCTATGGCGTGTTCCATAAAGCTGACATCCCAGCTGGTGAACGGCAAAAGCATTAGCAAGTTTCATCAACGAGACAAAATGTTCATTATTTATGCCTATTAGACATAGATAAAGAGTGTAGGCCACTGGAAAAAAACTAAGTTTATATTTTCTTCGTACTGGGCAGCTTAGAAAGTACATCTTTCCACTTTCCTGTCTCTCCATCACTGCTCTTCAATTTTTCCCTCAAAATAAAGATCCAATGATACTCATGAAGCTGTTGGGAAGGTGGTCACAAATACCAAGGCACAAATGTGGTGATTTGTCTAGTAAACTTGGTGATGACACTGGTTGCTGAACATATTTCACTCAAGATCCTCCCCTAACTATACAAATTTTATAATTTCCATGTATCCATATTGAGAGATGCTTCTTTGATATTTTTAATGCCTGGGGATCACAAGTGTTTTGGGGATTATAACATGATTATTGGTTGATTGTTAAGAACAACCAATTCTTCCTCTCCCTACTCCCTTATAGTTTCCCCTGTACCATGTGCATACACTTCATTCTTTATCTAAAGAATACATATGGCAAAGCCAGGCTAGCTAGCCACCATATCCATTTTCCTGTTTTCTTGGGCTCAGAAAACAGTTTCCCATATAGCTAAATAGGTTGATTAACTTCTAGCTATCTAGCCATATAGCTATCTAGCTATCTAGCCATATAGCTAAATAGGTTGATTCCCCAAATGAATGTGGGGAAAAATTGTATACACTGCTACCAGGCATGACATATAACGCCTTCAGCATGATTCTTCACTCTCTCTTTTTCCCCATCTGCTAATTGTATGTTGACACCAGGTCCATCTAGGAATCCATGTGTTGAAAATTACAGCATTTGTCAACCTGGGTTTCTGAATGACGGTATGGAAGAGACTCGTTTATACCCCAGATTGTACTTCATGTAAGCAAGAAATAATTGCCGATTGTGTTAAGCCATTGAGGTGTCAGAGTTCGCAGTTATACCAGCAAATATTACCTTAACCTATACAACAGACCACACTCAAATGAAACTAACGGTTTATCTAGTGCTTGGTACACAGAAGATGCTTAGTAAATTAAAGCTATTATTATATAAATATTGTAAACAATTATTTTACCTATCTGGCTTGTACAAGCCTCTATAAAATTGCAACATAATAGTAGGAGACAGAGGCATGTAGCTATATGGGGTTCTGCTTTGCTGTTGTCCACGGAGGTTACAGAATCCATTATTCCTGCTGGCAAATAAGTACAAATGGACATAGCCAGGGGTAATATCCAGCCCCTTCATGGTGCACTTCATATAGAAAAATAATAATTGCTTTTTTATTGCTCTGATGGAAATGCTAACAAATGCCTCCATTGTGCCCCTCAGTCCCCTGTCATTAGGTTGTGATCTGGTTACTGCAATAGGCCATAGAGAAGCCAGAATGGCCTATGGTACTGTGGTGAGGCTAGGAGCTACTGTGAAAGCAAAGGCTTCAGGTATGTAAAAATAATTTTATATTAGTAGCAGAAAGCAATTGTTATAATTAACATTTCAATCACAATCTAAGTATAAGGACCCAACATACAAAATAATACAAGTAATAATTGAGAAAATGTCAAAATTTGTAGCTTATTTTCACCTGGGCATGACATTTTGTCAAAAAACTGCAATACTTCTTTGAGGTTTGAATGTGTTAGATCTCTAACCTAAATTCACAAAGTGAATGTTCAGTGTTAAGTTTCCATTCTTTTCAGTCTACTACACTGGAAACATAATATAGAGTAGCCATGGTTGACTCAAAATACCATCAGTGCATGTTTAAATAGTGGTACAGTAGTCCTCCTTTATCCATGGGGTATATGTTCCAAGACACCCAGTGGATACTGAAATCTCAAATAGTACCAAACCCTATATATACTATATTTTTTCCTATACATATATACATACACTTCTGGCTTCTCTTTGGCTTATCAAAATTTCCAGCATCACTATTCTTGCATTTGGGGCTGTTATTAAGTAAAATAAGAGTTAGTTGAACACAAGCACTATAATACCGAGATATTCGATCTGATAATCAAGATGGCTGCTAACTGACTAACGGGAGGGTAGCGTATACAGTGTGGATACGCTGGGCAAAGGGATGATTCATGTCCTGGGCAGGATGAAGATTTCATCGCATTACTCAGAATGGTGTGCAATTTAAAACTTATTTATTGTTCATTTCTGGAATTTTCTATTTAATATTTTGAGACTGCAGTTGACCACTGATAATTGAAATCATGGAAAGCAAAACTATGGATAAAGGCAGACTACAGTATTAAACAATAGTCTTTTGAACAGAAGTTTTAAGTGCATTGACCTGTTAGATGGAAGATTATTTTGGGCAAGCCAAAATTTTTCACTTAAAATAACAAAGTAATTGGCAAACAAAGTCCACAATTTGGCCATAAGGCCATTATTTACCATTCCTTGTTATGTAATTGATTCCCCAATAGAAAATGCTATACTATTGTTTGAATTTTTTTGAATGAACATCTATTACATTTTTGTAGTGTAAGCTTTGTATTGATATATAACACACATTCAGAGAAGTGTACAAATCCAAAGTATGCAACTCAATGAATTTTGCAAAGCTAATCCACCAGTGTAACCCATACTCAGATTGAAATATAGGACATTATCAGCATGCCAGAAGCTTGTACCTCCTTCCAGTCAATAACCCCTTTGTCCCAAGGATAACAAGTACCCTGCTTTCTAACACCACCACTGCTTTTATTGCTTTCTGAACTTTGTGTAAATGGTATCATATAGTAGCTTTAATATATATTGACAGTTTTCCAAAGTGGTTGTACTGAATTATACTCCTGTCAGCCATGTATGAGAATTCTAGGTGCTTCCATCCTCACCAAGACTTGACAATGTTCATGTATTACCTTTATAATAACAATAATATTACTGTTATTGTTATAAAAGTGCATGAACACTTGGTTAATAATTATAAGACCATTTCAGAGGGAAAAATATGAGGCTTACACCATTTACAAGAAAGAAATAAGAAAAATCATACACAAGACCCCCAACTATTTTATTTGAATTTTTAAAACTTTTATTTTAAATATGTATATACATACAGAAAATTAAAGAAAATGAACTATATTTAATGCACTATATTAAAGAAAATGACCTATATTTAAAAACAGTTAACATTCTGCCACAATGCTTCAACTTTTTTTGCTGAAATCTTAAATTACAAATGTCAAGACATTTTAACCTAAACATTTTAGTATACATCTCTAAAAAGCAAGAATATTTTCCTGCAGAACCACAATACTATTATGACATCTGACAAAATTTACAATAACGCCCTTATAACATCTAATATATAATTTCTATTCAAATTTCCCTAACTTATCCAAAAAATACCTTTGACAGTTGGTTTATGTAAGCCAGGATTTACTCAAGGACCACACATTCCATTTGGTTGTTCTGTTTCTAAAGATCCTTTATTTGAGTCCATGCCCTGCCACCGCCACTACTCTTTTTAAATGATATTGACTTGTTGAATAAACAAAGCCATGGTCCTGTAGCATATCCCACCTTCAGGATTTATCTGACTGTTTCCTTAGAGTCATTTAACTTGTTCTTCTGTCCCATTATTTCTTGTAAACTGAAATTTAGATCAAGAATGCTTCGGGGAGGGACAGTGGCCTTCACATTGCATCACTCGGGGAGGTAAACATCATCTGGTGTCTCACTATGAGCAATGCCAAGACTGATCACTGGGTTAAGATGGTGACGCATAGATCTTTCCATTGTAAAATTACATATTTACCCTTTTAATCTTCAATTAATCTGTAAAATGACTCCAACTATTTTTATAGTAACAACAGAAAAATGATTGCAAAGGCATATTAAGCTATAAGGTGTGCCCTGGCAAAATTGTCAGGGAAGATTTATCTATAGCATATACTTTCTCAATTTCCATCCCTTTGACCCTTCCTTTTCTTCTTCCCCAAAATGTCCTATGAACACTCCTTACTTTTAGGTTTATAATGATGCTAGATAGAAGATAACAACTGGGTAGGAAAGGTATACTGGAAGAATTCTGGTGCTACCTCCTATATATAACCTCCACAGGTTGGAAAAAGAATATGAATATCCTTTTGCATTTGTTACCTGCACAGTTCTCGTTCTCTTCATTCTCAATATATTTTACATACATTGACTGCTGGAGCAATCAGTTTCTCCACCTGTGACAATGTTTCCTAAAAACAATTTATATTACAAATGTGGAATAAGCTGCTGACTATTAAAAATAGTTATTATCATTAGTCCCACAAGAATATCATCATCTGTGAGACTAATAGTAATACAAGGCATAATAACATTAAGATGTTTGGTTGGTTCATCAGGGCCACTTCTAGATATAAAAGTCCGTAGAAAAGTATATTGTGTTTGTGTGGGGCCCTGTCAATATAAACAACTTTATTTTTTATATGCAATACAAAATCCATGAAGCCACATAAGGTATAGTTATTTATCAATGAAGATTTAGAATGATAGATAAAACGAACTTATATATTTTTTATTGTCCAAATCAATGAATGTGAAGACTTCCTAATGTTTAAGCTCTATCTCTTTCTGTTCAGCTCCAAGGACTATGTCTCTGTGTTCTTTTTATCAACGTATGTTTGCTAAATTCATATCTTCCACCATGAAAAAAAGAGAAGTTAACAACACAATTACAACTGGTAATGCTACGGCTCTTAAAGAAACTCTTTGTGTTAATGAATTATAAATCTTTCTGCCTTTTTAGTTTTCTAAAATCACTATGCAATGTTGGTTACATCACCAATCATGACCCTGAATCATCCATTGTGTGGCTGGATTCCTGAGGGCAAACCACATGTAGATATCGGAAAGAACCAGGCTCAAAATTATGGTACAAGGCAGAAACGAGTTCTGTCCAATTACACTATATAGTGTCATATATATATGCATATATATTTATGTCTATCTCTGTCTCCCTATTTATAAATAGATAATTATATGTATATTCATTTCCACACTTATTCATCTCACTCCTTCCAAATTGGGGTCCTTTCTTTTAATCTTACAAATCTGGATGAGGTGGGTGCATAATGGAGTGTTGGATCTTTGCATCTAGTGCAAGTATATCCATATAGTCCTATGTTATTTTCATAATATTTCATATATACAAATTTTAAAAAGTGACTCAAAAAAAAAGGATGTTTGGTTGGTTTTTCAATAGTTTTCAATAGTTTGAAAGAAGCCATGATAAGGAGGCAAAATTCCGATTCTGCCAATTACATGAGCTGCACAATTACTCGGCGAATATTTGTCTCGTCAATGCACTGTGTCAATTCCTGATGTTGTTTTATTGTCCTAGGAGGCATATTACTGGGTCTCAAGGGTGGGAAAAAGCTAGAAGAATATTAAGCCCAGAATATGAAGGATGGACACTCACCGTGTGCTGAGCAGCCTGGAAATTATTGTTTAATATCAATTTATTAGATGATTGCTGAGCCAAAAGGACATAAAATCCATTATGTAAATGTTCAGTCGTGGACACTGTGCCCCAACTTATTAACTCCAAGCTGCATACTGAATGACATGCACCCAAAACTAAACATGTTCAAGTAGACAAGTACTTTGTCATGAAAAAGCAAGGCCATCCAGTAAGTAGTACA
Organism: Rhinolophus hipposideros; assembly: GCF_964194185.1. Classification (NCBI taxonomy): domain Eukaryota; kingdom Metazoa; phylum Chordata; class Mammalia; order Chiroptera; family Rhinolophidae; genus Rhinolophus; species Rhinolophus hipposideros. Next base: position 63,478,130 of record NC_138049.1, on the reverse strand, counting down.
TTTTGTCCTACAAATGAGACAGTGCTTTTTCTTGAACGATATTAAAGGCTCAGGCCAGAGAAACGGGGCCCTAGGAGAAGAAGCAAATAATGTAGTGGGAAAGGAAGAGCATTTCATTGCTACACATTGGTTCACATTTTGTCCTCCTATTTGAACAAATGTCTTAAAGCTGCAGTGCAATTCTGTGTGCAGAGGGCTGGCGGTTGTACTTTTAAAAGTCTTTCAGGGGTTTAGAAAAGGAGTTGTCCTCTTTGTATTGTTATGCATGACAGTAGGTGACTTGTATAATTCATTGGTTTATCTGCTCACCTTAGCATTTTCAAAAATGAATTTGTGGCTTAGTGGTGCAGCTTTTGTGCGGCCTTGAGTTTTACACAGTTGACCTGACAACCTTTGATATATAGTACCTCACAAATAAAAGGATATTTTTTTCTGTTTTATGAGTCTCCCGTGGCTCTGAGGGAGTCCCTGTGACATAGAATTGCCTTCACTGCTTCAAAAACTTGTACACCCTTTAAATAACCAGTGTGGGAAGGACTTTTTGCCCCCATTTCCCATCCCTGAGGCCTATCTTTTTTTTCAAATCCTATCACAGTGTTCAGCATGGAACAGAGGTCTGTGAAATGACTGTCGAATGAACTCCTGAGGAAATGAATTGTTTTATCCTGTCAATAAACCGTTTGTGTTCTGGGCAAATCTTGAAGCTTAGATGATGAGACTGTAAACAAGTTGGCCAGTTTAATCATTTTCTGAGCAATTGAAACTATTTAGTCCTTTTGATGACGGCTTTCTGTGGTAGTGGGGGCGGGATGTATGAGTAGAATGCCCTGAGGGATCTGTCTTTATCTTCTTTTTCTCTTGTAAGGAACCAATGAACACCTGTGAGTCTCGTGTGCACAACATTAGATTTTCAGAAAATATGCAGCAACATGTAATCTAGCAGGAAAGAGCAGGCATGAGAATTTTTATTGGTGAAAGAGTTGATTAACAGACATACCAGCTGGCTGTATGATTTTTCGTTGTTTCTCACCTGTTTTCTGGGGAGGAGACTCCTGCCCCTGAAATGCAGTCGGGGCACTTGCTTCTTTGTCCTTTCAAGACAACTGCAATCAAACTCCTGTGGCACCATATGCTGCTTCCTAGAAAAAGACTTTCTCCTCTGGCTTTCAGCTGCATGTCTCCATGACTGGCTGCCTCTTTCTGGTTTTGCTGAGAGCCATTCCAATCATCTGCCATAGTCTAGCTCAGTCTTTTAGGTCCTGGACGGTACTTATCTTTCTAAATAGTGAATTGGCCAGGATAGGAGATAATGACCATTTCAGGAAGAAGCTATGTTGTCACTATCTACCTTATGTGGGATGTAGTTCTACCTGCCAGGCATAAACCTCAGCACCCCACTCACTGTGCTACTCCTCCTGACCATGTTCACTGGACCCTGGCATCCACTGCTGGACTGGCCATCTCTCGGTCAATGAGCCTCCAGAGTCTCCACAGTGAAAAGTGTGGATATCTCTTTAGGCCCATTTCGATCCTACCAGTCAATCGGCATAGCAGGGAAGTTAGAGTTAGTTAAAATACATGCCTTTTAGCTATAGTTTGCCTTACAAATACTCTTTTTTATTATAATTTTAATTATAATTTAAATTTGTAAAATTTTATTTAAATTTATTCCGTCTATATTTTAAATATGAAAAATAGTTTTGTTTTGTATATTGGGTGATTTCAGTATTTAATGCATACAATTATATAACTATTTTGTAAAGGCTAGAATTTCTCAGTTTAAAATTAACATTCACAATTATATGCAAAAGTTTAACACATTTGTTCACAACTAACAATTATTTTTAACTTAATTTAATTTAAATTTCTGGTTTTGACTACTTCATTTTTTTATGAGATACTTTAAAGGTTGGATTATTTTTAATCACTTGGGTAAATCTACTAAAAATTTGAAACTAGTTTTAATACTTAGATAAGTTTATTTTCCAACAGGTGATATTTTAAGTCTTTCTGTATTCAAACACGGAGTAAACTGGCTTGATATAAGATGCTCAAATTGCAAATTGATTTATTAAGTACAAAATTAACATTTACTGCATATCTATTAAAGTAAGCTTAAAAATCTATAAGACAATTATTTTTTAATTATTATAAATTGAATTAAAATGCGGAGGTTCATACCTAGAAACATCTGTAGTAATGTTTCCCTTACCACATAAAATTGGAAAAGAAAAATAAGAATACTTGTATTGCCCTAATAAAGTAATATGTCTGAATTTTAGTTTTGACCTAGGATGGGGAGAAAGTTTGAAGTTCTCTCAAGATTTGAATAAATTTATTTTACATTTCTGTAAAATATTAGTTTAATGGTTTATAACTGATTTACAATTTTCATTATGCTAAAAGCATAGTATTTATAAGCACGAAATACCCCTATTTTAGTGTACATATGATTGTCTTTTTACATTTCTGAGACATAAACCATTTACAATACAGTGGCATTGTTATATTTCATTTTCTTAGGTTTTTATGATGAAAAGGCAATGATAATTGTGTTCTCAATTTTCCAGTACCAGACAGGTAATTTTATTTCTGTGTTCAAGCATTATGTCTCTTCCAGAAGTGTTGAAAAACTGTCATATACACGCATTTCATTCTCACTAGGTCTGGCCTTTGGAAACTCCAGAATGTACTGTAAGTGAAGCCATTATCAAATGCAGAATCAATTCTCTATAGAAACAGATTGAAATCCGGAACAAATGAAAGACAGAAGACAACCTACTGTATGGAAATTAAAATAGCCTCTGAAAAACTCAACAATGAAACAGCTCAAATTACACACCCAGGCAGAAACACCACAAATGGCTCCTTGCTCACAAAGAAAAATCAATACAAGAAGATGTACTGCTTTACATAGCTGATAAGGCTGAAAAACGGGCATGGGGAGAACATAGCTTTCAAGATACAAAAAGACAGGTGAAGAATTAGATTTGTATTAGGAGATGCATAATGGAGAAAGAGCTCTTCAGAGTGAGTGCCACAGGAGAGGGATGTGTTTGTGGAGCGAAAGCAGGGGCAGCTTTGCCAATGTCCCAGCCTGAGAGTCAGTCCAAGAAATCTCCGGTGAAAATGAAGCTTTAAGAGGGATTCATTAAGTTTCGTAATGGGCACCCAGGGGTGATCATAAACTTGCAAAGAAAGTCTGTCACTTAGTTCTGTCTTATTACAGTCTCTGCACTGGGAGTTATGCAATTTCCTATTCCTCCAACAGATTGAAAAACCACACTTTGATGTACCTTTTATTGATTTCACTGGCTTTTAAATTGTCTGAACTGTGAAGGCCCACTATAATGTATCAGCCTGTTCATTACAATTCTTGTCTATTCACAGTTTCTGAAGAATGAATGAAATAGCCTAGAAACTGAAATATATAAGAATGTTAAATTACCCGTGAGGGCAGTTTGCCTGAGTCAGTAAATGTACAGGGAAATATAAGCAGTGTGCTTTTATAGGGAAAGGCGAAGCTGGGTAAATCCCCTACGTTTTTTGAAGGTACACGTCTACTGCTATATTTCTAACAATCCTGAACAGCAAAGAATGGCATTTATCACACTCTACATCACTCCTTTTGTTTTTCAGTTTGTTTTTTCCTTCTCTCCTTGATGAAGGTGAAAGGGTGAGAAGTGACATAATCAGAGTTGGTGAAGACTGCCCACATTCCAACACAGCACCTCTCTGTCACACACACTGTCATCAGTAGACCAAGAGCCACAGGCCCTAATTCATCTTAAAATCTAGGGAGGAGGTGAACACTTCGGACACAAATCCACAGACCATATCCTCAGAGCCTGATACAGAGAGCTCTGCATTTTTGACTTGGGTTCAAGTCTTAGCCCAAAAACTTACCAGCTGTATGACCTTAGATAAATTGCTCAGTAACTCTAAGCCATACTTTCCTCATCTCTCAGTGGCTAAATAACCAACATCCAATGCAGGGTTACTCAACCTCGGTACTATCGACACTTGGGGCCAGATAATTCTTGGTTGTGGAAGGCCATCCTGGGCATCACAGATTGTTTAGCAGCAGCCATGGCCTCTACTCACTAGATGTCAATAGCATCCTCTCTGCTCTCCAGTTTGACAACCAAAACCTGTCTCCAGACATTACCAAATGTCCCCCTGGGTGGGGGGCAATGTCACCCTTGATTGAGAACCACTGTTCTATTGAGTATTTTGATGAGTGACAGGCATTTTTCTAAAAGCTCTCCGAGTGTTAATTTATCCCAACATAGATGTGGGTACTATCATTATCTGCATTTCACAGCTGCAGAAACTGAAGCATAGAGAAATGAAATACCATCCTGGAGGTTACACAGCTTTAGGGGACTGAGCCTGGATAGCAAACAGGTGTTAGGCTCCACGTGGGTACTCTTCACATCTGCTTTCTACTACCTGGGATGAGCCCAGCACTGCCTCACTGAGCTATTGTGGGCATTCAGTGACTCAATGATTACACAGGCAAGTGCTGTCGGTATTGCTGTTTTCACAATCACACACAACTTACCCATTCTGCAAGGCAAAGTGTTATCCCCAGAATCTCAGAGCCCCAGCTATTGCCCCACCCCCAGCCTGTGCCTCAGGGGAAAAAAGGGGGCAGCAACATCTTGGACTTCCCTCTCCATCTGCTAATTCCCACTTTGTGTCAGTCCCGCCATTCCATCTCTGTCATTGTTTGACTCAAAGGTTCAGAGAAGTCAAAAATAAATTTATATTTAGATGCAGAGAGGGTCTTGATAAAGAACCAGTGGATCCCAAATTTGGCTGCACATAGTAATTACCTAGCAAGTTTTACAATATCAACTGGTGTCCAGGACCTCATCCAGAGATTGGACTGGGGTGCTGCCAGTGTATTAGGACTTTTCAAAACCCCCCAAGTGGTTCTAATGAGCAGCCAAGGTGTGGAACAACTGAACTAAAACATCTTTTCTGTAATAATATATTAGTTTATGTGATTTTAATATAGTTTAATTATTATACTTACTGATTAAAGTAAGGTTTTGTTTGTTTGTTTGTTTTTATGTCACCATGAGGTAACTAACCTAAAATTTGCTTGGTAAAAATAAACTATAATCACTTGGTAATTGAAAGTGCACAGAAAGGAATAAAAGCAGGAGAAAAGAATTAGTTTAGATTTGCTATTTTATGAGTGCTGCCCAGAGGGTAATCCAATTCAGATGAATAGCCCTTGTTCTCTGGTCAGAAATTCAGCAACAATGGACTAGGGGAGTCCACCAAGTGAAAAAAAAAAATTAAAATGGAGTCTTTAATGTCTAAAAATAAGGGATTGACTATATAAAGGTCATATTGTGAAATGCCCTGCTTCCATCAAGGTTATTCTTAAGTAAATATACTGATCAAAAAAAAAATGCTCACAGTGTGTTACTCAATGAAAAATATTGAGTTGCAAAATAGTGTATACACAAACACCATTCTTCTTTCTAAAATAAAAATAGATATCCATAGAAAAACATCTAGAAGGATATAACCCAAAGTTGTCAGAGTGATAATTGCTGGATGATGGGATTGAAAGTCATTTTTTCTTCTTTCTGTGTCTTGATATCTTATAACTTCTCTACGATACTTATGCATGACTTGTGTAATAAAAATGTAATTGAATATAGAAATCTAGCTCCTTTGTTCTCAATTCGTGATCCTGAAAGCATTCTTCTGGTCTATAATCTGATAGATTTAGTGGGTCTAACCCCAAACATAAAGACTAACCTAGCTGGCTTCAGGCATCCAGTATCAGGTCAGGAAAAACTACTAGCACAGTTTTGACAGTGTTTAAAATGAATTTCTGCTGCAGTCAAGATCGGGCTTGCACAAGTCTGTGAACCCACTTCTAAATCCCCCATCCTCCACTGTGGGGCCTCTCTGGGAAGCTGCTCTAAAACAGCCAGGTGGATTTACCCTGTGTCTTCACACACAGAACCATATGCACATGGCTTTGTGTGTGCTTTCATTTGGAGACCTTATGTCAGCCACTGTTCTCCTGGCTGGGCTTTTTGAAGGCCACTTCAGTGTGAGGTTGATTTTGAGCTAGAGATGGGTTTTGCTTTCCTGTTAAAGGAAATAGTACAAGCAGGTAAAGACGTTGCAGGAAGAGTATAGACACAATCAAACTATAGAAAGCCAGCTTTTGCTTTTATTTTGAAAGCAAGTGCCTAATACAGCTATATCACTAACATAGAGCTTTACATGCAATAAATATTTGACGAATGGATAAATGAATGCACGAGCAAACATAATCTAAAGCCATCCATGTAGAATGAAAACAAATCTTACCTAGTGTGGGGCAAACCTCTCAGTGAGCCAGGCTTATGGTTTTTGCACTTTGAGATTCAGACTTTTTCATAGATGAGTGACATATGGCTCCTGTGGTTACAAGCAATTCACAGATTCTTTGTTCCAGAGTTCATATGATAAGCCATGTGAAAATGCCTTCTGAATGAAAAGGAAATGTGGGAAAAAGCCCTTTCTCTACAATATGTGCGTTTATGGGATTGTTATATCCTTTTCAGGAGCCCTTTTGTGGTCTGATACATTAACATGCATTATTCTGCAATACTGAATTAGTCACCATATTCAGTAATTAGAAATATCATCAGGAAATCAGTTATTTCATCCAACCCCTTCCCTTACCTTGCTCCCATCTCTGTAAAGAAAAACACCTAACCTCATACACATGATGTCTGACTGAATCTCAAAGACATCCAAGGAAAGAGAGCCCATCATTTCTCTTAGTAACCTCTTCCAAAGGTTTATTTATCAAAGTGAAATTATGGGATTAATTAGATCTCAGATATCAGGGTTTATAATCATTATAATATGTGATCATCGTATTGAAAAAAACTAAAAATAATTTCCTTAATATAGTCTTTCTAATCTGAGTCAAATCTAAAATTAATCATCTATAATTATCTAACCTAATTTAATTAAAACTAGCTGTTCACCATCTGGTCTTATTTGTATAAATTTAAAAATCTACCATTTCATAAGAAATTCCTCTATTTAACCAATTATGTTAAGCATAATTATTATGTAATTAATCTCAGTTCAAATTACATTTGTTGTCACTTGACAGGAAAGTAATTTATGTGATAAAAAGTGGTTGACCAACTAATTATTCTGCCAATTGGGGTCTTTTTTCTCAATGTCTGATCTTTTTGTTTTTAAAAGGTATTTTATAAGAAAACATTCTTTTTGAAATATGAGACTAGCTATTGTTAGTGCAAAGAAAACATAAGAAATAATATTTAAAATGAATCATTATTATGTATTGTAGTTTCAAGATCTGTATCTGGATAAATTAGTAAGCAAGGGAATAAATTAATGGTAGAAATAGAACACAGATTATAAAGCTAAATGCGGTGAACAAAAAATTCATAAGGAAATAGGAACTAGGTAAGAATGCGTGTACTCCCAAAAGCATGCTTCCTGCTGTATTCTTGATTGTCACTGCTTTCAGATACCTGTTTCCCTCTTTGTGATTGATAAACCTGCTGATAGAAGAGATACACCTTTATAAATAATGCTGATTTATAATGCATTTCCTTATGCAGACTTATGGAAAAAATCAATGATGCTGTCCTAAGGAGTCTAAAGAGTACATGTTGCTTACCTAAAATCTTATTATACAGGAGGGAGTTTGATCATTGAAGGAGGGGGTGAACTTCTAAATAAAAAAATAATATTAAAGATGAAACTACCTTGCTTGAATAAGGGCTCAGGAAAGAAACCAGAGAGTAGGGCAGACAAAATGAAAATAAAACATTTAGGATTCTTGCTCTGGCTGCAAACTTGCACTAAATAAGTGGAGCCAAAAAAGGAAGAAGAGAAGAAATTGACATCTACCCAAATCTGAGAAACACTCTGTAGCACAAAGGAAGAACTTCTATAAGCTCAGTGAGGAGTCAAGTATACAGTGTTTTCTCTCTTTATTCCATACTTATTCTGTGCTACACGTTGGGATAAGTGTACTGGGCATTCAAAAGTGGTCAGGTTTCCATAGAAGAAGTAACAATATGACAAGAGAGGCTATAAACATTTTTACCAACCTGATTAGGGGCAGAAATATAGTGTAGGATTTTGTAAATTTTGCATTGGTTTTAAGTCTGAAAGTTATGAACTGCCTGTTAGATAATAGTTTTATATCCATGTTAAATCTCCTGAACTTGAAAATTTCTCTGTGGGTATGGAAAAGAATGTCTTGCTCTTAGGAAATATACACTGAAATATTTAGGGGTAAATGGGACACAATTTTAAAAATTAACTCCCAACTGTTCAGGATAAATATACATAAAGCAAATGTGCCAAAATATAAGCCATTAGTGAATCTGGGTGAAGTATATATGGGAGTTCTTTGTACAATTCTTGTAATCCTGTAATTTGAAATTATTTCTGAATAAAACTTAAACAAATAAAAAAGAATAACCTCAGTAAGTTGTCTGCATCTAAAAAACTAAAAATTTGTGATCAGTGTATTGGGCTAAATCATGTAAAATCTTTAGTTTCTGTGGCTGGAGCAGTTGCTTTCATCTCCTCTTTCTCCTACCCAACCCACAACCCAGCCCCACTCCATAGAATGCAGAGGACTTCTTGACATTTCTGATTAAAAAACAAACAAACAAATACCCACTAACAACAAAAGTATAAGCTATGACAAAAAAGGATACAAAGAACACAACAGCTGATGCTCTGTCCCTAATGGGAGTGGAAAATGTTCATTTTTTTCCTCTGAACACGCATCTCAGTGGTAAAACATAGACCCCCACCTTTCCACTGGCTTCCGTGAAAACCAGATGGCATCTCTCGGATAGAGTACTCATGACTACAAAGGTGGCATATGGGTCAGTGCCAAGATGATCACTTACACGGCATCTGCAGATGGTGGTCCACCACATCCTGAGGCAGAAATAATGAGAACAACATCCACTTCATCATCATCTGAATATCCAAACAAACACCAGGGGAAAGTTAATGAAAACAGCACTGGGGCATGTCCCAGGAGAGAGAAGGGGTCTGATGGCTTACCTGAGATGAAATGAGAACTGCAGGAAAACATATGCAAAATATTGAATTTGTCTTTTAATTGAGAATCAAAAATGATGGAGCTAAAAAAGAGTATTGTAAAATGTAATGCACTATACAAAAGGAAGAAATTAATTCTGTCTATGAAACTGAATAATGAAAACAAATATGTTTCTCAAATGTTGCAGAAGTGAGCAGGATGTCCCTAAAATAAACAATAAAATTATTTCACCAGGATAGATAAAATGTATTTTATATAATTTCATACACTGAAATGGCAACTTCCATAATGTATACAAGTAATGCAAATGGTAAACAGAAAATTCTATTAAATTAAGCTTGATAATTATAGATGATTATTTTAGTTCTGATCTGCAATATGATTAACTATATGGTTACCAGGACCATAATAAATGATGCAATTATACATCCTCTGACATGCCTAAAATTACACACCTAAATGCATCCTTGATTGCCAGTGCTATTTATCCATATCTTCTGATTATCAATAAGCAATCAACTTTTGCTGGGGAAAAAGAATAAAGATGTTCTTGGATGGATGGATGGATGGATGGATGGATGGATGGATGGATGGATGGATGGGAAGATGGATGGATGGATGGATATAATGATAAATGGCTAGATGAAAAAATGGATAGAAGAATGAATGAACTGAAGAATGGGTTCTAAAATGGATGGATGGGAGGATGTACGGATCGATGTGTGAATAGAAGGATAGAAGGATGGCAGGATAAATGAAAAAAGGCTGGGTCTCACTAATGAGAGCCTGGCTCTCAACATAATGAAAAATCTGGATTTTAACAAGGCACTTTTTTTGATAAAATACAATTCTCAAATAGTCCCTTGTTTCTATAATAATAAAATTGGATCGGCAGTTAACTCATCCAAGAGGAATGGCTGTTGGTTTAGCAGAGGTTCTGCTTTTATCTCAATGCTATTTCAATTTCCATTTTTTTTGGTTTACTTTCAGTTACCCAAATGATGTGTCTAATGCAACAATGATATACTACTTTTGTGAAAGTTTTATACATATGCTTCAATTTCTTTAAAGTTATTCATCCATTTGTTTATTTGCTGTTTTAATTCAATAAATATTGAGTGCCAACTCTGTGATAGGTACTGTGCCAAGCGTGGAGATATGATAGTAAGCATGCAAAATCATTCCTTTCCTTTACAGAGCTTAGTTCCAGTTGGAATTGGGGGCAGGTACTAACCCCCACACATTACTTTTTACTCCAGGATTCAGCCAGATGGCCATTTCTTAAGTCTGCCTTTGAATGACATGATAGAAAGAGATAGGACTAAAGGACTGGAAACTTGGCTTAAATCTATTAGTAAATCTTTATTAGTCACTTAACCTGTCTATAACTTACCTGTCAGATATAGATAATCAGTTCTTTCATAGCTATTGTGATAAATAAAGTATATTCAAATTCTGTAAAGAGTAATGTGCTAATTTAAGGCATTTAAAGTGAAATTATTATCTGCTTGTACTCCTTTCCACTGCCTTTGCCCGTTTTGATTAAATCAATTCAACAGACTTCAAACGAGTGGCACAGTGCCTACCACATCATGGGCACTCAACAAATATTCACTTTCCTCCTCCTTCCCTAGTAAAAATTTTAAGTGTCAATTTTAATGTAGAATAAACAGAGATTAATGGAGTTGATTGTATTAATTCCCTTAGGATATCCCCTGGCTGCATTGTTTTCCCTCCTGTCCCGTAAGTGGATAAACATGGTGTTTGACAATAACTAAAAAGGATAGTTACTAGCATATCCAGCATTTTAGTGCAAATGTCTCTTGCTCCCAGCTCAGCCATGTGCCAGAGTGATTCACTGAGTTACAGTGTCACTAACACCATGTTACCCACCTTTGTTCATGCACAAACTGCACAACCACAAACGGCAGCCCAGTAACCACACTGGAGCCGGGAAATAGGAAGTTTATACTATTTAGCCATTACTACAATATCATTCAAACTGAAAATATTGGCTCAGCTATTTCTAATCATACAGATTTTTCAGACTCTTCTCTTGTACGTCTGCTGGCTTTAAACCATGAGACATATATAAGTTTTTAAAGATACACTTGTTTGTCCCATGATAGACGTGTACCTTTTAGGGTATTTCTGTCGTCATTTTATACTATTATAGCTATCAAAATGCTGCCTTATTATGAAACAGAATTAGCTGAGATTAACAAATGTGACTTTCTCTTGAGTGTTCTTTCAAAAAGTGAAACTATTCCCTCTAGTAAAATAACACAAGAATTTGCATTGAAGGAATGTTACATGGAGACCTCTAACTTACACACACTTCACAGCGAAAATATTAACTCATGTGTCTTTTTTATCTGGCTAGGGAAAGGGGTTTCCTACCCCTGAAAGTCTGAAGAGGGAGCAGACATCCTAAATGCACTAATTACTTCTTCAGACCCCTCCCCCACATGACCTGGAGTTTCCTGGAGCCATGACAGAGACATTCCCTAATGGCCATATCTCCTTATGGAAAAGGAGAGCCCCTATAGGAGCGGCCGGAGTAGACGGGATTTCACCACAAGGCTTACCCTTTTCAAGAATATGTTTTCAAGGACTCACCACAACTTAAGCAGGATGTATAGGTTGAATAGAGAGAAGACGAGACTCTCAGTGAGACGTGTGCTGGCTGCAGGGCAGACAGACATGAGAATATTCAGGCAGCCTATTTCCTACTGATCTAGCCCTGGAAATTCGGAGAGAAACACAGCCACTATCTGAGGCTCCACAAGCCCTTCTTTCCATGTTCCAGGGAGCAGCAGCAGACGCACAAATGATTCCCAAGCCTCTACACTCTCTCTTTTTGCTACATGAAGACACTAGAAAGTGGCTAGTGTCCACAACCAACCTGTAAAAGCCTTTCCGTTATTTTTGGGTAGTCTTTACAGGGTGTGCTGGGAACTCAACCACTCTTTATAACATTGTTTAAAAGGGAAAAAATGCATTTCAAAAACTAATATCCAAGTGGATTTCAAAAATTAATATCCAAGTGGATTTTAGAGCACAGCACATGAGTAAATTGGAATTTACTTTTAAAAAATAATCCCTAGGAAGGGCGAAAATAAATAAACACTTCAATGTGATTATGAACTTATTTGCTGTTCCTTACACATTATGTTTGTCCAATTTGTTTTTAGAAGTAAGTTTAACTAAAAAATTCTAACTTTTGTTTCTGAGCACCTTCCTTCCAGTATATTATTAGTTAATACTTGCATAGATAATTTAGGGTCTTTTTAGTTTATGGCGCTCTTTGACATATATGAAATTCTCACAACCGTGTGAACTGGGTGACTATTGTTTATTCCCATTTTGTAAGTGAGGAAACTGAGACTAGGCAAGTTTGACTTGCTCAGGGTTATATAAACATTTAGTAAATAGAACCGGAGCTCCACCCCTGGTCTGATGGCAAATCCCACACAGGCTCTTTCTACAACGTCCCACTATATTGTACAAGCCTTCTGATGGTAAAAGAACGAGAGTAATCAAATGATGCTGTTTGTCTGAAGGAAAATCCTCGATCACTTTTTCCAACCAGAAAACTGTTAGCAGTTTCCTTCATTAACTAGCTGGAAGCCTTCCCCTTTCTTATAATCAACACTTGGCTCTCTCTAATACCACATTCTTCCCTTAGCAATCAGCATCTTGCCTTTGATGCAGAGTTTGCGCATTTTCTGAAAGCAGAAGTATATTTTCAATGATGAATTATTCAAAACAGCATTTAAACAAAAAAAAATCTAGGATTTTTAAACAGAGTCTTAAAGCCACTTTCTTCTCTTTAAGCAATATCCACATCCTTCTCTGGTTACCAGCAGTCAAAGAAAATAGAAGCTTTTGATTCTAGCGAATATACTCAGAGGTCACCCACAGAAAAGGATCCCAGTGTGAAAGGCAATTGAAACAAGACAAACTAAAGTAAATGGATCAGTAGGTATACTGAGTCTTATTAGCATTATTTTGTTTTGGTCCTGAACCTAGTGCTTATTTCATGAATAATAGTGTTATTCTTAAAAATGTTCAAGAAAGGAGACTCTACGTATAAGAATTGTAATATCCTATACCATTATTTGACAGATGGTGCCATCATAAGCTTTACTTTACTATTAATACATTTATTTCTATGCAAATAAAACCATATTTCTCAGTTTTTTTTAATCTGTGAAGTTAGCAGATTTAAAATTCAGAACGCTTTAAAAATTTTTGATATTCCTTTTTTAAAAATGTAAGAACCTTTTATTATCCTCTCTTTATCTCTACTGACTATTATCTAGCCTATGGCAGGCACTCCATAAGTAACCGTCGATTGAGTGAATGTTGATATTATTTACTAATTCAGTAAGTTTGTATCCAGATTATACTATCAGCCCATCCTATGGAAGATACTGGAGTCAGAAAGAATAATAAGAAAGTTATAATTACAGAAGCATCAACAGAGTGGCAATAATGACAATGAATGAATTCGAGAGACACTAAGGCAGAATGACTTGACAATTGAATCTAGAGAGCAAAGAAGAGGGCGAAATCCAAGACAATCAATGTTTCTGAGCCTGGGTGACTCAGATGACAGTGATACTAATAGAGTTAGGGAACGTAAGATGAGAATCATGTTTAATGATGGAGAGATGATTATTTTTCAAACCCTTTAAGTTTGAGGTAGCAGTGGGACATCCAGGTAGAGAGGCCTGCAGGCCAGTGTGAGAGCAGAACTTGGGAAAGAAGCATAAAACAATGATTTGAGCGTATCTCCACTGAAATATCTGACATCCTGAAATTGTGTAAGATAGACATGTGAAAGAGTGTAGAGAGAAGAAAGATGGTGACGCTCATGCTGAGGAGGCAGGAGGAAGAGGGAGGGCCAGAGAAGGGGCACTCTGAGAGGGAGCAGGAGGAGCAGCAAAGCCGAGGACCACAGAAACCAGGGGAGACGAGCGTGCGCAGGAGCTAGTTGGTAGTCAGCAGTGGACAACAGAGGAATGAGTGAGAAAAAGCCACTTGGAAAGAGGTCCTGGTGGGCCTCAAGAGCCATCTCAAGCGATAATAGAAGCTGAAACAGAAGACAGAGAATTGAAGTTGTGGAGGTAAAAGAATATCTAGACTCTGCTCTTAAGTCATTCAGAGATTCAAGAAAGGAGATAAAGCCTGTTTCAAAGAGAGCATCCCAGAAACCTCAGTCACATCCATCATTCTACAGGTTTACGTCTCTAACTCAGCTATAACTTGTACGACTTCCTCTTTTTAAATACTTTTTCAAGTCTCCTCTTATGATCCCTTTTAATTCCCCTCTTTTTTCCATCGTTTCCAGGCAATTCACACATTTGCCATTCCTTTCCTGTAGTGTTCTAAAGTTGCTTTCTTCCTCTTCAGCTATACAGCCAAGGCATTCTTCTGCCCTTATTATTTCTTCCCTTGAATATTTCAGCCTCCTACTCAGTTTTCTCCTACTCCAGACTATTTCCTATGAAAATCTATCCACGTCTTCGAGGAAGGATTCCACTTAAAACTACACCTCTAGTTAAATCTGGGCTTGTTTTGTATGTTAAATCCTATTCTTGACCCTTTGCAGTTTAGCTTAGAAGCTCTAGAAAATGGTAAAATTATTGGTTTTTCTAATAATTGTATTTGCTTTTTAGACTTTGAAGAATTAGCATAATAAATATTTACTAGGAATGAAATTTAGGTAAATACAACTTCACAGATACATCAGTGGTAATCTTTGTGACAGTCCACATTTTCTGAATCATCTGACTTTTATCTTAAAAATTATTTGTAGAAGAATAAGGCTGCATAGTTGTATCATCTAGTTCTTAGTGTAATTTTTATTCATTCTTTAACAAAAGAATGTACTAGTAGAATTACTATTTGAGTGAATAGAAACTTAACAACTTATCAGTTTTAAACTTTGTAGCATAGTTTTCCTTCTTTAAAGACATTTACATGGACTGTGTATTACAGGATCAGAAAGATTGGGGTCAAATTTCTACAATTCAAGTAGCTGTTACTTTTAACTTTCTCTTCTTTAAAAAAATAATATTTAAATTTTGCTTTTAAATGATAACTTAGTTTACTATTTTGTATTTTGTGAGCAAAAAAAAAATTTGTGATTTTTCTTTAGTTTTCAGTAGGTTTTAGTCTAAGACATGGATAATGATGAGTAGCTATAAACCACCTTGAAATATTACAAGAATTATATGGATAGTGAATGCAGTGTGTAAATAAGCACAAAGAATGTCTAGACTGTATCTATATTATGCAAATTCAGAAGTGTTTTGTAAATTTTATCTCTGGGGAAAATTTCTCAAAAGCATTGTCTTCTTCTTTGGATTAGCACTTAACAATTGTAAAAGTTGATTTTTCCCTTGTAAATTGCTCAAAAATCATTCTTACTTCTGCATCCATGGAGATAGAAAAATGTTTTATTAAAAAAATCAGTCGTAGAATTTATTCAATTATGACTGCAAGATTTTCTGAAGAGTAACTTGCAGCCAGGGTTATCTTTGGTTCATAATTTATTCTTAGCATAAATTAATGAATTTGAAATAAACCTGGCCCAAACATGTTAGACAAAGCTCCATTATTACCCAGCTCTAACTTATCATTTATTCACTGGGAAAAAAACTTGGGTAGAAGCTTGCCAATGAACCAGATGTCACCATCAGTAGACAATTATGTTCCACAGTTTGGCACCTGGGGTCCACAGTCATCATCCAAGGAGGAGGAGAAATAAAAAGTAGAACATTCTGGCAGACTACAGACTAAAAGATTCCAAATGGCTCATGGTGAAATGGAGGCTAAAGGGCTGCTTCTTTAATTCTCAACGAGGAGGCTCCTGGACCAAAACCTGCTCATGTTCTACTTGTGGAGGATATCATCATCCTGACAGATACACCAGAGTCTAAAATTCTCAGGTGCTTGAAGGTGTAGCAGCATTTGTACAACGGAAATTTTGCCATCTAATAGAAAAGACATCTTTTGGAGTAGATTATCAGTGAAATCTAAAACATTTCCTCCTGTGATAAATTTTAAGGCATGAAAAGGAAAGAGTTATGATTTGGAGCTGGTTATACTGAAGTACTGACCAAAATGTATGGGACTGCATTGCATAAAATACCTTTTCAAATCTCCAATGAAGAAATTGGAGACTTACACAGAGAATATCATCAAGGTTTCTCATAGGGTCAGCTGAAAAAAAATAAAATGAACTTCCTCTTTTGAAATGTGTTTCGATCTAGAATAGACACCTTACGACCCTATCATGGCTCCAAATGAATACCTGGATGGCCTAATAGATCTTTTTTACTTTTATGTAGTCTAAGAATGAAATAAATAAATAAATAAATAAAAAGAGTTGAAATAATTCATTTTCTTAAATTTTTGCTAAATATTTCTTTATATACGTGTGTGTGTGCATGCATGTGTGTGTATTTACCTTTACATGGAAACTGCCCATCTACTCATATTCAGATAAATATAAAGAGTAGATATTAGATTTATTAGTTTCATCTGAAAGTAAATAGAACAAAAAGAATTCTGGTCAAGCAGAAACTACTTTTTCTATCTTTCCTTGCCTTTATAAGTCACCAAACCCTGTATAGCACAAAATAAGGTATAATTTAATTTAAAGATTATGTTTATTGTGCTTATTGTATGGTTATTATACATTTTCATCATCCAAACCAGATTTTCATAAAATTGAGGGCATCTTTTTGCTAGTTTTGAGTAGTTCTTAATGTTTTGTTTGAATAGAGCTAACTAGAGCACTTAAATTAATCTATTAATCCACAAATAGTTCTTTTCCACCAATAACCCTTACCATATTTATTAAAGTATTCTACATTTTGGGCAAGGAGCAAGATTTTTCTTTGTGTGTGATGTATATAGTGCTAAACATCTACTTAATTAATATGTATTAATTAATATAAATATATGTTATGTAATTAGTGTAATATAATTAACTATACATTAATGTATATCTAAAGGTTGTGGTTCTAGAGTGTATCTTCAAGCCTTATGTTTGTTATTTCATGATGAGGTAGCACATTAGTTTGTTCCTGAAAATGCCATGCTTTTAGTGCAGTGGTTTTCAAGTGTTTTGGTGTGTGAATCATTTTATCAAGGGTTAGAAACAAAACAATGGACCACACACAATTCCCACTAGTACCAGTGCCTCCTACTTCCTTTGCTATCTGCCCTCCCCACTGAAACCCTTCATGGGCATTACTAGAAAGAACATTGCTGCGCGTTTAAATGATACACACAAATTATATCATAAATAATTTCCTAGTTTGCCTCTGATGTAAATAAACATTATGATTCCCTGATGGTTATAAACGTTAATGCTATCAGCCTGTGTGGCATTCTTGATAGATGGAAAATTGTTTTCCTAAGTGGCTGGAAACAGCAAGCTAAGAACCAGAAGTACCCAGTTCTATTGCAGGATTTGCACGATCAGGAACAGAGCCTCTCTGTGTATCTGAGTTCCTCAATTTACATGGGGAATTGTTATTCCTGTCCTTTAATTCACAGCACAGAAATAATGAACTCTGTTCTCAGGGCCGTGGAGAGCAATGGCTCTGCCACAGACCTGTGTAAATTGAAAGAGCAATAACAACAAGCTATTAAGCTGTCCTTTGGTCTTGCTGCTGAAGCCTCACACACCCCCATAGTACCTCTGACACCTGTCTGTTGTATTTCTAAAGTAGCAGGGAAAATGCTTGGACTTAATGGCTACATTCATCGCTAGCTTCAGCTGAACGACCTTAGGAAAAGATGAAAAATTACAGAAGGACCAGTTTCTCTCCTTAGTCTAGCAGGAACTTTGTGGCACTCTCTCAAGGTCAAGAAGAATACTGAAGTAGGTGGAGAATTTCTGCAAAACACTTCAAGGCCTATTGAAAACTGAAAAGGACACACTTTTGTAATAGTACATTAGGCATTGTAAACGCCTCTGCAAAGTTTCTTGACAGAGACGATGACTTTGATTGCTATGTTTCTGATGTATAGTTAAGAAATGGTTGGAAAAGGGGGTAAAATAAAAGAGAAAAATACTATTTAGTCACTGATGTCAGCTTTTTAAAAATTAGTATACATAATCTTTGATTTGAAGACTTTCTACCCTTAGTTTCAGGACTCCATGATGAATTTCTTCATATAATTTACAACCCAAAATGCTATTTGAAGTTCTGCTTCCAGACAGCCCAGTATTTTTCCATAGAGGAGGGGAAATTCAAAGGAAAGTTTTAAGAACCTACATAGAACTAACTATATGATACAATGTTTCCCGACATTAGGAAGATGACTTTCTCATTTTCTCCATTTCTTACCCCGCAGAATGGAGGTAACTCATTAGGATAAATATGGGGGGATTCTTTGTACTATAGTGGAAAGTGGTAGAAACAAGAGACCTGGAATTTGCTTCCAGCATCATTGACTATGTCTATGCCAGCTCCTGTCTCTTCGAGGTCCAACCTGTTGTAGCTTGTTTTCTGAACTATTTTGAGTAGTTTTCTGTTCTTACTCTCAAAAGAGCCAAAATAGATGGAAAATATGCACAACATGCCACAGTCAGGAATATGTCAGGACACTGCTGACACTCCAAGGGAAAAAATGATGACTAGCTGAGGAGAGGGGTCGGTACTAGAGACACAGGTTTGGAGAAAACCAGATTACAGAAGATTATTGAAATCCTGTGGGAATGAGTAAAATCATGGTTATAAATGTAGAGAGGAGAAGCGAATCATCTCTTAGGGACTGTGTAAAGACAGACAGACCAGCAAAACAGACTGAAAAGGAATAGCTGGAGAAAAAGAAGAACCAGGAGGGAATGCCATTATGGACACCAAAAAAGGGAAAACAAGTGGCATATTTCCTTATTTACTGCTAAGCAGTCAAGTATATTGAGACATGGAAAGTTTCCATCGGAAGGTCATGGTGACCTTTTTCAAAGTAGTTTTTGTGCTGTGATAGTGTCAGGAGTCTACTACCTCCCACTCCAGGGGGTTACGAGTCAATGGGGCGCCACTCTGGCTAACACCCAACCTGACGGTAGCTTACCCGACCCCAAAGGGCACAATCTAGCCTTCTGCTTTCCCATGATGATACAAGGAAAAAAATAACAGAGTAAAAATAAACTTCATGAGATTAAATTAAATAACATAAAGGTACTTTTCATCAAACAAGAGGTCATAATTATTTCAAGTGTGACCAGGAGGTAAAGCTCTGGAGGCAATATATATAGACTGTCTATTAAAAGGTCTGGCTAGGAAAGTTGCACTTGAACTCTAAGTCACTTCCAATTCTCATAGTCAATGATTATAGCTCAGAAACTGTAGATCATAAACATGAAACTAACTTTAAGTATGTTAAAGAAATAAAACAATAATTTACTTCTTTTATTCAGGATGCTTATTGTAAAAGTAACACATGATCGTTGTAAATTTAAGCAACACAGAAATATATAAAGTCAAAATTAAGTTCTGACTTCTACCTCTCCCCTACCCTAATCTCACACCCCAAAGAAACCCCATTTTCCAAGCATATAAAAACATTTATGTAAAGGTACTAAATATTTTATGAAATGGAATTACCCCATTTTTTAAATATAATATGTATATTTTTAAAATATAATTTTAAATATAATATGTTAATATTTTAAAAATTATTATTTTAAATGTTTTTATTTATTTTTAAAATATTTTTTAAAATTAGTGTGGTAGGGCACTGACTAATTGGGATGGATGACCGTGGTATGTAGAGAGGCTGCCTAGTGAGCCATATTTTCTTTAACAAGTCCCAGGAGGCACCAGACACCTGGCATGGTGGAAAGAGCTGCACCTCTGCTGTCCTGCCATGTGATTTGGACGTGATCCGGGCTGCACAGCCTCCATGCTTCACTCTGGCTCTCCAAGATGTTTCTAGGAGGTGCATGAAAAACTTTAATAAATTCCCTTTCTATGTAAACTACACAGAGTGGTTTGTTTTTTGGCAGGCAAAAACAAAGGTATATTAAGAGAATTCAAAGTCAGATGCTCATTCCGTTTAAACCAAGAGTTTTGTGGCCCTGTGCGAGGAAGCGACCACATCCCTGAGAGTTGTGCCTCTCTTTCCTCTTTTCCTCAGAAAGAGTCGGCATGTGGCAGCTGTGGATTGCCAGACCCTAGGTGGAGACTGACCTATGATCAGGACAGCTATTTTGCACAAAACAATTTCTCTCCTTTAGCTTTAAAAACCTCTAAAAAGTACGTATTACCTTATTTCAGATTTTCCTTTTGTAATTTAAAAAAAACAGCAATCAAGAAAAAAATAAGATCTTTGTATATGTCTGTTCTGAAGGAAAAACTTACTCTTTTTTTCATGTTTTTCTTGATTACATCAGAAAAAGGCATTCAGAACACAATGTTTTCAAATTACTGCTTCAGGTTCTGATTATTTTTGAAGTGTCTGTGAAATATTAGTTAAAGGGAAAATGGAGAAGAAAGTTTCCAGATTTTCTCAAATATACTAACTTTGCATATGTTTATGTTAAGAAAATAAACTTTTGCATTTTTGATGAACTATAATACAGAATAGTCCTACAAATAGTCCTACTGATGAAAAAAGGGGACGGGAACATTCCAAGTGTGGAAATTTATTTCATATGTTCGTTGCCTTTGATTTTGATATATGCTTAACTATTTTGCATTCTAGAAGCAGCTAATTTCCATATAAAGTGTAGCTACTTTCAATTTTACTATGTCTTGTCTACATTTTGATTTGTGTGCCTTAGGCTAGATCAGAGTGATGCATAATTTTCTTTACGTTCTTTCTGTCATGCACAATCGGTGAGTTTCAGCACCAATTATAATATGGATGTTTAGAAAGACATTATTCAAAAGAGGAGAAAATAAGATAAATGGTACCCAAAAAAAGGTTAGCAAATCAAAGAAAAATTATCAGAGAGAACCTGGTGGCAGTCCTTCTGAATTGTATGCATTTGGGCATAGGCCCACATGAATCTTGGTTTTGGTGATTATAACAGCTATTTCAAGCCTACTAGCAGAAGGGAGATTCTGCAGAGTCATACCACAGCATCTGCCGTCATTCAGCCCTTGTGTGCTGGTTATTACAAGCTGGTAAGGGTTTCCTTTGTAGAACTGAAGGTGGCGTGCCCAAGGGACAGTCAGGATCATTGCACAAGGTGTGACTTGTGCAATAGCATAAGAACTCACCCCCAAACACTTTCTAATGGCATTCTTTCATTCAATTTGCTCCTTCAGTTCCCTTTGAAGATGCGTGCTTTTGAAGTAGATTAAGGAATTTTATTACCTGGAGGGACAAAATCAGCTAGTCACACAATATCAGTCTATGCTATATAACCTAATGGCTTTTTCTGATTATCATTCGATGGAAAGAGATCCGAACTGGGAATCCAGAGACCTGCGGTCCTGTGCCAACTCTGTGGCTATGCACCTCTGAACAAATCTCTTATCTTCTTTGGGTTTCAGTTTCTTCACCTCTAAAATGAAAAGATGGCCGTGAGGATCTCTTGCAGTTTGGAAATTCTGACTCTACATCTGGATTATCACCCTTGTAATTTAGCACCCTGAAGGAATGCGAATCAGAAGAGTTCAATTGTGATAAACCTGAGGATGAGAGAAGAAAAATGAGAGATGAGTCATTCCCAGACCAAGAAGGAGTGTGGAATTGTTGTGTAAGAAACACAAACATTGAGAGAATTACGAATAAAACTAGGGAAGAAAACAAACTTCCTCTCTACCTCGAGTCATTATATATTTTTGAATTATTTTTTTCCTTTTTGATAACATTAAAAACATTGGCATGTGATTTATTTTCCTTTAAAAAAATGTTTGGTTGGCTTTATTAGTATGATAAAAAAAATTAAAAGCATAAAAAAGAAAGAAAGAAACTGTGTGCTCTCATCTCAATTATTGTACATCCTACAAGATAATGACTGCTAGCAGTTTGGAGTTTCTTCTTGCAGACTTTTTTCATGCCTATACAATGTGTAAGGAGATTTATATATATATTTCTACACATACCCCACCCCATAACTTGCTTCTTTTCATTTAATAGTATAACAGTATGATCCTCTCTGCCTATGACAAGAAAGAGTGACGGCTAATGACCATCCCTATGCACATATCCCTGACACAACATGCTAATAAGCTTGTCCACAGGAGAGATTCCAGAAAGTGAGATTGGCAGGCTAGGCACATGCATTCTAAAGCATGCTTTCTATTGCCTGCCTTAGCCTGATTTCCACAGAGCTTGAGACAAAGGCTTATGTGTTAGTACTTTCTGAGGAATGTGAACCCAGGGAGCAGGAATGAGAGAAAGGAGTGAAGCAGGGAAGGAGGGAGAACTGATACTAAGATGTTTTATTGAGTTGGTAGCTATTACAGGTGGCTGAGGAATTTCTGAGAAGCCATATGAAATGTATTTCAGGACCATCTATTTGGGTGGGGGCGGGGAGTGAGAAAGGAGGAAGCATTTGTCCATCAGTTCTGTGCCTCACTGGTCAGAGATTTGCTTCATAGGATATTGACTCCCCAGCACATCTGCTTTGCACATGTGTTGGCCCTTGTGCATGTTCCTGTGGAGTCCTGAGTTGTGGGTTATCCAAGAAGCCCTGGAGTGGGGCAAGAGATAGGTCAACTGGCACTAGTGTGAAGCACACCTGAGTCCACACTGAGTCACCATAGCCTGGAATAAGACCCAGGTGAGGTCAAGAAGATCCCAAGTGGCACATTAAAAGTTTCAGGTACACTAACAATCTGTCACACAAAAATGTAACACTTGACACTTCCATCAGTCATACAAATGTGTCGTTCCCTTTAACAACAGTGGATCCTGTCAGTTTTTGCCAATGTGATAGGTGAACATTGGTATTATTTCCTTTTATGTTGCATTTCTGTATTATTTTTTTTGCTGTTTTATTTATTTATTTTTAAGATTTTTATTAAAAATATAGTTAGCATACAATATTATATTAGTTTCAGGTATACACAATAGTTATTCAACATTTATATACCTAAAGAAGTAATCACCATAAGTCCAGCAACCACCTGACACTGTACCATGCTATCACAGTGTTATTGACTATATTTCCTGTTGTACTTAAGACTTATCCCTATGACTTATTTGTTTTATAACTGGAAATTTGGACCACTTATTGCCCTTCATTTACATTGAAAGCAATTGTTGATAAATATGTAGTTCTTGTCATTTTATTATTTATAATTTTGATTTTTTTTTTTTTTTCCATCTTGAAGTCCCTCTAACATTCCTTGTAATGCTGGTTTGGTGGTAACAAGCTCCCTTAGCTTTTTCCTGTCTGGGAAGCTCTTTATCTGTCCTTCAATTCTAAATGATGGCCTTGCTGGGTAGAGTACCCTGGGTTGTAGGTCCTTGCTTTTCATCACTTTGAGTATTTTGTGCCAATCCCTTCTGGACTGCAAAGTTTCTGTTGAGAAATCAGCTAACAGTATTATGGGAGCTCACCTGTAGTTAACTAACTGCTTTTCTCTTGCTGCTTTTAGGATTCTTTCTTTGTCTTTAACCTTTCCCATTTCAATTATAATGTGTCTTGGTGTGAGTCTGTTTGGATTCGTCTTTTTAGGGACTCTCTGCGCTTCCTGGGCTTTTATCTCTGTTTTGTGTAGTTCCTTTTTTTCTGGAGTTTTCTCCTGTTCTTTCATTTAAGACATATTTCTTTGTTTCCTTATTTTGGCTACTTCTCTGTATTTGTTTCTATGTATTGGATAGGGCTGCTATATCTCCTAGTCTTGCCAATGGCATTATGTAGTAGGTGCCCTGTGGTACAGTCTCCCTGGTCACCTGAGCTGGGTGCTCCAAGAGTGTACCTTGTGTAGCTTGTGTGTGCCTTCCTGTTTATAGTTGAGCCTTGATTGCTGTTGGCATGTCAGTGGGTAGTATTGACTCTCAGGCTGACTGGCTATGGGGTTTGGTCATGTCTACTGCTATGGGCTGCTGTGTGGAGGGCTTACCCCAGGGAGCAGGATTCACCCCAGCTGCTCTGGTGACTGTTGAGAATGCCCTTGGTGTGAGCTGCTTATGGGGTTAATTGGGCAGTGCTCTGCTGTGGTCTGAAGCAAACCTCCAAGTATGTTGGTTCTGGGGACTCTTGGGAGGGGCTCCAGTGTAAGCCAGGTCAGCCACTGCCTGTGATCAGTCAAGAACTACCTGGTAGGAGCTACAAAGTGATCCACGGTTGGTCTCTGCCTATGCTGTACCTGGAGGTGCATGGGAGAGGCTATGCTTCGAACCGAGGATGGCTACCACTGGTACCAAGTCTGGGGTAGCTCCACAAAAAGCCAGGACACTTTAAGGCCTACTGCCACCTGCTGGTTCCCAGCTCCCATAAGGTTCAGCCACTGATAAAGCCTCCTTCTGTAAGCAAGTTGGGTGAGGCAGGATCTCTATGAGTCAGCAGGGTGGAGCAGTGAAGCATTGGAGCTCACCAGACCAATCAGATTTGACCTGTGGGGGCAGGCTCAACACAGGAAAGTTGACATCTGACCCTGCTGCACTGGAAAAGAGCCCTACACAAGGAAAATAGGGACTGTCCCTCCAGACCTCACCCCGAAGTTACACAACTCAGTCTCTCCCCATATGTCTCCGATGCCCCAGAGTCACCATCCCTCTGCTAGAGTACAGGGTAAATAACTGTGTGGGCCCTTTAAGAGGATGTCTGGTTGTCCCCTCAGTTTTCTGTCCCCCTAGACGGTTGGAATCCCCACTGTTTTTCACAGCTAGAAGTTGTGGGGGCTCCTCTTCCTGGCACCAGTACTCTGGGCTGGGGAGCCTGATGTGGGGGGCTGGGGTCCCTTGCTCTTTCACTGGGAACCTCTGTGGCTGAGATATATGTGGGGACAGAGCCAGGAGTACAGTTTCCAGGCTCTCGGCCTCACATGGAAAGGTGCTGGCTCAGGTAGTAAATGGCCATCAACTGTGATTGGATGGTAATTTAGTTGCCATTTTGACATGTTCGTGGAATGAGGCAAGCACAGTTCTTTTCTATTCCACTATCTTGGATCTCCAAATTTCTGTATTATTGAGATTGAATATATTTGCATATGTTTATTAGCCTTTGTATTTTGTCTACTTTGTGAATTGTCTACTATATTCTTTGCCTTTTCTTTTTTCTATTGGGTTGTGCTTCAAGGCTTCATTTTTTTTTAAACCAGGAAGATTACTTTCACAGAGCTTTGTAAATATTTGCCTTTATAATCTGAAATACAAATATGCTGTTTCCTACTTGCCCAATTTCTAATATGTAGTGTGCACTGATAACTACTTAATCACATAGATATTCCTTGTATTAGCAAAGTTACTGCTATATTTTTTCAGTATTAGAATGAGAATACATCATATTTCATATGTAATAGCAGATATGGTTTTTATTTAAGGATGAATACATCTTACTTCACATACTTTCTGGAACAAAGTCACAGTTTTCAGCTTACTCTTTTCATTCTTTGTTCCTTGGGATAATGACACTTTTTTTTTTTTTTTGACAGAGAAATCTATTATACTGTCATAGTCCAACTCCACTCTTATTTGCTACTTGTTAAAAGGACTTTTCTATAACCAGCTCATGATATCACTTTAGGTCTAATAGTTCAACTGCCTCATATGATTTTGTCATTCAGTTATCAACCAACCAAGTGAGGTGTACTTTGTTTTATCCCTTGTTCTACAAACCTAACTTCTTATTTTCTTCTGCTATTTCCATTGTCATAGTAAAGTGTTAAGTAGCTGGGGTTTCAAGTGAATCACACTTATTGCAGTAATATTATAAAAGATAAAAACAGGAGGACCTTATGATTTTATAGATTGTGTCTGTGTAATTGTAGGAATACTATAAGATAAACCTAATTTTCTAACTATGGGTTAGAACACACTAGCGTGAATAATTGTGTAGGTGTCATTTTAAAAAGTAAGTACATCCTAATAACACAACTCCTCAGTAAATTTTTCTTTGAAAAATAGGGTCTATGTATATTCCTTTTCCTGGTGTAAAGAAGTTGGTTGTGACTCAAGGTGTCACCTCATTTGTGTAAGTGTCACCTCATTTGTGTAAGGGTAATTCCATCTTCCTTTTTGGTTATTGGTTCAAGAATAAGCTCATTTCCTAACTCTGACTAATAAGACAAAAGAGAAGTCATGCTGAGGGAACTCTAGGGAAAATTTCCTTTTTCCTGAGAGAGAACCACAGGAAAGTACTTTCTTCTTCTCTCTGTGGTTGTGTCTGGATTTGTTTGATGTGGCTGTAGTTGGCGTGCTACCAGTTTTGAGGGTGAAGTCAATACTGAGAATAGCCAAGTGGTTTCATGGAGAGAACCTGGGTCTCTGATGATATCATTGAGTCACTGAATCAGCTGATGTTGAAAGGTGCACTGCTTCTGGATTTCCTGTGAGATAACACATTTTCTTCTTGCTAGAGCCAGTTCAAATTGGGATTTCTGTTTCTTACAACCCAAAGCATCTTACTAAATCAGCTCTCCTCCACACTGGGTCAGAGGCATATAGGATCGATTAGTCTGGAGAAATATCTAGGTATCTTTTTTCTTTTAAGGTCCAGAGAGACCATGTAGTGAAACTGGCATATCACAAGGCTTGCAGAGGATAGAGTCTTCAGACTTTTCCAAAATAAGACCACTACACTCATATTCTGTTACTTAAGGTCTGTGTTACCTTGGGCAAATCACTTTAAGTCTCTGAGCTTCAGTTTTTTCAATTGCAACATGGACATAATAATAATGATATTGTTAGTATAAGATAATACATGATAATAAAGTGGCAGATAACATAAATGTCTTACATATTTGTAAAGAGGACATAATAAGATAACATGTGAAAAAACCCAAAGCACTTATAACTTGTAATTATAAATATTATTAATAGTAATAAAATGTTTCTTCAATTCTAGATTCCATTAATTATAAGGCACGCTATTACCATGTTTCCCTGAAAATAAGACCTAGCTGGACAATCAGCTCTAATGTGTATTTTGGAGCAATAATTAATATAAGACCCAATCTTATATAAGACCCGGTATTTATTTTATTTTATCATATCACATCATATCATATCATATCATATCATATATCATATCATATCATATATCGACCAGGTCTTATAGTAAAATAAGACCTGGTCTTATATTAATTCTTGCTCCAAAATATGCATTACAGCTGATTGTCTGGCTAGGTATTATTTTTGGAGAAACACAGTAAGGAAGAAAAATTCTGTCAATTAAACTATGCCTTTACATTGTGCAACAAGAATCTTTTGGTTTGACTTTTTTTTTCATGTATATCAATGAACTTGGGACTCTCTTTCAGTAGCCCTGGTTGGCGTGTTAGGCAATCCTTTTGTATGTATGTCAGAAAAACATGCTTAACTCAGCTTCATCTACTTGTGCATTCTTCCTCAAGTCTCGCAAAGCACTTGGTCATTGCTTTGCAAATAAATGGAATCATAGTTATTTCTCCAACAGTGAATATTTGCTTCACCAATATCGAATTTATGCCCTACTGTTTTGTTTCCATCCATTCCCTTCACACACAAAAATTTCTATTTCAATCTCAAATTATAGTATAATATTTTAAAATACATTTCAAATGATAAACTCAACATGTGTAGCACCAACTATATGCCTTCAACTATATGATGTCAAATGTGAAAACACATCTTAGAACTGATAAAATATTCATGAAATGACTACAAGAGATATGGGGGGCCAAGTAACGGGTTTTTTTCCATTGTCCATAATTTTGAAGGGGAAATTCAATTCATAGTATAAAAATTTTAAAACGAATATAGATAGATGATTTCTTAAAAGGCAGTTTAAAGAAAGATACCATTTTTCCCTCTACCAAATTAACAAAGACTCAGAAAAATGAAAAATATTCAATTTGGTGCCAAAAAAAAAGAAATGGACATTTCCATGTGCCACAAGTATTACTTTTTATGGAAGAAAGATTTGGGGCCTGCCCGACTTGGTTCTTTTGTACTTGGGTACTTGATGGACTAATTCCTTTGACCTTAATTTCTCTCTCTAATAAAAAATACAGAGAAGTAGATATAATGAAAGTAGATATAAAATAGATAGTAGATATACAGAGAAGTAGATATAAAAATATTGACAACTAGCCCTGGATTCTCAGGGAGAGAACAGTCTTTAGAAGGGCTCTAAGATATATGTGACAGAAGTTGAACCCTACGCTCATCCCTGGACCTGGGTGTAGGAAGGTGTCAGGCTTTGAAAGAATGGAAGCTAGCTATTCTTTGTGTGGCAAGGGGAAGGGTTTTTATTTGCTGTTGAAAGGAGGGAGAAAGTGGCAGACAGAAGAATAGAGGGAAGGGAGAAGTAAGAGGGATAGAGACAGTGAGATGGAGAGCAGCTAGGACAGATGAAATTCCATGGTGGTGAGTAGAACACAGAATTTTAAGAATGAGGATGACCTTTGTTTACCACGAAGTTGTTCGCTCTTTTTCCTCTCCACTTTCTCTGGGAAATTTTCACTAAAGTCAGTTATACCCACAAATGCTTGCTGTTGGTGATTTTTGACTGTAGTTTTTGAGAAAATTGAGAAAGAGGCCTGGGCCATGGAAGGATCGTCATAGTATGAGCCAGATGTAGGACAGGGCGAGGACCAGCAGGACTGAAAGCCCAATTTCCCTCTCCACCACCACTACACCCCCTTTCCCAACCCCCACCCTTGGTCAAATCTGGAGAGATTGGGGTGGAGGGGAACTCTGCTCTTTTGCCCGCTATGCATTGGGCAGGAGGTTGATTCTTTCATTCAATACATATTTATTGATGACCACCTGTGTGCCAGGCACTGTTCTGAATACCAGGAAGGGAACAAAGGAGTGTCCATTCTTATGAAAGAGACATAATAAACAGGGACAGATAATATGATCTAATGTCTTGTTTCTCAACTTCTATGAAGAAAAATAAGGCAGGATCAGAGAGCAGAGATTGATGGGGTGAGTGAATGCCTTCCTGTGGAAGTGAGCATTTTAGGTAAGAACAGCAAGTACAAAGTCCTTGGGACTTCAGACACCTAATTAAGGTGTATAAGAAGAAGGCTCAAGAAGGTATGCAAGGATGAGGAGAAGAAAGAGCCATATGAGACAGGTCAGAGAGAGAGGGGCAAGGGCCAGGTCCCTGAGGCAGAATGCACCCATTCGGTTTTATTCAGAGTATAATGGTGGCATTGGAGGAAAGAAGTGACAGGGTCTGATTCACTATTTTATTTGCTTTTTTTTTAACCAATATTTTTCTTTTAAACATCACAGTAGATCTCAGAACGCTTCAGTGAGAAAAGATTTGGTCTACTAAGGAATCTGCTTGATAGCTACATACTTTAGACCACAATGTTAAGATTAGGTTACATACATCTTATAACCAACATAACCTCAGTCTATTAAAATAAGGCAACGTGAAACTAGAAAAGAAAAAGTAGGTCTGCTTTAGTGCCTAAGTTATCACGGTATCATACACTTAAAAGTAGAAAGAAATCTTATCTTTCCTTTAAGTAGTTATTGTTATGCCATACAGATTTTTAAAATGTTAACAGAAATTTAAAATTCCTTGAAAATATATTACCAGAGGGAATGAATACACATCATACATGGAAGAAGTAGACTAAGCTCTGCCTGAAGAATGGCTTGTATACCTGATTCACTGTTTCAAACCAGTCTGGTGTCATATGGAGAAGAGATGTAACGTGTTTCCCCCAAAATAAGACCGGGTCTTATATTAATTTTTGCTCCAAAAGACTCATTCGTGTGTATTTTCAGGGGATGGTTTATTTTTTCATGTACAACAATCTACATTTATTCAAATACAGTCATGTCATCTTCTTCTGGAACATTGTTATAACTTACTAAATGCGTCCATCTGGCTGACGATCTCAATGGGGCTTATTTTTGGAGTAGGTCTTATTTTCGGGGAAACACAGCAGGTGATACAGGTGGAAGCAGGAGAACCAGACGAGATGACAAAATGATGAATTGGGCCTGAATCAATATGTAGGTGGTGGGAATGAATATATGATGAAAGAGGAACTGACAAGACCTGCAGATGGATTAGATACAAGATATGAGAGAAAGAAAAGAATAAAAAATGACACCTTGGTTTGTTTGCTTAGTTTTTTAAAGAATAATTTATGATTTTAATTAGAATTACCAAAGCAACACATGTTCACTATAAAAAATTTAAAGAATGCTGAAAAATTAAAGTAAAAATAAATAACTTATAATCCCATCACTTAGACACATTTTAGTGTATAACATTGGGCATATAAGTATATATATAATGTATGTATATGTGTATGTATGTACATACATATATATGTATATATAGGTAACCCCAATTTTCTAACTATACATGTATATGTATGTACATATATGCATACTGACTATATATAGTTAGAAAATTGAGGTTATTTGTTTGATTATTTATCTATATCTATATAGACTTATGTATATTTATTTTATAACAGTTAAAATTCAATACTATCATTATTTATTTAATTCCTCAAATTTTTTCAACTTTGGCTATTAGGAGCTCCTTTAGGTTGGGTCCTGTGTTCTTTAGACTTCTCTTTAAAATTATTAAATATTTCATATACACAAAATAATTAAGAATATACATTATATATGATATAAGTAACGATATAATAAAAATCTGTGTACCCAACTCCTAGATTTTTAATCTTAGCAATTGAGTGAGGGTATAGAAAAACGGGAGACAAGCAGGATGGGGAGGAAAATCAGTAGTTTGGTTTCAGCTGTGCTAAGTTTGAGTGAAGGATGCTGAAGAGGGAGTTGGAGCTCAGTACAGTGGTCAAAACAGAGGGGCCCAAGCTGACATATAGGTTTCAGAAGAAGAAAAATGTCCCACACAGTCCTACCACTCAAAGATAAATTCTTTT
Source organism: Rhinolophus hipposideros (assembly GCF_964194185.1). NCBI lineage: Eukaryota > Metazoa > Chordata > Mammalia > Chiroptera > Rhinolophidae > Rhinolophus > Rhinolophus hipposideros. Next base: position 63,447,020 of record NC_138049.1, on the reverse strand, counting down.
AATTAACATTTTGGATTAATTCCTTCCAATTCATGTTTTCATCTGGCTAAGATACACTGTGTGTGTAATTTTGCATTCATTTTTTTCTCACTTAATGTTGTAATACAAATATTTCTGGTATTTTTAGGATATGTATGTATGTGACATAATATTCAAACATGTTTACACACCATAATTTATTCTTAAAATTCAAAAATTTTATCTCTGTATGTCTTGGTTTTAGATTCTTTTCTCTAAATTTTCTTGGCCCCTGGTGGCCCTTTTCAACACCCAGTCTCAGGGCTTTTTTACATCTGAAATATCCTCCTCTGAGGCCTTAGATTATTGGTTGGGCTCATTTTCTCTGTGTTCTTCTCTGGAAATATGTATGATTTAGAATTTTCAACTCTGTCATTTATCCTTTGGGGTCATTATCTTGTCTTTTTTAAAAGCTTTTTTTTTGTTTTGTTTTGGTTTGAATTAACTTTTCTCTTAAGGTCATCTTTTTTTTTCTTCAAGTTTTTCTAAAAGTTTATGAATAATAATTATCAGATATAATTGGTATGGACGAAAAAGTGTCCACATACCAAACCAGACAAGCTCCGGGGAGGGCTGCATGGCAGGCCTTACAAACTCAGAGAATGCAGACCTCACAAACTCAGAGCCCAGAAATAACCAGATAGGATGGTCTCAATATAAACATTTCTTACTAAAAGTGGTCATGGTGGGTAGTCATGTCCTAGTCCTGTAGCTTCCTTGACAAAGGTCAATCTTAAACTTAAGTGAGCCTGTCTACTGTCTTTTTGCATCTAAGATAACATACCTTTGAAATACTAGAGTAATCTTTTCTAGACCCTTCAGGGCACAACCTCAGGCAGGAGAGCATGAGACCACAGAACCCCTCACTGTTGTCTTGTTCCCCATTTACCCGGCTCCATGCTGTGAATGTTAATTATTAACTATCCTGTACCCACTAATGTAAAAGAAGTATATTTCTCCATTTTGCTTTTTATCCAATCCCAGAGATTTCCCCACTTTGCTTTCTCCCTCTCTCTTAATTATCACCAATGGAGTCCATGAAACCTTCTTTATGTCTCTTCCTTTTATTCTAATGTATAAAATAAGTTGCAAAACTGCCGTTCTCCAGAGCATTTTCTCAATTCATTGAGATTTTGTCCCGACCGGCAGGACAATGCAACGTGGGACGAGGGGAAGAAACCTGTTGAGGATGAAAAAAAAGGGGAGACAGGAGACGCGAAGAATGGAGGCAAGACAGGGATCTGATCAAGCCTCAAAATTTTATTACGATGGCGGGTTATATATATAGCTATGTCAGATGGGGGTGGGATATGCTATGTCATAGGGTGGCGAGGTATTTGTCGCGGGCTGATAGGCTAGGACAGGGCGATGCCATATGAGGTACAAGGAAATGGGCAGGCTCTGGGTTTGGCGCGCGCGGGCTCTGGGTTTGGCGCGCGCGGGCTCTGGGTTTGGCGCGCGCGGGCTTTGGGTTTTGTGACCAGGAAGTTCTGCCTAGGCAAGGCCTGGGGATTTCTATGGCTTCCGACATCTCCTCCCTTTTTGTTTGTTTTAAGGAGGTGGGCCTTGACCGAGTGAGGGAACAGAGGCCTGGTTCCTCCAACGAGCAGAGCTCGTTATTGGATGGTTTTGGGTATCTTTTGTGGAGGAGAGGTAGAGATTTTTTGATACCAACCTCTATGCAAACCAGGTATGTTCTCAGGAAAGTTAAAGGGAGCCGACCGTTGTGAGTCGAGCCCTTTCCTTGCAAATGCTTTGCTTTGCACTCACCTCGGTGCCCATACCCCTCCCCAACTCGTGGGGGGAGTAGACATACCCTTAGTATTATGTCGTCCCCGTGGGGAGGAAGCCAAGATAGCCTTCTTCGAGGCCGTCCCCTGTTGCTAGCCGCTGATAATGGATTTGGATTGGTTTGGCCAAAACAGCATCGATTTGGTTTTTAATGAGGTCAGTAATGCGCCTAAAAGCCCATGGCCCGAAGGCTATTAAGAGAAGGATGCATAGGAGGGGGCCAAGGGTGGGGAGCAGGTAGGGGAGAAGTCCGTTGAGACCCGTCCAGAGTGGGTTTTCGAAGAGTTCTTTGCGTCTTTTTACTAGGTCCTCTTGTAGTTTTTTGATCTTGTCTCGGACGATCCCGGACTTGTTAGCATAGAAGCAGCAGCGTTCCTGTAAAGCTAAGCAGATACCTCCCTGTTCTGCAGTGAGAAGATCTAGGCCTCGACGGTTTTGTAAGACTACTTCAGCTAAAGAGTCAATCTGATCTTGGAGATCATTGATGGTCCCAGAAAGTGTTTGGACATCATCTATCAGCTGGCGTGATAGTTTATTGTAGGACTGGACTGCAACACCTACTCCCGCGGTACCCGAGGCTATTCCAGCAGTAATTCCTAGCCCTACGAGTAAGGGAATGGCTGTAATAGCACGCTTGTGGCGCCCGGTGGCAAATTCTAGGCTGGGGAGAGGGACAGGTGTGTCTCCTGGGATAATAGAGATATCAGGGAGGAGACTAGCTGAGACACAAAGTCCAGTCCAGTTGGTGGGTAACGTGGTGTAAGCGAGGCTGTTCCCACATATGAAAACTTGTCCAGGGCTAGAACACAAGGTTCCGTTAACTTGAATGATGTCAGAACAGTTAGTAAAAGTGACAAACCCTAGATCTACATCAAAAGTGTTGTTTTGAAATCGTCCCTGATAGCAGGGGGAGGTATTAAATCCTACAGGTTGAACTCTAAGAGGAAGGGAGAGACGGGAACAGTTAGAGATTTGTGTGTTTACTGTGATATTGGAGGGGATTGCAGTAGGTATGGGAGTTCCCATAGTCATGCAAAGCCAGCAGTCCTGGGCAAGAGAAGGGTTGGAATGATTTAAGGCCCAGAAGGTGGATTCGAGAATGTTGTTGGTTTGTGTGTCTAAATCCATATCCCGGGATTTTGGGAGAGCCAAGGGGTGGTAAGTTAAAGGGGGGAATAGGTGGTGGAGTATTTTTTGAATGTGCTCAGTGACAAGAGTCTCTTTTAATATGTCATTTGGCCCTCCGCCATCTGAAATGTGGACAGGCATTTTAGTTGGCCAACAGACTTTATTTCCAATTGTACCACTGCAGCCCGCCTGACTATATTTGTTATTGTCAGAGAGGGAGGTGGAGTCCCAATCGCCTCCGAATGTGGCGGACCTACGTCTCAATAACATGGCTGTGAGATAAGTTTGGTTGTCTGAGCCAGTACAAATTTGGGTGGTTGTGTAGCAGGAAGAATGCATTTGATCAAAATAGCTGCATTCGCTGGGGCAGGGCGGTGGTAGTCCTGCAATGGGGGGAATAATGCGGGGCTTATTGGTACAGGTCCATTGTGTTTCATCTATTCCTAGTCCGAATGAGCTAACAGCCCCGGGGGAAAAGTTGCCTGGATTTCATTGGTATGATAGGGTTTTTCTCCTAGTAATTTATCCCGAGTCCATGATCTTGTTGTTCTATTTTCACTATTGCGCTGTGCTATCTCTCGGCAGTTTTCTTTAAACTCTGTGTGCCAGAGGACGTGGTCCCCCCCAGAAAGGGTGGCACGAGCTAATTTAAACCAATCATTGGGTGTGAGCCAACGGTCACTGAGACCTTCAAGAATTGCCAAGGTGTAGGGCGCTGTCGGGCCATAAGAGCTTACTGCACCTTTTAAATCTTTAATATGTTTGATGCCTAGCCGGTGATATTTTTGGCCAGTGGGATCATTGGAGTTGGGAGTGTTATCTTCTGGGTCTTCTGTGTCAGAGGCCTCATCGGCCGAGGGGGGATTATGAGAGTCGGGGGGTTCATTGTCAGTCTCTTCCATTGTATCCTCTTGAGAGGGTGGGCCACGGTTTTGGCTGCGGGTAACTGGAAAGGTCATTAGGGTCTTTTTATTAAGTATTGGGCCTTTTTGAGGTTTTTCAGGGTTTTGGTTAGGCATTAAGGTTTTAAGTTCTTTTTCAAGGGCATGCAGCTCCTTTAGGAGTTGCATATGTTCGCGTTTTTGTTGGAGTGTCTCTCTAAGAGAAGAAATTTCTTGGGTTAAAGATATTTTTGCCTGCCTAATGGGATCGGTTAAGGATGGGGTGTTTTGAACTAGGGTGTCTTGAGGGAATAGGGGTGGGTTTGGGTTTAAGACTGGGTTATAGAATGTTGGGAGTTCCTGAGGGGGGACATAAGGGGGAGGGGTATGTATTTTTTGTGAAGGGGCGCGCAAGGTTGGCGCGGCGAGGCCCCAGGGATCTTCTTTTTTATTATAGCGGGCAGCTTGTTCCTCTAAATCTATCTGGTCTCTTGGGGAGAGCTGGTCCTGATTATTAAAGGCCAAAAGGGAAGGGTAGATTTTAGGGGGGTCTTTTAATGGGTGATTCTCTAAGGCAGAGGCTTCCTGATTATCAGCTTGTTTTTTAGGTTCCTCTGGCATGTCTATTGAAACAGATTGGCAGACAGAAGGGGGGCGGGAACTCTCTTTTAGGACTGTTTCCCCTGTCTGTAAGATCTCTCTAACATCTGGGTCTGAGGAATGTATTTTTAGGATATCATTAATCAGATTCCAATATGAGAATGCCGATACAGGGACCTTGTTGGGTCCAAAAACCCGATAGTAATCATTAAAACAGTCTCCAACTCTCTTCCAATATTTTTGATCAATCGTTCCTTCTTGGGGGAACCAGGGGCAGATATCAGAGACAAAACTGAAAAACTCACGTAAATCTTTTTTTCTAGCCTTAACTCTCCGCATCTTGAGAGATTCCTTAATACCCTTAAGGAAGAGTTCATGTGAACTCAACTCCTGTCCCATGTCAATCACCTACTCACCAATCTCTCGTCCTTCGCTGGGCGGCTACTCCAACGTCGGGCAAACTTGGAGTCTTTTCTTACGGGTGAATACCTCGTGAACTCCAAACGAGCCTTTTTACTGCCGAGGGGGCTGTCGAGTCTTGTCCCTTACGGGCTCGAAACAAGCCACACTCGCGCCGGGGAGGCCCTCGAGTCTTGTCCCACGAGTGAAAACTGCGTGGGCTCGAAAGAAGCCAGCCCGTGGAGGCTCAGGGAGGGGGGGGGGCCGCGGCGGTTTCCAGAGTAGGTGTCCTCATAGAATCTTCGTACCTCGGGCCCCACGTTGGGCGCCAAAATGTCCCGACCGGCAGGACAATGCAACGTGGGACGAGGGGAAGAAACCTGTTGAGGATGAAAAAAAAGGGGAGACAGGAGACGCGAAGAATGGAGGCAAGACAGGGATCTGATCAAGCCTCAAAATTTTATTACGATGGCGGGTTATATATATAGCTATGTCAGATGGGGGTGGGATATGCTATGTCATAGGGTGGCGAGGTATTTGTCGCGGGCTGATAGGCTAGGACAGGGCGATGCCATATGAGGTACAAGGAAATGGGCAGGCTCTGGGTTTGGCGCGCGCGGGCTCTGGGTTTGGCGCGCGCGGGCTCTGGGTTTGGCGCGCGCGGGCTTTGGGTTTTGTGACCAGGAAGTTCTGCCTAGGCAAGGCCTGGGGATTTCTATGGCTTCCGACAAGATTTTACTTCTCAGCAACTGTCTTCAGTTTGATTCAAATAAATTCATAAAAATTCTCTACAGGTTTCGATATTTCTTACGTTGACATTGGTAATACGAGGAAAATATTTTCTACGATATTCTTTGCCTAATGAAGTAGGAATGAGTAGTAATTTTGATTCCACCATTGCATTTTTAGATTCCTTAATATATATGTATACCTCATCTCATCCTATATTGTTTTCTATCTAAGCCAACACCTAAACCTGTGAGTTTTGTATAGAATCCAGCCATCTTTTCATTCCAACTCTTCATACCTTTTTGTATTCCTTTTTTAGCCACGTATAAATATCTGGAAAAAAAATGTTGGTTTACTTTGTTTCTTGCGACAAATCATTTTCAGAGATTCGTGTTCCTCCTCTCTATTTTCAGAAAATACTCCCTTTCTCGGGAGCCAGGTATTTCTCTGTCTTTGTTTCTCTCTTTTTTCTAATATTAGTAACTTGTCTTTTTGAGGGGGTGGGAAGTCTTTATATAAATCTAACTTTGTCAGTGGACATAACCTTTAGATTATCCCTGGTGCCACTGACTGCTCTCTTGGGTACAGAACAATTGATCTCTAAGACATGATCTCTAAGATATGTACAGACTCTCTCCCAGTTCTGTTGATTTGCAGTCTGTGGAGGAATGAATAAAATACGACTTTTACTGGAATCTGTTCATTAGAGGAAGAGTTCATATTTGTCTGCAGTTCTAAAAATCACTGAACATGTAAGTTACACAATTAATACTATAAATACACATAAAGGCCATATTTTCTAGTCCTTGTTTAATGGGTATAGCTATTAATAATAAATTTATTTTTTCGTTGGTTTTTTTTTTGAGCTTTACTTTTTTTATTAGTTTCCAGTGCACAAAACAATGTAATAGTTAGACATTTATCATTTATATCCCTCACACTTTGTCAACCCCCTTCCCCCCATCCACTATCCCTTTGACATTGCACAGAGCCATTACATTTCCACTGTCTCTATTCCTAATGCTGTACTCCGCTTTTTGTAACTATATATATATATATATATATATATATATGTATATATATACATATATATATATATATATATATATGTATATATATACATATATACAAACTTGTAGTTGACATTCATTATTCTTCAGCTTTAGCTTCAGGTGTACAGTGCAGTGATCAGGCATCTACATCTTCCCTGAGGTGGTCTCCTATAATACATTTTTAAACAAATATCTCACCTTCCTTTTATGATGTCTTATGAAATACTTTATATGAAACCACAAATTCTTAAGCACTATTCAGATGTAAGGCTCAATTAGTACTATTGTTATTATTAAATATAACAAACTTTTAAGATAAGTAAGGGAAAAATTTACATGACAAATTAGTGATAATGAATGAAATTGGAAGGTAGAAACTATGCTGCTTCTGACATCAGAGTAACAAGCCAGAAATGGATCAACATGAGTCCTGAGGTGCTACACCATTGTTATACAGGAAATGTAATGGATTCTTTTATGCTATTTATTCTTGACTAAGGGTTTTCTGTGAGTTCCTTAGCCAAGTAGAATTAAAACCGATATTAAAACCCAACTTTATATGTAAGTTAGAATTTGTGGTATGTACTTATATTATAACAGACCATATTAATATAGGTTCACTCAGTCCCAGGTAAGCATTTTTCTGGCTCCTTTTCACGTCCTCATTTGAAGAATCTCTTCAAGTATTATTATGGAGAGACATCTAGGCTGAGAGAAGCCTTCCTGACTTTTCCAGTAAATATCCTGGTATCCACACACAGATTTCTAAGGCATTATAAGTTACAACTGTCCATTTCAATACCTCGGAAGACTATGGTTTTTAAAAAGCAATATGAATCTCTAAGGAGCATTTAACAGCATAACAATGCTGTTTACAGAGAGACACAGTAAAAGAAAAATCAGGCATTCATCCTGATGGGGGAAAATAGTTACATAACCCCGATGTATCAGGGACACTTTTTTTCCTTGAAAATCTTAAATTTTTGTTCTGTGGACTTTAAATCATAAATTCCAAAAGTCAAACAGCAACAATGAAATAATGACAATAGCAAAATCTAAAATCACTCACCCAGAAATGTAGACTAAAAGATAAAAATAACACCCTGGGAAAGCAATTGCTTTTATCCAAAAGTTCTAACAGCTGAGACAAGACTTAATCAATAAATTACAGACAGTAGAAATGGCACTTATTGTTTAATTAAGCACCTAGCAGACAGCTCTTGATTCTCTGCAAATTTAGGTGAAATAAGCCAGTTCATTATTAGTAATAAATATATTATTTAAGGATTCTTGAAGATCTCTTGCCCCAAATGTGTCTGCCTCTGTACCAACTCTGTTCCTTAAATATTCTCCATGTCAACGCTTCTGCTTACGGTACTTAAAGCTATTATTTAAATGCAATGATATTAGAAAATAATAAGAAAAAATTTTATAACCCCTTTCTTTCTTCCCACCCAGTTGTTCCCTAGAAGGGGTAACATATTCAAAAGTTATTTTCCTTTAACCTTTTAGTTTATCTAGTTTGCTAGTCAGTCATCTATTAAGGACCTGAAAAAAAGGGAGCCCTGAGGAGAAAAATTTCACATGTAAAAAACAGTTTTTATTACATTATTGCATAATGTGGTTTAAAAAAAAATCGAGTATAGAAAGGTTCTCAATAAGAAATGCAGCTAAATTTTGAAGAAGCTCATTGGAGAAAAAAACGGCTGGAGTAACCAGAAGGCAGCCTGAGTTGAGTGCCCTTTAGCAAAGTGAAGAGACACCAAAAGATAATAGAGAAGGCATGTTGAGGTCAAATTCTACCTACTTAGCTATTTTGCCTGGATCTAGCTCTGAGGGAAAGAAAAATAAGGAAAGTTCATTTGTTGTTGTTTCATCTATTTGGTTCAGTCTTTCCTAATTAGACCGGTAAAGTGGTGTTTCACCTTTTCTCTTACTCTCAGGTAGAAGTACTAATCCGCAGCTAAATGATCTTAAGACAGCCAAGTAGACTAGAACAGGGCATGGGAAAATGCCCATGGATACCCAGTGGAAGCAGGTAGTGCTCTAATTCTTACACCAGGGTAGTGACAGCAGGATCCAGGGGGCAGCTGAGCCTCCACCCACACCTGGCATCAGTGAGGTAGAATGAGGTAGCACAAGGTGCGACTAATTGGCATTCTATTCCCACCATTTCCAGAGCCAGGCTCAGTGGGGAGTCGACCCTCCACTACCAACCTGCATCAACAAGATGGAAAGAGAGGGTATTCATTACTCTGATTCATTCCAGAAAGAAGTAACACAGCATTTTTCAAGTGCTGAAAGAAAAGAACAATCAACCCTGAATTCTATACCTAATAAAAATATTCTTCAGGAATAAAAGGGAACTTAAGAAGAAGGATAATAAAGAATCTGTTGCCAGAAGAATACCCTTAAAGACTGGCTAAAGGAATTTCTCTAAACAGAAAGACTGGAACTTCAGAAAGGAAGAAAGAACAATAGCAGGGGCAAGAGAAGGGTAAAAAATAATGAGTCTTCCTTCTCGTGAGTTTTAAAGATACGATTTTAATGGTTGAAGCAAAAATTATAACATCATTTGATGTGGTATTCAATAAGTATAGAAAAAAATACGACATCTTTTAAAAGTGACGGGGGTAAATGAGTCTAAATGAAAGGAAGATTTCTATACTTCTCTTAAAGTGGTGAAATGTGAATGCCATTCAGCTGTGACATGTTATATATTTGTATTGTAATACCTAGAGCAACCTCTTAAAAAAGCCATAAGAAAAATATTCAAAAGCACTAGGGATCAAAATTTAATTAAAAAAATGTTCAAGTGATTCACAAGAAGATAAAAACATTAAAACAAAGAGTCAAGAAACAGAATGAACAAACAGAAAACAAATAATAAATGGCATACGTAAGCCTTAACTTAGCAATAATTACTCTAAATGTAAATGGTCTAATGTACCAACCAAAACAAGATTGGCAGAGTAGATTAATAAAACATGACCCAACTGCATGCTATATGTAAGAAACTTCTTCAAATCTAATTACATGGGTTATTTGAAAGTAAAAAGATGGAAAAAGATATATTATGCAAATATTAACAATGAAATCCCAGGAATGGCTATATCAATATCAGCAAAAGTAGACCTTCAGAGTGAAAGAAATTAATAAGGCAAATAGGTGATATAGAATTCAAAGTACAATAGCCAAATTAAGGGAGTCCCTAAAGGGGAGAGAAGAAAAACACAGAGGAAATTAAATAGGTAGTGATGAAACTCTCAGAATTAAAGAAAGATGAAGAAACTCAAATTGGAAAGACTCCATAGAGTATCAAACAAGATAAAGATATACTCATCACTGGACTTATTATGATGAAATTTGATAATCTCACTTTACACTGAAATTTAGTAACACCTAAAAACTTGAAGAAAGAGCATATCACTTCTAAAAAACAAAAAAAAAAAACAGATTTACATCTGACTTCTCAACAACACTGAATGCAAGAGGACAATGTACTAATATTTTTTTAATATTAATGAGACAGAACTTTTAACCTAGAATTAATATCCAGTCTATCATTTAAATGCAAGGATATGTTTAAAGAGAAACATCCTTGATCTTATACGTATGTATCAGTCTATTTCTACTTAATTGGGAGTCTTAAAATTTTGAGGATGTATTTATAATTATCTCGAAATACATTTGAGGTGACATTTTTATTTTTGCATCATTACTTATGAATACCTGTTTAATTGTTGAGAGCAGTTGGATGAAGATTACTGGTGTTACCAGTAACCGTGTTACTGCTTACTTTGATCACTTATGTTCCAAACTTATTCTTTTTGAACGGCAAATATATTTCTATGAATGCAAAATTAATAAATTATTCAATACGTTGAAGAACTACTTCAATGAGAAGAAAAGAAAATCTAGAAATATGCTACAAGACATGTAGGAACTCAAAGGGATCAAGTAACTTAGAAAATGTATTATCTAAAAAAGCAATGATCAAAACAGAAAAACTGAAAATAAAATAAACCTCATAAACAAAACAAAAAAAACGGCATCCATAATAATCCAGACCTCCTAGGTGATAGCATCTGGGAAGAGGGGTTGATAGAGATAGCAAAGGAGGTGATAGCAAGCTAAAGCACTTTTCCTGCTAAAAGGAACGAGATAGAATAGATCAGTTAATTAATTGATAAATTTAAGAAATTGATTTTTTTATTTGCATAAGTATAAATCTTAAACAATTTGACACAAATGTCAGAATGACAAAAATAGATGGTATAACATTAAAAGTCAAAGAATAAAAGTTGACATAAGCAATGGAAGACTTCAGGGAAGGAGAAAAAAATTACTGTAAATGTAAAATATGAAGTAAGGTCATAGAAATAAATCCTAATAAAATAATAATTAAAATAAACACAAATGTGTGAAACTCCTTCTGAAGACACACAGAATCTCACAATGGATTTAGAAATAAGATCCAGTGATACACTGTCTATAACAGACATGCTTTTGTAAACAGAACATAGAAAAGTCAAAAATCAAAGGATGTGAAAAAATATGCCAAACAATGATGGAAGGTAGTGTGGATGAATAAGGGGCCACACACCAAACCTGACAAGCTCAGGGGAGGCCAGCATGGCAGCCCTATGATATCAGATGCTGAAATTAACCACATAAAAATTCCTAACTAAAAGCAGGTCATGGTGGTCATTCTGTCCTAGGCCTGTAGCTTCTTGGACAATGATTAATCTTTACCTTAAGTAAGCCTGTCTGCTGGCTTTTTGCAAGATAACATACCTTTGAAATGTCAGGGTAATCTCTTTTCTGGACCCCTCAGGGCACAACGTTTCACCAGAGCACAAGACCACGGAACCCCTCATTATCTTGACCCCCATATACCGTATGTCTCCTCCTTTGATTCTAATGTATAAGCTACAAAACTGCCATTCTCTCAATCTGTTAAGATTTTGATTCCCAGCAAATGTCGTCAGTTTGGCTCAAATAAACTCATAAAAATCCTCTACAGGTTTGGACTTTCCTTATGTCAACAGTAACAACTTTAATATGTTACAAAAGAATTTAAGACAAATATAAAGGACCAGAAAAAAAAAGTGTTACATTGGTAAAAGAAACAATACTATGGGAGGTAAGGAAATAGAAACAGGAAGTGAAGATAACTCAGGAATTTGGGCTCTAAAAAGAAAGGTAGGATTGGGTGGTACCTGAAGGCAGGATGGTATTTTTAGTATATAATAGTAGAAGCTTCTTGAGAAGGGCCAAACATCGGGGGAGATTGAATACTTCCACAAGAAAAGAAAAGAAAGAGGAAAAGACAGCGCATAGAGAGGAGTGTACAGATGTTCCAGGAAGAGTGGATCTTCTGTCAACTCTCACATGCCTTTCAGCCCAGCATTTAGTTTGTACACAGATGAAACCTACGTGACACCCCTCATACATCTAAGATGTTCAAAGATGAGATCTGGGAGTCCAAACTACTCCTGCAATGAACAAGAGAATGAAAGAAAAATAAGTTTTACATCTACAACCAAATTGCTTATCACATCTCAATAAACTCACAAAGCTTGCTTTTTAAATAATATATATATATAATACATATTAGATATAATATGTATTATATATATATATATAAAGCAAGCTTTGTGAGTTTATTGAGATGTGATAAGCATTTTGGTGATATATATGTATATATATGTATGTGTATGTGTGTGTATATATATATATTTCCATAACTGTGGTTTCTCTTGATTATGTTTAAAGATAGAAAAGCAGAGTGTATAAATGCAGCCCGAGTCAAGAAGTGTAAGATATATAACTCAGATTTCCAATCCAGTTTTCAAATCCCAGAGATGCTGCCAAGCTTTGAAAGCTTGGCTATACACGTGAACTAAGCCTTTGAAACTTCTATATTTGCCGTCTCTGATGGAAATGTCTGCCTCAGAAATGTGCCTTTATTACACTGAGAATGAAAACCATCCGTTACAGTAAGTGGCCTGATGTCTCCATGAGGGACTTTCAAATACAAGAAGGAAATCACACTCACGAACCAGTTATGGTGTATCCAGTGCTCATGCAAAAAAGAGCCAGACACGGAAAGCTTGGTCTGGCTTCCCTCTTCTAAGAAAATAATGGAGATTTTTTTTTTCCTGAAAACAAGGAAAACAGTCCAACACGTGCCTGGAGTAGAGAACAAAGGTTGCTATTTTTCCTTAATGACAGCACTGGGTTCTGAAATTGAGCACAGCAGGTAGGAAGAGCATGTATAGATTTCAAAATATATCTAAAATTTGCACAGGCACTTCCCTTAAGAATGAGCAGCACCAAATATGTTAGTAGTTTTCTTTATTTTTCAACCAGAAACAAGACATTCTGAGAAAAAGAACCCCTATTCTTGCCTCTACTCTCCCTTGTCAGGAAGGAGAGATTTGGCTATGATGGAAGTTGGAGGCGGGGAAGGGCTAACCTGTCTTGTTCTGGTGACTTTCCACCTTTGATTAATTCCTAGCCTCAGGGGATGCCTCTCACAGCTTCTCTCTTTGTTTCTATAATTGTCATTATTGTTTTGCTAAATGTATCCCTCTGTGCTCTCTACTGCAATGTGCTGTTTCAGGATCTTAAGGGATTCCTCTACTCGGGGACATTTCACAAATAAATTATGGAGACTGAGAAGTTCTATCTCCCAAGGCTGATGCTATTTGATGCATTAATTAGAGATCTTAAAAAAGAGGGTTTTTTTTTTTAAAGCATTGATCAAATGTTCAATGTACAAATAAAATAGACAAATAGGAAACATTTTAAAGGGTGTTTGTGACAAGGCAATTCGATCTGCATAATGAAAGATTAAGCAGAAAAGAGGAATTTGTAAAACTAGGTACAGAGTAATTCAAGGAGGACGTGAAAGTCCCAATCACTGCTGGATTTAAGAAACCGAAGCCTGGACCCCATCAGTGCATCAAAAGACTGTATAGATAGCTGATGAAAACTAAAGATAACTATTCAATGCTGTGCCGTCATGGAAATGGAAATGTGTGGTGTAAATCCAGATGTTAGACATGTTAATGAACAAAAATCCAACAGTAAATTTAAAGATCTAATTGGCTTTATTGAATGGTTCATGAATAGGACAGCATCTCATCTAGTAAATAAAGAGGTACTCTGAAGTTGTACAAATGGAAGGTTTTCATAGGCAGAAACTGGGCAGGACAAGAAAGTCAGCAAAAGAAAAGAAAGGATTATTTCAGGCAGAGTCACTTTTCTTTGAGGGAAAGGTAGCAGGGGGTCTTATCAGACAGATCACTTCACTAGTATTGATAGGGAAATTACAGACTGCTTTAAGGTCACATTTCTGGGAGGGGCTGAAACTGCAATTAAGTCTTGATTTGTTGCTTTGAGTAAGCGACTGCAGCTTGGGCCTGTCATTTCTTTTCTTAACAATTAAGAAAAGAGTCTTTCCTTTACCTATTTATAGCTAGATCCACAGACAGATGATGAGTTTTGTAGAAGGAAAGAAGCTTGTCAAGGGCTTCCCCAAGAGATGGCAGACAGGCGTTGTAAATGGTAAAAGAATGAATTTCTTCCTGGTTAGGATAATAGAGCAATCATTCTGTTGAGGATATACATCAATGGTGGTTTCCAAGTTAGTATGGATCAATTTTACGGTCAGATGAAATTAAATCATGAAAAATTATGTTTAAATAACAATGGATGAATAACAATGGAAATATGAGGACAGAAAAAGAGATGGATGAAGCAGTAACTGAGATCACTGAGGTGTAGGAATTAAAATGACTGGCAACTACATTTGTGGGACAGTCTAGTTCTCTTATGGTAAGCTTCATTCTTCTCCCCACCTCCAAAAAGAGTAGGAGGCAAGTCTGAGCTCCTGAGAGATTCTTACAATCCCTGACAATTTAGTGACCTCTGTGTGTACAGAATTACTTATTTTCCTCTGCACTGAAGTGAGAAACTCAAGTCATGTTGAGTTTCTAACCTGAAGTTTGTGTTCTCAGAATTGTGAAATTATTCTGGGCTGGTTGCCTCTGGCTGTGCGGGTATTAATTATATCTGCAAATCAAACGGGGGGTGGAGGGGATGATGGGAGATGTTTGAAACAATGCACAGTGGCAAAGTGATAGGACCAGGGGTGTCTATTTGATCTCCAGTATCACTCTTTAGCATAATTTGGCCTCCTTTGTATTACCCTAGTTTCTTCTTTGTCTGTGAGCTTTCTCGGATGAAGCAGACAGATGGTATATTGGGAGACAGTCTGAAACAAATGGGAAAAAAAAGTGGACATACTTCAGTAGAAGGTGAAAAAGATGAGAGACTAAAGTGGGCCATATTGCCAGTCTCCTAGATATTATATCGGCAGCATCTGTTTGCCTTAAACTCAATTTCCTTCTTATTTCTTCCGCAGTAAGACTTTGTTGACTGCTTTCACTTTAGTATTTAAGTGAAAAAATAGTATGTGGGTTATCTAGTGCCTTACCTTAATGAAAAAATATTGCCTTTAATATTTCCTCTGAGGTAACTGAGTGGCTTAGCTCTTGATGTGATGAAAACAGATTATTCAAAGAACCATTCCGCTAAAAGTAGATACCATTGGAGTAAGTGTCCATTCTAATGACTCGGCAGATCAGTTTGCCCCCAGCAGAGGTTAGAACACTCAAAACAAAAAGGAAAACGGTAGTGGAGGTGGGGAGACAATTGTAGTTCCTGCCCAACGGTAGAAATGTCTCATAATGTTATCACAGGAAAACGGTTTGCTAGGGTTATGACAGTAATATCAGGATTTAGCTTAAGACTGAAAAATTGCAATAATTTCTCCCCTTCTTTCCCGTTACTCCAACCCAGGAAGTCAGCTGGGGAAACACTGCCGTTTGTAAAGCAGATGTAACCTTTTGAATCAGAGAAAAGCTCTGGAGATTAGTACACAAAGGAGCAGGCACCATGCAAGGAGAGGGTTTCCAGTTCGACAAAAGAAACACTCACTAAGGATACCTCAAAGCTGGCCTGTGGTATCCTACTTAAACATATTACAATTGCAGTGATTTTGACCCTAAAAATGGCTTAACGTATTATCTTCCCAATACCACCCATCAGCTGTATAATGCCAGAGACTAGAAATGTCTCTAGTAACTGGTCTTGTTCAGAATTGAATTACTTTTCTATAATTAATTTGTCACCTGTATTAATTTCCCAGGGCTGCTATAACAAAATATAACAAACCGGGTGGCTCAAACAACAGAAATTTGTTGTTTCACAGTTCCGGCAGCTAGAAGTCCAAGATGAGGGTGTCAGCAGGGTTAGTTCCTTTTGAGAACTGTGAGGGAATAACTATTCCCTGCCTCTGCCCTATGGCTCTGGTGACCTGCTGGCAATCTTTGACATTCCTTGGCTTATAGATTCATCACTCTAATCTTTGCCTTCACCGTGACATGCTGTTTTTCCTGTGAGCGTGTCCCTGTGTTCAAATTTCCCCTTTTTATAAGGACATCAGTCGTATTGGATTAGGGCCCACCCTATTGACTTCATTTTAACTTGATCGACTCTGTAAACATCTCCTTCTTCCAAGTAAGGTCACATTTTGAGGTACTGAGGGTTCGGACTCTATAATGTGTCTTTTTTGGAGGACACAATTCAACCCATGATATCATCTAACTTAGTTGGCAATAATTCAGTTATTTTTTTAGCTATCCTTAAATGAGAATAACCACCTGCCCCTGGAAATAACCCACTGAGACTTCTAATGTAAAGCTGGTGTCTCACATTACTGGTTCCAAATCCTTCCAGAATGGAGCTACGCTTCTTCTGGACCTGAGGAGCAGAGGAGACAATTACAGTGGTATTTAATCCCATGCCTGCTTTGGAGGTTGTTACCAGGGCTCCAAGTTCCCTTCCAGTGACTTGCCTTAGCTAACAATCAGAGGGGTATTACAGTTCACTTCACAAGGGAGTGATGCCCCCCACTCCAGAGTGTATGGTATCAGACACAGAAGAATTACTTCTCCCACTAATGACGCCAGCTGCACTATTATGGTTGTTCACCGCCCTTTCTCTTGAGGTTGGAGAAGACCTCAGTGTAGAGGGCATTTGCTCCGATGGTATCAGCTCTTAGAGGTCTTAAAAGGCATGCCCCTCCCTCCAGCTGGCTCCCCTCTACTGAGAATACTGAGAGTGGGGCTGAGAATAGCTGAGGATATCACTGAATGTTTCTCCTCACCTGATTACAAATCTAATGCAATTTACATCATGAGACTCTTGAAAAGCACACCCATAGATAGCCTGATAAGCCACATCTCCGGGCTTGGATTTACAAGTAAGGAAGATGACATCACAGAGATTCAAAGGTGATTGATTGCATGATAGCACGGTGAAAAAAGTAGTATGACAACACAAGGTAATGTTTTGGGCATCAGATTAATCATCCTTTATTATTGCACATAACCTTTGTCCTGTCCTTGGCCTCATTCAGAAACAACAATGCTAACAAATTGAGAGAAGCGTGAGGATCTTTGGCCTCTGCATGTCTGCCTTACCTGTGTAGCATGTTCTCATGTGTTGCAAGGCCACTGATTGCAGTTTTTCCTTTAGCTCTTTAGCCACCAATGCTTAGCCACACAAACCCTGAAAACACTGCTTAGGAGACCGCATCAAATAAGTCAGGGGTGTAGGAAAAAGGAAACCTCACACTGTGGGAGGGATTATTTGTGGGGTCACATATATTGATTTCATTGACCACTTACCTCCGATAGTAATGTGGAACCTGAGTTTACCCAACCCAATAGCAATAAGGGAGATCTGCAGGCATTTGGAGGGGTGTGCACAGGGCTTTTAGAAATGTTGGTAATAAAAGTCAGATGGTCTTTATGATTGTGGGAAGAAGGAGATATTTCTTGAGAAAAATGGCAGTTTTCCACTTCTATTATTCTTTCCGTGAGTCAGATGTCTATACCACGTGGGTTTTTGCAAAATAAAGAGAGAGGTAATGAAAAGTAATATTACCAAGAAAGAAAAGCATATTTCAGCTTCGGATTTTAAAACCTGTATTGCAACATATACATTTTGTTTTTATTATAAACACAAGTCCGTTATTTCTGGCAAAAGGAAAAGAATGTTTACTATTTGTGATGAGACTAAAGGCAAATAAGAAGGACTAAATTATATTACCATTCAGTGAAAACTGTTACTTCTCTTGGTTGACGCAAAGAACTTTTCCTACAGCCTGTTAGAAAGTAACTTGAAATTGGTAAAATATATAAACCAGGTTCTCAGGTTGAATAGCAGAAAGTTGAAAGTTGCATTGTACACTGTTCATATGCCATCTATTTTCATGGTACTTAGATTCAGTAGGTACAAAAAAAACCCACACAAAACAAAACAAAAAACCAAAAAACAACCAAAAACAAAAACCATGATAAATGAAGAAGAATAGTCATGTGAGGAAATAAAGGATAAAAGACTATGCTAAAGAAAGCACAGAAGAGGTGCTCTGGAACCAGGGTTTTTAAACATGTCCATTCTGTTACTTCCCTAAGGCTGTAAGAACCACCTGTTGTCCATGTCACCCCTCAGCACACAGGCCAAAAAATAGTTTCTGAAATTTCCTTCTTTGGGAAAGAGGGAACAAGAGTAGCCTTATTCTCTGTTCCTGTCTCAACAAAGAAGGGGTGATGATGGGGGAGGCGTATGTGGTGAATGAGTGATAATGGGAAAATCTGCCTATGTCAGGAGGAGCTTCTCCCATTGCTTATTACTAATAAGAAAAGTAGCCAAAAGTGGACCTCATCGCAGGAAAGTGCTGGAAAGCTGGTGTGGTGCCTGAAAATCAGAATCTCTGAGAGCTAGGTCAACCTCTAATTATTACCCGTCTTATGATCTTGGGCAAGTCACAGCTGGTTCTGAGTCTCAGTCTCCTTTTCTATAATATGAGCATAAATCACTACTCTTAGAAGTATTGATGAGATTGGGGTGATGAAGATTTGCAAACACACACACACACACACACACACACACACACACAAATGACAGTACATATGGGAGCAGAAGTCATTATATTGTTAGCGAGGCTAATGTTGCTTCAGCTCAATGAGCTGCATAGGTCTTCTCCCACTGCTAGAAAGCCAAACCTTACTGCCAGCCAGTCCCTGGAGATCAGAACAGTCAGTATTTACCCATGAAGAAGAAAAGAAAGCTAGAAAAAAGGCCAGCCCACTTCCAAAATCCAGACACTGGGTAAGCTTGCCACATGAGGCGAATTCAAAAGGTCAAAGAGAAAGGATTACTCTAATGCAATTGTCTCTTAAAACATGGCTACCCTGGTTGCCAGCAAGTGTGGCCCTGTCAGTGTGGAATTTGGAGATAACCAAGGCAGGAGATGGAGGGAAGGAGATTTCCCTGCCACCTTTATCTTCCTGCCTACTTATCTCAAAGGACTGTGGTGGTAATCAAAAATAAAGGTGAAATCCCTTTATAAACTGTAAAGTGTTATAGAAATATCATGGGTTATAATATTTATCATTAGCGGGAGGAACTGGGAGAGATTTTGCTAATGAACCACCACAATAAACTACCGTAACAGAAACATGCTTTGAAATGTCTTTGAGCCTCTCACTTTTGAGAATGCCACTCTAGTCTTAGTGGTGAGTCTCTAGAAAACGTTGGTTTTATTTTTTTTTAATAAATTTTTATTTTTCAATTACAGTTGATATACAATATTGTATTAGTGTCAGGTGTATAACATAGTGATTAGACATTTATATAACTTACAAAGTGATCACCCCAACAAAGCTAGTACCCATCTGGCACCATACATAGTTATTGCAATATTATTAACAATATTTCCTATGCTGTAATTTACATCCCCAAGACTATTTTATAACTGGCAATTTATACTTCTTAATCCCTTCCCCCTTTCCACTCTGTCTCCCAAACCCCTCCCATCTGGTGACCAAAATGTTTTCTGTATCTATGAGTTTGTTTTTGTTCTGTTTGTTTGTTCATTTTGTTTTTTAGGTTCCACATATAACTGAAATCATATGGTGTTTGTCTTTCTCTCTCTGACTTATTTCACTGAGTTTAATACCCTCTAGGTCCATTCATGTTGTTGCAGGTGGCAAGATTTCATTCTTTTTTATGGCCAAGTAATATTCCATTGTATATGTGTAGCACATCTTTTTTATCCATTCATCTATCCATGGACACTTAGATTGCTTCCACATCTTGGCTGTTGTAACTAATGCTGCAGTGAACATAGAGATGCACATGTCATTTTGAATTAGTGTTTTGGTTTCTTCAGGTAAATACACAGAAGTAGAATTCCTGGGTCCTTTTTTTTTTTTTTTTTTTGTCTCGTGTTATAGCTTTTGTTTTAAAGTTGTTTTGTCTGATATAAGTATGCTACCCTAGATTTTTTTTATTGCCACTTTTATGAAATATTTTTCCATCCCTTTACCTTCAGCTTGTGTGTGTCTTTTAATTTGAAGTGAGTCTCTTGTAAACAGCATATGTAAGGGTCTTGTTTTCTTATCCATTCAGCCACCCTATGTCTTTTGATTGGAGTCTTTAATCCATTTAGATTTAAAGCAATTATTGATAAGTATGTAGTTATTGCTATTTTATTATTCATATTTTTTTATCTTTTTCCCTGTCTTTTTCTTACAGAAGTTCCTTTAACATTTCTTGTAATACTGATTTGGTGGTGTTGAACTCCTTTAGCTTTTGTTTTGTTTTGTTTTGTTTTTTTTTTTGTCTGGGAAGCTCTTTATCTGTCCTTCAATTCTAAATGATAGCTTTGATGGGTAGGGTAATCTTGATTGTAGGTCTTTGCTTTTCACCACTTTGAGTATTTCCAGCCAATTCCTTCTGGCCTGCAAAGTTTCTGCAGAAAATTCAGCTGACAGCCTTATGGGAGCTCCCTTGTAGATAACTTGTAGACAATTACTGCTTTTTTTCTTGCTGCTTTTAAGATTATCTTTGTCTTTAACTCTTGGCATTTTAATTATGATGTGGGCATCTTTGCTGTGGGCCTTTTTGGGTTATATTGTTTGGGACTCTCTGGACTTGTATGTCTTGGACTTGTATGTCTATTTCCTTGGCCAGGTTAGGAAAGTTTTCCACCATTGTTTCTTCAACTAGGTTTCAATTCTTCGCTCTCTCTTCTCATTCTGGTACCCGTATGATGCGAATGTTGGTACACTTGATGTAATCCCAGAGGCTCCTTAAACTATTCTCATTTTTTTTTGGAGTCATTTTGTTTTGTTTTGTTTTGTTTTGTTTGCTGTTCTGGGTGTTTTCTGCTACCTTGCCTTTCAAATTACTGATTCTGTCCTCTGCTTGATCTAATCTGCTGTTCATTCTTTCTATTTTATTTCTGACTGGTTCTTTTTGATGGTTTCTGTGTCCTTTTTTATGTTTACTATCTCTTTGTTGAAGTTCTCACTAAGTTCCTTGAACATTACTATAACCAGTATTTTTAACTCCGTATCTGGTAATTGTTTACCTCCATTCTGTTTAGTTCTTTTTCTGGAGTTTTTCCTGTTCTTTCATTTGGAACATGTTTCTTTTGGCTGTGTCTGTTTGTTTCTATGTATTATGTAGATCTGCTGTGTCTCCCAGTCTTGGCACGGTGGCCTTATGTAGTAGGAGTCCTGTGGGGCCCAGTGGCACACACAGTTTTTCTAATCAACTGAACCAGGTGTTCCAGGTGTGCCCCTTGGGTGGGTCCTGTGTGCCCTCCTGTTATAATTGAGCCTTGATTGCTGTTGGCACATCAGTGGGAGGGATTGACCCACAGGCTGATTGGCAATGAGAATTGGCCATGACTACAGTGGAGGAGCGGTTGTGCAGGGGTTGACACCATGGAGAAGGATTTGCTTTAGGAGAGAACTGACACCTGATGAGTCTGCCCTTTGGGTTTGTCTTTTGTGGATGTGGTTGTGTGGTGCTCTGGTATGGTCTGAAGCTGGCCACCAGGTTGTTTCTGGGGCCTCTTGGGAGGGGCTTTGGTGTAGACCAAGGTCAGCTGATGCCTGTGCCCTGCCTGGGGCCACTTAACATCAGCTACAAAGTGATATGCTGCTTGTGCTGGGCTTGAAGGTTCCTGGGAAAGGCTAAGCTTTGAACTGTGGCTGGCTTCACAAGTATTGGGCTTGGGGTTATTTAGCAAGAAGTACAGGATATGCTGTGGCCAGATGCTGCTTGTTTGGGATTTGTGGACCTTTGAGAGATTTTAGGAAAGTCCAAAGCATCATCCAAGACAGGCCATTTAGATGGAAAAGCCACTGGAAATGGCTTGGGTGGACCCAAAAATTGAGGTGGGGTCTCAGAGAATCACAAGGGTGGGTCAAATAGCGTTAGCCAGGTTGATGGAGACTCAGATATGGCACCTGCAGGGTGGGTGAGGGGAAGGCTCAGCAAAGGAACAATGGCTTCTGCCAGCACTTCTGTCTGGGAGAAAGCTGCCCTTCCATCCCCCCATTCTGAAGCCAGACAATTTAGTTCCGCATATGTCCCTGGAGTCTTTCAAGCTACTGCCTCAACACTGGAGATCAGAGTGAGAAAGTCATGAGTAAGTAAGTCCCTACACAGGCCCTTAAAAAGAGCACCTGGGACTCCAGCAGCTCTCGGTCTAACTCAACCACAACAGCCACTGGTTTACAGAGCCAGAAGTTATGGAGACTTCTCTTCCCAGCACTGGAACTCTGGGCTGGGGAACCTGGTGTGGGGCTGGGATTCCTCATTCCTCAGGGGGTCCTCCAGAGCTGAGACATTTCTCTCAATTTTTAATCATCGTACATGGATAAAGGGACCAGCCCATTCAGCATCTCCACCCCTCCTACCATTCTCAACTTGGCTTCATTTGTATATCCTTAGTTATAGGACTTTTGTTCAGCTAGTCTTCAGGTGATTCTCAATGATGGTTGTTCTGTAGGTTAGTTGTAGTTTTGATGTGGTTACGCAAATAGGTGAGCATAGGATTTACCTACTCTGCCATCTTGACTGGAAAATATTGGGTTTTCAATTCTACTGAACAAGCTAGAAGTAATAACTTGAAAGCCCAGCTCCACACAGCCACATTGATACTGATATTAACTTTGACATGTAAATCTTGAGTTCTGGGTCCAGGAAACTGCCTCTGCATCTTGCCTGCTTGCACTTGATGGGAGGCTGATATTATGCATGAATAGGGAAACATAGTATGCAGAAAAATTAAGTTATTGGTTTCTTGGGTACTTTACTCTGAAGCACAATTCCAAATTTCTATTCAAATTTAACATTTGAATACTAAATTACCTCTCTCATTCCCTTGGCTTTCTCTTTCCTTTATTATCAAAAAGACGTCAAAAATCAGAACCACTCTAAATGTTGAGTAGCATAGAAATGGGTAAATGTATTATGTTATATCCATATAATAAGACACTATGAAATGAGATGTGAGATTATTGTGATATAATGGACTAAGTGACAAAAACATCTTACAATGCAGTGGATAAGCCTTGATGTCATTTCAGTAGGACAAACAAAACCCATAGCTGTATGGAAAAAAAAAAAAAAAACTAAAAGTATATGAATACACAGAAATGTTAACAGTTATTTATGGATATAAAATATTTATTTTCTTTTTTTAATTTTCCCCATGTTCCATACTTTCTATAAAGAATGTATAGAATCACTCCATCATTAAAAAGAAACAAATGCTATCTTACAGATAATAAATTTTAAAAAGGACATATATTTTTTTAACTCATTATAGCTTAACTTCAATTCTAAAGTGAATCTTGGAAAATGTGGTATTTCAAAACCATCATATATTTCAGATCAATTTATATTGGCTGGAACATATAGTCAGTACATACAAAGTAGTTACACACCCTGGGGGCTGATGCCTGGGTCCAGAGAGTGGCAGTGGCGTGTGAGTTACCTTCTGGAGAAGGCTGGAAGCAGCCTGACCTGAAAGCCTTTAGCGTGGACCTAGGGAGAGCCAGTAGGGTTCTCAAGTAAGATCTTCCCTGTGCTCTGAAGGGAAAAGAATCCTAACTATCATAAATATCCACAATGATTCGAAGAGGGTTATTTCTAAGGTACCAAGGAAATATCATTAGAGAAACTGTTTTCATGAATAGGTAGTGATTATTACTATTACAATTATCAGTTAAGTATTGATATATATATGATAGCTTTTAAAGTATGACACTTTTCAACAGTCATTTAAGTATTTTCCTTGCAATCTTGCTCAACTTATTTAGCTTAGTAAATGATAGTTAATGTAAATCAGCGAAAGATAAACTTAAGGCTAATCTCTGTCAAATTATCTAAAATAATGAATTAATTAAATATTACAGTGCTAATTTTTTCAGATAGTAGAATAAGCTACCATAATTAGAAACCACAGATATTTTCTAAAACTATAAAAAATCCTACAAACATTTCAATATTAACAGGGAGGATTTTCAGACAACTTACTAGTGCTAGTATTCCACCATTGTCATTACTCAAAATAAAATGCTAAATACCCCTTTAGCAGTTAATGTTCTAGGATGTCAAGAAAGAGCCTAGTGAACTATATATAATGACATATGTAGACTCATTGGCCCCCTTTGCTCCCCATACCTGGGGCCTATTGTTTCCAACTATAGTCTCTGCCTTATCCCATACACACACTCACTCAGACTGAAGTCAACTCTCTTCTTGCTCAGTTTTAAGAGAGACTTAAGAAGCCCCTCACCAGAAACATCAAGGGTCATGGTTAAGTCAGCTTTAAGGCTACTCTTGCTTTGATCTTGTTCCTTATGACAAACTGAAGGCCCATTTATAACTGCTAAGGGCCTCTGACAAATTTCCACAGGAATTTCCAGAGCCTTCACCCTGAACTCTGGTGCTTGTGTCTGGTGCTTGTGTCATAAGGAATAAGATGTAACAAATGCATTATAATTGTTTACCCAGCTGCACTTTGAAGGCAGGCACAGCATTCTATTCAATCTTAATATTCCATGTGCCAATGCATACTTCTAAACCTTCAATAAATGTGTATAATAGTTAGGCTGAGGGATAATAATAAATTTTCTCTATTAAACACGATATTACCATCCCCCCATTAGACAGAAGAAAAGTTGATCACAATTCTTAGCAGTTATTCTCTCCCACTGTTAAGCACCATGGTATTCAGGAAAAAGAAACAATACCGCTCTTTCATTTCATCTAAATCTGTCTTGAGTATCCATAATGATGCCAGTGTTCTTCAAACCACAATACCCTGTTTCCCCCAAAATAACACCTAGCCAAACCATCAGCTGTAATGCATCTTTTGGAGCAAAAATTAATATAAGACCCGGTCTTATTTTACTATAAGACCCGGTCTTATGTAGTATAATATAATAATATGATATAACACTGGGTCTTATGCTCATTTTTTCTCCAAAAGACGCATTTGATCTGATTGTCCAGCTAGGTCTTATTTTCGGAGAAACATGGTAGTAGGGAATGAAAGGCCAATGTTGCATTCTCCCAACCTACTACAGTGCATGTCTTTGGTCTTTTGCTCAATTCATCAATTTTAACAATTCTGCCTATGGCATATCATAATAACGGTTATAAAAATAATAATGCTAAAATATCTACAACCATTAAAACTAATAGGAATGTATGGTATAAAGTTTAAGAACACAGAATCAAGAGTCATACCTGTGATTAAATCCTGAATCTGACTGTGTAATATTAAGCTAATATTGATTTAACCTCTATAAGGCTCAGGATTGTCCTCTTCTGAATAGGACATGATTAAATGAGGGATGTATTTAAAGTGTCAGTATAGTTCCAGGCCAGGCACAGAGAAAGTTCCTTTTTAGGGGGGAAAAAAAAGCTATTGCTTTTGTTGTTAGCTATTGTAAGCTTTTAGAAGCAGCAACATTTTTTTTCTTTTTGTTTTTGGTATTTATTAATTCAAAACTGTTTATTGAACACCTAACCATATAAAACACTTAAGCATAGTGCTATGGGAAGTATGAAGCTATAAAATGCCACAGTGTCTGTCTGCTGAAGCTTGTAATCCAAAAGAGGGCTAAAACATGGGTAAATAAATACAAACTACACGTGAGGACAGCAAATAGGAGGTGTCCCTCAAAAGCCACCAACAAAATACTAGGAGAGTTTAGCAGATGGAAGGAAAGAACACACATATCTCAGAGAGGAGAAGCCTTGTGTGCTCGATGTAATGAGGTGCCTAAGAGGTGTCTCATAAATGCCTGCTCTTTGTCCTATAGTAAGAATATTCTCAACCGGTAAAAGGTACCTGCTCTAAAAAAATGCCAGTCTAAGTAGCTTGAATTTTTTCTGCTTCTGCTACTTATGATTCAACCACCATGATATTTAATTGTATGTTATTTAAGAACCTTAAAGGGACTCTTACAAGTCTGCCTGATAGGTATTCATTAATTCAGCCAAGCTAAACAAGCTGTAAATGAAACTGACAAATGATATTATCCCACTTGCTGTATTTTTCTTTTGATACCCAGCAAAAGATATGAAAGGATCTCAAACTCCTGCCACTCTGCAGAGAGCCAAAGGACCAGAGATAATTAATGTGGACTGGTGCTGAATCCATTTCTCTTTCATCTTTAATATGTAGTAAAAGCCACTGGAATATGAATCCAGAGGCTTAGATTCAACAGACGTGATGTCCCTCAAAAGTCAAAGATTTAATTATCCCATTATATCCTCCCTTTCCTGGTCTGTAGGTGGAAATGTGGAAGTGGATCTGTAAAGGAGATCTTGCTTTCTGTGCCAGTTGCTCTAAAGAGGGGTGAAGCTCCTGAACCTGGGAGAGTGGGGAGAGAAAGTCTTTCTAGAAGTCTATGCCCTTGAAGATGAAGAACAAGGATGATTATTTTAGTTGATACCAAGATTATGAAATCTGTGCTGGGTTTCTATAGAATCAGAGTTTGTTGATGATCACGAGGCACGTTTGGAAGACTTCGGGTCAAGCCTTCGCTCACCTTAAAGTGTCAGGGCCTCAAATTACATAATTTAATATTTCTTTTAGATTCTGCATATCTTCTCTTTAGAGTCCTCTTTTTAAATACAAATGCCTCTGGAAGAAGCCACAAATTGCTGCAGTATTGTTATTCTTTAGCAAGAATTGGTCTGTCAACACCCCTCTGGTCATCACCATCATATCTTCCTTTAGATTACAGCCAACATTTATCAAATGCCTATTTTATTCCACACAGCCATCATTTATCAAATGCTTGTTTTATTCCAGGCATGCCACAGCTGGGTCAGAAATGGTGAGTACAGAGACTTAAGCACAATTAAAAAATCATTCATAGCAGTCATAGATGGAGCAGACAATTGTAAATTATTTATAAAATTCTTCAAGCAACATAAATTGCTTTTCTCGCATCCATTTCTAAATATCCAATTCTGTAGATTAGCAAAAAATAATTTATATTTGGGCTTGAAATCAACATTGTGCTTTTGTTTAAATATAAATGTGTTCATTATTCTGGTAATTCAGAAATATTTCTTTCATAGTTTGAATTTGTGTCCCTCCAAAATTCATATGTTGAAATTGTCTTGCCTAATGTGATGGTATTAGGAGGCTGGGCCTTTGGGAGGTGCTTAGATCATGAGGATGGAGCCTTCAGGAATGGGACTAGAGCGCTTATAAAAGACCCCACAGAACACATAGCACCTTTCGCCCTGTGAGGGTACAGGGAGAGGTTGGCAGTCTGCAACCCATGAGAGGGATCTCACCTAGCCTTGCTTGCGCCCTGATCTTGGTCTTCCAGACACCAGAACTGAGAGAGATAAATATTTGCTATTTAGAAGCCATTCAGTCTGTGGTAGTTTGTTATAGAAGCCCAAAAGAACTAAGACAACTTCCAAGCAAACAATAACACTGCACTTTATGAAAGTCTCTCTCGGGAGAGCAGGGAAAACTTTCTGGGTTCCCAAAAACCTTGATGCCAACTAGCTCACCACTCCACCTAGATAGGGAAGAGTACACAACCTTCCAGACGAGCACAATCACCATTCAGTCTTGGTTGTCCGTGTGGCACATTTCTGAATGCCTGACTGGACTGGGGCTGAGCTGGTAGGAGAGAGGAAGCAGGAAGCTCACACTTTCCCTGGGAAAGCAAGTATTGTGAATGGATAACTATTCTCTCTCTCTCTCTCTCTCTCTCTCTCTCTCTCTCTCTCTCTCTCTCTCTCTCTCCCCTGAGTGTCAGAAAGGAAGAAATTTTCCTCTACCTTTCTACATTTTTCTGGCTGGTCTGAGAATTAAATGACATAAAACAGATTAACAGAAGAAAATCATATTTTAATACATATTCACTGGTAATTTTCACATTAACGTGAAAATTCTGAACAGTAAGGCAAATTGAGACCTATCTATATCCCCATAACCCCACCCGACCCCCACCCCCATCCCCATCCCCATCCCCACCCCTACCCCACCCCACCCCCATGCCCATCCCCATCCCCATCCCCATGCCCTCCCCATCCCATCCCCATCCCCACCCCCATCCCATCCCCATCCCCATCTCAATCTCTATCTCTATCTCTATCTACATCTACATTTACATTTATATCATTCAGTACTATGGAAAAGAAGGTAGGATCTGGAACTTCAAAGGAGAGTAAGGCAATTCACAGGGAAATGAAAAGAACTGATTTTTAGTAAACAAATGTTTGCTGGGTCATCTAGAGACAATAGGTCTTAGAGAGGACTTAGATCTTGCTTGGTTTCTCCCTGTTTACTACACCTAGTTCTTATTATATTATGGTTACCTACGATGCTAGCTTTTCCTGGAATTGGCTTTCTGTATCTTAAATTCTCTTAGGCATGTTGGAGTTTCTTCCTAAGTCTTTTTTTTTTCTTACAAATAAAATAACCCTCATGCCAGGTAGACACATTTTGGGGTGGCAAGATTTGCTCCCTAAGTCATCAAGAGATATATGCTTTGCACAAATCCTTGTGCAAAGATCTTAATTAGAAAGATGCTTTACATAGTTACAGTTAGACAATACAGGTTCATTGTGGGTCTTCCACAAACACTATCAGCTCTCTGGACACTTAGGTCTCCATAGAAGCTGCTTCCACTGTGCACCAGAGATGCCACCTTTTCTGTGATTGTGTGGTGATGCCTGAGTTACCCTGGGCCTAATAATGATTTCCTTTTTGAAACCACCTGTGGCCACCAGTAAGGATTTGAAATTCAAATGCACTCCTGAAATTTACTCACTTTCCCAGATTTATTTAAAATTACACTCCCTTCTAGTCCCCAGCAAACCTATCTCCCTTCCCTGATTTTCTTTTTCTCTTTCTCAAAATATGTATCACCATCTGACATACTACATATTTAATTTGTGTATTAGTTTGTTTTCTGTGGCCTAATCCTACTACAGATAAACTGAGAGTTAGGAACTTTCTGTTTTGTGTTGACTACCGTGTCCCCAGAATTAGCATAATCTCTGGTACAGGATAGATATTCAGTAAATAACTATTGAGTAAATAAGTTTTTTTCCATAGCCATTTGTACTCTGAATACAAAAGTAGTACAAGATTGATGGGAATTTTTAAAACTACAGAAAATCACCAAGAAGAAAATAAAAACCACCACTCATAATACCACCAATCAAAGATGTAATATTGCGGTATAAATAGGTGCAGTGTTTTTTCTCAGTTTCTAATTGACAAGATAAGGATTGCATTGCACATTTGGCTTGTAACCTGTTTGTCACATTCAGTTTTTTCTATTGCATGATTTTTAATATCTGCATAGTAATCCATAGCATAGCTGTACTCTACTGCGTTTAATTAATCACTTGTTGACTACTGAGTTTTATTATGGGAGACTTTTTTGAAATTCCCCTCTGCTATCAAGTATCTAATTCTTCTTCTCTATCAGAAGCATGTGAAATGAACAAAATGAAGACAATTTCTATACATTCTTAAATAAGATGTGCAATAGACTCTGTAACTCTTCCTAGAGACAGGCTATTTAGATGCCATAAAGTAAGAATGTCTGCAAATACCATGCTTAAATGTACATTTTTGTTGAAAAAGAGTTTGCTTGTTCACTTGATTGTTTACTTTTATTTTTTTTATAAAAGAGGGATAAAACATTCTCTTTGATGCCCTAGATGAGATAAGAAACCCTCCCTTAATTTCTAGCCAAGGAAAAGCAATATCCTCAACAAAGGGGATCAGATCCTTCCGCCTTTGATCTTGCAAAAGGTTTATAGAAGACCACCGGAACCTCAGTTAACATTGCCACCGTCACCTCCATCACTAGATGAGACTATCTAGGACCCAGGGACACAGAGGTGAGTATCAACTTGCCTTAGGCCAAGGGCAAGGGCAATGGGATAAAACGTATGTTATTAGATATTGTTGGACACTGCATCTTACAGGGAGAAAAAACTTCAAAGGAGATCTATGTCTGCTGGTATCCTGATTTCCGCCTTGTTTGTATAAAAAATATAAAAATCTGTGATCTTACTCTGAGAAGGAATTCTCTCTCATTTTAGCAGCCCCCTTACTGGCTTGTTTCTAATTTTTCATGTTTATAAATAGTACTGCTTGATTATCGTTGTAATACATTTTTGTGCACATCTATGATTGTTTTCACAGGGTAGATTTCTAAAATATGTATTAGTATTATTATTAAGGCTTTGAATCACATTCTAACTTGTCCTCAGAAAGGTTGTGCCAATATCCCTACCACCAGCAGCTGAAGATTGCCTTTTCCTAAACCCTCACCAATAGTGCCAGTTACTTTTTGGGAAAAAAAAAAAGCAGCATATCTTTTATACGTATGTAAAGGTTTATAGACAGGTTTAAACTCATTTCACAGCATTATTTCTCTAACTGTGGGTTTTGTAGACCTCAGGTGGTATTGTGCTGGGATTTCAGACCATGTTACAAATAGCATTCCAAGAGGAATTGATTCAGGGACTTTTTCTCTAGCCTCAAGATATATCTTAAAAATGTTTTCATTCATATTTTTGTATATTTCTAAGATATGTAAAAATCAAAATATAAAAGTAGTAGATAATTTTAAAAGAGAATCCAAACGTGGCTATGCTATTATATTCAAACTAAAATCTAAAAACAGATTTGGCGCTAAAGCATAGTTTCTCTCTATGGACAGCACTATAAGGTTCTTCCTTACACTCATGAATAGAAGCTGCATTTGTAGTGAGTGTTATTTTCTTGGAGAGTTTGGCAAAACACAATATTTTTGTAAATTTCTGCTGAAATACCTCATTTTGTTGTTGTTGTGTTTTGTTTTGTTTTGCTTTGTTTTCCCAGGGATTCTGAGCAGCATATGTACGTTTATTTTTCTAGGAAAATCCTAAGAATTTTGAATCTCTAAGAACCTTTATAGGGGGTGTGTAGATTCTTTGTGTTCTCTTTGGCTCTGTGACGCCAGTATTGATTGGGTGACCTGAGAATCTTTTTGTTCTTCATTTGCCTTCTTGAGGATTGGTGGGGAGTTCAAATCAGGCAATTTTTGTTGCTTTTTGGCATGTACCATATTGGCAGCCATTGTCTCTGCCTCATCAGTCTCAGCTTGAACACTCACACATGGCCAACTTTTCCCTGTACCTCCTGTGAGATGGTCTGAATCAAGCTGGGCCTGATTTAAGGCTTATTTCACCTATAAAATGAAACTGCCCACATTTCAAATCCTATATTTTGTTGGGTTTGAATTATTAAAGCTTTGGTATCTTTCATTTGGTCTGGTTCTTTGATGTACCATGTTATCAGTGATTAAAGGTATTTTTTAATTTGTGTATCTATAAGAACAATTAATTAGGTTTTCCAAAATTTCAACTTGTTGCACTCTAATCCAGGACCTAGAAGGCCATTCCTTACATGGCGAGCTTCTTGGATCTACTAACCTTGGTTTAGGAATTTTGTAGAAAGGGTTAAAAGTACCTATGCCCTGGCTCACAACCCCAAATTTTCAAAATATCTCTAACAATACTGTGATTTGAAAGGTACTGTCCAACCCAAACTATTGCTCCTATTGACCTGCAATTTGAAATATGCTTATTTATTTCTTTGTCTAAGACATGTTCACCAGAAATTTCTGTCAAAATGAAATCTGACCTTAGATGATAACATTTTAGTGTTTAATATATTTTCATGTTAATTTAGCAGAAACTAGGGCCCTAAGGAAATGTGGGAAAATATTGAGTATTTTGAAGAAAGGAGGAGCCAGAATATAGGAAGCAAAGGTCCAAATGGAAAGTTATGAATGAAATCCGCAGGAGAACCTCTCAAACAGGCATTAGAGACAGAGCATAATACAAATAGTTCCAAGGTCGACCTTTGATTGAGAACCTACTTCAGGAAAGCTGCATCATTATTGCATTTATTCAAATTCATACAACATTCGACCTCTGTTGTATCATGTGTGATTACTCCCTAGTTAGAGGTAAAGGAAGTGTGCCTCAGCGGAGCTCAGGAAGTGGCCCAGCCTTGAGGTACTGACAAGTGCCAGAGCTGAGCTGGGAGACCACTGCTTGGTTCATCAGCTCTGTGAATTGTTTCCATTTTGCTATTGATGCCCCAAGTTGGAAGAAAAAGGAAATGGAGGAGGGGAGGCTTCTGGAGAGAAACAATTTACAATGCTTAGTGTCATCTCTGCCAAAGCCTTCCATCCAGGACATTTAGCGTCTAAAGAAAAAATTTTAAATCAGCTAAAAGGAAGAATTTAAACCATGTGACTTTTAATGCTTGATAGGTCACAAGGTTTAATGTAACCTAATATAAAGTTCAATTACATGTCTTTTACAGATTCAATATTCTTTTTGAAGGCAGGTGTAAAAATGGACTTTATTATTATTCTACCTTATAGAATACAAAAAAAGTATTTAAGGTAAATTTAATGGACTATAAATAAAATCAACTTTTTTTTATTTATAATGTAGAAATACATTATAAATAAAAATAATGGCATAAAATAGAATCACTATTGAGATTAATTCAAAATGGCACATCATCCATTTGATAAACTTGCTATAAGTGGACTCTTGGCTTTCAAGCAAAAGATAAAAAGGGAAACTTGAAGATATATTAGTTCATTGTGCATAAAATAAGGCAAATCAATTGCTTATATGGCCATCAGGCAAAAATAGGTCCACTAGTACCTTAAATCCACTGTATTCCAAAGTATACAGTGCATTTATTCCAAAGAGCACTGACACTTACCTTAAGGTACTGTGACTAGACTGTAACAGCTGCTCAATAAATGGCCATTATTAACATGACCATAGTTGTTTTTTTTCTAATATTGCTTATAGTTTCTGTTTTACAGTAGCATCTTTTCACCAGTGACCAAAATATTTATGAAGCAGAAGAAAACACAATTTCACATCAATACTGAAAACTAAAATTGTCATCTAATCTATTGCACCTAATAAGAGAATTCACCAGTTCAATATAGGCCCTGTAGAGCTAAACTGAACAAAACAATCAATGCTCTATAATACATGCCATGTTTCCAGAAACAGAGCAAATCTGATGACCAAAAAGAAAGCAAAGATCTATTGTGTAATCCCAACTGATTGCCTCTGGCTCTGAGTCTATGCCATTAACAATTAGAGTCTACGCTAATTAACAACCTAGTAGTCTACTCTTTTTGAAGAGGTCAAAATACTGCTGTCCATACCAAAATATCACTATGGTCAAATCCTAGGAAACAATAGGTTAGACTGGTTGTTGTACTGGTATCATGCATGGCATCTTACTAAGTGTAGTTCAAACAAGTCCAGTGCTGGATGAGAATGAGCATGAGCATTCTCATTCTCAGAGAAATGAGAATGAGCAGAGAATATTGAGACAACAGGCAGCAAGGGATGTGGGCTTGGTGAGCTCAAATTACTCAGGTACCAGAAATACAGTCAATAGGTCTAGTAGAAAATCTTATCTCAGTCTGTCAGTGACAGGTGAGTCTGGGGATGAAGCCAGAACTGGGAATGGCATGATGACCACTAGCTAGAGATCCAAGGACACACACAGGGAGAGTGAGGAGGGCCTGAAAAAAGGAAAACGATAGTTTATTGTCAAAGTGTGGGTCTGGATGGAACTTTCTGATGGAGATTTAGGAGGGAAAAATAACTCAAGAATATTACAGAACCAAGAGACTAGATTTTAATAAAAACCAAAAGGAAGAATACATCGCTAAAACAAATATGCTCCTAAAACCAGGAAAAAAATTAGAAAACTGGAATCCTTAATCATATACAAGAAGACACAATCTTTATAATAGAGGCGGAGAAAAGTCTAACAAAGACCAATCATATCAGCTGGGATAAAAAGTAATTAGTTTTAAATGTCCTATTTAAACATAATGAAACCCACCGCTTAGGTTAAGGGGGTAAAAGTAATCAATTCTATCTACTTACAAAAGATGTACCTAAAAGAAAAGACTACTGAAAAGTCAGAAATAATGTACTATAAAAACTAAAAGGAAAACAACACAGATTGAGTATATATACTAGGGCAAACAAATGACAAAGCCGGGATCACAAAGATAATACCAAGAAATTCAAGACAAGAGACTTGTTGAAGAAGTGAAAAAGAATCATTTCATGTTGATGAAAGGTAAAATTCATAATAAAGGGATTAGATATACGAATCTGTAAATTCTATATAATGTAGTATGATAAATTCTAAAAACTGAGATATTCAAAGAAAAATGGAATGAAGAATAATTTTTTGGAATGTTAAACTAATAGCAAATCTTGTACTCTTTAAATTTCTTTGCAAATATCATGCAAATTTTACAAAAGTTGTCGTGTAATCTATTACCAAAAACCTCAATAGTTTCCAAAAAAAGAAATTAAACTAGACACATTACCTGTCTACTGTGTATTAAAACAACAAATTAATAATAAAACCTTAAGCAACAATAAAAAACAAACTTTTTATAACAATAAACACATATATATCTTCCCCAAAATAACACTTGAAAAACTATTTGATGAAAACCAAAGTAACAATAGAATATTTTTTTAAACAACAAAAATTGAAACAATGGTTTCAATGTTAAAGAAACATTGAAAATAAATAAACCATTCAACTCAATATCATAGAGAAGAATACCAAAAAAGGTAAAGAAAAAACTGAAATGAATAAGGTACATTTTAAACAAACAAATAAGCAACAAAGAAAGAAGACTAGACAGAGCTCTGCCAAACAAAAGAAAAATAGCCACGATGCAAGGAACAAGTAGATATATGTAGGAAAGATATGGAGGCTGCAACAACAGACACAAAATTTAAAACAAGAGAATGTGTTGTATTATTCAATGTTAATATTAGAAAGTTCCAGTGAAAATAAGCTTGTCTTTAAGAATTAAGTTACTAAAATTGACTCAACAAATAGTCAAAATCAAATAGATACACAGCCACAGGTGATATGGAAAAGGTGTAAAAGAAGTGCTGGCTCTGAAACCAGATGGAGTTTTTCCAAATGTTGAAGGAATAGCTAATGCTACATAAATGGCTCCAAAGAGCGGAAAGATGTAGATAGCTACATAATTTATTGTATAAAGATAACATAGCTCTGATACTCAAACAAACAAAAACAAAAAAGCCATTTCTTTTTTGATATTTCCAAAAGCCTGAAATAAATTGCTAAAAAACTAAATTTAATCAACCAAGTGAGATTTATGACCAGAACTCACAAATCTATTAAATAGACTCAATTAAGAAAAAAACATTTCAAGATAGATAATAGATACATGCTGAAAAAGATTTTGATACAACCCATTCTTCTTTTTTTTAAAGATTAGAAAACTAGAAGTTGAAGACTTTCTGAACATTATTAAATCATCAAAGAAGGAGCTCAACCTCACATTTCAGGGTAAAATGTTAGAGCCCCATTACAATCAGGAGCAAAGCAAAAATCCCTGCTATAAATGTTATTGTTTAAAATTATACATTGAGTTCATGCCAATAAAATAAAATGTGAAACAAAATATGACATTAAAAAATAAACCCTGGAAATATAGGAGACAAAAATCATCATTGTTTATTGATGATTATAGGTCAAAAATTAAAGGAAATCATGTTTAAAATGAAACTTCTTGGAATTAAAGAGAGAGCTCAGTAAGTTAGTCAGATTTTTAATATTAGTTTTCCCATATACCGACACTCTCCAGTAAGAAAATGTAATGGGAAAACACGCATTCATTAGTACCACACTAAACTCATTTTCTTCAACATTGGCGGCATCCCCCTCACTCCTGAGGAAACTTATCACAGTTTTTTGGTCCATTTTCTACCTTATCATGATCATCCGCCCTTCCACCTGTCCTCCATTTAGCAGATAACTGCCCCTCCCTCATCAGATGGGAACCCTTTCCACTACCTGTCACTCATCCTACTCACCTACTTGCATCTGAACCCATCTTCCTTTTTCTTTCCCACAGTATGCCAGTGGTCTCACCCTTCTCCCTATCAAAAGCCAGGCCTCTATCTGTCCTTACATCCCATTTCTTCCCACCTTCTCAGAAATCTCACATTATGGATTATGCCTTTTATCTACCATTAACCTCTCCTTTTTTATATTTTATTCTATTACCATTTAAATATAAAATCTCTCCCATCTTTCCTCAATCCTCGCTCTTTCTTTTCCAGTTCCAATCCCTTTTCCCCTTCATGTCTTTTCTCCTTTTAAATAAATCTGGAAAAGTTATTTATATTCATCACTAGTAAGATCTATTCAAGGCAAATTCAATGATGTAAATTGTCTATTTACAACTTCTTCCTAGAATGCCCTCCCATTACCCCAACCTTTCACCTACTTTACTCCTATTCATTATTCACCTCTTAAATCAAATGATACTGACTCAAATAATGTCACCCAACATCAAGACTTGCATACATGGAGAGATAATATGTTCCAAGATTAGAACACTGAATATTAATTAGATGGAAATGTTTCTAAAATAATTTGTAAGCATAACATAAGTCCAGTCAAAATTCCAATGGAACATAGCATTGACACTAAAACTTGACAATGATAGCACAAAATGATAAACTGATCTCATTTATCAATAAGGATGCTAAAATTCTTTATAAAGTTGTAGAAAATAAGATCCTCTCTTTTATTGAAAACAATACACTATGGCCTAGTAGGATTTAGGGGGGAAAATGTTTCAACATTGGAAACTTAATTAATAAAATTATCTCACTAATTAGATAAAGCAGAAATACATATGTGTCAATGACTGTTTAAGAGACATTTGATAAAGTTTATGATCTTCGATAATAAAATCTCAACCTAGAGACAACAACATCATATATAAAATCAAAATATAGAAACCAATACAAGAATGACCACTGCCTCCTCTATCATCAAAAAAACAATGCAACAAGACCAAAAGAAAATGAAAGACGTAAACACTGGAGAAGAGGAGATAAAATCTCTATTTCATATAGATGATGGGGTTGTTTCTCTGTAAGAGCAATTAGAGTCGACTGAGTTAATTCTCATAAACAGTAAAACAAACACCTTTATAATACACCATCAAATTCATTTAAAAGAGTTAAATATTTATTCTAAGTGGAAACAGATATATAGAATATCTAAGAATAAGATTATGCAGTAATGTGTTAGAGCTATTTTTTTAAAATTACAAACAATTTTACTATAGGACATTATAGAAGATTTGAATTCATGTAGAAATATATCATGTACCTGAAAACTTTACTATCAAAATACCGATTATTTTCCAAACAAAATCTCACACAAAATAAATCTGACAAGAGCAAAACCTGTTTCTAAAGATATTTAATATAAAAATTAACCAGTCAGAATAACTAAACATTTTTGAAAAATAAAAATGAGAAATGGGCTTTCTCTTACAAGAATTTAAATTGTAGAATAAAAAAATAAATGGAAGTGGGTAAAAAAAAAATCAAGGAACTATTATGAACATTTATAAAATTATAGTATGTGATAAATTTCATACTTCAAAAATATTAGGAAATGATAGATTATTTAATAAATAGTAATGAAATATCTAGCAACTCATTTGAAAAAAAAGATATTTTCTATACCACAAAAACAAATAAACCTCAGAGATTTAAATTTTTAAAAAGAAAAGTGTTATAAGACTATATGAAATTGTAGTACAGAAATTTTCTAAGCAAGAACTTTACAAAAAAATATTAAAATTTAAATATGTAAAAATTAAAAGTGTCTATACATTTAGAAAACAAAACAAACATAAGATAGAAAAAAACAATAATATGTGTCTACTACCATTGGCTTGGTTTTATGTGGGTGTATATGTAAGATCATTCGAGGAATATCTGGAAGAAGATACACCAAAATGGTGGCATTGTTTTCTATGAGTGGCAAGTGTATGAGTGCCTTTTATTTTCTTCACACTTCTGCATGTATAGTAAAATTCTTTATTCAGCAATGTGGATTTGCCTATACATTAACAATTGGCCACACTCCTCAGCCAAGTCCCCATT
Source organism: Rhinolophus hipposideros (assembly GCF_964194185.1). Classification (NCBI taxonomy): domain Eukaryota; kingdom Metazoa; phylum Chordata; class Mammalia; order Chiroptera; family Rhinolophidae; genus Rhinolophus; species Rhinolophus hipposideros. The sequence goes on along the minus strand of NC_138049.1, from coordinate 63,408,898 downwards.
TTGCTAAAATTTTTACATTCTGGGAGTTGAGGGTTAATAAGAAAATTAAAGAAAGGAAGAGCCTGCCAAGGAAATGGCAGACAGTCCCTTCTTAAGAAATAGAAAGCTTGAAGTGTGTGTCCTTTTGTCCCCAGTATTCTCATAGCCTGATTTCTCCAGATTGGATTGACAAAATGGGCCCCAGCTCATTAGAAAGTTCCTGGAAGTCCCAATTAGTAATAAGATCCAGAATCGTCCTCATCAATATTTCTGGTACAGTAGGCATGTACCACCAGATGGCGTCAAACCACATCTGGGACCAGAAGTGTTTTGGAGAGTCCGGTTGGACTTGGAGGTGGGCTAGTTACACAGGCTTGCTCAGGCCATTTTACATGTTTCATTTTTTACAGTACTCTTATTACATTACAGTGGGACCTTACTGCATTATTTTTCTCCTAATTTTAAAAAAGTATCTTTAATTAAATTTTTGAATAGGTGATTCTTTACTTGGTTCAGATCCCCAATAAAATAATGGATTTATGCAATGTTCAGCAATCACTTTGCTAACATCACACAAAAAAAAGACAACTGGACATTTTCTATTTCCAAATAAGAGAATGGATCACCATATGTGACGTGTTCTTGTCAAAATTTCAAACCTGTATCTGTTTAAACCTCTAGATATAATCGTCAGTTTAAAGATATACTGGGAACAGTGGAACAGTAAAATGACACCATGGAAGCAATCAGCAAAATTTGGAATCTAGGAAATTCCACTCTTAAAAAATAAATTTCAAGGGGAAAACAAAAAAAGAAAGGAAGGAGAAGTTGTAGACTAAAAGAGAGTTGAAGGATTCAGTAATCAAATGTCATCTAGATCGTAACATGAACAAACCAAGAGTAAAAATATTTTATGAAAAAAATGAGCACATTTTTAAATACTAATGCATAATATTTAAAATTATTGTTAAACTGCTAATATCTGATAATGGTATTGTTTATATTTTTAAATGTGCTCTTGTATTTTAAAGGTAAATACTAAATATCTGTTGATAAAATTGTATAATATCTGGAATTTGCTTGAAAGCAATACAGTGGGTGTTGGGAGTATAGATAAAACAAAATTGTCCATGAGTCAATAAGTGTTAAAGTTGAGTAATAGGTATGTGGGGATTCACTGTGCCATTCTCTCTATTTTTTCTATATTTTGAAGTTTCTGTAATAAAAAGCTGAAAAGGAAATGACAAAGTTTCTGTTCTATTTTCTTATCTGCCCAGTTCCCAGTTCTCTAGGTAATAACTATTTGTAGTTTCTTGTGTATGCTTCCGTAGTGTTTATGCAATAAGCTATTTTTATAATCTATAATATAAACACTAAAATATATATTTTATATATATTTCTTGGGAAGTATCTCACTTTCAACCTATCAGTTGTCAGTTATTTGAGATCATGCTCATTTCCTTTCCGAGTTCCATGGACACAGCACCAGATCATTGGAACCAGGATAAGTGCTTGAAAATAATGACAGCAGAATCATTCCTGGTGACTGTTTCCATGGGAATGGAAATGAATCAGCGGCAGAAAACTCTTAAATTTCAGCCTGAGGGTCACAGAAGTCCATTCCATTTTCAAAGGATGGTGGCTGTTTACAGCTTTTATGTTTGGGGGTGGGGGTATTAAAAAATATCAACTATAAAGGTATTTCATTGAAGAACATTACCTAATCGTACATATGAAAACCTAGCCGTTATTCAGGGCGATCTGACAAGCTTTCTGCCTGTACACAGCCCTGGTTGTGAGTGGCTGCTCAATACCATCATCTTCAATTTGACTGTGATTGTTCTGAAATTCTGCCATTCACCTATAGCATTTTAGAGTAAAAGGTAGGTTTATGGGTGTCTTGAAGAGTACTGGTTTACACCTTTGAGTAGTATTGAAGGGGCTTCCTGTGGGCTAATTGGAATGCAGTGAGCGTAAAGATGAAAACTGGAATTCATTCAAATTAGTCTTTGACAAAAAGCAACGCACAAAGAGTTTGAGGAAGGACAGCAATGTCATAAATTCTTATATGGAATTAAGTTTTGAGAGAAGCTATTTAAGGATATTTCAAATAATTTAAATAATTATACTCAATCCAAAGGCTGTTTATACATCTGTCTTTTTATTGTTTAATAATACTAGATTGTGGTTGCAGAACAATACGTGGTCTCTTCTTTATGCACATCCAGCAGCATGAATCTTGGCAACATATCATCTGGGAAAATTGGTTTTTGGGTGATGAGTTGCCAGGTTAAGAGAATTATATTCGTGCTATCATGCCTTCATTATCAGAGCATTTTATAAAATATGTTTTTATATGATACAGGAGTATGGTTGTGATAAGAATTAATATACCACCTTATCAAGCAGCTTAAGAAAGTCAGTGTGGTAGTTTTAGATTTATATTCCACAAATTATGTAGGCAATGTAGATAATAACAATAATAGCATCTTTAAAAAAATAAACTGTGTAATTAACACCCACTTCTATAAGTGAAACAGAAGCATAGGAATAATATGAATGCATTTTTAGCTGATTCATTAAAATAAAGTAAAAATGAATTTCATGTGTAGCACCAGAGGATGGTGCTTTAATTTAATTTAATTCCACTTTCTTGGGTTTGGAGAGAGAGAGAGAGTTGAAAAGTGAGGACAAAGACACCAATGTTGCTTTGAAGAAAAATCATACACCTAATTTTCTTGCTGTGGATGAAACAGTAAGTAATCAAGTCACGCAGTGACCTTAACTTGCAGTGACCACAAGTCATGCAGTTTACACAGGTAAACTTCAGAACCTCCTTTGAGGCATGAGACATTTAAAACTAATAAATAATTATTAATCTAGGAAAATTCCCCAGGCTTTAAAGTATATTTTCTTGAGGAAACAGTTAGTGAAGACACGTGATTGAAAAGAACACCCTGTTTTCATTAAGTGGGAGACAGAAGACAAAGCAAGGAAAAATGCAACTAACAACTAACATGAAACAAGCTAACAAAACAACTAACAGGTGACATATTCTAAAGCTAGACAGAGGGACTTGTAGGAGCATTAAACAATGGTGGTGGCATCATAAAGAATAGGAGGTTTCAAAGATGGCATAAACTCTCAGCAGTGTTCCTTAGATTGTTGCATTATTTCTCCATATCTTTTACAGTTCCATGTTTCTCATTTAGAAAATACTATGCAAATATATACAAAAGCAATATTATATTTTGCCTTTTGTGTATTTGTCCTGAGACTTACTTACAATGTTGTATTTTCACAACTACCAGCCAAATGGGGTTTAAACTGTTAAAAGTACAAAAGTTCAACATTTATTCACTCATTTTTAAGCTTTTCAGGTGCATATTTCCATGTTTACAATATATGTTTAAACTATTGTTTTTGAGTATTTTTCTGCTAGTCTTTAATACTTTAGAATTTTCAAACTAAGGATTCATTTGGGGTAGAACTTGAGTTATCCGCTATTAGGAAATCATTTTTAGTTCTTGCAATATATGAAAGAAAAACATCCCAAACTTTGGATGTCGAGTGCTGTCTGTTCCGACAGGTACTGTGTATATAAACCTCTGCAAAAACCTTTTCCTGCAGGCATCATTCCCCATCTATACAAGGCCTGACAGGGGCCTAGGTTGTTATGGGCTTTTGATACATATTTTGATGATCTGCTAAAGAAACTGAGGCCGAAGAATTACATAATCCATCTAAAATCATCTGCTTAGTAAGTGGCAGACTTGAGATTCAAAACTTGGGTTTCTGATTCTAGACTCATGTCTTTGCACTCTCTAGTACTCTTTCTTTTAAAATCAAAACGTGTGCCGAGTATTGCACTATATAGAGTCCATTTAAAAACTATACAGTTCCCTGAAGAATTGTTTATGAAGGTTCTATATCAGAAAGAAAGTTGTTTTTTATGTAGGACTTATGAATTTATCTCTGGTTTTGGCCTTAAAATTCAGCAATCATAACTTCCCACCTCAGAAAATAAATCAATAACGTGCCAACCAGGTAACAAAATCAGAGTCCTTTATATGAATTTTGTTTACTTTCATTTTACAGGCATATGTCTTAGATTATGCTTTGGAATCAGAAGACAGACTATGATAATGGAAATGGGTTGCAAACCTTCTCCAGATCATAAAATGCAACAGTTTATGCCAGAATAACATATGGTACTGGTGGCCTTCTTGCAGTGACTGAAATTCAGAGGGTATTTCAGGGTCTTATTCCTAGGGAGAGGACTGTGTACTTGGGCATTCATCCATTTTTTAAAATCTTTCAATAAATAATTGTCAAGTGCGTTTAATTATAATTTACGTAACATCTCCTCATCTGTGAAGTGATGGGAAAACAGAACCTGTCTAGTAGAGTTGTCAGAATTAAATAAGAGTGTGTGCAGAGGGCTTAGAAAAATACCTTTGAGTAACTCCTAAAAAATATTACCATGTTTCCCCGAAAATAAGACCTAGCCGGACAATCGGCTCTAATGAGTCTTTTGGAGCAAAAATGGTCTTATATTAATTTTTGCTCCAAAGAACTCATTAGAGCCGATTGTCCGGCTAGCTCTTATTTTCGGGGAAACACTGTAGTTGTGACTATTATGTTATTAAAATGCCCTTAACACTGTGCTGGGTGCTGGAGATTCAAAAATGAATTTGACATTAGTCCTTTCCTCAGGAAACTTAAAGTTCAGTAGAAGGAGACGTATAAAGTCATGCAGATAAGACAGTATATGGCTTTATAGGATGCAGAGGGAGCACAAAGGAGGCAGTAGCCAAATTTGTTTGGTGGTCAAAATAAGCTCCATGCAGAAGGTAACAATCTGAGTCTTAAAAGGTAAGAGTAAATATTCTGCAGGTGGGGCTGGGAAGGTGGTGTATTCCAGGGAGAGGGCCTTGTAGTAGCAAGTACAAGCTCAGTCATGGAAAGCCTGGTCTAGAGAAACTGTTTATTTATTAGTATGGCTGAAGATAGGTGCTTGATGGCGAGAAGGAAAAAAATGGGTCCAGAGATAGATTAATTCATGAAAGACTGTCCTGTCAGCAATGAGAAACCACTGAAGCGCTTTCAACAGGAAGATATTATAATCAGATGGGTGCTTTAGAAAACTCATGGAAGGTAGGCTGAGGTGGGGCAGAGAGAAGGGTATGAAACTGGATGTAGGAAGAAGAATCAGGAGATTATTGAAACAGACCAGGCAATAAATTAAAAAGGCTTGAACTAGGAGCAGTGATGTTGGGCTTGGAGAGGATGACAGATTCAAGAGAAATAAGAGGATAGGATAGAAAAGAAGTTGGGATCAATTAGGTAGGCGGCAGTGAAAGTAAATGTTGGGTACAAATATTTCTGACTTAAGCGCTTCAAAGTATGTTTAGCAATGTGGGGAATGGAGGTAGAGGATGTCGAAAGATGAATAGTGAGTTCTGCTTTGGATACAGGAAATTTGAGTGCTGCTAGGACATGCTGGTGAAAATATTCAGTAAGCATTGAATGTATGACTTTTGAATGTAAGGAAGAAGTGAAGCTAGAAATATGTGCTGGAGGTCATCAGCACATTAGTAGACATGGAAATAACCGATAAGTTTCCTTAGAGAGACCATGTAAGCAGAAACGAGAATAGTGCTAAGGTCCAAATGTTGGAGAAACCAACATAAAAGTGAGGCAAAGAAAGAGAAAACTGAACAAACAGGCTAATAAAAATAATCAAGGAGATAGAGGTTGAAGCAAGAAAGAATGGAGTCACCAAAAGCCAAAGGGAGTCTAGAATCTCAAGGTGATCATTATCAAATACCATAAAAATTACGTGAAACCTAAAAGACGCTTATTGGAGCTGAAGCTTAGGGATTTGTTATTGTCATTTCAATCTTTACTATGGTAGTTTCAGTGGGAGCCGTACTAGGTTTCCTGGAATATGTGGCCCTGTGTGTATACGTGTGTGTTTGTGTGTATGCTTATGTCCATATATATATTTCCTCTTAATTACTTTGCTGCCTTCATAAAACTGCCTGAATATTTCTTATTGTATGTATCCCATCTACTCATGTTTCTATAGGTTTCTCATATGTTTATGCCTGATTTGGCAGTCTAAGTATCCATATGTTGAGTTAGGAGACTAGGTGTCAAAATTGGCAATGTTTCTCAAAGTTTCAGCTGTAATAAATATGGACAAGTAAAATTAATTTCCTCAGGGTCCTTCTTCCCAAAGAAAATGACTTTTAGCAAAGGGGAAAGAGCCACTCTTCATGATTTCAGTCACATCTACTCAAAAAATGACCTGAAAGGACCCAACCTTAATAGCAAGATCTGGCAGACCTGCCATATATTCCTTAAACCAGTTCAATATGAAGCAATGACTTCTTACTTCTCATCACAGGGTGAGTTTTTTAAAAAGCTTTTTCTTAAATTCTAAAGAGATGATTGTTACATAGGTTTTTCCATGGTGAGAGCAGAATCTCAGTACTTCAGGCCTCTATGCTTCAATGTAACTCATACAAACTCAAAAATATAAACAGGAAATCCATATTTGAATTTTTAACTTTTGATTTTTACGTAATTATAGGTTCACTGGAAATTGCAAAGACAGTACAGAGAGGTCCCGTGCATGTACCTTTCACCTAGTTTTCCAGCGTTTACAACTTATATGTTTGTAACTATAGTACAATACCAAAACCAGGAAGGTGACATTGGTAAAATGTGTGTATATTGTTCTACTTGGTTTTGTTACAGGTATGAATGTGATGACACTAGTCACCCTGACCCTCAAGATACAAAACTATTCCATCACTGTAAAAGATTCCCTCATGCTACCCTTTTTGTCATTTCAAAAATGTTATGTAAATGGAATCATACAGTGTGTGATCTTTTGAGGTTGCCTTTTTTTTCACTCAGCATAATGGCCTTGAGATCCACCTAAGTTGTTGCAAGTCACAATGGTTTATTTCTTTTTATTGCTGAGTAGCATTTCATGGTATGGATGTACCACAGTATGTTTAACCATTCACTCAGTGAAGAATATCTGGGTTGTTTCCAGTCTTTCAGCTGTTACAAATAAAGTTTCTGTGAACATTCATGCACAGATTTTTGTGTAAACTTCAGTTTTTATTTCTCTGAGATAAATGCCCAGGAGTATGATTACTGGGACATACGGTGAATATATATTTAGTTTTCTTAAGAAAGTGGGGAACTATTTTTCAGAATGGCTGTATACCATTTTAGATTCCCAACAGCAGAGTGTGAGAAATCCAGTTTCTCAACATCTTCAAAAGCATTTGGTAGTGTCACTATTTTTTTTTTATTTCAATTGTTCCAATAGGTGTGTTGATCGATCATCATAATCTTAATTTGCATTGCCCTGATGGCTAGTGATGTTGAACAGCTTTTCATGTCTTATTTGCTTGCCATTTGTATACCCTCTTCAGTGAAATACCACTTTATATCTTTTGCTCATTTTCTAACTGTATTGTTAGGGTATTTTTTAACTGATGAGTTTTGAGAGTTCTTTATTACATGTAACATATCTATATATACCTTTTCACATATGTAATTTGCAAATATTTTCCCCCAGTATGTAATTTTGTCTTTTCATCTTAACAGACTGTTTCACAGAGCAAAATATTTAGTTTTAATGAAGTCCAATTTATCTTTTTTTTTTCTTTTATGTTTTATTCTTTTGGTGTCATGTCATATTTGGATTTTGGGATTGAATATTCATTTGAATTTCTGGAGAACAATAAGATAATCAGTGTTTAGCTCAAAAAAATGATTATAACTGAAGTGATAGACATCTGGGATTTGCTTCAAAATAATCCAGTTTGGAGGATGAGGTAGGAAAAAGTAGGTGGGTATATAGATAATTAAGAATGGCCATGAGTTGATAATTGTTGAAGCAGGGAGGATAGGTACATCAAGTTCATGATAGTGTTCTTTCCACTTTTGTTTATGTTTAAAATGTTCCATAATAAAAAGTTATTTAAAAAAAAGCAAAAACAGTGCATATCTTTGGGGAATTTTGCCTTAAGGAAAAGATTGAAATGATGGAAAAAGAAAGCTATTTGTACAGAGATGTTTATAACAACGTTATTTGTGAAAGTAGAAGGGAAAATCAGAAATACAAATAGCTAATGATTAAGGAATGATTATATAATCTATGGTATATCATTTCAGGGGACCATAATGGAGCCATTAAATTGATAAACGTAAGGCTGAAGATACATGAAAAATATTCTACAAAATAATGTTAGATAGAAAAAACAAAACATAATTCTTCAACTATAATTTAACCGGCCATAGTATTAGAATAATGTGATTTTACCTTTCCATAGCAAAATTTTATTTTAAGTTCATTCTCCTTAAACAATTTAATGATAATTTCAGTTGCCATAAATAAAATAATATGGCCACAAGATTCAGCCCCTTCGAGACCACGTTGGCATGTCTAGAAAGCAGGACAGGCAAAAAGGTCTCTTTTGCTCCACCATTTATATGTAAGCATAGATAACAGCAGCACACACACTCCCACCCCTCAAATATACACCCCTGAGTATCAATAACGTGTTCAAGTTTCTGGCAGTTACACTGGCATTTTACTAAATATTATAAAAATTGAACATAGGAAAATACAAGTGCAAAAGACATTAAATATTAAGCTAGCAATGGGCTAATTTTTTTGAAAAGTTGCTAAAGAGATATAGTTTACTTGACTTATAACTTGAGGGATAATCTACCTTAGAGTATTGTAATGCTCACAAATACTTCTAAATAAATGTGGTAAAGCAGGTGGTGAACCCCCGCCCCACCACCAGATCATGTTCTTAAAGGCAGTAAATTTAGTTTGCATTGAAAATCATGGTGGTTTTAAAAGATATCCACAAATTATTTGTTATTTCTTCCTTCAAAACGTAGAGCATAATTCCCCTTGTCCTTACGTGTAAGCTGTACTTACTCACTCATATCTAAAGCATAAAATGAGGTGGAAGTGAAAGTGCATGACTTCCAGGGTTAGGACATAAAAGGCATGCAGCTTCCTTCTTGCTCTCCCTCAGATCATTTGCCCTGGGGACCACTACTACCAGTTTGTGAGGACACTCATGCAGCCCTATGGAGAGGCTCATGGGCGGAGCAACTGAGGCCTCCTGCCAACAGCCACATGAGTTAGCTTAAAAGTAAATATCAAGACCCAATAAAACTTTCAGACAACTGAAGCCCGAGATGACTTCTTTATTATTACCACATGAAAGACCTTGAGGTATAATAACTCAGCTAAGCTACTCCTGAATTCGTGACCCACAGAAACTGTGAGGTAATAAATGTCTGTTGTTTTAAACCCTTATGTTTTGAAGTAATTTGTTATGCTACAATAGATGATGCAGAAATTTCTAGAAGCCTTCTAGAAATTTTATTTAATGTAATTCTCAAAAATATAAGTTTAGTGGTATTTTATTGATTTATCCTAATCTTTAATAGTCTCCTATGGAACTATGATTTTGCCAAGAGAAATTTTGTCAACTCGAAAAATTTTTCAGAAACATAATTCCACAAATGCAAAAAAACCTTCTGGATCTAAAATCTATAAACCCATATGATATGGACTAGAAAATATCACTGACATAAACAATAATGTTAAGAAGAAAAGGAGTTTTGAGTGCTTTTAGGTTGTTTAAACATTAATGACTTCAAATATCTTTTCTATTAATATTAGTTCCAAAAATATTTGTCTGTAAAATGTTTCATTATTTGAAACTTGTTTTATTTGTAGTTTTGCTTTTAATGTTTAAACTGGAGAGAAGAAAAGGGAAAAGAAAGTTAAATAGATTCTAAAGCCTGAGAAAATAGGACCTCCTCATTTTTGAAAATATTTCTCATGTGAGTAGTACCACACATTTTTACATTTTTAGGGCAATGCTCTTCCTTTTTTTGGGAGACAAAAATAGTATTGTTTAAAATGCATACCAGTATTTAAATTATTTATTTTAAAGAAAACAACATTATTTGACATGTCCTAGCTATGTTTTAAGAATCTGCTATGATTTAAGAATCTTTTTCAATGCTTTTTGTGACTGTCAGTTGTTTTAGATTCCTTCTCTTTATTAGGGGTTTCAATTAATAGTTGTAATGCCAGAAATGTGTTCTGGGGTTTTGAAAGAAAGGCTACACATCTCCAAGTCTTTGATTCCTCCATATTGTACGTGAACTGGCAGGTTTATTCTGTAATGACACTGTCAGTATACTCCATAAGAGAGGCTTTGAATTTCATCGTGGAAGTAATTCAGTGAGAAATAGATTTTCTTTCAAACACTTTCACAGAAATAATCTATTGGGAAGTCTTTCCATTGAGGGTGTGAGGATATTAGTCCATGTTGGATGGGGAGGGAAGATGGGATTTTGGAGTCATGATAATGCACCACAAAGACCAGATATAGTTAACGCAGGGCAGACAAAAGACTTCCTGAAGCTGAACAATGATAAATTCTATGATAAATGTGAAAATGATAAATCCTAATGATAAAAACCAAGCCTGAGTAATGTCTCTGGCTTAGGAAGCAACTTAGCAAATGTAACTGAAATATGATGGAATAATAAGCAAATGGTACCAGGAATTATTAAATAACCCACCCCCCAGGAGATACCAAAATAACTTGTAGAAGCAAGAGCATCTGCATTTGATTTCTGGACCCTGGAGAATGCAAAGGTAGCTAAAGCCACACATTAATTTGACAGTATGGTGGGACATTATACTGAGTATCTTTTAGTGATTAGAAAAATTGTGCAGAGCTCTTGCCTGTGCTCACAGATGTTTAACATATTCCTAAATAGCTTCTATGTCACTGAACTTATTAAACCTACAAATAGCTGCTTCGCCATTCAAAGCATAAGATTAAACTTCACGATGTGGAAGAATTAGAAGCCAATGCACAGACTGTTAATAAGAATAATGTAAGCCTCCTTTGGAAATACAATTAGACACAGTAATATCAGATGAAATGTACAATATGAGATTTGTCAAGGAAAATATAGGATTAATAGTTAACCAACAGTTACCATAATTTTTTTAAGAAGAAAGTTACTGTAAGATGCAAAACTAAAAATGTGGAACATGTGACACAGCCTTACAATCATATTATGTCTTAGCCACAGTCATTACTATTGTTTGCTAAACAATGTGAAGTATGTAATATTCCACTATTTGCCATATTTAATAAAAACTAAAATACGTAGCTAATCTTAAAAAGTAAGTGTAGAAAATAGTGTTTTACATCTGCAGTTCTATAAATTAAGACATACATAGTACCTGGAGCAAAGTTCCAAGAGTAAAATATGCTGCCATTTGTCCAGGAAGTTGGTTCTATTATCCTTCCATGGGGAGGCTTTGAACTTTGTTCTGTTTCCAGAGTGGTGTTGACTTATCTGGGGTCTTTCTTTTGGCCTATGTCATGTTTTTATTAGCTGACTGGTGGGGTAAAGTTGCAGGTTAGGAGGTCAGGACAGATGGAGGCTAACTGGTCCTACCACGGTTGCATGTATACATGCCTTACAGATTTCCAACTAAATTCTTTGGCTCATAAGGAAACTCTGAAGGAATTAGGTTCATTGAGTTAGGACAAGAGAAAGCCATGGACTGTCCTGATGACAACCTTAATAGTATGTCTGAAACTGCTAAATAAATGTCGTCCAACTGTTTTTATTCTACTCAAGGTCATGACTAACACAGAGGGAATGGTCTTTAAAACTGTGGCTGAAGAAACCCCAGATGTAACATGAATAATTGTTGCAATTTAACAGAAAGAGACAGGATGGTGCCTTTTTTGCAATAGTTGGATTGTGTAATTCTTTTTTGTAATGGTTGGATACCTTCTTGAAAATGAAGGAATGGATCTCATGCAACTCTGTAATTTCCCAAAGCACAGACTTCTGCTTGTAAGAGCATGAGGAAAGAAAAAGTGGTTACTATTGATTTCACACCCTAAAATATGAAGGTGACAGGTTATTTTATGGAAGCCATACTAGTCATCTGCTAAGTATTATATTAGCAGAGTTTTTTTATCTGAAAAATAATTGATATTTTAGTCATATTGGTTAACATTTAAACAATTAGACTTTTCTTCCCAGATGTTGCCTAATACATCTAGGTTGGTGATAATGATTCAGGGTGGTGGGGGGATTGGACATATGTCCCAGAGGAGAAAGGGACCTAGAAGAACACCCTGAGAATGACGATGGCCTTTCCAAACTACACCCTCATATTCACACAGACCCCATTGTGTGTCACTACTGTAGGGATACGTTGTTATTAATAGGTGATGACACATTCTTCTGTGAGGCCAGTGGAGAAATGATTGATCAGCACTGATGTAGGTCAATGCAAGATGAAATCTGATATAGAGCTCAAGCTGTGAGGGTGGACCCCCTGGGTCCAAAGTTTGCCTCATCCGAGCTGTGTGACCTTGGGCCAGTTACTTAACCTCTCTAAGCCGCATTTGCCACATTTGTAAGATGGGAATGAAAACAGAACCTTGCTCCCAAGTGAGAATTGGGAATTTAAATGCGATAAAGCAAGCAAAGCACTCAGCACAGTGACGGACGTATAGTAACTGGTACTTGATAAATGTTAGACAGTATGGTAATTGCTCCCAAAAGGATTAAAAATTCTTAAGTCAGAGAAGAGAGAAAACTGTTTTTAAAATAGCATTACAGAAGTGTCTACGTAGGGACTAAATTAATGGTAATTTCGCTTGGAAATTGTAAAGGAAAGCCTTCTATTGGGTGGTATTTGATGATCTCAAAGTTTCGTGATTACATTTTAGGATTCTCTGAAATGCGGTTGAGCACAGGAACTTTTGCCACTTGGGCAGTCTCTACAGAATGAGCGCTGTGCAAGCAAATGATTATGTACTTAGTAATTTCAGTGCAATTTAGAGTTCACTGGTCAGAATCATGACTACAATTCTTTATCTCATTTGTTCTCAGCTGTACTGATTGTCATTCTCTGTGAAGATTCACATGGAATAACTTACTAAACTTGCCCAAAAAACTCCTAAAGGGCAGCCAGCTGGTCTAGGAGAAACATCCTACGTTGAATTTTACTTTGCCTGAAATATTGCCACCCTTTGTGTCTTCTTGTTGTTGAAGGAGTTCAAAGTTCTTTCCAAGCTGGTCCTAAATTATGTGGCCAAGTTCACTTCCCTAAGTGTTCTCTCCAGGCTCCAGAATATGCCTTCCTGCTGGACCTTCACAGGGAATACAACCACCCTCTTCTCCATATCTCTGCTCTTCATTTCAAGGCCTTTCAAAGGGCAATGCTAATTCCCTGCTCTGGTATTGCCACATGTTCTCTCTCTCTCCCCCTCTCTCTTCCCATCCCCCCAAGGCTGCAATAACAGAATACCATAGACAGGTGGCTTAAACAGCATACAGTTATTTTTCCCAGTTCTGGAAGCTAGAAGTCAGAGATCAAGATGCCAATATGGTTGATTTCTAGTGAGAACTTTCTTCCTGGCTTGTGGACAACTGCTTTCTTGCTCTGTCGTTATATTAGCCCACTATATGACCTTACTTAACCTTTGCCACCTCCTCACAGGCCCCAACTTTAAAAGCAGTCACTTTGGGGATTAAGGCATCAACACAGGAATCTTGGAGGGGGACACAATTGAATTCACAGAATCCTCCTCCTCCTCTTTTCCTCTTCCCTCTCTCCAAACCCTCCCCCTCACTCTCTCTTCACCTTTGAGTCTGCATAGCTTCCATGACCTGTCCTGTTCCCTTACTGCTTCAGACAACATGTTTTTCATTGTTGGATAGTAGTTTCTTTTATATCTACATCTTATCTCCTCAACTAGGCTGTTTGTTGCCTGAGGAAGGCACTGCAGGTTTGGCCTCCTCCCAGTCTGAACATGTAGAAGAGATTCAGTATAGATATTACCTGATTCACTCATTAAAGAATACCTTCAATTCAGTAAAAGTATCTACTGCAGCATCAAAAAAAGGTCAGACTTATTACCAGCATTTATTAAAGGTTTATTATGAGTCAGGCACTATTCCAAATGCTTTAAAAAAATTAATTTAGCTAATATGGTTGACTCAGTTTCTTTAAGTGTGAACTAAATGCTTCCCATAAGCCAGGTGCTTAGCATACATGTCTTATACCTCATTTAATCCTCACCATTACCCTGTAAAATAAGTATTATAGTGACCATTTTAGAGATGAGGAAACAGGTTCAGAGAAAGCAAGTTCCCAAGGTTATATGGCTAGTTAGAGGTAGAGCTGAAGTACAAAGCAAATTGGCCTGATTCTAAAACCCACATTGTCTCTACTATATCACACTGCAGGTAACACAAACCAGCAAAGAACCATCTCCCTGAGAGTGTTGACAATGGCATCTTGACTGCTCCTGGGACTGAACCATTGTTCAGATACTGTTGGATTTTTGCTGCTAGCAAAGGAACAAGCAGAAATTTTTGTGCAGTATGCAGTGTTTTCAGCAATCCAACAGTGGATGAGAAATTCATTCTATGCTTATGAGGCTGCCTGCAGTGGACAAATTGATTTTGTCTGTCATTCAGAGTAATTCAGCTCTTCATTACAAATACTACATGGGGACAATTAGTATTCCATTGGTTCTAGAACAACAAAACCCTAAGGTGTACAGAAAGAGCATGTGGAGCCTGGCCATGAGCAAGTGTTTCGTGTGGCGATGCCAATAGGCCACCAGGTTGTGAAAAATCCAGTCTGTGTCCAGATAAATTAATACCAAAACTCTAAACAGAAACTACCTTTCTGAGGGTTATTGCTCAGTAATTTCATCTCCAAATAATGTAAATGAAACAAAAAGGTAACCCTAGGGGGTACAAGGAAATGGATTCTCTCAATCCTTTGCTGGTGGTTGTATAAATTAGAATCACCTTTCAAGAGACAATTTGGAAATACATATTAAAATCATACCTTTGAGCTAGCACCCCAAATGGTCTTTGAATTAACTAGAAGAAAAGAAAACACACAGGGAAGTAAGAATCATCTCTTTCAGTGGTCCCGTATCCACCCATGACTAATCAAATCGAGCGCTTTCCTGCATGTTTGTTGAATTGGGGAGTTTTGAGAAACGGGGGATGCATTTTATGTTATTTTCTAATAAGCAACTCAGAAAGATACACAATATATAGTGAAAAGTCTTTCTCTTACTCCCCATAGCCACCCAGTTCCTTTCCCCAGAAGCAGCCAGTTACCAGCTTATGAATCCTTCCAGAAATAGTCTATACACACACACACACACACACACACACACACACACACACACACACAAACACATTTTATTCAGGTGGTTAATGATTTCTTCTGCATTACAATCAATAGGGATTACAAAGCAGGCACCAAGTTTCAGTGTAAACTTTCATGTTAGAAATATACTTCATTGTCTAGTCATAGATTTCATCAACACGCGCTGACTTTCATTATGTCTACCTGGGAAGGGTGGCCACGAATACAGAGCCCTATACTGTTCCTGGCCACAAATGTTTGAAACTCTCCAGTCTAGGTTAGTTCCCCTTTCTGCCTGGGATTCCCCTTCACCAATATCCTGGGAAATCTTTTTGCCCCTCATCTGTGTTTGTAGATGATGGCTTTTTGTCCAGCATTGATTATTCCTCTCTCGATATGCTTTCTCCTTTAGGTACAGCACACCCTCCAGTAGCCTCTTGAGAAAGTAAGAGAGCAAAAATTTTTGCATGTCTGAAAAATCTCTTTATTCCATCCCTTCCTTTGACTGATAGTTTGACTGAGTATAGAGTTCTAGGTTGAAAATACTTTTCTTCCTGACTTTGAAAGCATTGCTCTACTGTTTTCTAGAGTTACTGTGGAATAATATGAAGCTATGCTAATTCCTCATCCTTTGCAATCTTCCATCTTTTAAGGGCAAGACAAATAAATGAAGCTGCATTCATATCCATGCTCACCCTTCTCCTTCTGTCACAAGGCAAGATACTCATGCTCTCTCTCAGGATGGAAGTGGCTGATAATCTGTGAGGTTTCTTCTAAACTTAAGTTTCAATTATTAATATATAGATAAGAACATTCTGAAACCTCTCTGGGTATGAGAAGTATTTATTATCAGTACTGGTTAATGATCATGCAAATTTTTGCTTTTCCCTGCTTATCTTTTTCCAAAGCTCTCTTTGACTCTATCCTCTGACTTGGGAAAACACATTGACTTGGACTAATTGACCTGTCAGGATTAATGAAAAGTCTAAATTACAGAACATATTAAAACCATTACAGGCATCTGTGTTCCAGAGAAATGAGCTTTGGACCATGCATCTGAAGACCTACATTTAATTAAATCCCAGCTTTGCCACTTACTAGTCATGTGTCCTTGAGCCAGTCTATTAACCCCTCTGAGATATTGTTTTCTAATCTGTAAAATGGGCACGATGCCTAGCTCACAGGGTTGCTGTGACAATTAAACGTAGTACAGGCAGTTGTTTAATAAATTGTATAACAAAGCACTATACTCGTAAGGCATTCTTAGAGTAATTTAAATTAGATAATCAAAATTGCCTAGTTGAGTTTCTTGGGAAGCTGCTTTAAGGTATAAAAAAAGAGAATGCTATTTACATATTTATTTATGTTAATGCATTTCCAGGTTGCTTAGAAACTGTTACTTCTACACAATTTAAATTTTTTGCTATAGAAAGTGGCTTAACTAATCCTTTCTTCCAAAGTATGGTAAAAATAAACTTTAGCCCAGTTCCTTGTCCAAATTATTAGAAATTCCAAATAGATAAGTTTTATTGCAGTTTTACTTTTGTTTTCATTTAGAAAAACATAAAATTGTCATTCTGAAGTAGTAAGACTTTTCTGAGAATAACTGCTAAAATAGCATTGGGGTTTGGGTGATTTGAAATAAATGGAACCTTGTCATTATTACTTGAAGCTGAATTGGATTTTTTAAACAGAAAATAAAATAGGACAGAAATGACTTTAAGAAAGAAGTGGCAATTTATTTTTTTTAGATAGAATTGTATAGATATTTCTTTTAAAAAGCCCAAAACAAGGAAACAAGGACTAAAGATCAGATCAAAACAGGTTTCATGTACCAGCTACATCTGACATTGTACCTCAAGGACTCTTGCCCTTTGTATGTACTGGTGTTTAGGTCAAAGAAATAAACAAGTAGAATCTGAGAGGTCTGTCATTCTGGAGGAAACACAACTGAATACTGGTAAATATATAAAGAGGGATTCATCTAAAATTGAAATCAATTGAAAAGGGTATAAGAGTTGTCGTTACTCTTCCTAGCACAGATTTCTCTTGTCAAACTGTCCTTATTTCTAATACTGTGACAAATTTATGAAAAGAATTTGCTATAGTTCAGTCTTTGATCAAATAATATCATTCACTCATTCCACAAATATTTGTTGAGCCCCTTGTGTGTACCGAGTATAATTCTAGATGCTATGAATACAGTAGTGAATAAAATAGACATTTCCTGCCCTTATGGAGCTTCCATCCTAAAGGCACTCAACAGTTGAGTCAGGAAAAGAAAGCATGGGTGGCCGGCATTACAAAATATGAGGAGAAATGATCCTATATCTTTTGAAAGTATGATCTTTCCCTTGGTGCTTGAGGGAACTGAAAGCCTTGGGAATCCTTTGGCTCCAGACCTAATTCCAAAATGTCCTTCCATATACAAGGCAAGGAAAAAACTCAAGGCGTGGTGGTCTAAAAAATCTGGGTGAATGCCTGACCAATGCACTATACACCTGAAGAGCCAACATAGAATAATATCGAATGTCAACTATCACTAAATATATAGGTATATACAGCCATGGGATGTGGAGTACAACATAGGGAAGACAGTCGATGGTATTTTAACAGCTATATAAGATGTTAGAGGGGTTGTAGCTTCGGGGGTGGGTTACCACTTTATGGGGGGTTTAAATGTCTAACTATTACGTTGCTTGGTACACCTGAAACTAATTTTTAAAAAAATCAGGGTGAAAATGAAGAAATCAGATCATTTAACTGAAAGACCCACTGGTCCTCTCCTTTCACCAGACAGAGAATGGCAAGCTGCCAATCTGATCTTGTATATCAGGGGTATTCCAGGACAGCCTTAATTCCTAATATTCTGTTTTACTCTCCTCGTGTGTATATTCATACTTGTCATACCATGTTTTCCTAAATGTTTGGTTGGGAAAATATGGCCTCTGTCACTATAAAGCAAATGCTGAAGCATTCGCTGAGATACTGCAACTCTCCTCTGCCAACACCATGTAGCACACGCAATGAGGGGAGACTGATTAACAGAGGCAGTCACAGCCTGAGATCATGAGAAAAATATCCATAACTCTTAATATGTCAGGAAGCACAGTGGCAGCTGGGGAGAAAGAATGACTTTGTGCTTTTGAAGAGAGAGGAATTTCAAAAAAGCTAAAGCCATTAGGAGCTATGAAAGACAGTGGAGCCCTACCTAAAAAGGAACATTTTCTTCCCATTTCCCGCTGTTTCCCAGATTGGGTGAGAGAGAACTCTTGACCTTCTTCCTGGGAATCTCCAGTGGAATTTCTGGCCACGTCTAGATCTTTCTGCCCTGCTGTTTTCCTACTGCAAACTCCCCACAGGTATTTCCTACTAAGGAACAAGATCATGGAGGTAGCCCCACAGTGCGCTTCCCTGTGGTCACAACAAAGAACAAAACCTCGTAGCTTTGTCTCGTCTGACCGAAGGCTCTGTTTCCTTTTAATAACAAAAATAACACGTTCACTATAGATATGTTTGTATATTTTGAGCTTCACTTCAGTTTTTCAGGGATGGAGATAGTTTTGTTCTCCACTCTCCTTTCTGATCACATCCAGAGAGGTGGTCGCACTCGTTGAAGTTACTTCATTCCATTAAACACAATGTTGCAAAAAATTTAAGCCAGATCAGACTTTACCGATCACCTAGCCCAAACCCTTATTTTACAGATGAAGAAACTGAGAGCCAAGGAGGTTTAAGTAATTCTCCCTGGTCACAAAGCCTATCAATAGCAGGATCAGAGTCTGCTGATTCCAACCCCATAGTTAGTCCACTAAATACAGGAATACTCACACATTCAATAACATTTCCGACAGACTTCTTACATTCCCGACATCATCTACTGCTGTAGGGAGGAAGTGGAATCTCTCTTATGGAAACAGGCAAGTAGGAAAGGTACTCAGTCTCCATAGAAAAGCAAGACTGTCCCTAGAGTTCAAGCAGCTCCCCATGGCATCGGAGGCTTTCTGACCATGCTCAGAGTGTTTCTTCAGCCTGCCGATGGCACCATCAGGCATAGAGTAACTTAAGGTAATTGTGTTTGTGACCCTCTGTGTTTGTGTATGTAAGATACAATGTTAGTTAATCAAACTATACAATTTGCATGATTCTCGACCCATAAGATAGTCCCAGCCAACAGCAAAAACATGCTATCACCTGTGGTATAGAAAGCTCAACTCAGACAAGTGTGAACAGATATCCCTTTTCATCACAGTGGATTTCTAAAACTGATTGTGTGTAAAGATGACTGCAATAAAATGGGCTGTAGTTACCATAGGAACACAATCTCTGGTGTTTGGTTGCAGTGTTATAAGTGTATGTGTGTGTATGAGGGTATGTATTTTGGGGTTGGGGGATGTATTCTTGATCGTAAAGGAGCTCCAGTAGATGGGTAGCATTTAAAATGGATAAAACCAATTTTCGAATGCAGTAGTCTTACATCATTCATTTGTCTTAGAGTTGATTTATTAACTCCGACATGAATTAATTAAATATTAAATTTGCCATCATTTTATTTGCCTTCTTATATTTTAGATGGACCTTGCGGTGTTCATTTTAATAGCCTAGCTCTTTTTCAATTAGCTACCCACTAATTTTGAACACCCTTTTTTTTTTTTTTGCCTTTGGAAAATATCATCATAGCGAACAGAATTATTAAAAATAATTCTATGGCCCACAGTTTCTTTTAAAGTGATCGTTACGCCATACATTTTTGTTGGTATTACTAACTGACAAGATTTCTAAAATATATGAGTTAATCCTACGATTCTCCCCATCTTCTTCTCCTGCCTCAATTTATTTAAAACTACAAGTTAGGGCAGCTGTTCTCCTATCAGGCAAAAAGCATCGAGGTCTGGAAACAGTAGGAGCTGCCGTGCATCCTTCATGGTCGTGAGACCAACCTGATACTTTGTGGCTGAGCTTTTTGAGCACTTCACACTCCGCTGAAAAGCATCCAGCCAACTGCCAGACCTTTAGAATGGGCATTTTACAAAAGAGCTCACAGAATTATTAAGACAGGCATGAGAAACAGTCTGGCTGCCCTGGTACTTTCTTTTTCATTAGAATGGGTACATTGTAACCAGAAATGCTGGATAAAAGGGAGCGGACATGGAGAATTGAATTATGGGTATGGATTAGACAGCTGGATAATTGGGACTGACTATACTGTCTGTATAGCACAACAAGACTCAATGAGCCTGGTCAATTAACAAAATTTACTGGATTTTTCTGTCTCTGAAGATCTGAATTTTGACTATAATAATCAAATATGTCTCCTAATTCTGTGTTCTATCTATAAATGTATTTGAGGGACTCTTTATCCAGAGACCTTATGAATATCTCAAAATATAAATGGTTAGTAAACTGGGAAAAGAGCCATTGTGGCACTTAATAAAGAATATAAACAAAAATGATATGCTTTAGCTTTTATCTATTATCCAGCCAAGGATGGGCTTAGCAGACATGATCACATGCTGAAGGTAACAAGTATAAAAAATATAGCCTCTTTGCCACGGAGGGAGACACTTGTAACTTTTTAGCCAGTACTCACACTTGTAGGAACCCTAATTACTAGTAATCAGTGATCTGTATTTCCATTATTCTGGGTTAAGAATTACCCTCTCCTCACTAACAACTCAGGAGAACATAATGTTCAAAAGCAAAGTTTCTCACAGTGGTTTCCACAGAACACTAGCCCTGTTCTTTTGACTAGCCACGAGGCAAAAAGAGTTCTGGGCAGTGCTGAGTCCTGGGTGGCCTCTGTGGACATTCCTAGTGCATTTCTGACATATTAAAACTCTAAGAAATCCTGCAGTAAAAAACAACTTGCCTAACTTTATCGAACCTTTTTGCCAAATTTACTGGGCCATGGAATACATTTGTCAGATTACAGCTATCACCCTCCTCAGGTAGTTTGTAAAACCCTGTTCTGGAGCAGAAAGTCATAGCACATTATCGTGGAGAACTTAGTCATCTTCTTAATACCTTCTCCAAGCTCAGCTATCTCTGCTACTTTGCTCACACAAGTCTAGTACAAGTGAACTCTGTTTCACATGGAGGCCATTACATTGCTACTAGAAACTTCTTCACCCATTGCTACTAATTCTTCCCTGGAGCAATGTGAGGTGAGATTTTCTTCCATTTGGCAGCTTTTCACACACCTGAAGATAATGATTATGTTTCTACGGAGTTAATTCTACTCTAGGCTGACTAGCTCCATTTCTTAACAATTTGTCCTATGACATGGTTTTCAGTCCTTCAGCATCCTAGCTGTCCTTGGTCATGCTGCACTTTGTCCATGTCCTTCTTAAAAATGTAACCCCAAAGACTGAACATAACAGTGCAGGTCTCACAATATTTTAGGTTATATTACAACCTAAATTATAACTGATATTATAATCTGAGCGGCACAGAGGACAGTGGGATTATTAGCTCCAATGGTCTCAACATTTACTTCACAGATAACCACAATTTGGGTTTCTGGGAAACAACTCTGAGATGGAAATTAGTGTGTGGTAGGTTTATTAGAGTGTGTTCTTGGGATCAACACCCATGGAAAGGAGCAAAGGAAGCACGATAAGGCAGAAGTTGAGCTGTGATGCAGTGTCTACAGAGGTATCAGCTGAGCTTGTGGGGTCGTTCCTTTAACACTGGCCAAGTTGAAGTTGAACAAGTTGGGATGAGAAAGCTGGGCTTTTATACCACTATTCCCCTTATCAGTCAGTAATTGAATGAAGGCCACTCCAGAAAGGGGAGTCATCTCCTTGGGAAAGGCAACTCTCTTCAGCTCAGGCAATCCCCAAAGGGAGCTGAAGCCGAAGGCTGGCAGCTGACTGCACTCCCAGCAGTTGAGGGACTAAGTCCTTTGCTCCTGAAGGGTATTCTAGGAAGCACATGATAGCATCTACCATGCAGATCCTTCATGATCTTACACACTTTGATTAGGAGTCGATTTTACACGCATCTGAAAACCACTAAAGAGTTTAAAGTAGGCGAGCTAAAGTAGGTTTTGCATTTTTAACAGCTCACTCTTGCTAGTGTATACAAACTGAAATGGAAGAAGGGTAGAACAGGGGGAAAAGTTAGAAGGCTAACGCAGAAGCCCAGATGAAAGATGGTTATGGCTTGGATTAGAATGATGGAGTTGAATATGAAGAGAAGTGACCACATTTGAAATCTACTTCAGAGGTAATGAAATGAATTGAAGTTGATTGGGAGGAGAGGGATGAGGTTAGACACAACTTTAAGGGTACTGGAGGCTAGGAGTCTGAGATTAAGATGTCAGCAGGGCCATGCTCCCTCTGGAGGTTCTAGGGGAGAATCCATTCTTTGCCTCTTCCAGCTTCTGGTGGCTGCTGGCATTCCTTGGCCTGTGTCTGCATCACTCCAGGCTTTGCCTCTAGGGTCACAGTTGAGGAGGCCTCTATGGACTCCTCACCTTCTGTGGGTGGGTCATATCTCCCCATCCTTCTCTCTTATAAGAATACTTATGATGGCATTTAGTTCCCACATTGCTTGGAAGTCTCCTTAGCTAAACATCCAAGTTCATCATTTATAAGATCTGCTTTCCTTACAACTGTAGGACACAATTTAGCTAAGTTTCCGATATTACATGAAAAAAATCATCTTTTCTCCAGTTTCCAATAAAATGTTGAGCACTCACCAGAAATGCCTTTAACATTCCTATTTCTATAAATGTTTTGTTCAAAGCAATCAAGGGTTTTTGCTATCATGCCCCTCAAAATGCTCCAGCCTCTACCTCCAATTCAGTTCCAAAGCCACTTATGAACTTTTGGTATATGATTCTGCCGCACCAAATTTCTGGTTCCAAAATCTGTATTAGTTTCCTATGGCTAGACTTCTTTCCCACTCACAGGACCAGCCTGAAATGAAGACACATGGCCCAGGTCAGACCCATTAGAAATCTTCTCTGAGATTTTAAAAACTTTACTTCAAAAGAGAAAATCCTTATTTATTCTCTAGTTAGGTCTGTTAGACTGTGTGTTTAGGGTTGTGGACGCCCAGTTCTCTATAATATAGAGAGTCTATCCTCACCAGAAAAGGATAAAGTCAGTACATTAAAAACACAGATAATGGACAGACATGGAGTGAAGGTCCATTCTGGATTCTACTTCCTGTATCTTTTTGCCCTTAAGGTCAGGACCAAGCCTGAGGAACCCATTTAGAGTTGGTGCCAGCTAAGGAGATTGAAAAGAGGAACAGATGGACACCTGGAGCATGTGAAGCCAAGAGAGAAAATGGCTCAAGGAGATGGTAGTGTGAGTCAGGTACACAGAGAGATCTAGGAGGGACGATTGAAAAGCCTCCTTTAGATTCAGCAATCAAGAATGATTAGTTAATCTCAGGAAGCCCATTCTAGGGAATAATGAGGACTAAGACAGGATTAGAAATGGCAGAAGAGTGAGTAGGAGGTGAGGAGGCACAGAAGGGATTGAGAGCATATGTGGAGAGAGAAACTTTTGGTAAGAGAATAAAGAAAATGGAGTGGATGCAGGTAGGATTGGCAATTTGTTGGCAGGAATACAAGGACTTATATTTTCTCTGTAACATATGAGGCCAAGTCTACTGTGGGTGAAAAAAAGAACAAAAGTAAGGTTTGATGGAACGGGGGATGGGGGTGATATTCACAGAAGTTCAGGGGGATGGGAGTTTTTGAAGAAAGTGGAATAGATATTAAAGTTATTGAGGATGATGGAAAAGTATCTTATGATCATCCTAAGAAGTGACATCATCAATATAAAGGTCTTTGGCATGTCCCAAAGAAGACATTTTAACTAGAGTCCAACTGAATAACTTGAAGGAGTAGAACAGATAAGGAGGGAAATCAAATCAAGGTACATTGTTGAGCTATAATTTGTGAGTATTTATCTATATTTTTTTCCGTTTCCTTTTTTTTAACCGTATGTTAATTTCATAACTGTAATGTGACTGTTCCCCTGATATATATAACCCCACTGGGGGCCATTCAGAAGCCATGTAGAACACGCCTCAGGATTGTCCACCCAAGAGATGTGAGAAGGGAATGATTACCCATGTGGTCTACCCAATGGTCCAGGGGTTGCCTTTGGGTGCTAACTCCCCTGAGCATGTGTCAGAGTGACTGAACAAGTTCCTGCTGGCTCCTTGGCTGGTATGACAGAAAAGCCCCAGAGCACAGTGACAGATGTGCAGGCAGACGTGGCGTTGAGTGGCCAGTGTGCAGATGGTGTAAGGAGGTGAGCCAAGACATGGAACACAGCACAGGCGCTCTGCGCTCACAGCAGGGAGAATGCTGGAGTTTGTAAATGGAGTCCACATGTGTTTTCCAGAGCCCAGAATCAGGAAATAAAAGAATAGCTCTTTAGTAAATTTAGCTGTGAGTTAGTGAACAGGGCCCTGGACTTGGTCAAGAGACTTTGTTTCTAGCACAGCACACACGTGTCTTTACCAGCTTGTGACATCTCTCCAGTGTCAGATACCTTATCTGAAAGTGGAGAGCAATACTTACTTCACCAGGTAGTGTAAAATTAAATTAGATGATAGAGACATTTACATACACATACATATATAATCTAATATATATTATATATATATTTTATATATATATACATATATATATATATAATGCTAATACATAGAATTTTGTAAAATGAGACCCCCCCCCATGTACAGTGTTCTTGTCACTCTCCATTACAGCACTGAGTAGAGCTCAAGCATGTTAAGGCTTCCTGATGAGTCTTGGAGGGGCCTCTTGGACCCCACACACACAACCCTCTTTCTATTTCCTGAAGAGCAGCAGAGTTTGAATCTGGGGCACCAGCTCTTCCCACTGTTCTCTTTCTTCCTTCCCAGCATGTCCCCTTTCTATTACTAATTAGTGAATGTGCCCATCAGAGAACCCCAGAGTGGCCACTGACCACCTTTATAACAAATGCAGGGTGGATTCTGCCAAAGACCTACTTACCTATACTTATTTTGTCCGAGAAAATCAGTGATGATGCCCAGCCCCCTCTAGGATATGGCATTTTCACCTTGTTAAATAAAATCTATAATCCACACAAACTGAGAATGTTAAATTGTTCATGGTTCCTTAAAAGTTGCACTTCTTTTTAATTATCTCATTGCACTTGAAAAGAGCCAAATGATTATAATTTGTGGTTATACATTTTGTTCTAAGTAAGTCTATTTTCTTAATTTGATTTTTACATAATTCAAGCTGTATCTTATATACTGTATATGTACTTTTTTTCAAAACTACAGTTTTGTATCCTGTTTTTCTATATAACTTTACAGTGAGATCATTTTCATATGCAAGAGTTGAAAATCAGAAGTTAGTGGTAGAAAAGGTGACAAAAAGGGAAACTTGGTCTGCTGAACTCAGCCCCTCTGGTAGTAGACAGATGGGTCCTGTAAGACATGGACACAGAATAGGGGTAGGGATGAAGTGTGGGTCTCTGAGGGGGTGGATAAAGATGGGCTACAAGGAATAAAGACGAGAAGTATCTAAAGTGGCAGAAGGGATGAGGATACTTCCCCAACTGTCTACCACACATGGCTCTATCCTAGCCAGCCTCAGAGCAAAATCCCACATGCCCACTTGGGTAGTCTGATACTGTTTCTAAATTAATTCGCTGTCCAAACTTTTTCTGTTGGCTATAAAGATAAGGTTTTATTGTTTAGTGCTATATAAACCTCCAGGAATCAGATTTATGCTTTTGGCTTCACACAGTTCCTCATGTGAAACTCAAAGAAAATAAAAAGCTAGAGGTGGAAGGGGAAAAGTGATAAACTTAGGGGTTCTCTATTCAATGAACAATACCCTCATTTTCATCGAGTTCAAGGTTATGTTGGCTTTAAAGATCAAGATGCTGATCTTTACATTGGGATTTCAAGGAAGGCTGCACTTATAAATTAGTAAAATGTATGAGTCATTGCAAAGTTGTGTTTGATCCAAGATTCAGCTACCAGCCTAGCATAACACCAGCATCTGTCCTAAATTCAATGGGCCTTCGTTAAAGCTCCATTTCTATAATCCAACCAGTCTTGGGGTTAAACTACAGAATTTTTTATTGCTGTCCACATTAACGTTCAATTATGTAAAATGCTGGACTTTTGTTAGAGATCAGTTGCTATTTGAGAATGTGTGTTTATGTGAATGCTTGGTTGGGTTATAAGGCAGAGCTCCCTAAAGGACTACAGCAAGTGCAGTTTTTAAAATGAACTTTGGATAATAACCTTGACCCCTGTGTTCCAAAGACATTAGCAAGATGTGAATAACACTGTTGTGTGGTGGTGGCTTTTGGAAGAGAATCAATATATTTGGGAGATATAACGCTCAAGGGGGAAATCAAGAAGTACCAGATAACTTGGTGAGAAGCATTCAAAGATAGACTCCATTAAACCAGGAGAGTTTCTTTTGGTGACAACTAACCTCACAGATGATAGAAGTTATTAAATTGAATTATTTGTTCAAAAGATAAAACTCTGCAAAGAAAAGAAAAAGATATTTAAATGGCTCTGCCTTGCACAGATTTTAGGCAGTGAATCAAGTTCCCAAACAATTTCACTTATTGATGGACTAAATTATATTAGAGTATGAAATCAAGTAAAAGGCAGCACATTCCATGTTTGGGGCCCAGAATATATGTGCATTATTGCATTCATGTATGTCTCTGCTGAGTGACGAAGTGCATGTTTCACAGGTAGAATAATTTTCCAGCTTTTAGTCCAAAATTGACACAATGTCGACACCAAGAAAATTGGTAGAATATCACTGAAGCTTAGATCCTGTCAGTGGGAATCAAATGAGAATTCATTTATGTGCCTAATAGTGTGTTCCTTTTACATCCTGTGCAAAAGGAAGAGCTTCTTCTCAGAGACTAGGGTCTGCAGCAGGGGACAAGGATTGAGCTTCAAAACTGGCAGTTTTGTGCTTTTGTACAATCAATATTGTTTATGGATTGCTCTGACATAGCTGCATCTATTTGAAGGAGAGGGAAGAAAAAAGAAACTACAAACACATACACTTGAGAATTTCAGGAAATTACCCAAACGCTCAAATCCTTCCCCGGGGCAATGGTTTTCAATAGAAGTTTACATGATAAATCCATGCAGTGAATACATTTAAAAAATAATAATCTGGCAGCCGCATGGAACAATAGCACACCCATATCGGCTGCTCATTTTGAAAAGCATCTTTAGTCAGAATGTGTGTGAAATTAGGCCAGCAAAAGGGAAACAAGACAAAAGAGACCTAAAATGACTGAAACAGGCAAGGCAGCTTATTCACTAGTCACTGACAATGCCATGTATGCTGTGGAA
Source organism: Rhinolophus hipposideros (assembly GCF_964194185.1). Classification (NCBI taxonomy): domain Eukaryota; kingdom Metazoa; phylum Chordata; class Mammalia; order Chiroptera; family Rhinolophidae; genus Rhinolophus; species Rhinolophus hipposideros. The sequence goes on along the minus strand of NC_138049.1, from coordinate 63,381,273 downwards.
CTACTCAGAGCAGGGCTTACAAAGAGGCACCCAAAGCCAGCATGGAAATGGATGATAAGCAGAAATATGCGGCCATCGAGAGCAGGAGAGGAGGCAGCTGCAAAGACAGAAGGCAGGAAACGATGGAGTCAGGTTGTACACAAAGGCACCTATAGTAATGACCCAGTGATGGCCATAGCTTGCTGGTTGGGAGGCGCTGCCGTGAGTTTGCTCTTTGCCTTATCGATGGTTTAAGAACTGCTGATAAAACATGATCAATTTCCATAGGCAAAATTATGTGAGGGTTTTGATAGGAGAGAAAAGATACTGCAGATGCCAAGTATGGCTTTAAAAAATATCATGTCTGAAACTAGAGTAAACAGCAAAGGCTAAATTTTCAAAAGCAAAAAACGAGGGCCAGCATTTGTGAGAAAGCCCATTCACACCCACACTCTGGCTGGCACGAGGGATGTGGGCATAACTTGCAGGGAAGTTGCTTCCGAAGTGAGAGGACCACTGACAGCCATCATAACTCTCCCGGCATAATCTCACAGCTTCAGCTCTGTCTTTTGTGAGTGCAAGATCGCCTGTTTTCAAGAACATTTTTAACACCTGAGTCACTTCTTTGCCAAAAGGGACAAGTGTTCCCACAAGACAAGTGACATTCAAGGTATAAGCCAAGAGAAGCTGTTTTAAAAAAATCAGGAATGTGCAAGAATCCTATTTCCAAAATATCCTCTCTATATTGAAACTCTCCATTTCCATGCTTGCAATTTTCTAAGTGTTGCTTGAATGCTTTCTTAAAGGAAATTTGCCAGCAAATCAGTTTTCGGTTTTTACCCTCTACAGTGCATGGACAGAAAATCAGGTATAAACCATCACTGAGGACTCAAAGGCTATAGCACCAAGCCAGGACTTGTACAACCTAAATCATCCCATCTCGATCCTCAAATGGATGTGAGAATATCATAAGTTACTCGTATTTTCAGCGGTGGAGGACTAATTTAACAAAAGCACTGTGAGTAACGCAGTTCATTAACTGGTCAAAAGGTTAAAAAAAGGGAGTTGAGAATTTGCCCTTAAGGAAAAAGAAGTCTCCCTGATTCTGGCTTTAGAAATTGCCCCTCAGCTCCAGCACAAAAGAGTCATAGAGGAGAGCACTGACGAAGAATATTGTTTCCTCCCCATTATGTCTCACACCTGGCTCCATATTTACTTGGAGGAAATTCATATCTTATAGTTCTAGTCTGAGTCAATGTCTGCAGAATCGCTCACTACTGTGCCATACTTTCCCAGCTCAGAGGACGCCATGGGCATTTAGAAGGAGGCCAATGTCCTTCATTCAGCAAGGTGGCAGTTTTGGAGGTGTGGGGGAGCTTGTGATTGTTGCTACACGTATGCTATTGAGAATTGCTCTTTGAAGCACAGCCCTCGTTTTCCAAATGAAAGGCAGTCTTTGAGAAAAGCGTCTTTGGTAGGTAGTCTCCTAATAACAGTAGGAAATTATTTCCACAGCATTTGAGGCTCTGCTGATTCTCTTGACATCTCCTCCCAGTTCAGCAGGCTCCATCCCTCTATTGTATTACAAAAAGTGAAAGCAGGTCCAGGCCTCATTATAACAAGACTCCAGGGGTTGGGGACAGAGCTCTTCTCCAGTCTATAATAACTGTGTCAGCTGCAAAAACTGTGCGCCGACCTCCTTTTTATCAAAGATCATATTGTAATGAAGAGGCATCTTTCTTTCTTCATTGTAGACTTATCCTCAATGCTAGAAGAAACGATTTCCTCTTGTTGCTACCTTGAGGGGGACCAGTGCCACTAACAACAAGTCAGTGCAGCCTGAATTCTAAATGTTAATAGACTGATGACGGGCCTGGGGGGGAGTCCTTCTGGGCTGGGGAAGCGGGCTGGCAGAGGCCCATCTCACGGTGTTGACTCATGCCTGAATCACAGCCAGGCTGGCAGGATGTTGTTTTGGGGAAGTTCGCAGGCCTGTCAAAAACCTGCTGTTGCCATTGGCCGATATTATGCAAGATTCCAAATGATATTTATTTATATTCTCCTTTTGGGTTTGTTGTGTGGTGTTTTTCCTTTCCTCCCCCCACTGCATAGGCACTAGAGCATCAAGTGAACAAAAAGAAAAAAAATATTTAAAAGATAGGCAAGTGCTCATTAAAAATAAAAGACACTGCCCCCAAGCTCCCTGCAGCTCTCAGGTCAGAGCAGTGCCAAGCAATTTGCTCTAATTCATTAAACCCCTCTCTTCACTCCTCCAGATGGACCCAGTTGGGAGACAGGCCTAGGGAATGAGGCAGAACCCCCTTAGAATTCCATCAATGGCAGAGAGCAGCGTGCACTTATGTCCAAGCATACTCCTTTCCACACTTGCAGAAGTTCTTTCCAACTTGCTGGACTCAACTGTCTCACATTAAACATGTAACTGCCCGAATGAAGCTGGCCTAGGAATAGAAGGATTTCCTTTGTTTCATGTCTAACTGATGATGTGGGGCGGGGTGGTAGTGACTGTGCAGCTCTTAGAAGATTCAAGGAGACTTAAGCTTTTCAATCTGAGCTTCTCCCACTCCCAGAGTCTGTAGGAGTTTGACTGTGGAGCTGAGGAAATTCTTTCAGCTGTATCATGTAGCACTGAGAAGTTCCTCTGCAGAAACTTGGTAGGCAGAAAGAGTGTGAGTGAATTCATTTATGTGCCTAATTTAAGACACAATTGAGAGGCACAGTGTTCTAATAGATGGAGTTCTGGCTGAGAAGTTAAGAAACCTGAGTTCCATTTTTAGCTCAGATGATGATGGCTCAGCACAGTGAAACAAGGATTGGCACTTTGCAGAAGAATTTGAACTCTAGAGACAGTCGATTCAGGGCAAAATTATACATAAATACAGCCACGTTCCCCATTATCTAGAACTTTTATTGTTCTGACAAAACCCAAATTTTGCTCTCCCTAAATTCTTAGGAAAGTCCTAATAAAAAATGTTCTTTGAGTTGAGCCTCAAAGGGAAAAAGCATTGTTTATTATTCACTGTGCATGGGGAGCTTTCTTGGGAACCTTGTTCAAAGCAGACCTGTGCTGCGGGGGAGGGGCACTCCCTCCACAGGGGTGATGGCGAGAGAGAGTTCTTCTTTCAAGTCCTGCCTAGGGCACTGGACACAGCTGCACCACTGCCTTCCTGGAAAAAACGACCTTGGCCATTAGCTTGAGTGCTTTATGTTTGTTTCCATCAGAATAGTGCACTCTGGGAAGATTTTAGGCTTAGAAGACAAAAGAATCGATGCTGATAGTTTCATTGACCTTACATCCACTGCAATCTACTCAGTGGCTAACGTGCACCTTCTCAGGCCACCACGATTACATAAAAATAGATCTCAAGTATGGTTATAACCAAATAACATTACCAACCTTCCCCCAAAATAATGATCATTTAATGAATCAACACAGTGCCCCGCTAAATAATACTGTAATACAACCTTCCACTCAAAGTAGTCATTGCCATCCCGGCACTAAAAACATCTGTGATTCCTTTTTCTCCATGCATTTCAATTTTTCAACTGTCAATCAATCTGTATTTGTGTCGTGTTTTCTTTTTATTAAAGATAAACATTTTATTTTTAACACATTTTATTGCTTCAATTATTCAATAAATATTTATCAGTGTCAACTGTTGTACGTTTTTAGGTATTTGGGATACAAAGATAAATGTCTGTCTCTGACCTTCAGGAGCTGACCTTAGGGGAAGACAGACCAATCAGAATAGGACTAGGTCACAGGTGCTCTGATACAAATCTGTTCAAGTTCAGTGGGGATGCAAAGGCAGAAAAGGTTACAAAAGCGTTAGGAAAGAGGAGGTAATGAATGCGTATTTCTAGGTGGTAAAATGGGGTGTGTTTCCTAAGCAAATTCAAAGTTCAGAACAGCATGAGGTGTTTAGGGAATCTCAGTGATTAAAGCCAAGGCAGAGTGGGGACCTAGGTAAGGGAAGAAGCAGAACATGAGAAGGAGGCAGAGGACAGATCTTGGAGTGTCACTCATGCTTTTCTAGACTTTATCATGTAATCGATGGGACAGTATGGAAGGATTTTATCTGGGGGAAAATGCAATTCAATATGCAGAAAAAGATCACTGTGATCCCTGAATAGAGCTTAAGTTAGAGAGAATTTTAATGGATATTTACTCTCAAGGTACCCATTTTCTCTTTTCTAGAAACCACTGCCCCCCATGCCCATTTGATGGGGTTTGTGTAAGATGGCTTGACTCTTTTTCTGGCTCAGTTGGGCATAGGGCATAGTGAGCGCTGATCAGGGGCTATGCTGAAGCAACTAAGCAAGAGTCCGTCTCTTCCACCTTAGATCACTGAAAGAACAGGCCTGGAACTGAGCTGCCAGCATCATCTACATTTGGAGAGCCTGCCTGAGATGGAGCCACATAGAGGAAAGTAGAGTAGAAGGGTGCAGTGAGACAAAGCTCTGATGATGTCATTTTAGATCCCAGATTGAACTGTCCCTGAATCTTTTGACTTCTAAGTTATAAGAGCCCATTAGTTGAATTTTCTGTCACTTGCAACCAAGAGACTCCTAATTAATGCAGTGAGGCAGAAAGATCAGCTAGAAGATTGATGAAATAGTCCAGGTAAGAGATGAGAAGAGGCTGAAGTAAGGCAGTGGCAGCAGGAATGAAAAGAAAAAAACTGAAAAAAGTGAAAGAAACTAAAGAGGTAGAGGCCTAGGACTTAGTGTTAGTGGCTGTTTAAATGTGAGGGTGAGGGCAGGAAGGCATATAGGATAGGATGTTTCCAGGGTTTTAACTTGACCCCCATGGCAGTACCATTCACTAACACAGGGGATGTTTGAGATGAAAAGGAGAAGGTTTGAGGAGGAAGCAAATGAGTTTGATTTTGGATGTGATGAATTAGGTCCTCTGGGATATCCAGATGGAGACGTATAATAGTACACAGTTGGATAATGATTCTGGAAGTCAGAAGAGAAGTCTGGATGAGCTTGAGATCTGAAATATCAAATGTGGCTTACAGATTCCTACCACACATGCGAACTATTAGAAACCCAAAGATCCCAAGATGGGAACAATCAATGCATATGAATCAAAAAAACCCAGCTGCTTCTCAAAGAGGGAACAGTTTACAGTGGTCCCCCCTTATCTGTAGGGGATACATTCCAAGACCTCCAGCCCAAAACTGTAGATAGTACCAAACCCTATGTATACTATGTTTTTCCTATACACACATACATTTTACATCTCCTCTTTGGCATATCAAAATTGCCAGCCTCACTACTCTTGTGTTCGGGGCCATTATTAAGTAGATGAAGGGTTATTTGGACACAAGTACTGCGATACCACCACAGTAAATCTGATAATTAAGTGACTAACGGGCAAGTAGCTTATATGGTGTGCATACGCTGGACAAAGAGATGATTCATTCCCCAGGAGGGACAGAGTAGTACAATGTGAGATTTTTATCATGCTATGCAGAACAGCTGCAATTTAAAACTTATGAACTGTTTATTTCTGGAATTTTCCATTTAGTGTTTTTGGACAGTGCTTGGCCATGGGTAACTGAAACCAAATAAAGCAAAACTGTGGACAAGGGGGGACTACTGTACGTTTTGGGCATGACAATTCTTGGCAGAACTGTTCAGGATGTTGAATTTTTAACATCTCCTGAAGCTATACACTAAATGTTAGAGCACTTCCCATTCTTCAGTCAATGGGCCAACTGGAAATGCCTATACATAGTTCTAAACACCCCCCTGGAGAGACAGTGTCATTCTCTATGTACCATGTGAATTATTCTGACTAGTGTGTGTATCTATATGTTAGCAGGTTAGTATCTATATGCTACTGTATCATTTACACACATATAGATAAAAGGGCTTATCTGTAAGTACTGTTGAAAAGCCACACAAAGAACATGAAGGAAAAAGCCCTGACCTTGTGAATATATGCTTGTGAACAACCTAACATCTGGCCAACGTTTCATGGCATCTTCACTTAATACCAAATTAAGTCACCTGAGTAAGTGACTAATTTAGACTTTTCTTCCCAATGCATTACCACTTAAATAGAGACAATGGATGGAATCAAAATCAACTAGAAAATGTCTTCTCTCTGCCATATTTTGTAGTGTGTGTTCTTAGATGTGGTGGAGAGACTGGAGCCTAATCCACTTCAAGGTATCAAAAGGAATCAAGGAAGAGTCAGGGCATTGCCTCCAGTCCTTTGTTTCCAGATGGGGAGCTTTCCAAGTGCAGAGCCATTTACCAGAAAAGAGAATGGTTTCTAATTGAGCAGCAGAGGGATTGAGCAGTAGAGAAATTTGACAACATTTTGAGTCTTACATCTACTAAAACATGAAAGAAAGGGGAAAAAAGGGAAGGATAAAAAAATATTTTTTATGCACGCTCAGCAATTTTCATCAAAGAATTGCGCTTGCTCTTTCTTTAATGATATTATCCTCAAAGTCCCAGGATATGCTATTTATCCGCCTCTGAGCAGAATCTTATTCAGGATAAGCTGTCACATGGCAACATTCTCATCAACTCGGAAAGCCTCCTGTATATTGACAAAGCCAGAGATATTTTTAAATACGCTTCATAACTAAAGAAATGGAATCAATACTGTTCCAAGACCTCTTCGTTATTTACCTCTTATTATTCCAGTGAAAACAAGATTTCTAAATCTCATTTTATTTATAAAATAATTAATAAAAATCAACATCCGTAGTGTTATCAGCATTATTAGTACTTACTGACGTTAGTATTATCAGCAGTAGTATTATCAGTAATACATATTTTGTACTTGACAAATTGTAGGGATTATTCTTCCCATTTATTGTTGAGAAAACTCAATATTCAAAATCAAGGGACTTTCCCAAGATTTCCCAACTAGGAAGTGGCAAATGGAGGATTTAAGGCTAATGCCAGAGACTGCATTTTTTCTGCTACACTACTTCCTTATGCGAATGCTTCTCAAACTTTAGTGTAGTGTATATCAGAATTATCTAGAGGACTTGTTAAAACACAGATTGCTGAGCCACTTCCCAGAGTTTCTTTCTCAATAGGTCTAGATTGGGGCCCCCAACCTGCATTGTAACAAGTGCTGCAGTGAAGCTGATGCTTCTGGTCCAGACGTCACACCACCCTTTGGGAACTGTTCACCTATTGTCTATGTATATGTTTTTCATCCTTCAGTTCTTTGAAAGTTGGCTGCACTTTTATCCAGAATACAAAAGCACTAAGTACTAACTGGCACTGCTTTCTGCAATGTAGTCTGAAGACGAAAGTAAAAAATGGGTTTATACTAAAGATGGGAATGTGTTAAGTAACAAAGTATTACCCAAAATTAATGCCCCTGATATTTAACAAGCACACAGACTATAAAAGGAAATTGGATACATGCGTCCCAATAAAGTTGCTCCTCCAAAGAAGCCCTTTGGGGAATACATGCTTATTCAAAAGATAACATTATTGAATAGCCTTATGATAATAAATCTTTATCTTTTGAGAAAACAAACAAACAAATATGAAGTCTAATGAAGTAGGTAAACAACCAAAATGGAATACATCACTTTGGATTTTCAAAAAGACATATTTTCTTGTATGCCCTTTAGACTAATCATGAATACAATTCTGGGGGAAGAGGTTCAAACATTCATAAAGTAATGGCAGGTTGCCAGTGTAACTGCTTTGTGTATGTGGAAGGATTTTGGACTAAACAACTGTAAGATTCCTTGAAACTCTGAAATACAATTCAATAGCAAGCTGGATCAAAAGATCTCATTTCTTATTACTTTCTATTGTCAACTGAAGGGTACACAGTTCCATAGGAAGTTAGTTTTATGGAATATTTTTAAGTAAACATTTGTTGAACAATAACATATATATGGAAATATAAACAAATCATAAGTGTGCAGCTCAGCATATTTTCAAAATGAGCACATCCATGTACTCACCACCAGGTCAAGAAAAACATTACCAGCATCCAAGAAGTCTCCACCCTCGTCCACTGCCAGTCACAACTACTGACTTTTATCACAATCTATTAACTTTGTTTATTTTTTAACTTTCAGTACTCTTATGTCTGGCTTATATCACTCAATATTATGCCTAAGAAATTCATCCATATTTCTGATATAGTAGTAGTGGTTCACTCTCATTGCAATATCGTATTCCATCACCACAATTTATCCTTTCTGCTGTTAAAAGGTATTTGAGTTGTTTCCAGTGTGGAGATACTACAAATAGCACTTCTGAGAACATTCTGATACATGTCTTTTGGTGCTGACCCCACGCGTATCCCATCCAAGAATGGAGTTGTTGGGTCTTTGAATATACATATGCTCAACTTGAGTAGATACTGTGAGTTTTCCAAAGAGTCATGTACGTTTACCCTCCTTTCAGCAGTGTATGCATACAAGACACTGCTGCATGTCCTTGTCAGCTGCTGACATTGTCTGCATTTTTAAATGTATCCATTCCGATAAGTGTATGGTGGTATCTTACAGTTTTCCTTTGCATTGCCCTGTTGACTGAGGACTAAGTACACTTTCGTATGCTAATTTGTATTCTTAGATGTTCTCTGTCGTGAAGGGCCTCTTTAAAGTCTTTTGCCCATTTTTTTCTACTGGTTTGGATGCCTTTTTCTTATTTACTTTTAAGAATTTCTAAATATATTTTGGATATGAGTCATGTGTCAGATATGTTTTGAAAATATCCGTGCTTGCCTTTTCATTCTCTTAAAGGTGATTTTTAGTAATCAGAAGTTCTTCATTTTAATGTAGTATGATTTATCATTCTTTTCACTTATGACTGGTGATTTGTGTATCCTGTTAATGATGTGTTTGCCTATCCAGATGTTAGGAAGGTAACTCCTAGTTTAATTTAAGAAGCTTTAATATTTTACCGTTCATATTTCAATCAACAATCTATTTGGAATTAATTTTTGCTTGTGGTGTGAGATAAAGGTCAATATTTAATTTTTATTCTTCATTATGGATATCTAATTAACTCAGAACCAGTTACTGAAAAGATCATTTTTTTCCTTTACTGCATTGCAATGTCATTTTCGTGAACATATATATGTGTGTCTCTTTTTGGACCTTTCAATTTGTCTATTCAACTACCTGTTTGCAAGTACCACGTTGTCTTAATTACTCTGGCTTTGTAATAAGTTTGACGTCTGTAAGTCTTCAGCTTTTTTTCTTTTTCAATGTTGTCATTGGCTACTCTTTGTATTTGCATATAAATTTCAGATTTGGCTTGTCAGTTTTGAAAAAAACTTAATCTGGTATGATTTTAATTGTGATTATAATAATTCTATAGATATTTGAAGTGGGGGGAAGAAGTGGTATTTTAGCCATATTGAATCCTCCAATCCATGAATATGTCATATTCCTCTGTTTATGTAGGCATTCTTTAATGTCTCTTAATAATGTTTTGTGATTATGGAAAATACCCAGTTTTCTTGTACATCTTTTGGTCAATTTATTTGTAAGAATTTGTTGCTTTTAAGGTTATTGTACATAGTATTATTACTTAATTTTCATTTTCTATTTTTTAAAATGCTGCTATATAGAAATATAATTGATTTTTGTGTATTGACCTTGCACCTGACAACATTAACAAATTCACTTATTAATTCTAGTAGGTGGTCTACAGATTACTTAAGAATTTGTACATATTCAATCATGTTATTTGCATATCTAGACAATTTTATTTCTTCTGATTCAATTCTTCTCACATTTCCCTTAACTTATTGCACTTGCTAGGACTCCGAATACAATACTGAATAGAAATGGTGATAGCAGGCATCCTTATTTCATGTCAGAACTCAGAAGGAAAACAGTAAACATTTCACTATGATATATGATGTTTACTAGAGAGTTTTAAAAATCAAACTAAGGACATTTTCTTCCATTCCAAATTTGTGAAGAGATGATGATGATGATGATGATAATGAATGAATGCTGAATTTATCAAATGCTTTTCCTATATTTTTTGAAATACTTATGATTTTTCTCCCTTATTTGGTTGCTGTATTAATTACATTGATTAATTTTCAAATGTTAAATCAATCTTATATTCCTCATTCCCAAATGAGTTAATTTTTTTTGTCTTTTTTATATATGGATAAGAATTGCTAATATTTTTCTTTGGATTTTTGTATCTAAGTTTGCGAGAAAAATTGACCAAGTTTTATCAGGTTTTGGTATCAAGGTTATATTAATGCCTTACAAAATAAATTGGACCATGTTGTTTTCTCTTTCTCTTCTCTCTGGAAGAGTTGTGTAAGACTGGTTATTTTTTCCTTAAATATTTGGTAGAATCCACAAATGAAACCTTTGTGGACTGGAGTTTTCTTTGATAGCAGGTTTTTAATTCCTGATTAACTAATTTAATAGGAATAGGACCATTCAACTGTTTTGGTAAGATTTGTGATGTTAGGAATTTGACAACTTCATCTGAATTTTCAAATTTATTGACATGAAGTTGCTTATAATATATGTTTATCCTTGTAATATAGGTAAGATTTGTAGTAGTATCTCCTTTTCATTCCTTATATTTGTTATTTGTGCCTATTCTCTTTTTTCCTTGATTAGAAGTCATAAATTATGTCTCTTTTCAAGGCTTCAAATTTTGTCTTTCTCCAAAAAACATTTTTTTCATGAACAGTAATATGTAGTAAGCTATAAATTCTGTAATCACAATAAAAAATAATGCAGAACAAGAAAACCTTAAACTACAAGGATTAAACAGCAAAGCTTAATCCATGACATATGTTACAAAGAAGGTTCTAAAACATAAGTCATTAGCTGCTTTCTTTACATTTCCATTTCAGTAACTTTACTATAAAATTATTGTTATTCACCTACTTAAAAATCCCAAATTCACATCTATTATCACATTAAATTAAGCTTTCTGCTCATACTGACATAAAATATCTTATAGTTGCCAAATTTTAGTAATATTTTTATGTCATTCATGCAGAAAAATAAGATTCATTGCAAGAGTTAGATGACTATTACAGATTTCTATTTCAGTAATTTCCAATCTTACGTTTATCATTCAATTCCTTCTATTTTCTTTGAATTTAATTTGTTGTTACTTTTCTAACTTTCTGACCTGGATAAAATAATTGATTTTAAGACATTCTTTTTTTATAAATTTGTATATGGGCCCACAAGTTTTCCTTCAAACAAGCTTTAGTTTCGTACTGCAAATTTTGATATGTCATATTTTATCATTAACTTTAAAATATTTTCTCATCTCTATTTAATTTCTTTTTCAGTCCATGGGTTGTATAGAAGTATACTTCTTAATTTCAAAACTTTGGGGAATTTTCTATTTGTTTGATTGTTGTTTTTACTGTTATTTATTTCTAACTTAATTCCACTGTGATCGGTAAGCATACTTCTAACTTTCTCAATCTTTTAAAACTGTTGCATGTTGCTTCATGCCCTAGAATATAGTCAGTTTTTGTTAAAGGTACTTAAAAAGAATGTGGATCTGTTGCATGGTTGTGTTCCATATGTTTTATTTACATCAAGCTTGTAATCATATACGTGAAATTTTTTATATTCTTTTATTTTTCTGCTTATTTTCTATTAGTTATAAAGAAATTGTGTTATTGTGCCCTTTCTAGTCTTTTCCATTCTTTTTCTCCCTCTTCTTTAGTCTATATATTTTTTACTGTCATCTCTTCCAATTTGCTCATCCTCTCAATTGTGTCTATCTGATACTGAGTGCTTTATTATAGTTACTGTACTTTTCCATTCTTAAAGTTTTACTTTATCCCTTTTTAAAAATAGATTCCAATTATCTGGTAAATGTTTCCATCTCATAATCTGTTTATTAGCCATAGCAATCACAATTACTAAGAGAAAAATGTATGACTGATGAATTTAATGGCTTGGACACCCATAAGTTTGTATCTATCATTTATTTATCTCCTTGTTGTGTTTCTTTATATGAGTGGTAATTTCTTATTGAATGCCAAAAATTGCAGTTGAATCTTTGGAGAAGTGCAATGCTATCTTTCTCCATAGTGCATTTACTCTACCTTTCATCAGGGAGAGAGCAGATCATGTTCGTACTCTTTGAAGGCTTAGTCTACCTTAACCCTTACGGTGTAGTCAACGGAAGGCCTAAGGTATTGTCTAGTGCCCACATTTTTGGTAGGTCTTGGGCTCCAATTTTTATTTCCTTAGCACCATGAAACTGATTTCAAAAAAAATTCACTCTGCTTTTTATCTGCTGTTTGTTCAGCTTCATAGCCTCTACCATGTCTAGTTTAAGAACCAGAAAATGCCTCCACGGAAAGACTGGTACCAAATGTGAACTTACTTCTCTGTACCTCCTTTCTCTCTGGGATCTTGGCCCTTCAAGATCTGGGCTGCTTTAGCAAGCCCAAACTCCAGTTTGCCATCCCAGCTCTGTGAGATTGCCTATGCCTTTGCTTAGCAGCTCAGCCTCTTTCTCTAGTCCAAGAATTGAGAAAATGGACTAGACTCTCTTCTCAGGAGGAGAAAACCAGCGTGCAGCATATTTGGCTCACCGCAGTAAATTTGTAATCTCTCTTAGATCTTTGTCCCTCAATTCTTGGCTGCCTTGGTAGCCTTTAGTCCTTTCACACAACAGTTTTGCTTTTGTTGCTGGCCTTTCTCGTTGTTGTCAATGGAACCATCAGTCTTTTATAAACCACACTGTCATAACCAGAAGCAAAAGTCCTCAGTTTCATTAAATATTTTTGTTATATAACACTCGCCCTCCTTCCCATGCCAACTCCAACACTCGTGTAGTACAGAATGATGCTCTATTTAACTCTTCTGACAACATTGTTACCCCAAATTTATTAGGAAATAACTCCTACAAAACAAATATAATAAACTTTAAGACTGCAGCTTGCATAAGGAGCTGAGATTTCCTCAGCTACATCCGAGTGTCTTCAGGATCTAGTGTTTGAATCAAGGACGCGTGCAATCCTAGTCAATGACTGAGCCTGGTAGGGATCCCAGGTCCTGGCCATTTCCACCCGACATGGGATTCTTCTACAGGGAATCTGCTAGTGGCCCAGACTCTTTCAGAATAGTACCCACGTCTTAGACTCTTCCTCTGCAAATGTCCTTCCTTTCTTCTCTCCTTTCATAGGTGTCAAACCTCCATTGCAGCCTGAACACTTTCCCTGTCCACTCCTGCTCCCTCTTCCTTTATCTTTTACAGGTGTTACTCCAAACAAGTTTTTGTACTTCTAACTCCATCTTGGTATCTGCTTCCCAGAAGACTTGAACGGACACACACTCACATAGATCCTATTCCTCTAGGTATGTCTCGTTAACTTACTCATGATAGCTAAAGAAGTAGCAATATTCTTGATTGGGTTTTGCCACCAGTTTCTCTTGCGTGTAATATATTTATATTTATCTCACTTCCCTGAGAACTCAATAGTGAACACTACTCAAATATTAACATCTCTTCTCTATGTAGTTTATTGTGTTTTTGATGTAGTTGCTACTGTTGTTGGGAATAAGCATATTTATTAATTTATTCTTTCCTTTATTTTTTCATTAAAAAGGAAAACCTTATTGAGCATCTAAAACCTGCTAGAAACTTGGCTAGATTTTATTCTCAGGAAAAACAAAACATAAAAACAAGCCCTAAAAGCACAAAATAAACTTACCATCCAGCATGTCATGTTCAATCCCCGTTTGGTGTCTCTCTTACCAAATCCCATCAGACAAAGGCTCCTCCACTCTTTTCCAGCCACATAAGCCTTTGTCATCCTGAGGTTTCAGTATGTGAACAGGCTATCTGCTTATTATTTATGGCTCAATTATAGCCATTTTTCAGAACAAATACATAATGTACTTTTGGTTAAGCTATGTGAATGGCGCTGGAAGTTTGAGTATCACTTCTTCCTATTCTCGAACATCTACCCAGTTCTGTGTTCCTTTGCTCTTACGATTCTGACGTGCATTGCAGTCAGGACAGTTGGAGAACGTAGCTAAAAAGGAGATTATAGAACAATACACTAACAGAAAATCTGAGAAAAAACCTTGTCAAGAAGCAGGACTTAAAGAGAAGAAGGCATCAGGGAACTATCACAAAGCTGATCATTTCCCAAGGACTGACATTTCCTCTAGAGGGATAGCCACAGAGAAGGCTCCTGATGGCCTGTGGGAAACTCATAATGACTTCCTGGTTCCTTTCCATTACCCATGCTAAAATGACTCTCATTTCAGAAAACACTTTTCTCAGTCATTCTCCTAAAATCCATGGAAATCAGGCTAAACATTTTCATTATCGTTATGCGGCAGAGAGGAAAAGGTCTCTGACTAAAATGCCTGCTCTAAGGCAGTCATGAGCACAAATGGGTCAGTGACAGAATGGAAAAAAAATGATATGATTCTAACACATTGTGCACCTGTAGGCTTGCCAATCCCTTCTATGGTCTCATAGCCAACTTCTCACTGCTGAATAATTTTAAAGAAAAAGCTGGGTCTTCACGCTTAGAGTAAGATGAGCTTTCACTCTTTCACAGTGTCTAACACCAGGGTTCCAATTTTGATTGGCTTACATGGATCGGTAATTTCCTCTCTTCTTGACAGGGAGCCCACACTGAAGCCTACTAAATTGTACAAGAAAGTGTGTGATAAAATACAAGCACAACTACAATAAACTCCAACGAGATTAAAAATATAACTGATAAGCTGAGGATCTCAAGATAAGGAATTGAAATACCACCAAGAAATGAGGATTACAGAAGGGCTATCTGTTTAGAAGACAAGCACAATCGAAAGCTCACTGATTCATTTTACCAGCCCTAAAAGGACAATAAATCAGAAATACTCAAGCCACCAAAGACAAGATGATACTGAAGTAATTTTGCAATCTTAATTACAGTAAATTCTTTCTTTTTTGCTTTACATCCCTTTGTGGATGAGTCAGTGCTTCTTTTTCCTTTTAAATTCAGTAGGAAATTTATGGTTGAGCTAGATAAGAAAAACAGGCAGTATTTGTCTGCTCTAGTTTGCCATTAGAGTTTACCGCTATTGGAGAGAGTGTGTGTATGTCAGAAAATATTCCTGAGCAAACTGCTGGGTAACTGTGTAATGCCCTCTTACCATCCCTTTTGGAGCTCCTCCTTCTGAAGTACCAAGATGTTCCCACCCCAGGGAACCAATACTGTGTGCTCTTCTTACTCTCCACACCCTATCATCCCTGACCTGCTGAGGTGTTAATTCTACCAAGCTGTCAGAACAGAGCACAGCATTTTAGCCTCCAAACCTTGGCTCAATTCTTTCCCTGCCTAGAATTCCCTCCCCACCCTTCTCCATCTGTTTAATTTCTGCCTTTAAAAAAAAAAAAAAAAAAACATACATATAGGCCAGCACTCTTTTGATTATAAGTAACTAAAATCATATTCAACCCAGCTTAGGCCAAAAGGGCCTTTCTTGAACTTAAGTACATAAGCAGAGTAGAATTAGAAGGTAGGTGGCTACAGCATATCTGGAACCAGGTTCCAAAATGTTGTGAAGTCCTGGTATCTCCATTTTTCATCTCTGTTACTTTTAAGATTTCAGCTTTATTCTCATAAAGAAGCTTTTACTTAGTTGGAAACATGGTTTTCTGCAGGTCATCTCTTCCCAGCTTTTCCAACAGAGAATAATTGCTTCCTTTCTTTAGGTCAAATTTTAAAATTTCATAGAATGATATTGGGTGGACTAAAATAGGGTCACATACTCATATTTATGCACATACTCACATACTCATATTTATGCACCTGGGAACAGGTCTGTATGGTTTTCAGCCTTCATTAGGGCTACATGGTTGGAGAAAATGAGATGGAGAATTCCCTTAAAAAATTTCCTAAAAATGTGAAGCTTTTTGTCAAAGAATAAATTGATGGGTACACCAAAAAATGAGTATCCTCGTGTATCTGAGTTTAGTTCTGCCTCTGTTCAAAGTAGTACCCTCACATACTTGGGTAAGTCACTTTGACTTTCTTTGTCTCAATCTCTTTGTCTATTAAAATTAGGGAGTTCATTTTTTTTTTAAAGATTTTATTGGGGAAGGGGAACAGGACTTTATTGGGGAACAGAATGTGCTTCCAGGCCTTTTTTCCAAGTCAAGTTGTTGTCTTTTCAATCTTAGTTGTGGAGGGTGCCGTTCAGCTTCAAGTTGTTGTCCTTTCAGTCTTAGTTGTGGAGGGCGCAGCTCAGCTCCAGGTCCAGTTGCCATTTCTAGTTGCAGGAGGCGCAGCCCACCATCCCTTGTGGGAGTCGAGGAATCGAACTGGCAACCTTGTGGTTGAGAGGATGCGCTCCAACCAACTGAGCCATCTGGGAGCTCAGCTGCAGCTCAGCTCAAGGTGCCGTGTTCAAGCTTAATTGCAGGGGGCAGAGCCCACCATCCCTTGCGGGACTAGGGACTCGAGAAATTGAACCGGCAACCTTGAGAGCCCACTGGCCCATGTGGGAATCGAACCGGTAGCCTTCGGAGTTAGGAGCACGGAGCTCTAACCGCCTGAGCCACCGGGCCGGCCCCGGGAGTTCAATTTTTTTTTTTTAAGGACCCTTTAAGCTTTAGAATTTTATAAGTATGTTTCTAAGACCCTCTAGAATAAAGGCTTTCGTGAGGATCTTATATTATTCTCTCCCTTCTCTGAATCTTAGCACTGCTAATATAATTTTTATGGACTATAAAAGGAAGATGTTTATATTGGACTTTATAATTAGCCTGAGTGGACTATTTGGAGTGTTGATTTAGGATATTGAGAGTGTCAAATGTATATGACTCCTGACAAGAAGGTTGAACTACAAGTTGACATATTACTCAGAGAATCTATGGAGGCAATCGGGGTTAAATAAAAACATCTAAGATAAAGTTACCACTATGAAAGGAAGAAGGACTTAAAAAGGCATCCCTCTCACAGTCACCAGATAAGATGTAATTGTGCCCAAGTATTAAATCTCTCAGGTCATCACCATAGTTAGACTGGAATGACCAATGGAATGTAGGGGATAGGAACATGAAAGAAATTTCACCTCACTAATGGAAAAATGAAACTGTACCATAAGGAATTTTAGCTAGACATACTGCAGGTAGAATTTCAAAATATATTAAGATACCTTCCTGAGAAAGCAAAGCCAAGTTGTAAGAAAGAAGAAGAAATTTCAGAAACCCTCCCACAAATATATTATGATAGAATTTTGGCTAAAAGCAAGTAAAAAATAAGGGATAGAAGGCAATTCTTTTGGAACCAATTTCAATAATTTGGTCAACAATATTCAGTAGTATTATCTTCACATGCTGCTGAATAAAACTGATGAAGCTAATAAGAGGGGCTTCTTAATGCAATAAGGTTTTCCCATTAGGTGGCAGCTAGCAGAACTAATATATGGGCAGACATTCTTACCATGAGTATCTGGAGAGGAGTCTAAAACAAAATTGAAAACTAGACTCAATGACTCAGTCCTTAGCGCTTTAGCATCACTAACGGCGAAGAAGCTATGCAGAGATGAAGTTTCCCTTTTGAACCTGCAGAGAAAATGGAATTAGAGATGAAAAAATATAAAAAAAGAACTTAATACGTAGATACTGTGGACAATGAATAGAGAACAGATTAACAATTGTGTATCTTAAAATTAAGGACTTCTATTCATCCAGCGACACCTATAAAAGAGTCAAAAGCAAGTCAAGGAAGGTATAGAAGGAGCTATTAATATACATATATCTGGCAAATGACTCTCACCCAAAATATACAAAAATTCCTAACAATAAATTTTAAAAATATGACCCAGTAGAAAAATGAGCAAAAAGGCTTGAACAAGAACTTCACAAAAGAAAATAACATTTGTTCCCTACAGAGAATATACCTTCTTTTAATTGTTTATGGATCATTTACAACAATTGAGTATGAATACAATTTTTGAATTCAAAAAGTAGACATTCTGTGACCCACATATCCAGGAAGTCAAACAGGGCTATATGTCAACAACAAGTAACAAATGCTTGAGTACAAAAATCTCAAACAACCTGAACATTTTTTTTTTTAAAAAAAAACCTCTGTCCTAAATAAGTATTGGGTCAATAAGGACAGCAAATTAAAATCACAGAATCTTTTTAAAATAATGAAATTGAAAACACTACTTTTTAGAATTTTGGGAATAGGGACAAAAGCTATATTTAATATTTAAAAAGTTAAAGATATTTTTCTCTATTTCCTTTATTCTTTTTTTTTTAATATGGGTCTTTCTGATGACATTTTTCTAGCTAATGAGATTTGAACTCAATCATCTAATTGTCCCTAATAAAAGTTGAAAAAGGAGACTACATTCTTGTAGGGTAGATGGCCCAGAAAGTGACCTAAAGAACCAACTGGACTTCTGCAGTTGGGCTGTAAAGCAGGCACTGGAGATGACCCTGCACAGAGTTTGTGCCCTCTGACTATTATTGCCATCCCTAATAACACCACCCTCTGTATCTCACATGAGTTTCTTAACTGCCTATAAAATTTGCCAGTGACACCTGCCATTCTAGAAATGATGCTCTTGGGAGGCATTGGCAGGGTGATGGCAGGTAGGACAGGAGAAAGGGAACATGGTCCTACTGAGGCAAGTTTGACAGTGCTGGTACTAGGTTAACCAGAGTAGCTGGGCTGCAGTGGCCAGCAGGGTCCCACTCTGTCTGGGCAGTGATAATGCATGTGGGGCAGAGAGAAAAGATGGCGCACCAGCTGGACAGGTCTGATAACTGGGGAAGTCAGCTTTGGTGTGTGGCCACCCGTTGAAAAACATAAATGTCTTATAATGAGATTCACTAAGTACAATGATAAGCAAGTTTCATCTGCTCCATTTCAAAAGAGGAGTTAAGAAATCTGAATCCAAAGGGTTCTTTTTACACTCCATTGAAGGCAATAATCTCAGTATCAGACAGGGCCTAATTTTCTCCATACAATTTGGAATGAGAAATTGCTTCTGCTTCTGGAATAGCTAATATTTCCATGCTAGCTTAAAGTCCACAAAATGCAGGTCACTCGGTCCCATTTTCATAGTGATTGCAGCAAGTGGACCCCTGAATCCAAAAAGCTCCCTGCAACGAGCACTGGTTCTCTTCAAGAGACAGCCCGGCATTATTTCTTGGTGTGACTGAGTGATTTGCAAAGTAGAAAAAGAGTCTGAGCATGTCTCTTAAAATGTGACCTGTTTTGGAAACCTTGGGTTAAAAGTCAGAAACAATAATAGGGCAGTAGCCCAATACCTTTGGATATTAAATAACAAAGACAGATGGTAAGTATAGTGATTATGAAATTACAGTTTGTAAAAGTGCCTCCAAGTATGAAGATGTGAATAGAAATCAGTACCCTTTCATCAGGGAGAGAATGTTTTTGCAGAACTGCTTAGTTTGCTGTCCAAATATTTAACCTAGATTTTACCTTTCAAACCTTGTTTATTACCCATTACTGCTTAAAAATAAAGCCAAGCAAAACTTGCTTTCCTATCGAGCAAACTCTCTCTGACTTACTCATCAAATACATAATGTGTCATTGGTAAATAGTGTGACATTGTGCCTTCTATTTTCCTACTCTTTCTATTTTTGTTTTTATAATTAATATGAACTATGAATTGTACTTTTCCATTATCTCCCTTGAATGTAAGTGTTCTGAGCCATCCACATTGTTTTACTGAGCTCTCTGAGACTCAGTAAGACCCATATGTTTTAGGTTATTGGCTGGAATCAGGGGTTTGAGTTTGACCTTGGAGCAGTTTTTCTTTCAAATAAAGTCAACTGGTTTATGTGGGAACTGAATGAAGACTGCGCCCATGGATTTCTAAAGTTGTCTCCTGGCTTGTAATTTTTCATTGCTTTTTCTATTACACTTGGAATCTTATAAAAAGTGGTTTATGACCCATTAAGCTGAAAATTGTAAAATTATATTGTCAGGTAAGGTAACTATGGCTGAATCAAAGTTTTAAAATATCTTCATGTATTCTCATGGCATTGAAGGAAAATATATTTATGTCATGAAAATGGATGGAGTTCCTAGAGATGGCCATGCTATGTAGCTGGACCTTTGCAACTTCTGTGTAAAACTGTTGGACTCCTGTAATGTATTTGCAAAACTGACTTTATTTTTGTCCTCCACTCTCGCTTTAAATGTGCTCTGTAAATAATTTTTCTTTCTTTTTCCCTTGATAATCATCGGGGCAGGCCCCATTCTTTTTCTGTCCACCCTTTGTAACAGCTTTATTAAAGTAGAACTCAAGTATAAGAAGTATAAAAAGAGCCATTGTGAATGTACAATTCAGTGATGTTAGCAAATTTTAGTGCGTTATACATCTATTATGACAGACCAGTTTTAGAACAATCTCATGACTTCCCCCAAATTCCTTCAAACCCATTTGGTCTGAATCTCTGCTCCCTCTCCAGCCAGAGGAACTACTTGCTGTCTCTATAAATTTTCTTTTTCTGGACACTTCATATAAATAGAATCATACAATTTATTGTGTTTTGTGTCTGGCTTGTTTCACTTACCATGATGTTTGTGAAATTTATACATGTAACAACATACATCTGTATTTCATTGCTTTTTATTACTAAATAGTGTTGTGTTCTATTCATAGACATGCCACAGTTTTGTTTATTTATTTGCCAATCAATGGATATTTAGGTTGTTTCCACTTTGGGCTATTTTGAATAATGATGTTATGAACATCCACTTACAAGTCTTTGTATATATATAGATTTGCATCATTAATTGACCATAAATATAAAGGTTCGTGTTTGGACTCTTAATTCTCTCTTTGATCTATGTACCTATCCTTCCACCAATACCAAGCTTTCTGATCACCGTTTTGAAATGCAGTAATGTAAGTCCTCCAACTTTGTTCTGTTCTAAAATTGTTTTGTCTCATTTAGACCCTTTCTGTTTCCATATCAATTATTGAATCAGTATGTCAGTCAGAGTTCAATCCAAGAAGCAGAACCAGTAGGAGTGATATATATCCAGAGATTTATTACAAGAAATTGATGTATGGGATTGTGGACTCGTAGGGGCTGACTAAGCAAATTGGAAGCCCGTAGGCAGGAGATCAGGAAGGGCAGCCTGGAACGCATGGGCATGGGCTGAAGCTCCTGTCTGCAAACAGAGATTTTTCTTTTTCTCAGGGAATTCTCAGCCCTGTCTCAAAGCCTTCCAATTAATTGAACAAGCCCATCAAAATTATCCACCATGATCTCTCCTGCTTAAAGTCAAATGAATAAGACGTTCATTACATCTGCAAATTCCTTTCACAGCAATACCTAAATTAGTGTTTTATTGAATAGCTGGAGACTAAAGCTGGCAAAGTTGACACATAGAAAAAATTTCTACAATATAGGATTTTGAAAGGAATTGTATTTGTTCCAGATCAATTTGGAAAGAACATCCATCTTAACACTATTGAGTCTTCCCAACCAAAACATAACATGTTTCTCCATTTATTTGTCTTTATAAATTTACCTTAGCAATGTCTTGTATTTTTCCATGTGGGAAGGTTTTTCATTATTAGTTAGGTCTATTCACGTTTTCTCCATCTTGCATCTGTTTTGGCTATTCGAGTCTTTCTAGGAACTTGTCCTTTTCATCTAAGTTGACTAGTTTATTGACATAAAATATTTCAAAATGTTCTCCTAAAATCATTTAAATTTATATAGTACCAGTAGTGGTGTCCCTTCTTTCATTCCTAGTTTTGATAATCTGTGTCCTATCTTCTTTTCTCTGTCACTCAAGGTAAGGGTTTGTCAATTGTGTTCATCTTTTTAAAGAACCAACTTTTGGTTTCATTAGTCTTCTTTATTATTTTTATTTGTTTGTTTGTTTTCTATTTCAATAATTTCCACTATACTCTTTGCTTTTTGCTTTCTTCTGTTTACTTATAGTTTAGATTGCCCTTTTTTTCAAGTTTTTTAAGGTAGATATTTAAAGTTACCTGTTTTCTGCTCAGTATTACTTTATATTCTTTCCATATATTTTATATGTTGTGTTTTTGTTTCATTTTGTTAAGAATATTTTTAGTTTTCTTTTCGATTTCTTCTTTGATCCATAGGTTATTCAAAAATGTGTTGTTTAATTTCCAAAGAGATTGGATTTTCACCAGATGTCTTTTCTTTTGTGAACCTCTAATGTAATTCTGTTCTGGATCTGCGTATGGTCTAACGTAGAGAATGTTGCATATGCACTCGAAAAGAATTTGTATTCTGAAGTCTTTTGAGTATTCTATAAATGTCAGTTAGATCAGAGTGGTTGATAATGTTATTGAAGACTTACATGTAGCTGTTGATTTTCTATCCAGTTGTTCTATCATTTATTGAGAGTGGGCTGTTGAAATCTTCAGTTAATATTGTTAAATTGCCTATTCTCTTTTCAATTCTGTCACTTTTTACTGCATATATTCTGAGGCTCTGCTGTGTGATATGTATACATACTTTTAATTGTTATAACTTCTCTTTTTTTATAGTCCATTGGTTTTATTAAAACAATATAATTAAATTCTATAAAGGAGCTTTTTGAAGAATTACTAATTTTCTATAACAAATAATACAGAGTTCTATTAATTATAATGATTTCAATAACTTCAAGAGGGAGGAATAGTATTGCCCTGATAAACTCTATGAAGTCACATATTATATAAACCTATGAGAGCCTAGAAATATTAGATGAATGCTTAAAGAGGGGATCATATACTTCTTTGTAATCAGCCTTTACATTACTTCATGACAATGTATTTCTCAGATTGTGCATTACAAGAAACCTTAAGGAAGACATGTTTATGTGTAACTTCTCTCTTGATTGACAAATAAATTCATTTTTTTCTTCTTTTTTTATAACTTCTTAATATAATGATCCTTTTATAATTATGAAATATCCCTTTTTCCTTCAGTGATAGTTCTTGTCTTAAAATCTATTTTGTTTTGTATTATTATAGCCACTCCAGCACTCTGACAGTTACTGTTTCATAATGTATCTTTCCATCCTTTCACTTCCAAAGTATTTATGTCTTTGAATCTAAGGTGTGTCTCTTGTAAACAACATATAGTTAGATCTTGTTTTTTTGTCAAGCCTGACAATCTCTGCCTTTGTGTAAGTGTTTAGTTCATCCACATTTATCTAATTATTGATATCATTGGATTATGTAGACAACTTTGGCATGTGGTTTCTATTTGCCTCAGGTTGTTTTAATCCTCTGCTCTTCCTTTGCTAACTTCTTTGTATTAAGTAAATATTTAAGTGGAAAATCTTCTGGACATAGAGCTAGTTTAAGAGTATTAGATACGAATCCAAAAACATAGTATCTATGAGAAAATAAAAACCATACTTCATCAAAATTAGAATTTTTGCTGTGTGAAATATCTTTTTAAGAGAATAAAAAGATAGGTTACAGACTAGGAGAAAATATTTTCCAACTACATATTTGGCAAAGAACTTGTGCCTGAAATATATAAAAATATTTGAAAACTCAACAGTAAAAATAATAATCTAATTGGAAAATGGACAAAAGACATAAACAGATATCACCAAAAAGGATATATGGATGACAGAGAAGCACACAAAAAGATGCTCAACATCATTAGCCATAAAGGAAAAGCAAAATAAAACCACAACATATTACTACACATCTGAGTCTAAATCAATTCAAAATAAAAAGTTAAAAACAAAACATACACATATACATACAAAAAGACTCTAGTCCAATATATCAATCTATACTTCAAATTTCATCTGATGATAACACTCCGTCTTGGAGTTTTTCATCTTTTCCTGGCTTACTAAACTCCTTCAGAGTTAGAGTTGGGGATGGGCGGGGGTGCGGGGAGGGTTGGGGATACAGAGTAAGGAGGAAAGCAAGAGAGGATAGGACAGCTCCTATCTGACTGGTACTGTATTAGGATGGCCTCGTGTTCTTTAGACCTGGAAGGAGTTTGAAGTGGGTATTCTCTGATCAGCACTGTTATGGGTTCTTCAGAGACTCCCCGTTGGGCCTTCAGACCATAGCTCCCTGAGTGAAGGCTGGCCAGACACGTCCCCTCTGCCTCTTCCCCACTGATACACCCCACAACTTCTGAATGCTAACCCCTGGCAGATCATCTCTTGGGAAGAATCTCTTTTAAAGCAACCCTATGCCAACCTCTCTGTGGTTTCCACGTCTGGTGACTGGAACTCCCAAGCCTTTGATCTGCTGACTAAAATGGGTGAACTTACTGCCCAAAGCCAGAGTCAATTGTGTGGCCACACAACTTTCTCAGAAGTGAATTGGTCATCAGTTCTCTGCATACTCCCATACTCTAGTAAGATCTCTCTAGAATACTAATAGAATACTCATAAGAACAAGAACATGAAATACCACCAGTGCCTTGACAAATATATATGACTTCTGAAATCACCACATTTGATCATGAAAACAAAACCCTATGGGTGGTTGAATTAGTCTTAATTGCAACTTGTTTGGTTCATTTTTAGTACCTAATTGAGAAAGAGAGAAATACATTAAATTTAGAATGAGTGGACCATTTTTATTCATACTACAAAACATGTCACCAATTCTAAAATCTATTTTTAAATCATTATAACACTACAGTTTAGCAACCAATTAAATACACACACACACACACACACACACACACAAATCAATTTTAACCAGACAAACTTTTTACATAAGCATAGATCTTTGCAGACCCTAAAGACTGCATGGAACCTGGCAGCAGCTTGAGCAGTACTCAAAAATGACACACTAATAAGCACAAAAAATATATATTTAAAAAAAAAGTTACAGCAAATGAACCAGCAGAGCTTGAGGGAACTAACAGGCAAAATCCTAAATTGGATCTGTCACATTCTGGCAATAGCAGTCACTTATGATTAGTGTGAAACAAGGTGCTAACAGGCTAAAGGGCCCACAAGAAGCCAAAATAAGTGGGAAACAAATGAACCTCCCACAAAGGATGAAAACGAAGACAACTCAATCATTGCAGCCTTCCTTGTCTTGTCAATAATCCCACCCCTCCCCAGTATACACATTTGAACTCGTTTTCATTCTTTCCCTACCTTCACACTGTATGTGCAGTCTGTGCATTTGTCCCCTCAGGCCTATATTGGGGCTTGTCCTCGCAAACCTGGTCTCTCTATGTGTCATCTGCTACCTCTGATTTCTCCTGTACAAATCACCAAACCTTCCTTAGATGCCATTTTCAACTTACCATATTTGGGGTCAAGAACTTACTGCTTTCTCATTGGTTACTTCACTCTTACAAGCTCTTTAACTCAATTTTAAGAGTGAAAACAGAGTCTGTTTACAAGAGTGTACCTTTACATTGAGACACAGACCCATGGAGAATACATACAAACTCAGGCACATCTTAAGGCTGTCTGGTGTTAAGCCAGAGAGGGGTCTCAGGGCCTCAGATTCTCCCCACACCAGGCAAGAGGCAGCTTGTGCTTATGGCATAGCAGGGCATGGGCATGGTTCTGACCATCTAGACAAAGAGTCTTTCTCCCCACTACACCCTTTACTTTGGTAGTCAGCTCCAGCAGCTCCAGCAGTGACTGGTGCGTGTTCTACTCTCTCAGGATGTGTTCAAAACTTGGCTATTATACCCTCCTCCTTTATGACTAGAGAAACTCTGCATACAGATACTAATCCAATGCTGTCTAAGTATTAACATTAATATATGACCAAAGCCACCTGTCACGGGTTAAATCGTGTCTCCCAAATAGCTACGCCTAAGTCCAAATCCTTTGGGCCTGTGAACTTGACTGAACTTATTTGGAAATAGGGTCTTTGCAGATGTAATTAAGTTAAGGATCTCCAGGTAAGAACATCCTGGCTTTAGGGCAAGCTCCAAATCCAATAATTGATATTCTATGACAAAAAGGAGAGGGATATTTGAGACACACATATAGAAAAGAAGGCCATTTGAAGAGGGATGCAGAGATTTGAGTTATATAGTTACAAGCCAAAGAACACCAAGGGTTTGCCTTGCTGGCAGCCACCAGCAGCCAGGAGAGAGGCACGGAAAGGAATCTCCCTCAGAGCCCCTAGAAGGAACCAACTCCACCAACAACTTGATTGGACTTCTGGCTTCCAGAACTATGAGAAAATAAATTTCCATTGTTTTAAGTTATAGAGTTTATGGTAATTCACTACAATAACCATAGGAAATTAATTCACCACCATAGAAGAATGAACTTTTGGAAACAAGAGTAAATCTGAAATTGTGTACAAAACTATTTAATTATTTTAATCGTATTATAAAAGTTTTTATAGTCAAATTTTAAAAGTTTGCTACAGTAACAATAATTTCTCACTTGCTGCATTTCACCCATGGTCACTATAGTATATATTCATGACGTGAATAAGTGCTCACTTTCAGCTAAAGTTAGTGGAAGAGCAAGATTTCCAAGGTACCTCATTTTTCCTCTATAATGTTTTTAGTTTCTTCAAATTCTCTATTTGTGTATATCTAAGATGGTTTATCATGGACATGGTTGTACATAGTTTAGGAGTTGAAATGCACTTCTGTTGGCAAAGTTGGTATTTATCCTTAAATGATATTTTTAAACCATCCTTTAAGCAACACTTTCATTTTTAAAAACTCATGTTATAACTGGATTATTTCATCCAAATTTTAAATTAAATCCAGTTCTCAAAAGGTTATTTTGTAAAATAATATGAATGTCGGTACACTAAACAATTCTATGAAAATTCTAACATATAATCTAATCTCTAGTGCAGCACTGTTAGAAATGTAATGTAAACCATCAATGTAATTTAAAATTTTCTAGTGGCCACTTTAAAAAAGTAAAAAGAAACAGGTAAATTTAATTTTAATAATATATTTTATTTAACCCAATATAGCCAAGTTATTACCATTTCAGCATGTAACCAATGTAAAACAATTATTAATGAATTATTTGACTTTTTTTGTACTAAATGTGTATTTTAGAGCGTATCTCTATTTTAGAGCGTATCATTTTACAGCGTATCTCAGTTCAGATGAGCCGCCTGTCATGTACCCAATAGTTACAAGTGGCTAATGGCTACCATACTGGATGACACAGCTTTAGAGAGTGCTTTTAGTGCATACTCCTGAACTGGATAACCACTTCTGACCCAAGTACATTAGTGGTTTTGTGACAAATTTCAAGTTGATAATATTTTACTACAATTTCCAAACATACTTACAGAAAATAAAGATGTTTCATATCAAAAATTATAAATGTTACTATCAAAGCAATCTTTGCTTACCCTTTTAACCTCAATGCCACTTTTTTAAAGTTTTGTTTCCTAAAGAAATCTTTACCTTTCCCAAAGTTGCAAAGATATTCTCATGTTTTCTTCCAGAAGCTTTATAGTTTAAGCTTTTCTGTTTAAGTCTATGATGCATCTTGAATGATTCTTTTGGTGTGCTGTGTAAGGTTGGGGCTGAGATATATTTCTTTTTTCACATGGATATCTAGTTCTTCTAGTATTATTTGTTAAAAGGGTTTCCTTTCTCCCTTCAAATGCTTTGTGCCTTTATTGAAAATCAATTGATTGTATATATTTTCACCTATTTCTAGTCTGTCTATTTCATTCCACCAATCTATTTGTTTAAATTTACACCATTACCACACTATCTGGGCTACTATTGCTTTAGAGTACGTCTTACTGTAACCTGATTTTAACACAAAACAGTATTTCATAAATATCTTCCCAGGACAACAATTCCGCTGTGACACCTTCAGCTTTTATGAATGTGCAATGTTCCACTCTATGGATGAATCATAATTTATTAACAAAATTCCTTATTATTGGCTGTTTCTAGCCTTTGTATTTAAAAGAATCACTTTAAAATTCTTTAGTGAACATCTTTGACATTGTTCTAAATTATTTCCTAAGAAAAAATTTTTAGAAGTGGACTTGCTAAATTAAACTGTGTGTTGATTTTTAAAGATTTTCATATATATTGCCAAAATACTACATAAAGTATGTGTCCATTTATAGCTGCCACCTGTAGGGTATGATAGAGCCAGTGCTGTGTATTATTAATTAAAATAAAAATTTGTTGTGTAATTTTAATTTATAGACAACACAAGTATATCACTGATGTTTTAATGTGCTTTTGTAACTTATAATTTGTATTTTCTAGTAAAACTGAAAGAATATTTTATGTATATTGGCCATACAAGTACAAATTTCTATTTTTTTAAATTGCCTATTCATGCCATTTGGTCATTTTCCTACTGCCTTTACTTCATTCAAAATAGACTAATGGTCAATGCTAATTTTACCTCAATGTGGAAGTCCTCCAGGCTAATTACAAGATAATTAAATATATCACTTTTTTCTAGAAATAGTATAAATGAAATGAAATTACAGAAGAGATTCTATTAAATATAGCTGTTAAAATAATTTTAT
This sequence comes from Rhinolophus hipposideros, assembly GCF_964194185.1. Lineage (NCBI taxonomy): Eukaryota > Metazoa > Chordata > Mammalia > Chiroptera > Rhinolophidae > Rhinolophus > Rhinolophus hipposideros. The sequence continues at coordinate 63,352,834 of NC_138049.1, read as the reverse complement.
TCATTATAATTATATTATGCCCTTGTCCCAACTCCGAGCTCATTTTCCTTATCTTTTGCGTAAATTTCAGGCTCTGCAACTTCAGGGCTTTGGCACTGCATTCAATCTGTCCAGATGGCTTCTAACTTCCTATTTTGCCCTTGCTTTATCCTGAAAACTTGTCATTTCTGTACTCTTGGCCTGTTCCTTCTAAATGTGTTTCTTTACCACTCCCTAATTGCCTCTTTCAAATTCTCCCTAAAATTTATTTTTTACCTACTCAAGTTTTTGACCAATATAGCCTTATTGTGAACTTTCTGTTATTGAGAAAATAGAATGGAGAAAGAAATACTAAAAAAATAACACTCAAAAACATTAAAAGGGAGAATTTCATGTCATGTATTCAACGGTTGTGCCTACTTCTCTTAATCATTTCATTGTCACTGTTTAGAACAGGAAATTTCCCTCTGATCTTAGTACCAGAAATAGTTCGCTCTTGAGCAGTTGGTTTGTTTTCACGTATGGACTTCATGAATCATTTAACCGATCATGCTCTCCTATCTGAGCTGTCTGCTAGAAATCTCAGAGTCAGATTTGTAGTCCATCTGCACCAACTGGATTGCATCTCAGGACATACTTTCTATCTATTAATCCCACGCTTTTTTCATCATCTTCTTCTTTCTACTTTTCTCTTATTTTCCTACTAATTGTTGTCCATTTACCTTGACTTCTTTTTACTTAAAAAAATTAAAGTTGTATAGTATGTATTTTGAACACTGACTTAGAACTTTTCTTCAGGATAAGATAGATTACCTATAAATAATCTATTTTCTAAGAGGGAAACAAGATGAAAATTTGCCTCTACCTAATGTTATAATTCATGTCTTACCATAAGCTAAAAGCTCCTAAAAGTAGTACCTCTTGCACCCCATTTGCAAATAGACAGGTGGTTATCAAGAAGTTAATTGAACTGCCCAAGGTCACAGACTGAGTCAGTGACAAGTGTCCATAATGGACCTTTGCTTCTTCACACAGTAGATTGTTTATGCGTCCAATACTCCCCTTGCACTTGGGTCATGACTATTTTAGGTCAGTTAATTACTTTAAAAATTCATTCAAAAACAGCAGTCCTTGGCTTTCAGGTCTATCAGTTTTTAGATGTATGGAGAACTGGCCTAAGGTTATTACAAAGTTAATTGTTTTGGATTTCTTCCTTCTTCTTCTTCTTCTTTTAAAATCTGTTACAGTAGAGAGAAAAATCATTGTGTCTTGACTTTTCCAAAATCTATAACTCAAACTTAGGAAAAATTACTGTGGTTTTGTTGGTCCTCACTGCTCAAAAAAATATGCAAAGTAGTTATATTCCAAAGGAAAATGTTGTTATATTAATGAAAGTATTAACCTGGTGTGTTAAAATACACAGAGATGCTTAGGAAATACAGAATTAGGTCAAAGATGATTTTGGTTAGTTCTAAGGGGAGACTGAGGAGCAGCTTACATGAGTTAGGATTTGAGAGAAGGGTAGGGCTTGAATTTATTTAAGTCAGGAGATAGTGAAGTTACAGAAGCAGGAATGAGGAGGGCATTTTGGAGATGAAGGAAGGACATAATTTAACCACAGTAGAGGAATCATTTTGGGGATTGTAGGTTTAAATTGTATTTTCACCTTCATTGGACAAAATGAAAACCAAGGGGAATTTTCATTTTCATTCTGAGTGGTTGCAGACATAACCATAGGTTCCTCCATATGACAGTAACGGCTGACCTTTTTGTTGTTTGAAAACACAGCTGAAAGCACAACAGAAGATAGCATTGAGAGGGGCTATGTTAAGATTGCCACACAGTGACCATATGAATGGAAAAGAAATGTTCAGTTTAAGACTCATTGTCTGGAAGAAATAGAAAGAACGTAATGATTGCTTAGACAAAAAGAAAATTGAAGAAGGATAATTGTAAGGCCTCAACTGTTGGCAATGAGACCGTTTTGAGATGTTTAGAAAGCCTTTGGAGACATGGCCCTAGGCACTTAATAAGAAGACAAAACTGGAAGTGATAAAGTGATAGTTTTAGGTCATTCAATTCAGATCTCAACTTCTGAGTTTCCACTTAATATATAATCCTATGCTACACACTACAGAAGGTAAAGGAGGAAGGTAAGACACGATAAGGCAAAGCTTAATTACAAAGAGGAGTGCCACCGAGAGTGAGGAACATAGATATAAATCAGGAGCCAAGTGAAGTATAAGAAAGGTCTTAAATAGAAGAAAAAAACAACAGAGTGAAAGGCAACCTACAGAATGGGAGAAAATATTTGCAAATCATGTATTTGAGAAGAGGTTAATATCCAGAATATACAAACAACTCCTACAACTCAACAATAACAAAACAAATAACAAAACAAATTAAAAATGGACAAAGAATCTGACTAGATATTTCTCCAAAGAAGATTTACAAATGGTCAAAAAGCATAAGAAAAGATGCTCCAAAAACATTACTGATCATTAGGGAAATGCAAGTCAAAACCACAATGAGGTATCGCCTCACACTCATTAGGATGGCCACTATTTTTAAAAAAATAAGAAGAAAGAAAATAGTGTTTGCTGAGGATGTGGAGAAATTAGAACCCTGTGTGCTGTTGGTAGGAATGTAAAGTAGTGCGGTTGCATGGAAAACAATATAGAGATTCCTCAAAAAGTTCCTATATGATCTAGCAATCCCACTTCTGGATATAAATCCAAAATAATTGAGAACAGGATCTCAAAGAGATATTTGCAAATTCATGTTCATTGCAGCATTATCTACAATAACCAAGAGATGGAAGCAAGGTAAATGTCATCAGCAGATGAATGGATAAAGAAAATGTAAGATATATGTATACATCACACACACAATGTAATAATATTCAGCCTTTAAAAAAAAAAAGGAAATCTTGTATGCTACAACATGGATGGAATTTGAGGACATGATGCTAAGTGAAATAAGCCAGTCACAAAAAGACAAATACTGCATGATTCCACTTATATGAGGTGTTTAGAGTAGTCAAATTTATAGAAACAGAAAGTACAGAAACATAGAAAGAGAAAGTACAATGGTGGTTGCCAAGGGCTGAGGGAAGGGGGGAAAAGAAGTTGTTGTTCAATGAGTATAAAGTTTCAGTTTTGCAAGATGGAAAAGTTCTAGAGATGTGTTGGACAAGAGGTGCATATACTTAAGTTAACAGTGCTGAACTTAAAATGCACTTAAAATGATTAAGATGGTCAATTTAAGTATATTTTATCAAACAAAAAAAATAAAAATATAAGAAATCTCTGAGGCTGTGAGCACTGAAAAAGAAGTTTCGTGGGTCCAGAACTGAACCTTGGAGGAAGCCACAATTTAGAAGGAACTCGGAAATGACAGGAGGAAAGCAGTGAGGGATTGAGTAAAGAATACAATATCACAGAAGCTGAAAGAACGTGTTATAAGAAGAACCAAATGCAACCGAGAGATCAACAAGACATCAAAAAAGCGGGAATCATTATAGACCTTTGATGGAGCACTTTCAACATTCATTCATTGATCCAATCCACAGAGATTTGTAGAGTTCCAACTATGCACCAGGCACTATTCTAATAGGGAACAAAGAGGACAAAATCTTATTCATTGGTTTGCATACAGCCAATAAATATATGTCAGATAGTGGTAAGTACTATAAAGAAAAATAATCATTCTAAGGAGGCTGGGTTAGGGGGTACTATTTTGTGTTTTTGGTTTTCTTTAAATACAATGATTGAAAGGTCATCTGAGCAGAGAAATAAAGGGACTCTGTGGATGTATGGGGGGAAAACAATCAAGTCAGGGGGTAGAGCAAATGTTAAGGCCTGAAACAGGAACACACTTGACCTTGAGGAGCAGTAAGGAGGCCAGTGTGGTTGATGCATGGTCTGAGAAAGAAATATCGACAAGAGATGAGCTCTGAGAGGTGCCCAGGTCGCTGTGTGTGGCACTGAGGATCAAACAGGAGGATACGAAGTTTATAGGAATTCAGAGTTTGATAGTGGAAAAAAAGGAGAAATGAAATGAACTGAAATTGAATAACTCATTGGTGTCACAGGATGTTTACATTATTTGTTTTAAGAAAAGATCTGGTAACAAACAGACTTTAAAACAAAAGCTGTAACAAGAGACAAAGAAGGACCCAGTAATTCCACTTCTGGGTATTTATCTGAAGAAACCCAAAACATTAATTCAAAAGACATATGCATCCATATGTTCATTGCAGCACTATTAAGCATCCATCAATAGATAAATGGATAAAGAAGATGTGGTACATATATACGATGGAATATTACTCGGCCATAAAAAAGAATGAAATCGTGCCATCTGCAATAACATGGATGGACCTAGAGATTATTATGCTGACTGAAATAAATCAGACAGAGAAAGACAAATACCATATAATTTTATTTATATGTGGAATCTAAAACATAAATAAATAAACAAAATTTGAAAAAAAACAAAAAAACAAACTCATACATACAGAGAACATTTTGATAATTGAGAGATGAGAAGGGCATTGGGGAAATGACAGGGGTGTAAGGGATTAAGAGGTACACTTGGTAGTTACAAAATAGCCATAAGGGTGTAAAGTACAGCGTAAGTCAGGGTGATTACTTATATGTTATATAAATGTCTAATTGCTATGTTGTACACCTGAAACTAGTATGTCAATTGTAATTTAAAAATAAAAAATTATTTTAGAAAGATATGGTAAACATTGTGGGGGAGGAGGAGAGGAAGAGATAGAGGGAGTTGTGAAATGGAAGGAAATTATCATAGAAGCAAAAATCCCTTCAGAGAGAGAGAGAGAGAGAGAGAGAGAGAAAGTATACACATTTTAAGAAAGGAAAAAACTTAAAATTGTAATGCTCAATATATACCGATAACAAAAGATGAATACAAGTCACATTTGACTTCTGCAATTCCAAGAGGTGCTCAAAGTGGTTACCATCAGTGTCCAGACACTTCTGATTATGGCAAACTACTGCTTGAGCAACGTTGACCAACATGTCCACTTGTATACATTGTTTTGGCACCCCTGATTATATATACAAGGTCTGACAATTAAGTTTGCGAACTTGCCACTGTGTACTTACAGTGACAGCACTGTACAAACAGCTCAGTAAGGTTTCATGACCTTGGTATATGAACGTCTCACAGCTGTATTTGTGTCGATGTGTGGTGGTGTCTTGCTGAGTGGCGTTCATTATTGTTGCGTAATTTTGTGTGCCATCACAAGAATGTCTGAGCTTGGATTAGAGCAACAAACAAACATTACATTTCTTGTTAAATTTGGCAAGAGTGGAAGTGACATCAGGGACATGATAGTACAAGTTTATGGGGATAATACCATGAAGAAAACATCAGTGTACAAATGAAGTAGACATTTTTCTTAGGGGAGGGAATGCATTACTGATGAAGAGAGGTCAGGAGGGCCAATAGCAAGCAGAACTGATGAAAACATTGCAAAAATTCATCAAATTGTGTGTCAAAGTCATCGGCTGACTGTGAGAAGCATAGCAGACCAAGTGAACATTGATAGAGAAACAATTAGGAAAATCTTAACTGAAAATGTTGGCATGAGAAAGGTGTGCGCAAAAAATGGTCCCAAAGGAGCTCACCAATGAACAAAAGCAAAGGAGAGTGGAAATTTGCCAAGACCTTTCGGAGAAACAAGACGATGTTTTGAGTCACATTATCACTGGTGATGTACCAACATGGGTGTACCAATACAACCCTGAAACAAAGTATCAAAGTGCACTATGGAAGTCAGCCCATTCTCCATTACCAAAAATTTTCTGTCAGTCCAAATCAAGAGTCGAAACAATGTTGCTAACATTTTTTGATATTAGAGGGATTATTCATTATGCGTTTGTACCAACTGGACAAACAATTAACCAAGTTTACTATTTGGAAATGCTGAAAAAGCTGCATGAAAAAGTTAGATGACCTGAACTTTTTGCCAACAATTCATGGTTCTTGCATCACGACAATGCACCAGCTCACACAGCACTGTCTGTGAGGGAGTTTTTAGCCAGTAAACAAATAACTGTATTGGAACACCCTCCCTACTCTCCTTATCTGGCCCCCAATGACTTGTTATAGATAGGTAAAGGAAATATGGAAAAAAAAACATTTTGATGACATTCAGGACATGAAGGGTAATACGACAATATCTCTGATGGCCATTCCAGGAAAAGAGTTCCAAAATTGCTTTGAAGGGTGGACTAGGTGCTGGCATCAGTGCATAGCTTCCCAAGGGGAGTATGTCAAAGGTGACTGTAGTGATATTCAGCAATAAGGTATGTAGCACTTTTACTAGAATGAGTTCACAAACTTAATTGTCCAACCTCATATTTATATATGAATCTATACTGCCTGACTTCATATGTATATTTATATATATATATATATAAAGTCATACAGTATAGATTCATATATACAGTATAGATTCATATATATGGATTCAAATATTTATATGTATATAGTCAGTATAAATTCATGTATATATATATGTATATAAAGTCAGACAGCATAAATTCAATTCAAATAGAACTGCTTTGATCTTCATTTCCTTAAGACTTCTAAAAAGGTTAAAAAAACATTTAAAAATAAATCTAAAACAAACACTTTATAATAATTTACAAAGTTCATAAACACATTAGAATACATTAGTAGCATGATTTTATGGGGAAAATCATGCCAAACAAAACTTAAAATCTCTAAAAATAACTACAACCTCACTAAAGTAAATATTGGGTGATTTTAAAAATATTAAACCATACTATTCAACATTAGGAATGTTAAATAGTCTTAGACTCATGTCCCCTCTGTCTTTAAAAGGTTTGGAGTAGACAAGGTATTTTGGATTTGAGACAAATAGGCAACAAAAAGTCTTGATATTTAACGTGCATAGTTGGTGTAATTGACTGTAGCTCAGGTCTAATACTGGAAACTATTAGAAAAAGCACAGACAAAGAAGAAGAAAGACAAATTAACAGCATAGTGCCTTTCTGTGAACCACAATGCAACACCTACCAAGTATCGGAATGACTTTCAGTGTTGGCTAATACCAGTTATCAACTTCATTAATACTTTTTTAAATTGAGAAATATATTTCACTATATATATATATATATTAAAATTGTGAAATATATTTCACAACATAAGTAGTTCACAATATAAAATTGTGAAAAATCCCTACAAAACACGTGCATAGTTTAATAAATGATAATCATCCTCCCTTCACTTTCCCCTCAGGGATAACTGCCAACCTGAATTTTGTGATACTCATCCCCTTACCCTTCTTTACAGTGTTTCAACCTATGTATACTTCCCAAACAGCATATTGTTTCACTCAAGCAGTGAATAAGGGATCCTATTTGACCTACATCCTGGCATTTGTATTGACCAACTTTTATTAGATTTTCACCCTTCTAGTGGTTGTGAAATTATACGTCATTGTGGTTTTAATTCACATTTCCCAATTACTGATTTTGAGCATCTTTTCACATGTTTATGGGACAGTTGGAATGGCTCTTCTGATAGTAACTTCTCCCACTTTTGTATGTGGCTACTCATTTCTTTTTTTCTTGTTGATTTCTCAGAGTTCTTTTTATAATCCTTTGAGTTGTAAGTCTTGCAGATATCTTCTCCTACTTTTTGGACTGCTTTTTCACTTTCTTTTTGATGTATTTCAGTAAACAAGCATCCTTAATATTAATGTAGCCAACGTTTGCCAATTTCCTGCTATGGTTTTAGCCTTTTCTCTTTCTAACTTAATTGTATCATGATCAGAGAATGATTACAAATTGATTGGACTAGCTCTTGTCGTAGCAAAAATTCAGTTTTTATAAATGTTTCATCTGGGCTATACATTAATATGTAGAATGTGTATTTCCAAACCATTAAATGTATTGTTCTTTAAATCTCTGTTAGATCAAGTTTAATTGTTCAATTAATATCTTCTATATCCTTACTAATTTTATCTGTCTGGTCTGCCTAGTAGTATTTTAGAAAGTACCATAGTAGTAGATTTGACAATTTTCTTTGTAGTTCTGCCAAATTTTGATTTACATATTTTTAAACTATGGTGTTTTTTTTTCGTAAAGTTTAGATTTGCTATACCTATAGGGTGAATTAAGAATCGTAATGTTATTTTCTGCTCTCTTTATTTGTTATTTCCTTACAGTCTAATATCTAATATTAAGATAGCTGCCCCAGGTTTCTTTGGATTATTTGTCTAACAATACAATTATTTGTCACATAATACAATACCTCTTTTCATACTTTAGTTCTAAAAATTTAGGTATCCTTTTGATGTATGTGGTCTATTGTAAATAGTATATGGCTAGTTTTTTTTTTTTTTAATACAGGTTGGTTATTCTTATATTTTACCTACAGAGTTTAGTCTGTTTACATTTATTGTGATTAATAATATCAAATAGGTTATATATAACGCTTTTACATTATTAATCAATATATAGAGAGATATTTACTATGAGGAATTGGCTCACGTAATTATGGAGGCTATGAAGTCCCACAATCTGCCATCTGTAACCAGGAAAGTAGCTGGTGTAATTCAGGCCAAGTCCAAAGGCTTGAGAACCAGGGTAGGGCTCAGTCCAATGGCAGAAGACCAATGTCCCAGCTCAATCAGACCGCAAAGGCAATTTTACCTTTCTCTGACTTTTTGTTTTATTCAGACCTTCGCTTGATTGGATGATGGTCACTCACATAGCCGAGGGCAATCTGCTTTACTCAGTCTAACAATTCAAATGCTAATCTCACCCAGAAACACTCTCACAGACACACCCCGGAATAATGTTTAGCCAAATATCTGGGCACTCCATGGCCCAGTCAACTTGACAAAAAAATAAATAAACAAAAAATTATTGATCATCACACCTGCTAATGTCAATAATCCATTTCTAAAACACCACATATTTTACATAAAAACACTGAGAGTCTATTTGTTGTTATTTTAAATGAGAAAATGTATGATGCATTATATGTTAACCCTGCCTTTCAAACAATTTTCTTAAGTAGAATACTTAAACATAAATAACAAATCTTTATATTAGGATGTAAATGCTTAAAGCATTATTTTAGGATAACCAAACATGAAAGTCTGCATGCATACCGTGAACATTATGTTTACAATATGGCAAAGCAAGTAACAGCAATAAATATATTTGTTAGTAAAAACTTCAGAGAAAAATTTCCAATAAAAGCAACACAATTACCTGAAATAAACTGTAACTCACCAAATGCAGAGAAAGTTTGATATTAGAAGAAAAGTGAGGAGGGAGCAGGACCAAGGTGTAATTTTTTTGTCACTGCTTGTAGAAAGTGCGTATGTGGAGGACAGCATTGATAACAAGTAATTTCAAGCAAACTATCCAACTCAGAAGCTGATAGAAACTTTTTATCATTTGGCACTGTTGAAGAGGCTCCTGAACAAGAAAGCCATAAGAGCTTTAAGAATGAGAAACTTGTGAAATGGAGCTTTGTTTAAACTCCCATCCATTTTCTCCATTTTATCTCTTTCACCATGCTTTTTTTCAATGCTTTTTCGGAGTGTGCATGTGTGTATTTGCGTGTGTGTGTGTGTGTGTGTGTGAGTGTGTGTGTGTGTGCAACTTATACATCCCTAGTCAAAAACGAGAGGCCCCTTGGAAATGTGTTCAGGACAAGCACACAGTGGGAAAGAGTGGTTCCCACTGAGTGTAACACTGGGAGGTTCTGCTCAGGGCCAGCATCCCCTTTGTTGCAACTCCACATGCTTTTCAAAAGATCTTCGTGTGATTCTGATGATTTGCCCATTGTATTTGAAATGTAACCTAATAGTGCTCCAGCACATCATTTTGTTAAAAATGCGTTGAGTATTTGGCATGTAATTAGACACTGCTCCTATAGAACCACTGGCTGATAAAAGATGTATTCAGAGTTCTGTGATATTTGGTTAGTGAACACCAACTGGCATTTTACTGGAAAGATATTAGCTGTAGAAAACTCTACAAGATATGCCTGTATTTTAATTTACTTTTATAATCTTATTCTTTTTCCAATTGTATCTCTATTTTCTGTTCTCCCTCCTTCCTTCTTTCTTGCCTTCCAGCCCAAATATGGGCTGGCTTGTGGTTATGAATTATCAGGGGAGGTATTAGACCTTATTTTTCTCATTCCCAACACCAAATTCAAGTCAGGCCAATCATCTTGCTGCCCTCTTCCATATGATGGACTTCATTTCTCCTGTCCATTGCTCTAAGGGTGTATGTAGCCTTTCCAAGTCCTGGCTTATTGGGAGATCACCTCCTAAGACTCCCTTAGCTTTAGCTTTCATTCCCTGAATCCATGCCTCTGCCAAAACAGAAGCACAGGGACTCAGTATAGAAGCCACTTTGAGTGTACCCAAGGTTCTGCCTTTCCTTCAGTTCTCATTTCTGAAAAGCCTTTACTTTTATGCCAGCTAAGCAATGCATTTTAAAAGATTAAGAAGTTAGTTTCATATTTAGCTTGTTTCCATCAAGAATGGCTATTGAGGGCATCCCATGTGGCCATGCTGCTAGAAACAGAAGTCTCCCCTCCTTTGCTAATATCTTTATTATTATCCAAACCCAGGGAGAAGGAAGGCTGTCAAGTAACTTCTCAATTCATGCTAAATGTATCCAGAAAATAATCCAAACAGGTCAAAAAGTGCCATAATGTTTTAATATGGCAAAATGGGACAAATCGTAAGAGTAAATTTAAGGTGAATCATGTTGTCAGTGGTAAGAGAAGGCTTGTATGCCCACAGGGGCCTGCTGCTGCTCACCAAGTTCAGTCGGTTTATTGCTGTTGGGAGTTTGAGCAAGACTGTTAGGATTGGAGGATAGTTGTAAAAAAAATGTTGTCCTGTTTTTGTTTAAACTAACAATCCTATGGGCATAGAACAAAGTCTGGAAAAAACTTAACAGTGATCTCTGGGTGAGGGGAACTATTGCTCATTAGTTATTTTATATCTGCTCATCTTTTTCCCCTAAAATTTCTATAAAAACATGTTTTATTTTGTAAAAAAGAAAGGTGGCAATACGTTTTTTTAAGACAAAGATACATGATATATAGCATTTTGAAATTGGGAAGCAGGGTCTACACCGGGGCTTCAGAAGATCAATGCTTTGCTCTATAGACTCCACAGTGCAGACAGATGTTTTTGATCAGAAGGAGCAGAAAAAAACGATAAAATGACTTATGGGAGTAAATGATGTGGAAAGGTTTAAGTATGAGAACACAGCAGAGAATGATTTCTAAATGTTATAGGTCTTTAACACTTAGGAAGACACCTTTCTTTAACTCATAATAAAATGCTATAGCAAGAAAAGTAAAATGAAAACAGTTCTTTTGAAGGCTGACAATGAAAGAAACACTTCCTGAAATTGCCGAAGATTAGAAAACACATTTAAATTTTAATTAGGATGATTAATCAGCTCAATATTCTGCACACACAGGAAGGTTCAAAAAGAAAAGCAGTCTTCCTGAGGATGCCCATGCTGATGTCAGCAAGGAAATTTCCTTACACAATCCATTCATTCGATCAGCAAACATTATTCAGTACCTACTATGTGCCAGTTACTATGGTGGATCCTGGAATCCACAGACAACTAGTGAGAGTATCGTTTATGCCCTCAAGGATCCCAAGCTCTTTTTAGGAAGACGGATTTGTACCTGAGCTCCACTGTAGCATGATAGAAGCATGTTCATTGGGAATCAAACCCCTTCGTGAATTTGCCACAACACAGTGACCTTTCCTATCTCACCAGGTTATTAAGGGACCAATTTCTGGTCTTGGTGTCTGATGTATATTCTTCCATCCAGACCCACAGGTTTAATTTTACTTGGTATGTATTTGTTGAAAGCAATGGAAACAATCCCAATCATCTATCACTTGAACAAGAGACTTTACCTAAATCTACATTAGGGGAGCTAGAGTCCCGGTGTGTGGTAGGTTTGCCAGACCCAAGCCCTGCCCTCCTATCTTTGCTACACAGTCATTGACAGTTCAAATGTTTGGCCCCCAAATGAAGTCAAGAGAAAGAACTCAGATACTGGTGTTTTGAAGTAGAGAACATACAGATTGATTGCCCCTGATCTAGAAACTTCCAGCAACTACTTCAATTTTATAGTTTCTGCAGTACTAAAAAGCTGTGATTGCAAATGAAAGCAGGGTGTTTATTCAAGAATATAGGCATGTGATATAATTGTTCCTATTTCCAAAGCAGCTTGAAGAATGAATGCAGGACAGTAAAGTCAAAGCATGATGGGAAGCTCATGACTTGTTGGGTTTCATGGCTGTGCTTCTTAGGGTCCCTTCTAAAGAATGTGCTCTATCCATGGGCCTTAGAAACAGCATCCCAAAGTGACATTCCCATGGAAAAGGTAGGCCAATTAGATTCTTGGGAGAAGAGTTTGAACTTAGCAATGGAGACTGTAGTGAGGCAGCAGTCATGAAACAGAGTTGGAGCTGTGGCTCTATTAGATCATGGACAAGATGAGTGAGAGAAGCTGGCCAAAAGAGCAAGAATAGACAGATGAGAGAAAAGCAGAGATAACCAGAGGTAAGAGAGATTGCATGGCCCTGAGATATTGGGGAAACATTGGTTTTCACTTCAGTCCCTGAATCCATACATAGCCATGAAATGACCTGACATTTCTATAGAAGAGCTCCTTTCTACTTGGACTAACTCAGGTGGCTTCGTTTTCTTTGGATTACTAAAGAGCCTTGACTAAGACAAATCAGAACGCAGTTGAGCAGATCCATTTTATCACCTGGTATAAGTAACATTCCAATGCATCAGTGGGTAAACAAACTATTAGTGAAAATCAGCAGAATACTGAGAGCAAATGATGAAAAATGCCCTGCAAGATACCATAATACCAAAACAGGAGAGGACGAAATGAATTACATGTTTAACTTGAGATTCAGTGGGAAACCAAGATAAATACCACAAGGGACATTTTAAGCCCTCATCTCTGATAGAAATAACAGCTTGAGTGCCTTGATCAGCTACTGGGCTCAAAAATGTTATGAAATAAGGTACTTCCAATAGCAGCAGCAGTGATATTAATTTAAGAGTAATTCATAACTCAAGACAACAAACTGAGGCTTCGTGACAGGCTTCTGGATTTTCCAAGTCACAGTGTGGTTTGATGGACTGAATACATCAGCTTTTGTTTTCTACGTGGCAATATCACAGCCATGTTTCTGTGCCTAAGTCGCAAATACATGTATACAATCTTTTTTGATACTTACAACTCATTTATTAAATAGTAATGGTCTAGTCCTCCAATAAAGACAAATTAGTCTTTTGCTCAGGAGATAAACCTATAAACTGGTTTCTTGTCTACAGCACTCATCCATTATAGATCTTGTGCCTTCTGAAAGATGAATAATTATAGTCCCTGAGGAGATTTACTATATATATATTGCTGTGGTAGTCATCAAATTGGAAGGAGGGTTGATAGGTGTGGGCAACAATGATAAAATGAACAGCGCTCTCGTCTGTCAGGCAGCAAAGTAAATCAGTGAGAGCAGCCCTCATTACCGCAAGTTGAGCGGGTATGTGTGGTGTCCAATTTCTGGGCATGTACCCTTTCTCTCTGCAATAAAATAAATACCATAAGGACTTACTTATAATAAATTCATCTAATGAGTAAGTAAAAGAAAGATCATATATGACTTATGATTGAGTTCATTTGGGGCCCTATTTTACATAAATAACCTCCCTTTTAAAATAAAATAGCCATATATATATAATTTTTTTCTTTCTTTTTTCTTTCTCTCTCTCTCTTTCTTTCTTCTCTCTCTCTCTCTCTCTCTCTCTCTCTCTCTCTCTCTCTCTCTCTCTCTCTCTCTCTCTCTCTCTCTTTCTGTCTTTCTTTCTTTCTTTTTTGCCACATTGGAAGTCTATATTCCTTGGGGGGAAATGGCAGATCAGAAATCAGAATCTAACAAGCTATGCATAATAAATGTGTAGCATATGTTACGGCTGAATTCACTTCTACTGTTTGCAGCATATACATTCTACGTAGAATTGCAAAAGTGCTTGTTATCTTGATGACACTGAGGCAAGAAGAGAGGATGACAAGAAGAATGCCATATTTAGCTCAAGATATTGCCTCCTGGGATCATGTTAGGATTCCTAACAATAAATCCATGGGAATAAATTCAGGAATCACTAGAGTTTAAAATTGCTATATCCTAATTATAGACTGTTCTTAGAGTCTCATAGGTCCTGTGGTTTAATTTCATAAATTATGTTGATTTCATTATAACATATATCCTTTACAAAATGCTGATTAGAAATGAGTCGGGCCTTCTGTTAATTCAATATCTTTGGATGATTCTGTCCTACCAATTCCTACTGGTAAATTAAATCCTTCTCTCTCCAGCTTCAAAACCCTAGTTTATTCTTTTAAAAACATCTACAGGATTTGTTATCTTATTCTTCATTCAGTAAATACTTATTGACTGCCAACTGGGTATAGCATTATGCTAGACACAAAGAAAGATGGAAAGACAAATCATGCAAACTTCTAGCCCTCCAGAAAATTGGTCTTTCAGGACAATAAGCATGTACACATGAAAAGTGAAATATCAATACAGAAGTTAGAATAATGGTGGATCATAAAAGAGATATCTCAAAAAAGTACATTTTAAAATGCCAAATAACTGGTCTAGACAAAAAAATAAATGAGGAGAATAGAAGCAGCAATAATCTTTCAGTGTTCAGTGGGCAGAAAAGACTTCTTGAAAAAGGAAAAGAGATTTGAACCATTTTAAAAGAGGCAGTCTGAGTATTGCCAAGGACATGGGTCAATATGCAGACGTGGGTAAGGCATGGTGTGTTGGGAGAAAATGTTTCACTCCTGAGACTGGGGAGAAAATTAGCTGGAATGCTGGAGAACAAGCAGGAGAGTAATTTGAAGATAGTTTGTAGAGCATCTTGACTAGCAGTCAAGTAATGCATATTCATAAAAGGTTTTATTATTAAATCAACTTTATTGAGGCATAATTTATGTACAATCAATTGCACACATTTTGAATGTACTGTTACATGAGTATTAACAAATAGATATTGTCATGTAATGACCACTTCAAACAAGATATAGAACATCTCTACCATTCCAGAAAGTTCTCTTGTGACCCGTTCCCATCAATCTTTCCCAAACCCTTTCTTTTTCATTAACACACCACAGTCCACTACTACCCACAACTGGACATTTTGAGTAATTCCAGTTTTATGCTATAAAATATTCAAGCTGTTCTATTATATGTTATACAGCTACAAGCACTTTAAAACACAAGGGTTTTAAAAGATTTTGTGAATTATTTTCTTAAGCCTGGGCCTCCCAAGTGTATTTCTAGGTTAAACCATATGATACTCCATTCACCCACTAAAATTTGAGTGTGGTGTGGAATCTGAGGTCATTTTTCTTCCTTGCTGTGACCCCCAGATTCCCAGGATACATGCTAATTTTCTTCATTGGCTTTATTATCAATATCAACAAGCCCTTTTAAGGCTTCAACTTAAACATGGCAGATTGATCATACACATATGCCTCCTCTCATTCTCAAGAACTGGAGAGAATGAAAATAAAGGATATATATATATATATATATATATATATATATATATATATATATCCACAAGGATAAAGAGAATGGGAGATAAGCTATCAGACAAGAAGTTTCAACACATCTTGGGAAGACAGAAGGCAGACAGAGCAGCAGTAACAGATTTAACAGAGGAAACTATATTTGAAAGAGCCTTAGAGATGAGAAACCACTTTATCCATAGAATGTCTCTGAGATTCTCAGACTGTCAGATACTGCAGAAAGAAGAGATGAGGCATGAGGTTGAAAAACAGGATTGGTTGAAAGTCTGCATGTATGGAGTGTCTAGACTCCAAGGATCCTTCTCCCACATTAGTCTGTCAGGCAATTATGTACCATCTGTAAGTCCAACCTCCTCCCCAAGCAGGACAAGGGAGATTTAATTTCTTGAGAATTCAAGGAAGAAGCACTGAATTCAGAGATTCCCAGACCTAGTGGTAGACATTAAGTGAAGAAATTAAATGAAAGAGAGAATACTGAATGGTGGATGGTCCTTACTTTGCTCACTCCCATGATATTGGCAGCTAGGCGTATGCTCTCAGAACAAATTCCAGAGAGTGGCTTTTAAGTTCTACTTCAAAATCAAGTGACCATTCACTGCTTATGCACCCTGCAAAGAAGTCTCCCAGCTCACAAATCTCCTTGTGCATATAGAGATTCCAAGAAACTCTTTGCTGCTTCTTTTATTATTATTAAAAATTGACAGCCAAGGATTATTCACATTTCAAGAAATTTTCCAAAAAGAAAGGGAGAGATAAAAACAAAGAGTAAAAAGGAACCTAGAGGAAGGAAAAGAGAGTGAAGAAAACATAAGAAATTTTCTCCCAAAAACGTAAATACTCTTAGAGAAAAAAGAGAATGTGTTGCATTCATAAAATAAGAATAGAAAGTTAACAAAAAGGAATGGTAAAGAATCAGAAAGTGCTCTTAAAAGTTAAAAATTAGATATAATCAAGGAACTTCCCCAGAAAATAAAGCAAAAAGGCAAAGAGGTGGAAAAATAGGAGAAAAAAAATATTAAAGTTTCAACCTAGGAAGTACAGCTGAGCTCTGGGAAAAGAAAACAGACAAAATGGGAGGAAGAAAATTATAAAAGAAATAATTTAAGAAAAGTGTATGAATATCTAGATGGAAAGTGTTGCTCAATAAATTGCAAACAGACTTACATGAAGACATATTATTGTAAAATTCCAGAATACCAGAGTTACAGAGAAGATTAATAATTTTTTAAAGATTTCAGAGAGAAATACAATGCCACACACAAAGAAATAGGCATCAGAATGGCATTGAATTTTTCAATAGCTACACTGGATAGCAGAAAACAATAGAGTGATAGCCTCAAAATTCTGAAGAAGTGTATACCAGCCAAACTATCAATCAAAGATCAGAGTACAAGGAAGATATTTTCATAAAGGCGAAGCCTCAAGAACTGCCTTCCTATACACTCTTTTGTCAAAAATAACTGAAAGATGTTCTCCATAGATGTGAGGAAAATTATCAAGATAATGAAAGGCACAGAACTCTGAAAATGTGGGAATTCACAGGAAAATAGTGAATGAATTTCCCAAGATGAAGTTGAAGGAAGTTCCCTTTGACAGCTGTGTTAGGAAGCCTGAAGACCAACTAGTCTAGAGTGGGGCAGGAGCACCAATGGTTCTGGGTGGGGGTATTCGGGGGGGAAAATGGCATTGATAGACCACCTGCAATGTTTAAATGTCTTATAGAAAGTCATATGAGAGAAAGAAAAGAAGCAGTTAATAAATGCAAGTTGAGGGGACACCAAGTGCAAGTAGGAAATGAAAGTGAAATAACAAGGTGAAGGAGCCTTTAAATCAGTAGGTGTAAAATGAACAGGGGGTGGGAGTAATGTGAACTGTAAGTGTGTAAATGCATGTGTGTACATTACACATGTAGATGTATAAATACACAGGCAAGCGTGCACATGAGTGTGTGTTTGTGCGTGTGTGTGTGTGTGTGTGTGTGTGTTGCAGGAGAGAAGCAAGGACAGAGGAAGAAGAGATTATACCTTATTCAGAGGCCCTGTTGCTGACACAAATCTCATGCTCCGTTATGGACATGTCCTTTAGGTGATTTATTTTTGTTTGCTTGTTTGTTTGTTTTTTGGTTGTTTTGCTTTTGAGTTTGTTGTAAGGGTAGAGGTCTCTGCTAATTCTGTGGTGCGCTGTATATCCCTGGGAGTCAGAATTTCTGGAGTGCGGCCTCCACACAGCACAGCACCTGACGGAGGGCTGGAGGAGTTTGATGGCATTCTGAAGTCTAGTGATATGAAAGGGTTTCCTGGGGATCCATAGTATAACCCTTTCTGCAGAAGTCTGTTGTCGCATCCTGGAGCTGAGTTGTGTAAAGTAGACTAAGTCAAATCCATGTCAAATGCTACCTTTCAAAGCCTCCACTTGTTTCAGCAAAGAGAACAGGAGACAGGGAGGCTTCCTCATGATTTTGAGAAAATAGACTGACTCTGCCTTTTAAAAGTCTTGGTGAAAGCCACAGTGGGAATGTTATTTTGCAGCAATGTTTGCTCTTTTTTTACTCCCTTAACTATTATTGCTGATTATTATTCTTTGTCATTAAGACCTGTGATGCCAGGTGAGGAAGGCCACGAGTTCTGTTTGGAGGCTTCTTTTGAACTCTCTGAGTAGACACCATGAGCAAAGCTCACCCTCCCGAGTTGAAAAAATTTATGGACAAGAAGTGTTTGAAATTAAATGGTGGCAGGCACGTCCAAGGAATATTGCGGGGATTTGATCCCTTTATGAATCTTGTCATAGATGAATGTGTGGAGACGGCAACTAGTGGGCAGCAGAACAGTATTGGAATGGTGGTCATTCGAGGAACTAGTTTCATCATGTTAGAAGCCATGGAACGAGTATAAAGAATGGCTTTGTTCACCAGAGAAATTAACTGCTTCCCCATGTCCCCTCGCCATAGCTGCTGTTTTACTACAATATAAAAATTGGATTGGGTACATTTTCATGTTGAACTTTTTTGTTAAATAAACTTTTGTAACAGTGAAAAAAAATTAAAAAAACCTGTGATGATATATATGTTTGTGAGTGTGTGTGTGTGTGTGTGTGTATAATATATTTAAAATATTCTTTATTTCACACAGCATATTTTATAGGAATGACAGAGATGATATCTGGATAGAGATATATTAGCAGCCTAATCAAAAAGAACAGCAGGCATGTCAATGGCATTGGCCTAAGGATGGCCCCAGACCTCTATGGAGGGTCCTAAAAGGGTGTGACAATTGGACAGAGGACCCTGGAGCCTGGGATCAGAGATCTGAGTTCAGGGCTTAGCTGTGAATGCAGGCAAATGCTTGACATGACTATGCCTCAGTTTTTTCATCTGTAAAGTAGAAATAATTACTCATATCATGGGATTATTTCAAAGTTAGGATATGCGAAAGATTTTTAAATGTAAAAAATTATAAAAGTATAATTTATTATTACAATTCATATAATACATTTTATAATATATAATTTGTATAATATGTGATAGATAATTATTATGATTTATTTTATAACAATACATATTTAATAGATGCCAAATTCTTTCCATTTTTCATATTTTGATGCATTGTTTCCAGCATGTAGACAATTAAGCCGTGGCTGATACGTAACTACAATCATTAAGGTGACAGATCTTGAATTATGCAAAGACGAATTAATCAGCTGAGGCAGCTGCTGAGTAGTAAACGGAGTGTTGGGTATTCTTAGGATCCAGGACCAGTCTCCTTGGCTCTGCCACTCCTTAAACACCCTGATTATGTCATATCCCATCTCTGAGCCTGAGTCTTCGTATCTCTACAGTGAAGGAGTTGGATGGTCTTCAAGGTTCTCTACCAGAAATTTTCTCTCAGAAATAGTTTCTCATGTGCATCTGAGTTAGGCATAAGGGTAATCAGCAACTGTGTTAGTTATCTATTACTATAAACAAATTACCCCCAAACTTAGCAGCTTCAGCCACACTTATTATCTCACAGTTTCTGTGGGTCAGGAATCTAAGCTCAGCTTAGCTGGGGACCTCTGACCAGGGCCTCTCACAGCCTTCAATCAAGCTCTTAGCCAGGGCTGCTGTCATCTCAGGGCTCGATGGGAGCAAGATTCATCTTCAAGTTCACTCCTGTGACTGTTGGCAGAATGCAGTTCCTCCAGGGTTGTGGGGCTAAGGGCCTCAGATCTTTGCTGGCTGCTGGCCAGAAGCACCCATTCCTGGCGGCATGCGTTTCTCCACAGGGCTGCTCACAACCAGGCAGCTGGTTTTCCCCATAGTGACATCCTGTTGCTTCTGCCAAATTCTATTCATTAGAGGCAAGTCAGGAAGTCTAGCTCACATTTAGGGGGAGGGGTTACACAAGGGCGTGTTCAGTGGGAGGCAGGGATCTGTGGGACACGTTGGAGTCTAGCAATCAGAGCAACTAAGGGAGAATCACCAGGGAATTGCCTCATAGGAGGAATCAAGTGATACTGTTTATCCATTGGTTCATTCAGATGCTAAACATTCTTCATTGGCTTCCGTGACAATGCCTAATCTTATATGCTCTGGGATAGCAAAGAAAACAACTAAAAAAGCCCTTTCCCCATCTACATACATTTGTTCTCCATGAAGCAGGGGTGGGAGGTTGTTGGAATCACCTGGAGCTCCTTCTCAACTATGTGTGTCTAGGAGGGCACTCCACCCACACGGATTCTAATATGCTTTCTTGTTAGGAACTACTAATCAGAGAAAGGCTAAGACTGATACTCAGGAGACTGTAGGATAAAGTAAAAGGGAAGGACCGTATGAGGGTTCTCCTGCCCACAGACCCAGAAGTGTTACTCCCAGTGGCTGTTCCTGAGAGATGTTATTGGAAGAAACAAATGTTATATACATAATACCAAGTTCCTGTAAGGAACCAGAAGATGGCTGCTTCCATACCAAACTTCCAGCATCTTCCCAATTTTATTTTCTTTTATTATTTTATGTGCCCATTTTCCCCACCAAATGGCAAACATCATTGAGGGCAGTGTCTCTCATATTTATATACCTCCTGTATCCTTCCCTTCCCTCCTCTCTCCCTCCACAAGTGTCCCCCTTTCCAGTCAATCTCCCCCTTCAGTTTATTTAGTTTAATGTCTTACATGTGGAACTTTGCTACAGCAGCCATGAAATTAATACAGTCCCTAAACACCCACAGAACTATGGGTAACTTAGAAGGAAAATGCATCAATAATTATTTCCTAAAACATGTGCTAAGTTTTCAAGTTTTTCTGTACTCCAGATGGGTTGTTTTCTGCTTTGGGGACTTTGCACAGACAGGAAGAGCAAAGAAAAGGGAAATGTTTGCAGTGCTCTGGTTCTCTGGCAGAGGGTATGCCCTGGGTGCACACTGTCTGGCCATTCCCTAGAAGGCTTCACCTTCAGCAAATGCATGTGGATCTTGAGAGGGTGTCTGTTAGAGTTAGGCAGCATAGTGAGATCTTGTGACCAATTAGACCTAAAGGGTTACAGGAGGTAAGAGAGTTATTCCTTCACAGAAATTGAAAAATTAGCAAATTCTATAATACAAGGCACTGGCTATGTATGTGATCATAAAGATTCAGAGAAGGAGGCTAATTGGGAGAGAGTTTGGAGGAGTTAGGATGGCACTAGATGGGGAGCCAACGGGAGTGAGTGAAGAGAGACAGACAGCATCTGTGCTAGTTAGACACACAGACCTTGGTGCTAGATCAACTCTGGCTTTGAATCCCTGTTTTGTTTCTCACTGCCTGTGCACCCTTAGGTGATTCTAAAGCTTTGTAATCTCCAAAATTCAGAGAATAATAGTATGTTTCTTATGTTGCTATTGTGAGAGTTGATGCAATAGTGTTCAGAAAACATAGAATTATGTGCTTAAGACATAGCTTAATAAATGGTCATTATCATCATGATTAGAGGCTGGAACCAACCTTATACACATGAGCAAGGAGGAGACTTGTCTGATTGGAGGAGTGTGCAACAGCCAAGGCCATTTCAGGCTCAGTAATGAGACTTCCTTTCTTTGGCCTTTAAACTGTTCCTGGGAAATTCAATCAGCTGAGGCACAACTGTATATTTTTGTAAGACTGAAATTCTGTAATAATTGAGAATTTTGAAAACGATTCATTTTGTGTATGAAACAATTATTAAGACGTTTCAAATAGGGAAATACAGTCATTTTATTTCATGAGAAATGGGTTAGCTCGTTTATTTTAGAAATGACCTAATTTTACTTTTGAGCCAACATGTTACAAAAATTAAATTATAAATACAGACAAGCCAGAGAGCTGCTCTGTGGCTGCTCCACCAGCCACATGTGGCTATTGAAACATGGCTAGCCTGAAATAAAATGTGATGTAATTTTAAAATTCACTCTGGAATTTAAGGACAGTATGAAAAAGAATTTAAACTATCTCATTTATCATTTTTATATGGATTACATGTTGAAATGATAAAATTTTGGATATTTACTAAAATCGATTTCACTTGTTTCTTTTTACTTTTTTTAATATGGCTACTAACACATTTAAATTACATATATGTCTTGCATTTGCATTTCCCATTGTATTTCTATTGGATATCGTCTCACTAGACAATGAGACACAGAGCTCCTTCTATTTATTTATTCATAATTTATTCTACCATGCTCAGTCCTTTGTACTGGGAATACCAAGATAAACATGTGTCAGTCTTTGTCCACATTACAGGGTTTAGAGGTTACGGAATTAGGGTAGGATGTATGGAGCCAGGAGGCCCTGACACCTGTACTGGGCTGGGTGAGTCGCTCCTTGTAATATCCGTGTTCTCTGCCCTGGCAGCTGCAGGCCTCACCTGCGCTTTTGTTCTCATTTTGCATTTTCTCTTCATCACAGCCATTGCTTCCTTTGCATCCCCTCCTCTAGCACCCCCTCTCCCAGCTCAAATGGGAATTTGGCACTCAGATCTGCACGCACAGGACCACACCCAGAGAACTCACCTTCGTCCTTCTCTACACCACTCCCAAAGAGCTGGCTTCCTAAGAAGTTAGTCTTGTGTGTCTAGATTCTTTACGAATAAGGAGCAGAGTTCTTTGTTTGAGAGATAAATATAGACATACATAATTCTCTGCCTCCCTTGCCCCCTCTTCTCTCCTCTCCTCCCCACTCTTAAAAAGATTCCATAGTCTCCCTTTGATAACCACATTGGTATTGAATAATATAGCATCACACAAGTAGGTGACTTTTTTTACACCTAGATCTTCCCTGCTACAGTCTAGTCCCTATCCTGTAGTTCTCACAGGGGAAAAAAACAGCTTCTCCTATCAAGCTTTTGGTCTTCCCCTGTGTTCGCAAATAGTTAATGTGTTCGTCTTTCTTCTTTTTTCATATAGAATAAGCGCAATTTTCAAAATGTTTCTTTGGTTTTTTTTTTTTTTTTTGATTTGTTTTCTTACACCTTCACCTGACTCTACTTAGGTTTCTGAGGCAGTTCTTATTCTAAATAAGGTTCTTATTTCTAAAACTTATTCATGCTGGTCTTTTTAGAGTCCTCCTGCTTCCCCCACAAAGGTCTTGGTATCCCATTAAATAAATGAGAACAGTGCTTTAAAGCATGGCACATAGAGTGAAAAAAGAACCCTTGGTTTACACTTTTTTATATTTTTCTTTATTGTTACCCAGTATTCCCCATCACAGTAACAAGGCTGCATTCTCGATTCATGTTCAACATCCAGGCCACCCCCACCCGCAGCCCTGCCATCCCTGTCTGTCATTCTTGTATTATCTGCAATTCCCAAAAGAGTATTTATGTCACTGTCTTTCCTGTTATCCTGCAGTTTTTCATCTTGGATTCCGTTCTATTTGCTTTAAAACTAGCAAAGAAAAAAATATCAACAATGGTTGTTTTTTAGGTTGTAAATGAAATTGTATAAAATGGGAGCTTTGGTCTTTTTTTTTATTTTTATTTTTCAGCTTATCTTATTCCCTAACGTGAAAAAAGCACCTGCTACTTAAATCATAATTCTTTTGGCAGTAGTTTCTTGGTCAGAATCAAATTCCTTCTTTGCCTTCAAAAATGGCAAATATATCAAGATTGTTGTTTTATTGTGTATATTGAATTACAGAATACCCATAAGATTTCGTGGCCCTAAAGATTTCTTCATTTTTGCAGCATGTAGTGCCAGAAACACTATTGTTTCCATACAACTCAGCTAGAGATACTTAAAGGGCACGTGAATCTGGAGTCAGAAAAAGACATTGTTATACACTGTATTTCTAGCATGTTGATACATAAGGCCAATTTTGGGGTTGTAGCTTACAGTGTTTTACTGTAACTGAAAATAAAATTGATAATTAAAATAACTTTGGCTAGTCGAGAAGATTTTTTTCAACCAAAAGCTAAATTACGGAAATATTAAACCCTTATATAAAATGAAAATGAATTTTAGAAAATAAAATGGAAAAGAAATGAAACCCAAGGCTTTAAATCTTTTAATAACCTTTATTGGAATGCCCTAATTCTAAAAAATAAATACATAAAAATAAAATAATAATAATAAATAAATAAAAATACACTTTCATAATAGAAGAATATGATCATTGAGGTAAAGGCACAAAGAAAAAATAAAATTATTTTGAGTGTTTATTTTTTTATATTTTTAATTCCTGAAATGTTTTTAATGTCTGATAATCCTCCTTGCTAATATTTCTCCTTTTGCATGGTAACCTGCTTTTTGTTGTTGTTTTTATGGTTATCATATAGTCTCAATACTCAGTGAGAATGCTACTTGGATTTCTTTTCATTCTCTTCATGTCTGCTATTAATTCTCTTTCCCTGGAATGATTATACTGATTGTCCAGCTAGATCTTCTATACTAGCTCCTAATTCTTCTCAAATGCCTGATTTTTCTAATGATTGTGCATATTTATTGGTTTTAATTTTAGTAACTGGTATAAGTGGATCTCTCTGGTAACTGTGGAAGTAACTGTGGGAGTCGTACTGATTAACTTACCTTTGCCGGCCTATGCCAAAGTTTATTTCTGCAAGGATACAGGCTCTCCCTCACCTCTCTCACTGCCATTTCCGCAGCAGACAAGATCAAGGATCAGATCACACATCCCACCTGACATCATGGCTCTGCTCCTGCGCGCTTCCAAGGACCTCTGATATGAAACCAGGGAATCTGTAACTTGCTGCACAAGTTGGAATCAGGCTCATCCACTCTAACAAAATATTGATGTATCACCCATCACCCTGCCCTACACTGAGTCCCAGAAAAGCAGAAATTCTGCCAGGGTGCCATAAATGCAAATATATCAATCAGCTCTACTTTAAAAGAGAAACTAGAAAGTCAACTACTAAGAAGACAGACTAGAGTACTTGTACTCAGCCTCACATTCTCCTGTCATGATACCTTCCTCCATTCTCATCTCCATGTAGCATAATTAAGTGGCTCCAGAAACTCAAAAGAAAAGTGAGTACTTGTCAGGAAATCCCTTACACCTTGACCTTCAATGAGGTTATACTAGAACACAGGGAAAGCCAGTTACTGCCAAAGAGAAATAGAAACTTTAGTTACATGGACTATTAATTTTATCGAAATTGCAGCAAACACCCAGAAGACTATATTATTCTCTTTGCAACTGTATTTTTATCAAATATACAAAGGCCTTATGTCCCATACCTTTGTTTTATTCCCTCATTTCTGTCCTTTCTCTGAAGATATCCTGCATTATCTCTCATTGTACTGTTAGCTTAACTCCACTTTCCCTTGATGTCTGTTCCCATTCTGATCCTAGCTTTTGAAGAAACTTAAAGCAAAGCTTGCTTTGGCCTGGCAGACACAGAGCATGGATTAGGAATTTGACACACTTAGGACTCCATACAGTTCCATCCCTTACAAACTGCACTACCTTAGGACATTACCTGACCTCTCTCATCCTCAGTTTCCTCACCTATAAAATGCTAACGATAATACCCAAAGTATGGGCAACACTTTATCAAAGTATCAGAATAGGGGCCCAATTAGAGATGAGATGAGTATGAATCTTCCGGTTTTGAACTGGATGCTTCAGAAATTTGAGAATTCCAGAAGTTCCTTTCATGCACAATACCCTGCATGGGTGCTCAGAGGAACACAAAACCTACAGTATAATCACATACCTGCTCTCAAGGTGGGCACATAAGCCCAGCCTGATCAAAATGGAGCTCTGAATAGAAGTGGAATAAAAGTTCCTTTTGCAGAGATAACTCTCCTGGAGACAATGCTGAAGCTTAATCCCAAATCATTTCTCTATTCCACTGCCAGTGGCAAGGGCAGGTGGCAATTGCACTGAGCTCTGAAAGCCATTTAATCCCCTTTTAGAAAATATTTGAGGTCATCTCACTCCATTGCCCAGGCTCCTCTCTCTGGGACATGAACATTCAAGGACATCTTCTTCCAGTTCTGAAAACTCCTGGCCCTGGAACACACCAGGGCTTCTTTTGCCAGGGGGGAGAATTCCAGTGATGTTTTCTTAAAATTAGAATCCAATTCACCAAGCTTGGATTTCTTACTATTACTAATAAGGAAGTTTCCCTGCAAAAATAATTCAGGTACTCTATGGGTCAGAGGTCAGTGGGAGATTACAGGTTTTCTTCTTATTTTCACTGTACTATTTCTGACTTTTAATTTCATGTTGATTGTACTAAAATTAAACTCACATGCATATTCCAGAACATGAGATAAACAAAACCCAAATATAAGGTAAAGATGAACATTGACTTTTACTAACCACCTTCCTCCTACTTCTTTGACTCAAAGAAAGATTTTTCTTTAGTATCCTTTGCTATCAAATTGGGACTTTCCCACCAGGTTAAAGTCTGAACTTAAAACATAGGTTCCAAATTCTCCCAGTGCCAGTATTTGGGAAAGTTTTGCCTAGACTCACATATTGTGGGAGGACAGGCAATTTCAGGGAAGTGGATGTCTCCTCCTCCATGGCTGAACTGAGTTACCAGGGAAAGCATGAAGGAGCCATGTGACAGCCAGGGTCCCTCCAGCTGCCTCAGGTCATAATTGCTCTTTGTCTCCATTAAAGTCCAGTCCACACCTACTTCAGTCTCTGTGACAAAGTCAGTAATGCTCTGTTCTAATAGAACCAAATGTTCTTTGTCCTGCTCTACACTTCCCAGCCATTTCCAGTTAGGTAGAGCCATGGGACCAGTTGACCCAATGGGCCATGAGGAGAGGATGAGGTGTGTCACTCTGGGAAGAGACAGTGAAAAGCCCATCAGTGGGCCTCCTTTCTCTCTTTCCCTGCTTCAGTGCCAGTGGCATTCCAACCTTCCAGATGGTAGTACTTCATCAGCCAGAGACTCCAACTGACAACAACCAGCTGAGTCCCTCAACCACCACCACCACTTCAGTTCAAAATGGATTTGTCACATGTGTAAACAATAAATGTTTGGGAGTTCAGATTGCTTGGTTACCATGGCATAACCAAGCCTATCCTACCTAATACGTTCTAAAACCCAAAACCCTTATTCCTACCATAGACTAGGAGAATTTCTGTTGCTTATACCCAGAAGTCTATGCCACCCACTCATAAATGTGAGGTGACATTCACAACTATGCAAAAATAACATCTGACCAAAATGTGTACTGTGTGTGTGTGCATTAATAGTTAGAAATGTTCACAAGGATTATCTCTGGATAGTAGAATTATGGGCAAATTTTGTTTCTGTTTTTTATACCTTTCTGGATTTATCCAGTTTTCCTCAATGTATTTATATTCCTTTCAAAATCAGAAAGTAATTTTTTTTCTTTAAAAATATTTTTTTATTTTGGAAAATGGAGAAATGCTACCTGAATCAGACAGGGCAATCCATTAAATCTCAAATTCTGTCTTTAGCAGTGATCACAGATAATTTAAAAATGAGTAACATTATTTATTACAACAGTCTCAAAATATTTAAATGGCATAATAAGCATTCCTAGCTTACACTTTAATAGCCCATTTTGGCCCAATTACCAATGCAGTTATCAAAACATTTCTTGATACCTGACATTCAAAGCCATGGGTTATTCTATTTGCTGAAAATATTCTTCCAATTCACCTAAAACTTGGAGTTTATTTAGATGATACACATTTAAAAGTCACATAAATTCCTTCATAAAATTTTCTAGTATAGATATTCAATCTATATTCATAACCATTCACCATATACTGAGTTCAAAAAGTATCTTTCCTATCATATATTTTTTAAAATTAAAGTTTACTGAGGTGACAATTGTTAGTAAAGTTACATAGATTTCTGCTGTACAATTCTGTAATACATTATCTATATATCACATTGTGTGTTCACCCTCCAGAGTTAGTTCTCTTTCCATCACCATATATTTGAACCCCTTTGCCCTCATCTACCACCCTCCTTCCCCTCTCCCCCTCTGGTAACCACTAAACTATTGCCTGTGTCTATGAGTTTTTGTTTCTTCGTTTGTTTTTCTTGTTCCTTTGTTATTTTCAATTTTATATACCACATATCAGTGAAATCATATGGTTCTCTACTTTTTCTGTCTGACTTATTTTGCTTAGTATTATAATCTCAAGATCCATCCATGTTGTCGCAAATGGTATTATTTGATATTTTCTTATGGCAGAATAGTATTCCACTGTGTATATATACCACAACTTCTTTATCCATTGATCTATCGATGGACACTTTGGTTGTTTCCATGTCTTGGCCACTGTAAAAGCTGCAGTGAACATTGGAGCACATATGTCTTTATGGATAAATGTTTTCAGATTTTTTGCGTACATTCTCAGGAGAGGGATTGCTGGGTCATATTTTTGGAGGAACCTCCACACTTCCTTCCATAACTGCTGCACCAGTCTGCATTCCCACCAACAATGTATGAGGGTTCCTTTTTCTCCACAGCCTCTCCAACACTTGTTATTATTTGTATTGTTATGATAGCCATTCCGACTGGGGTGAGGTGATATCTCACTGTGGTTTTTATTTGCATTTCTCTGATGATTAGTGATGTTGAGCATTTTTTCATATGTCTGTTGGCCATTTGTATGTCCTCTTTGGAGAAATGTCTCTTCAGGTCCTTTGCCCATTTTTCAATTGGATTGTTTGTTTTTTTGTTGTTGAGTTGTATAAGTTCCTTATATATTTTGGATATTAGCCCCTTATCGGCAGCATTGTTTGCAAAAATCTTCCTTTTATAATCAGAAAGTAATTTTATCATTATTTTTTAAAAAGCAATTGTTACATTGATATCAACAAAATACATTAGGAAAGATAAATATTCAAAAATACAGTTTTTCCTTGCTGCAAACAAAATTTGCTTACACCCTGTCTGCCCCGGCTTCTGCCTCACCCACTCCTGTGTGTGCGCACTGAGGTCACCCAGGGCCTCCGTTTGCCTGTGGACTCTCATCACTCTGACTGCTCGGCACGTTTTTCTCTCTCCCTGCACGAGTTCCATGGACATATATTGGGAAGTGGGGGGCATCACTTAACCCACTACACTAACATAAGATGAAATTAGTATTTCATAAAATTTGTTAAATACTCTCTTTCCCCCAAAATAAAACCTAGCCAGACAATCAGCTCTAATGAATCTTTTGGAGCAAAAATTAATATAAGACACGGTATTTATTATATTATATTATATTATATTATATTATATTATATTATATTATATTATTATATTATATTATGATCCAGTCTTATGTTATAGTAAAATAAGACTGGGTATTATTAATTATTAAGACTATATTAATTTTTGCTCCAAAAGACGCATTAGAGCTGATGGTCTGGCTAGGTCTTATTTTGGGGGAAACACGGTAGTTCAATAAATTATAAATAAGTGAATGACTTCTCCGGGCTGGACTTCCTCCATGAAGTCTGACTTATTCTTCTCCAGATGTGACTAGAAATGGCTTGTTTACTTCAAACTCACTATGCCCAATCCTCTCATCCCACGCAAGAAAAAAAGAAGTGCATTTGGATCTGACCCTGTGGCTCTTAACCAGCTAATACATTTCTGGCACAGTGCTATTTTGAAAGAAAAAGGCCTTGTTTCCCTTTGTCCAGTTGGTTGTTTCATAGAGTCAGTAGCATGCTGAGCAAATTCACATGGGGCCTGTGGCCCTTTTTCTCAAGGTTGATGCGAGGATTAGTCTCCACTGGTGATACTTCTTTCTTTTGCAGTCGAGTCAGCAGGAGCTCTCAGTCCAGACTGAATCTCACCAGATGGAAGGCTGGAGGTCCAGGCACTATCTCACGTAGAATCAACACTGTAATTATTAGTCACATTGAGGAGGCCGGTATGGAAATCAGTAGAAGGATAACCAATGGGGGGAAAGAACAGCTGTATCTTAGTTAACATTAAAACCCTTCTTCTCCTCTTACGTGAATCAGAGATAATCCAGTACGGAGATGTGTTCTTCTTCAGGGATCTTGCATATCCTCAGGCAGCAGCCAAGATCTGTATTTCTGGTCAAGCTGATTCCCTACACAATGTTAATATTATAAACTCACACCATAGATTGGATTTAAGGTATCTCTCCTTGTATCAAATCTCAAATTTTATATTGGTGTGAATTCTTATCATCTTTGACACAAAGGAAGGCCTTCGCAAGTACATGGAATTGGGAACCCACTCCTCCCCTGTGACGTCCAGTTGAGAACAGAATTGCCAGATTCAGAGTGCTGACATTTGACAGTCCTACCTACACCTTTCTTCTCCAGATATACATGACACAAGTTCACGTAAGCTGCTGATATGAGTGCTCCCTGAGGAGTCCCCAGGTTTAGAGATCAAAGCGAAGGTCAGCACTCCTACTGTCAGGGGAGCCAGGACCACTGAGAGGAAAATAGGAGCAAAATGACCTTTTAGCAATGAGGCAAGAGAAAGAGCTGCAGTGTTCCTATGTGATGTGACACCCAGGGCTGTGAAGAGATCCAGGGGACACAGGGCACTGAGGAAAGGACCTGAGGGGGAGCAAAAGGGTGTTACCCAGTACATGTCCTTGCTGACTCAAGGTTGGTCCTGGGTCCTACCCTATGCTCAGAGGGTTATACCATGAAGACATCCCAAGCTATTAAATGCAAGAGTGCTTTCATTTCCATTTTATTAGTTTAGCTTTTGCCTTCCTACACACATTGACTCTTTAAAAAGCTGTTGCAGCTCTATTTTGGCTTCATGTTTCTTGCTTCACCCATCATAGCAGCAAAGCCTTGAGCTGCCAAGAAGGAAAGAAAGCAATCTCCACTAATCCATTTCATGAAAACTACTAGTCAGTTATGTTTGCCTGTCATCTGACTTTAAAAATTAAAATACATATTCTTTTGCATATAAATAGAAATAAAACTGGAAGAATGTACACTAAAATATGGACAGTGGTGCTCTGATTAGGGAGAAGAAAGAGAACAGACTTTCATATTTTCGTTTTGCTTGATTTTTTTTTTTTGCAGTAATTCTATAACACTTTCATAGTTAGAAGAAATCAATAGAGATATTTTCTATTGAAAAAAAAGAAAGCTGAGCGGGTTCATTTTTGCTCCTTACTTGGTCAAAAGAAAATGAGATCATTCTGAAATTGCAATTTGTGAAGAGATGGGTGTGTTTGAGTGTGTGTGCACGCACGTGCACTTCTCATAATGACAAAGTATGCATGCACATGAAGAGCTCAGGGACAACAGTGCCACTGAGGGCTTTTGCCTTCTGTCTGTAAGACACTGAAGTATGAATGCTTCATCTGCACTCTCCTGGCTGTGCAGAAGAAACAGTCAACACCTCCTCTCCTTCTCACAGCTGTGCAGCAGGGATCTTTGTGCCACGGGGGAGTACAGCTCCTTTTGGTGTATGCCAGGAATCTTCATGGAGAAGACAGGGCATTGTGCCTGACTACCAGCTACAGAACTAGCAAAAATAAAGACCTAACAAAAACGACTGAGAGAGATGTGGATACACACACATTCAACTCATCAAGCCAACAAAAACATACATGTAAATAAACATTAAAGCAAGGAAATGGGAAAAAAATAAAAGAGATAGCGGGAATTACTAAAGTGGCTGGAAATAGATGGAGCTGATCTAAAGATGCCTCTGTGTTAAGGGATATGAGAAAAAAACGGAGGGAAAATGGAGACAGAATTTCCTCTTCCTTATTTCTTGCCCTAAAATCATGGCTTAGAAACATAAAAGCTCTCAAAAAGTATTGATATTTTTCAGTTTCTCCTTGGAAATGTAGAAAACCTGAAACAGCACTGCCATTATATGTATAACAAGAAAAACTGGGACAAAAAACAAATTGACAACTTTTCCTGGACCCATGAGAGAATTGAGGTCACAGGGCAAACTTCCAACCTATAATCTGGGGAGAAAGAGGTAGATGCAGGGAGAAACAAAGCTAGGTATTTGTTTACCTTGGACAAACATTGCCAGCTACCATTTAGTTGAAGTTTAAAGAATTATTAAAAGCTGTGTGTGAGCTAGTGAGAGTGTGTGAGTTCACTGGGAACCATAGACCTGGGAGAGTTCATAATTTTGCAGGTTTTGCTCCACAAACAAAATCGAGACATTTACAGGGAATGCTAAGGAGAATCCGGAGAAAGCTTTTGTCCCTAGTGCTGGCAGACATTGAGACACAATGGCCACTGCTGAAACTCCACTTGGACCCATTTTTTTCCATCTCCCCTATGAAACAAACGCTTTAATCTGCAGGAGAAGAGCAACAAAATTTGATGCCCTAGGAGACTGGTAGACATCTATTGCAGCTGTGAGAAGAGAAGAGATTTCTAATAAGCTCTACCCCTGTGGGAATGGCAGGATCATGTGCAAGGACCAGCACTACTGCTGGAACAATAGGAACACTTATGAGGACCACACTCCCCAGATCCAGGTTCACAATGCCTGCCTAAGGCTGAGGCTAAATCAGAACATCAGAGAGCAGCCACCTCCCTAACTCTTTCCCCTATACCACAGTAACAAGCATTAAGAAGATAACAGTAGAATATAGCTGGAAGAAGCACAAGTGACAGATTCTCTCTGGGGAGTAGACACTGAGAAAAATCCTCTGGCAAAATATCCCACACCCTAAACACAAGGTCTCATGAGAGAAATTTAAAACTTGTTACCTAAGGATAACACAGCACAAAAAGAAACCAAACTTGGCCTTTCTCCTGACTAGATGAACACAAACCTCAGCACTAAAGGCACAGAAGGGGGAAAAAAGATGTGCTCATCTCCATTTAATAAAAATAAAAAATAATTACGACAGTGTCTTATGTATTATAAAACACATGCAGCTTTCTATTTTTTTTAAAAAGGCATACAAAATGGTAAGAAAAAAACCTATCTGAAGAGACAAAACATTCAACAGAAACAGACTAATATATAACACAGATGTTGGAAATCAGGGAATTTTAAACAATTTATGTTTTTTTCTTCCCATGTTTTTCTCCCCCGCCTCCAATCTGAGCATGTGAGCAGACTTTTGTCAGCCCTCTCCTCAAAGGAGGTTCAATCAGGAAACTGCAGAGGTAGCCTTTCAGGCAAGCCTGAGCCGAACGTGGGGACACTGCTCAGGGTTAAGGGGGACAGGCAGCTCTTGGTATTCCTCTGGAGGGTAACAGCGTCAGCCAGAAGGCGCGTATAGGAGACAAACTTTTAGGTTCCGACAAATAAGGACCCATAGCCAACTGTCTTTCAGGACCTTGGGGTGAACTTGGGGTCAAGGGAAAAGCAAAATGCACTTGAGGAAGCAAATCTTTAGCGCTAGGGTTCCTAATCATACCAACGATTTTCAGAGCCAAGGCAGCAACACAACCTCCAGACATATAGGCATTATTCTGATCTAAACAGCGGTGGAGTGATGGCCAGGGTTCCCCACATAGTTTGCTTTGCATGAGTTTCCTGGAACCTTTGCCCAACCATGAAAACGGCCAGGAAGAACACTGACTGGATGACGTTATGTTTTCGGACAGGCTAGCTAGGTGAGAGTTTGGGATTAGGCTAAATCTCATTTAAATAAAATGAAATAGTGTAACATTTCTTAAACATTGTCAGGACCCCACCCATGCACCTTTAGCACAGAGCACTTCCATGCTTGCTGGCCCAGTTTTCAACTACCCGAACCTCCAGGCCTATACCTAAGAGCTCTCTGTGGCTACTGGTGACAGCTGTGCCTGCATGAGGCCCAGGCTTGAAGTTCCAAAAAATCAATGCCCCTAAGAGCAACCTCAACAATGACTAGTGAATAAATACCCCTTGCCCCTCAGGCAGGGTAAGTCTGTATTTATGTTGCTTCTCAAAGTTCTTCAATGGGATTAAATGCCAGTTATCCACAATGGTAAATTTCTTGATAAAACACCTACACTTGCCTTCCTTCCTTTCTCTGTCTCATTTCCCCAGTGACTTCCTAAATGCTATATATTAACATGCTATATGCTAAAGTTTGTATCCCCCTCCAAAAAAAAAATAAAAAGTAAAATAATAGTCATTCATTAAAAACTAATCCCCATTGTGGTGATGTTTGATGGTAGGGTCTTTGGGTGGGATTACATCATGAATGAGATTAGTATCCTTATAAAAGAGACCCCAGAGATCTCTCTCACCCCTTCTACCACGTAAGGACACAGCTAGAAGACTATGAACCAGGAAGCAGGCTCTCACTAGATTCTGAATCTGCAGCCACCTTGATCTTCAACTTCCCAGCCTGTGGGAAATAAATTTCTATTGTTTATAAGCCACCCAGTCTATACGGTATTTTGTTATAGCATCCTGAATGAATTAAAAAACAATATAAACCACTTACATTCAAATCTTTATCTCACGGTCTGCTTCTGGGCAGTCCAAAATGAAGACTCCCAAGATTGGCAGCAAATTAACACCTACTATATGTTTTATAAAAATCTTTTTCCTGATTGTTATTGGGAAGAACGTTTATTCCCCACTACTCCTATTTCCATAGGGGAAGAGTAGTCAAAACACTTTCAGGTTCTTATTGCCCGCTCACTCCCACCTCTACACAGAAGCAGAGAGCTATCTGGTGAGTTCAGGAATTCAGCATGTTTCAATCAACTCAGGTCATCTGGACTTTGTCATATTTTCTGATCTGCCTGCCCTCAGAGAGGGTACCTTCTGGTCTAGTCAGCCCTGCAGCAATTATCACTACAGGGGTAAAGTATTTCATTCAGAGGTAAAGGATTAATATTTAACACAACTTTGTATTGGCCTAAGCCATTCCCTGATCAACTTTTTTTGAGCTCAGTATTAATCTCTATCTCCTGTGTTTTGTTTTTCACTTGATTCCAAATTTAGGAGAGGAAGAGGGCAAATAACAATATTTAATTGTTGTTTTAAATGTTGTCCCAGCTATTCTTGAAATTAAGCATCCATTTCATTTGTTTATTGTTTATTTGAATGAGTATACAATTCTAAGTTGACAGTTATTTTTCCTTTTAGTTCTTTAAAGATGTTGTTCTACTGTTTTGTTTCTGGTGAGAAAACTGCTGTCATCTTTAACTTTTCATTCCTTTACTCATGACACATCTTTTTTCTCACTTTTTCAATTTTCTTTTCTAGTTTTTGAAAAATATTTCTCTCTATAATTCGTTTTGAGCAATTAAAATAGCATGTGCCTTGGTTAGACTTTTTTTTTTCATGTTTCTTCTGCGTGGCGCTTGCTGACCTTATTTGAAATGTTGGTTCATAATTTTCATCAAATTTGGAAATTTTGCAGGCATCATTATTTCTTCAAATTTTTTTCTGTTCTCCTTCCTCCATCAGGACTCTAATTATACACATATTAGGCTGTTTGATGTCCCATAGCTTACTAATGCTTTTTAAATGTATTTTTAATCTTTTTTTTCTATGTGTTTCATTTGGGGTATTTACTATTATGATGTCATCAAGTTCACTAATTTTTTCTTCTGCAATGTCTAATTTAATGATTCCATCCAGAGTGTCTTTCATCTCAGACATTGTAGTTTTAATCCTAGAAGTTTAAGTTAGGTCACTTTTATATCTTCTATGACTCCATTTAATGTTTCAAACATCTGGATTACTTACAATAATTATTTTAACGTCCTTGTACTAATTTTAACATCTGCATCAGTTCTCAGTTAGTT
This sequence comes from Rhinolophus hipposideros, assembly GCF_964194185.1. NCBI lineage: Eukaryota > Metazoa > Chordata > Mammalia > Chiroptera > Rhinolophidae > Rhinolophus > Rhinolophus hipposideros. The sequence continues at coordinate 63,317,031 of NC_138049.1, read as the reverse complement.
TTGCTTGGTTGAGTTTTTTTACTTTTCATTTTAAGTTGTATTTTCCTGCATCTTTGCATGCCTGGTAATCTTTGATTGAGTACTAGAGATTATGAGTTGTACCTTATTGGGGTGCTAGATATTTTTATATTCCTATAAATATTCTTGAGCAGCTTTGTTCTGCAATACAGTTAAGTTTCTTGGAAATTGATCATTTTTCCCCCAACTTTATTGAGGCATAACTGACAAAGAGAAATTTATATATATTTAACGCATACAATGTGATGATTCAATATACATATTCATTGTGAAAGGATTCCCCCCATCCAGTTAATTAACATATTCATCACCTCACATATTTAGTTTCTTTGGGATTTTTTTGGTTCTGCTCTCTTAGCAAATTTCAGTTATACAATATGGTATTATCAACTATAGTCACCATGTTATTATATATTAGATCCTCAGACCTTATTCATCTGACAGTTGAAAGTTTGAATTCTTTTACCAACTTCTCCTTGTTTCTCCCACCTCCCAGCCACTTTTCTGCTCTGAGTTCAACTTCTATAACTTTGACTTTTTTTTTATTTAGAATTTACATATAAATGATACCATGAGAAACTGATGCTTTTGGTCCAGAGCAGCATTTAATCTAGAGCTAATAAATTCCCACAGCTGAGGCAAAACTCTTCTGAGTACTCTATCCTGTGAATTATGAGGTTTTCCAATCTGGTTTGTAGGAACAGACACTGTGAGCAACGGCCACCATTCTTGCTGGTCCTTTGGGTGCTTTTTCTCAAGTCTTCAGTTGTTTCTTCATCCATGTGTGCTGGCCATTCATGTGCTGAAGAGCTCCACACACCTCTGGAGTTCTCTCTCCATGCAGCTGTTTCCTCTCTGTGCTTTGTTCTCTGCACTCAGCCACTTTGGTCTCCTTGCACTTCAACTCAGGGACACCTCCAGGCTCTGCCTGCATTACCCTCCCTGTGCTGTGGCCTGGAAACTCAAGGTAGTAAGCTGGGGCAATTTTAAGTTTCACCTGGTTTAGTTTCCATCTGTTGAAAATTACTGTCCTTCATTTCAAAAACGAAGATGAAATAAAGGCTTTGTCAGGCAAAAATGTTAAAAGAATTTTCTCTGGCAGAAGAAAAATACCAGAAAGAAATTAGAATCTACACAAAGGAATGAAGAATGTCATAAATAGAAAATAGAAAATACTTTTATTCAAATGGTAGCCAGTCTCAGTACCACTAAAGGGTTCACCTATTATTTTTCCACTGAAATCAAATGCCTCCTTTATTATACATCAAATTCCTTAAATATACTTCGATCTATTTGTATATTCTGTTTTATTCCTGTGACCTATTTGTCTATGGTTTTTTTTCCAATAGTACTATTTTGTTTTTATTTCAACTACTATTAATATGTTTTAAATTTGTTAGGGCAAGTTTACCTCATTGTTCTTCATTTTCAAAATTGACGTGATAATTTTCCCTTGTTTATGACATAAACTTTAAAATCAATATATCCATTCCCCTTTCCCAATCATAAATTCCTGTCAGGATTCTAACTAAAATTATAATAAATTCATATGTTAACTTGCAGGGCAACATTTAGCTGAGAACAAGTTTCCATTAGGAAAAAGAGATCATGAGAGTCTGGGCTTGAGTAGAACAATGAGATACTACATTTCGTGCTGAAGCAGTGGCAGCTCATGAAATGCTTTGTGGAAAACTGACTGGGCAGGGGACCTTGTTAAAGGGGGAGCATTGGGTCAACCAAGGCAGCTGGAAGAGAGGAATATGTGCATGATTCTGGGTCGTTCTGATTTACCCAGCTCAGTGGTCTGTCTTAGAAACATGGTCAGCTTTCTTTTGAAGAGTAACTTTATTGCTGAAATATTATTCTAAGGAAGAAATTGGGGGTGGGAGGAGGTTACCTAAAAATGTATATAGAGCCAACTAGAGAGAAAGTCTTCAATCCTTGGTCATGAACTCACCTGTGGTTCTGCCACTCATGCTTGTATGTGCTGTTTGAAATTCTCAAGTAAAGGTAAAAGAGGCCATGAAACTATGATTTTTCAAAAAGAGGTGAAAAAAATACTATAAAAACATTAAATAATTTAAAAAAAAACAGCTAAAAAAAAATAACGTGTTCTAAGAATTTAAATTTCCCCAGTGCGCACAGAGGGCTCTTTGAATCAAAGCAGCTGCGACATTCCCTATGGGTATGTCATCTGCACATAGGTAATAGCAGTGATGAGACAGGTGAGCACTGGGCTACCTGAGCTTCTGTACAGGTATAGCTGAGTTCACTACCTTAGTAACAGTAGGGGTCCCAAAGGTAAACCTTGCCTTATTCTTAGCTGTACTGACAGCTAACAGTTCTCCATCAGTGAGGTGATCTTTTTTCCCAACTGACACTCTAAATTGTGAAGGCTTTGAGATAAAAGCTTGTAACACTCACACATAAATGTGTTCATATTTTGCCTAAATCCTTTCATACAAGAATTTCAAAGCAGTGTAAAAACTACACCGTGGCAGGGTTCATGTATCTCCATCTTTCATGTGAAGGAACAGAGAGGAGAAGGGAGTGTTAAAGTCACTTTGAGCTGCAGGATGACTCGAAAGTAAAGCTGAGAGGAGAACTTACATTTGGAACATGCACTTGGAATCATCTTGCCCTGACTGCAGCTTTCTCCCAGCTTGAGTGAAAATTCAAAAATATTCAGTTTGGTTCAGAGGTGTGTCTGGGAAGTGGCCTGTAATGACATATATCGAGTATTCCTTAAGCTGAATCCTCAACCCGACATTAGTTACTGGGAAGATTCAAGAAGGAAACATGGGATCTCTGTCATCATGGTGCTTATAACCTACTCAGGGGAGAACAAACACAAACACATAACACTGGTTTATCAAACCAGGAGTTCCTTGAGGGTAAAAACTGTTTTACTCAATGTACCCCCCAGAACCTGGCTTAAAAAATTTTTTTAAAATAAAACTACCTGCTTAGAATACAAATGAGCATGATGGGTAATCAGTGCTAAATGGGTTCCAAGAATGGAGGGTTCATGGTGGGCTGCGTGAAGAGGGATGGCTGCCTGTCAGAGAAAGGATGTGACCGGAACCCCAAAATTCTTTGAGAATGAATTCCTATGTGACCATTGATCATAAGTCCTTCTTTCTCTCTCTGTACCATGAAACATAAGAGGGAAATCAGTGTCACAATTAACTCTTTTCTTTATCCAGTGAGAACCATCTCATTTATTCATCCTACAAATGATTTTTAGCACGTACTACTGTGTTTCCCCGAAAATAAGACCTATCCCAAAAGTAAGCCCCAGTTAAGATCGTCAGCCAGACGGACACATTTAGCACATTACGACGATGTTCCAGGAGAAAATGACATGACTGTATTTGAATAAATATAGGTTGTTGTACATGAAAAAATAGACATCCCCTGAAAATATGCCCTAATGTATCTTTTGCAGCAAAAATTAATATAGGACCCGGTCTTATTTTCAGGGAAACACGGTATGTGCCTGGCATTGCCCCAGGGCCTAGAGATGTAGAAGTGAAGAAGTCAGGCTGTCCCCGCCCCTGATACCGTGGAGAGCCATGGAGTCATGTGCTCATGTACTAGCCTGCCCTTGCCTCTGACCTCCCTCTCATGTTGGGGCAAAAGACTGTCTTCGTATTAAAGGCTAATAGATGCTTTTCTCTCTCTTTCTACCCAAAGAAGAGAGATAAAAGCCCATTAGGATCCCTCAGTGTAGTGAAAAGGTTAGCGATGACTGTAAACAGCACTATTACACTATTATTCCTAGGCCCTTGGGAATCTCTAATGAGAAGAAGCCTTCACACTCAAATTCTCTGGTGTCAGTTTCTTTCAGGAGCTTCCCATGGGAAACAATGACTGAACGAAATGCGCTTTTTTGTACTATGCATAATCCATTACTCCCAGGAAAAGGTGGGGTTGGAAATAGTGCAGGACACTAGAATTAGCAGCTGGATTCTCATCACAATGATGAAATCACATAGGAATCCGATCCCAGTGGCGTGCCCCTGCCATGTGCCTTCCTACGCTTAGATTTTAGTTCCACTTTCACAGCTACCTCTCTGAGGTAAAATGTGGACTTGTCTCCCACACACCTGTCCTATGGACCCTGATGCACCCTACCATCCTATGACTTCACTGTGTACCTGTTCTCTGACCCTGTCCACTTAAGTTTGACAAGTCCTCACAGTTCCATTAAACAACGTTTCTATAAAGGAAGGATTGGGAAACTATGGCACACAGGCCGAATCGGGTCCACTGCCTGTTTTTGTAAATAAAGTTTTATTGGAACACAACTCTACCCACTTGTTTATGAATTGTCCAGGGCTGCTTTTGCTCTACAATAACAGAATTGAGTCATTGTTATAGAGACAACATGGCCCAGAAAATTTTTTTTAATTTACAAATTGGCCCTTTACAGAAAAAGTTTGCTGACTCCTGCTGTAGAGTGAGGAAATGTAGGACGCATTGTATCCTAAATGTGCTTTTCATTGTATCAAAAATGCAGTTGTTTGTATAAAGGAAATTGTATTTATATCTAGTATTTTTCAGATAATATAAATTTTATAAGCTGGTTTGAGTCATTTATCTTTGACTATGAGGTTCCCGTGGGCTTTGCATCTGTAGTGCTAGTTTGTTGGTTCCCAGAATAGCTAAGGTTAATAATTCATTCCAGTGGGTTCAAAGAAAGGCCATTAAATAGAGAAGTAAAGCATTTTGGGATGGCCTCAAATGAAGATTTTCAAGATTGTATTAGAGAAATGGAAATTGGAGGGACACCTTGTTTTGAAATGTACCCTTCCTTCTTAGGTCAAACTATCAAGTGTACCACAGGAAATAGAAAAACAGTCATAGACTTCCTAAGATTAATATCATTTTCAGTTTGGATGGAAGGAGGTAATCTCAAATATTCAAAAGCAAACTCTGGAGATGATTTAAAATTAAGCTCTGCCTAGGAAGCAGGAATTCCTGAGACATAAAGATCTTGCCTGCTGTGAACAATCCTTCAAGTCAGTAGATTGCTGAGGGACAATAAGAGTATGAAGGGCGCTCACTGAGCAAGCAGTTGCTTTGGTTACTTTGATATAAGATGGTCTGTAGTTACATCCTCACAGCTAGTTGATAGTTGATTGATTCGGAAGAAAGGCCTATATAATATTGAATTTTCTAGAAATAGCTTTTTTCTATTAGTAGGAAAGTTTACTCAGCTAATATCTCTGACAGATCTACGGACCAACAGAGTAGCACAGACATGCTGAGTAGCTACCACCAGTGGCTGAGCAGAGTAAGTTTTTTAACCCTGAGACAGGAAACTCAACTTGGGGGCTTAAGAAAGTCATAGAAATAGGTATCAGACTGAAACTTCATTGGCTGTGATTCCACTGAAAGTGAGAAACTTATTTGCAGATGGTATAGTTGCATAACTAGAAAACTAAAAACTTCCATTAAAACTATTAGTATGAATAAAGAAATTTGGTAAAGAGGCTGAAGATATACAAAATGTGAAGCTTTTCTCTATGCTAGCAATAACTGATTCAAAACAGAAATGGGAAAAATAATCCCATGTAAAAGCATGAGAGGGCTGATTTCCTCTCCTCCAGGAGGCTTCAGACAAAGTATTCAGGATCATGACCTCCTGATAGCTTCTCAACTTTCCATGAACTCTCAGGACTAATCCCAACGTGTGTCATATGGCCGTTTTACAGCAGTCTCCCTCATAAGCACAAGCCTTCCCATTAACAGTTTTTATAGGATCTCTCAACTCTACACTACACTGAACAATCCCATCCCACTGCCCGCCCCTCCCCTTTCTCCTAAATTCTTTCACTGAGCTCTCTAAAACTGTTAATCTACAATCAAAAATCTAATCTCTGAATGGTTGTCCCCAAAGAACATTGCCTTTCCCATAGCCCTCTAACAAAGAGGTTATTTTTTCTCCCATACTTCATGTTCCTCTGGGCCAGGAAGGAGGTAAGCCTTTTTCATATTCACCATTGCTTCTTTCCACTCTGAGACTACCACTTCAGGCCTTCTCTTCCTTCAAAACTCTTACTCCCTCTCCTCCAAATTCTCAATTGATGACTTCATTTTCACACTTAACTGAGAGAATAATAGCTGTCATTAAAGAGACCTTTTCCCAGTGTAAATGTATAAACCAGCGGTTCTCAACCAAGGGCACTTTCACCCCCAGAGGACATCTGGCAATGTCTTGAGACATTCTGAAAGTTACAGCGGCGAGGGGGTGCTACTGGTATCTAGTAGGTAGAGGCCAGAGATGCTACTAGATATCATACAATAGGACAGCCCCCAACTACAAAATATCCACCTAGCCCCAAATGCCAATAGTGCCAAGGCTGAGAAACCCTGGTATAGACCAAGTGACACAGACACCACTTTTTCTTTTATTCCGATGGAAGTGTATCTCTGCCGTAATAAAAACCAATTATCTTTCATTTTCAAGGACTTTCCTCTTGAAATGGTCACCTCTCTCTCTCTCTCTGTATCTTCATCTCTCCCTCTCTATTGTATGTATTCAATCATTCAACAAAAAAGTTGGGAAACCTTTCATGTGCCAGAAATTCTTCTAAGTGCTGAGGATACAAAATAAATGAAAATTCCTGCCCCCATAGAGCTTACACTGTAGGGGAGAAAAACAATCAACATTATAAATGTATAAAATATATGTATTATGGTGAGTGCAAAGGGGGGGAAAGAGGAATAGAAACCATGTGTGAGGACAGAGGTTAAATTTCGTGGGGTGACCACGAAAGGGTTCCATAATATGCTACAATTTGGTAAAACCCTGAAGAAAGTGAGAGAGAGACCCATGTAAATATCTGAGGAAAGAACATTCTAAGCAGAGGGAAGAACAAGTGCAAAAAGGGAGTGAGCCTGTTGTGGGGTGTGTCTAGCAGATCCGAGGAACAGAGAGGAGGCCGGTGGAACTGGAACATATTGAACCAATGAGAAAGTTGTAGAAGATGAAGTCAGGAAGTAACGAGGGCCAGGTAATTGTGTAATTTTGGCTTTTAACCTTCTAAGTGACATGGGGAGTCTTTGGAGGAATTTAGCAAAGGATTTCATCATCTGACTTATGCCTTAATACAGAGGTCAACAAATTACAGCCAGCAGGCTACCACCTGCTTTTGTAAATAAAATTTTATTGGAACACAGCAATGCCCATTTTTTAACATATTGTCCATGGTTATTTTCAAGCTACAACAATAGAAATCAGTAGTTGTGGTAGAGACTATACAATCTACAAAGCCTACCATGTTTGCTGTTTGGACCTTTACAGAAAAATTTAAAGAGTGCAGAGACCTTAATATTTAAGTCAGAAAGCTTAAAAGCCATAAGATAAAAAGGTATATTTGACACCTAAAATTTTAAGTGATTTAAGTTATTAAGTAAAAGTGATTGTAAACAAAGTACAAGAATGAAAGATTATAAAAAAAGATTTATCAGAAATAGTTACTATTGCTCATGCACACAGAGTCCCTACATATTGATGAAAAAGAGAACAAAAATCTAGGAGAAAAATAGGCAAAGAATATAAATGAACAATTCATAGAAGAGAAAATGCAAATAGCCAACAAACATATTAAAAGATGCTCAACATCACTAATGGTCAGATAAATACAAAGTAAAACCCCAAGAAGATACCTTTTGTTACTTCAAAATGTAGGACAGTAGTCATAACTAGTAGCACTAACTGCGACGCAAGAGAACAGGCACTTTCATCTATTGCTGGGGGGAACGTGAATTTCTTCAGGCTTTTGAAAAGGTAATCTGATAATAGCTATTAAATTTAAAATATGTAGATTTCTTGAGCAAGCCATCCCACTTTGGGAAATCTACCTTACAAAAATAAAAACACCAGTTTGTAGCATTACTTGTCCAGGGAAACAAGCACCAATATACAATACTATATAATTTTATGTAGCTATTAAAAAGATTGTATTTGAGACAAAAGGTTAATCTCCTTACATTTCCTTAACATTCAAAGAGGCTCCATGAATCAATATTGCAAAGGACAGATAATCCAATTTTTCAAATGGACGTAGAATATAAATAGACAGTTCACAGGGAAAAAAATTCAAATGTCCTTAAAGATAGGAAATGATACTCAATCTTACTAATAAGAAAAATACAGTTTGAAACTACTTTGAGATGCCAGTTTCAATTATCATATTGGCAAGAGACAGGAAGTCGGATGTCATGTCATATTATAAGAGTGTGGAGATTTGGGTCCTGCCTTGATGGTAGAAGTGTAAACGATACAGCCTCTCTGTAGGCCAACTAGACTGTAGGTGTCAAAATTAAAAATCACACATTTGACCTTGCCATTCCATTCTAGAAATGCATTTCCCAGCATTTCTATCTCTAGAAAGTTATCTAGAGATAATTTGGCGTGTACACGTATAAAAAGTGATATAGTTACAAGATTATTCATTGCAATGTTGTTTGTAAAAGTATGGGGGTAGAAGTCAGGTGAAGGGGGGATTGGGTAGAATAGACTAAATTTCCATTGATAGGGAGTTCATTAAAATATATTTTGGTATAGCTATATAATGGAAAGTTAGGCAGCCATTAAAAAAATGAAACACAATTATAATAAAAGAATGATGCAGTTTTATATGTACTAATATGAAATACTTTCCAAGATAGTACATTATTAAGCAAAAAAGAGAACAAGTTAGACAGTGTGGGAAGAATTCTACCCAAAATAGAATGCATGTGTTTTCATGTATGGAATAGCTCTATAGAGCTTCAAAATATAACTGATAACAGTGATTGTATTGCAGAGGGGAAGTGAGTGACTTTTAAGTAAAAGCAATACTTAATTTTCATTGAATAACATTTATTCCTTCCTTAACTTTTTACCATGTGCATATATTACCACTCCAAAATAAACAAAATTTAATTTTAAGAAAAAATCTATAGGTATGGACCTAGAAGTGTCCACAATGTATTATTAAGAATAAAAAAATTGCAGTATAATATGTGTAATATGATCCATTTTTGTTACAAACACTAAATAAACCAAGTTTTATGTATATGCGCATATGCACAGAGAGAAAAGTATGACACGGACTATGAATATAAATTATCTTAGTAGAAATGGATTTTGGGTCGAGTGGGGAAGAGATGATTAGCTTTTCCTTAGCTGTCTTTTTTTATTTGACTTGTCATAACAAAATAACACTATTTTAAAATTGTAATAATCTAATACAGTAAAGAAAAAAAAAAAAGCCTGTGTGGGATTGTGAGTAATGTTTATTTTTTTATTATGCTTTTGTTCTGTTTTCTGATATATATCGTTCTGAGCTCAGAACCATGAACGAAGCTGTACATAGTCAGCTTCATTCTTCCCCCAGTCTCATTCTGAGATACACGCACTCTGGTCTACATGCTCTCCAGTCCGGAGATGCAATACATACCTGTTCAATACACAGCCCCATTTAACTCCACACCACATTTAAAAATACTTAAGAGGCCACATTTACTTTGAACACACTCTAAGTAGGCACCGTCTGTTGTCACTTCTCATTTAACCATTGGTATAAGCAACTGCATAAACAGTAACAGTGCCATGGCAAGCCATAATGCAACTTTAAGGAAAAGGAAAAGAAACACAGTAATGCTGATCTTACTTTTATTTAAACTGTTGATATTTTGTTCATTGTGGATTTTTGCATTAGTTTTTGTTTTTAAGATATTGCATTACTGTGTAAATGAGTATTTTGGTTCCCCCTTAAATTTTATACCTGAGACGAGTGAGGCACTGCTCAAGCCAACACAAAATGGAAAGCAGGGACTAGCATGGGCTTATCCCAGGAACCCCCAAATTATGAGAGGTTTATGCACTGCCAAGGGCCACTGGGTGAACTCAAACACTCCCATCTACCCAACTAGAGCGTGAGCTCCCTTTGTTTTTGCCTTTTATGCTAAAGCTACTCTGTCCAGGACAATGGATTCTAGCCTCGTGTGGCTATTTAAATTTATGTTAATTAACATCACAAATATGGAAGGAAGAGGAGGTGGCCCTTGGGCACACCTGAGGTAGCTCTGTGAGCACTAACAGGGGCTCCACGGGGAAAGCTTGGGACCTAGCACCATGCCAAGCTCATAGAAGATACAGTCATTTTTGATTCAGTCATCCATTCAACAAATATTCACTGAGCACCTCCTATATACACTCTTGTAGGTATCAGGGGTGCAGCAATGAACAAAGCAAAAAATCTCTGCCCTCACTCAGCTTACTTTATAGTAAAGGAGATAGAGCAATGAACAAAATAAATGAGCCAGATGTGTAGTGATAAATGCTAAGAAGAGAAATAAAGCAGGGAAGGGGGTGGGGATGTATGAGCAAGTGCAAGGCACTTGTTTGGGGAGGAGGGCTGCAGGAGAAGTAACATTTGATGAAAGACATGAAGAGGGTGAAGGAGGGAGCCATGCGGGTGTCTGGAGGACTGGGTCCAGGCAGAGAGGGCACCGAAGACCCTGAGGTGGGAGGGGTTTGGTGCCATTGAGGAATGGCACGGAGGCCACTGACTGGATTGGGGAGTGAGGAAAGAACAGTGATGGTGTAGCCACCAGTGGGCTGGTGAGCTTCAGCCTCTTTTGCCCAGGCATGGACCCTGCTACTCCTTGAAAATATCTTTGCTATTTTATCTTTCTCTCTCCCTTTCCTGTTTTAGGCTACCACAAGAGGCTGTGTCGCCATCTCACCACTTCCTAGCAGCCATCCAGAGCCCCCTTTCTGACTCACCCCCTCCCTCCCATCACTGCAGCCTCTCTTCTGGAGCGCCTAGTCCGCATTGATTTTCCTTCCTTCGGGAACATCTTCACTTTTCCAAATTTCATTCCTCGGGTGTCAGCCACCAATACAGAGCTTGCAGGGTGTCCCTCAAGTCTGACCAGTAGCCAGGGCTCTACTATTTAGGTTTACAATTCTCATTACCTTCACCTCATGAATTAAAAATACTTAAGACCATGCGAGATATTCCAAATGGTCAACAACAGGTAGGACAGGGCCTGGCCAAGTGTTAGAGCTGGGGCAGAGTCCTGGACTACACTGTGTCAGGTTAACCTTTGCTGTTGGGTGGCTCACAGTCTGGGAGGGGACACGAAGGCAGGGAACATTCAGGGATCAGGGCAGTGGCTGCAGCACAGAACACTGACTATTTAGCAATTGGTGCAGCCATACCAGCAGCTGAATATCCACCATTTAAGGTTTACAAATGGCTTAATACAAATGTCTCTAATTTTCTGTCTGAGGGCTGACTTCAAATTTACAATCATGGGTTCCTCTAGCAGTGATTATCAGAAGCTAACTTTTTCTCATTTGTCGGTGAGTCAACTGCACAATCCTCACTGAAGGGGCAGGAGTCCTCTTCCTAGAGTCGTCTTTGCCACGGAGAAAGATATGTGAGTGGATTAAATCCATCCTCTTTAAATTGTTTGGAGACGATCTGCCCGAGTGCACCACCACCAACGGCTCCTTTTTGTATCAAACATTCAGCTCATGTTCGCAGTCACTAAAACAACACCACACAGGCCTGCTGAGAGATCAGACAACCGGCATAATCTTTGAAGCTAACAGAAGCTTATTTGTGACCCTGACAAGTGGAACCTGTGTGAAAGACCAAGACCGCCTCTGAGTTCGTCTGCCTTCATGTTTCTCATTAAATCTGAAAGCACAGGCACTCCCTGAAAGACTCCTGAGCCCAGGTAGTTCTCTCTAAAACTCTTGGCATTGCTGAAAACGGTGCACTTTGCCAGCGTCCAGCACAAAGCACCGTATGGACAGTGGCCAGGAGGAGGGGGCACGTGGAAAGTGAAAACGGGCAGCACTCCTCCTGCTGCCACTCAAATGTCTTGCCCCACTGCGAAATCATTCAACTGATGTTGCCTGGGGGAACAAAGGCAAAAAATAAGGTCCCCTAGCATGTACCTGGGTTTTGTTTGTTTATTTGTTGTGCTACCTCATTAGCTGTAAAATGTTGGAAGGGTCTTCTGGTTTATGATGGCAGACTAGACACATACAGAGGGTGCCAAGAAAATGTATACACATTTTAAGAAAGGAAAAAACTGTATTAAAATTGTAATACTCAATAACAAAAATGAATACAAGTCACGTTTGACTTCTGCAGTTATAAGAGGTGCTCAAAGTGGTTACCATCAGCATAATTTTAATACAGTTTTTTCCTTTCTTAAAATGTGTAGACAATTTTTTGGCACCCTTTGTATATTTGCCTGCCATTCCTCTTGGGACACCTCTCCCCATCACCAAAATATAAATGTGTCAATGCCCCCTCTTCCGGAGATCACCAGCAATGTGACGTGTTAAACTGGCCGAGCAAGGGAGGGACCTCTTTGACAGAGTGTACTTACGTACAGACTTTTATTAGGGAAGGATTTAAGGTAGAAGGTAAAAAGCACAGTCTAAGGAGAGATTGGTCAGAATTTGGAAATTTGGCAGTTGCTGGAACAGTCAGTGCTCTTAGGAACTCATGAGTCCGTGGGGGTTTCTAGTAATACAGTCATTAGTGTTAAAGCAGTTTGAGTTTAGCTTGTCTTATCTGTCGTGGGTTTGGTAGAGTTCATCTGTTTTGCAAGTCATTGTACTACTGTTCACAGCAAACAGTGGTTTTGTTTTTCAAATAAAAAAAAAAAAATCCATAACAGGGAACAGAACAGAAATGGAGAGTCACCAGTAAATGAGAAATTTCAGCAACTTTCTGGAAAACAGGTACAAATGAGAGTGGTTTCAAGGTGAAACAGATGAAGAAGAGGCAGCTTAGAATATCCTGTGAGAGAGAATTACAAAAGAAAGTACAGGCTTGCATGTAACCAGACATCTAATAGTAATAGCTACTGTGTTGTGAAGTGCTTACTGGGCCATGTGCTTTTCATACATTACCTCATTTAATCCTTGAAATGACCTGATGCAGTAGGAATTATAACCCATATTTTATAGATTAAGAATCTGAGACTTGGAAAAATTAAATAATTGCCTAATTTCTCCTAGTTAGTGAGTGTCAGAGCTTGGAATGAAACTCACAGAACTTGACTGCAAGCTCTATAAAGCAAGGATTGTTTCTCTAGTTCACTACTATATTTCCAGTACTTAATTTAGTACCTGGCACATAGCGGGCAGTTAGATAGACGATAGATAGATTAATGATAGATAGATAGATAGATAGATAGATAGATAGATAGATAGATAGATAGATAGATAAAGTGGGTGACTGGATGGATGGATGGATGGATGGATGGATGGATGGATGGATGGATGATTGGATCAACCTAAATGCAAACAACTTCAAAACCACCACACCATATTTCCTCCCTAGGGCTTTAAAGCACTGTATGAATCAGTCTACAGACTACATCCAGAGATGTTAATTAAAGCCAGAGGGACACAGAGACGATAGACTTAGAAAGCAAAATCCGGACTTGGGGTGAGGAAGAGGTGGACAACAGAGAAGCAGGATACAGGAAATTGAGGTCAGACAGCAAGGGGCTAGGAATCCTGACCAAACTGTCCAAGCAAGAAGAAGTCAAGAATTGAGAGAAGTCCTGAGCAGCAGTGCTTGGGGCACAATCACAGCACAGGAACAGAGCCTGTTACTTTGTGCTTGGATTGAGCCAAAACGCTGGGAAGCAGCGAAGCGTGAAGTGGAGCCGGAGGCCCAGGGAGCCAGGTGCTGGCTATATTTATTCATGTTTATACCCTGCCTGGTTCCAGGAAGAACAGAAGGCATCTTACAAGGGCACAGAAAGTACAAGGTAACACAAATACGAACTAGGTGAGAAAGGAAAAGGCAGATAATAAGGATTGGGGCATAAGAGGAAACCAGGCATGATACAAACAAGCATATCTTCAAATCCTTCACACTAGCGGTGAGACCACCACATGACTGCATCAAAGCTTTCTAGAGGAAAAGATTTGAAAGAAGACTCAGTAGTCCCTTCCTCCCCTGCCCAGGTATAGAATTACTTAAGATATAGACCTGCAGATCAGACAGATGGAAATAAAAATGATAACAGCAATAAAGTGTATGGCTGAGGAATGCAACCAAATCGGCTTGCCCGTGTTCTCCGCTGGATATCTCCTCCCCAGCCTAGCCCTGGGGACTGTCCTCTTGTGGGAAAGTTTGCGTCTGAGTGCAGGGACAACTCAACTTAGAGGTCTGGGGCAGGGAAGGGCAGAAAGAAGCCAGATCCCCTATACTCACAGCCCTTTAAAAGGTAAGCTTTATCCAAACAAGAAACATTGGCCATCACCCACCAGCCCAGGGACACTCCTACTGAAGTTCTCGTCAAACTCCTACAAAAGTAAATACAGGATTTCTCTATCTGAAATATATTAAAAACTACAATGAGCTACTCAGGCATCATGCTCTATCTTTGTATCATCATTGACTATCAAAATGCCTTAAACCTAGTAACACTCAATTATTGTCCATCTTAAATCCTCTGTAATTTTCAATAATGTGTTATACTATGATTCAAGAAACATGACATCTGATAATCATCCAATTTTCATCATCAAAACCGAACTTTTTATAAATCTCATCCCGAAAATATCTATAGCGAAGGTGGTGGAGCTAACACAATGGGTGATAGGAAGCTAGTTCTGAGGTGATGGTCAGAGCTGAAACTACATGACTCCTGGTATCGTGGATACTTTTCCATAAAGTCTGATTCAGAGCATTAAGGGACATTTCCTAGAATAAATGCAGGAGCTATACTTACAATTTGTGGGGGGAAAGAGAACTGTAGTTCTTAAGCATAAGACAAATTTCTCTCTCACACTACTTTTCTTCAGAAAACTCAAAGATCCTCATTTGACCTGAGGTTTAATTTATTTCTGGATCCATGTAGAATACCGTAGTCTGCTAACAGGAAGCATTACCATTCTGTCATTTTTAATGTTTTGGCACTAAAACTTCCCTGACTAATCAATTATTTCCAGCTCAGCTAAGCCTTCCAACTAAGACGCTCCAGCTCAAAGTTCTGTCAGCTCCTCTTTGCTCTGTTTCACCTCAGAGCTCTTAGAGCAGACAGGAAGTAATAGGGTCCTTCATCTGTAAAGTTCTTCTCAGAAAGAGACTGTGAGACCAGAGAGCTAAGGTGAAATTCTGAAGGACATAAAGCAACTTTTTACTCTATTACCAACTTTCTTCAAAATTTTTTCTTAATTATTCACTCTCTCAAGGAGTTATTATCATTAAGCTAATTTAATGAACTGATGTAATGATTATAAGGAGAAATTAAAAAATATCAAAGTCTAGTCACTTCCATCACCACAATAGAATTGAAAAAAAGCAAATGAATATCCATAGTCCACCCAACAAATTGTTGTGCAACCAATTTACACATATGGAATACAGGCAGCAAATTTTCAAGGATAGAAATGCTTGCCTCAATAACAATGAAACAAATACTAATTTAAATAACTTCAGGTTACCATTACATATTTATTTAAACAATTATTAAGCATTGTTGATGGATCTGTCAGAAATAGATATTCTTAAATATTTTGGAAAAGCAATTCATCAACACATAAAAAGTTATGAAGCTTTGATGCAATTTAGTTTCACTTTATGAAATTTACCACAAGCAAAAACTAACAACAAAAAAAGTATGAAAATGTTCACAGTGACATTATAGTAGAAAACTGTAAATAACCTGATTCTTAACAATAGAATGGCTGAGCAAATGTGACACATTAAAATAATTATTGCTTTACTTCTCAATAGCTCTTTAAAAATATAAGTGTTTTGTCAATTTGTAATTAGCATAATTATTAACATGCAATTTGTTTCTATATTTCTCACCTTTTATTATTCTTCTGTTTCTCTGTTACTGCCTTGTCTTGTATAAAACAAACATGTTTTCATGTCCCATTTTAATTCCTCTGTTGATTTTTAGCTATATTTTCAGTTATTTTCTTAGAGGTTGCTCGTAAGAGTACAATGTGCATATTTAATTTATCACAGTTGATACTGATTGATATTGACTTAAATTTGGTAAAACATAACAACTCTACTCCAATATGTTCCCTGTTCATTTGTGTTATTATTGTTATATATACTATATATCATTATAGGTATTATATGTACTCACATATAATCATACATCTCATATATAACTCATATGTGGTTATATATGAAATATGTGATTTCATATCATAATTAATCATATATAATGTAGATCATAATTATTGCTTTAAGCAATCATTTTATTTAAAATAAGATACAAAAAGACAGAAAAAACTATCTTACAGTCTCATATTTACCCACATATTTAACATTTTTGTGCTCTTCATTTCTTCCTATGGATTTGAGTTACCATCTGGTAGACTATCACTTCAGCTTGACTGATTTCTGACTTTCTTCAATATTTTGTAGGGTAGATGTTCTAGCAACACATTCTTTTCATTTTTTAATTTACCTGGAAATGTATTTATTTCACCTTTATTTTTGAAAGATAGTTTTGCTTGACATAGAATTCTTGATTGACAGTTTTTTCTTTCAGCACCTTGACTGTGTCATTCCACTGCCTTCTAATCTTCATTGTTTCTAATGAGAAATCAATTCTAATGATTTCCATTCTGTATTCTTTCACTCTTCTTGTTTTTAATGTTTCCATATTCACATCTATTCATCTTGTTTTCATCTCTTTAATAGAAATTTATTTCATCCCATCAAGGATAAATTTAGTATTGCTTATTTTCAGATTTTGCAGACTTGTGGTATTGCTGCTGTCACTGCTCATTTAACTTTTCAATCTGTTTGTATTGCTTTGGATGGAGAGTGAGTGAGTCCAAGTTCATTTTCCTCAAACGTCACAATTTTTGCTCTGGTGCTGCTTCAATTCTATGAAATATCCAGTTATGGAAGACTTAACTGAAGTAGGGATGAGGCAGAGCTAAGCACTGGGAACTTGCAGGACCCATACAGCAGATGGCATTAGCAAGGTCCAGCAAGAGGTGACAGGATGACTGACAAACAGATAGGCAGGCCTGTCAACAGAGATTCAGCAACATTCAGAAGCATAAGCAGGAAAATAACCAGCAGTATAGATGTCTGATCAGGTTAGCAGAACCCAGCCAAGTGCTGGGATCAAAGCAGGATTCCAGTGTGATCCTGGGCTTTGGCACTGAAGAACCATATCTTCTCCTGCCTATGGGATCTGGAGCAAGTGCTTAACCTCTCTGAACCTTATTTTCTTATTTATAACATAGAGCTAATAATAGCTATTATTATTGCAGGGTTGTTGTAATGACTAAAATATGTGGTACACTATATGGGACATAATAAGTGTTTAATAATAGTAATGGCATGTAGTATCATAAATAAAAGGGCTGATAATATAAACAGAGCCAAACTCCTAGAGGACCTGTCAAAGCGTAGATGCCAGCACTAAGTGAACAAGGCAAAGATTCAGTTCTTAGAACTCAGAGCCAAGATAAGATTCTATTTACCTACATGAAAGCAAAGATTAGAGCTGGATTGGATTCAGAAGTCACCTAAATATTGTACCAGAACTCCTTATGTTTCTATGTGAAGTACCTGATGACACTGATACAAAATGAGCATCGTTTAACAGTTTGTGAAGTTCTTTTTCTACAATGGAGCCAATACATTAATATGCCTGGTCTAGTTCCCTTGACTCAGTAAAAAATTACTGCAAATCTTAGAGGCTTAAGCCAATGACAATATTTACTTTGCTTATGAATCCTCAATTTTGACAGGACATGGTAGGATGGTTCATCTATGCAGCACTCAGTGTTAGCTAACATGATTGGAAAACTGAAGACGGCAATCATCTGAAGACTCATTCCTTCACAAGATGCTGGCTGCCATCTGAGATCTCCACAGGGATTGTTAGCTGAAACACCTACTCATGGCCTCTCCATGTGACTTGAACTTGGACCTGTGTTTACTCATAATATGATGGCTAAGGATGAATGGTGAGAGAGATAGAGATAGAAATGACAGAACGAGATAGAGATTGAGGTAGAGAAAGAGATAGAGAAGTGAGAAGAGAGAAGATTCAATGGGAAGAAACATAAAACCCTATTCTTGATGGAGGAATGTTAACATTATAATTTTAAAAGACATGTTGGATGGGATATAGTAATATAACCATGTTTTCAGAAAAATATCTGCCACTGAGCTTTTTTTCAGACATGTATGAAAAATAAATGAAATTAATTTAGAATGATAATGGGGAGTTAGTGTTTAATGGGTACAAAGTTGCACTTTAGAAAGATGAGAAAAATATGGAGATAGATGGTGATAATCGTGAATTATGAACAATGTGAATGTACTCAGTGACACTCAAATATACAATTAAAATGGTTAAAATGGTAAATTTAGGGTGGCCAGTTGGGTCAGTGGTTGGAGCGAGGTGCTCTAACACCAAGGTCATCGGTTCGAGTCCCACATAGGCCAGTGAGCTGCGCCCTCCACAACTAGATTGAAAAAAACAACTTGGAGCTGAGATGCACCCCCCACAACTGGATTGAAAGACAATGACTTGACATCCTGGAAAAGCATACTGTTCCCTAATTTTCTTTTTAAAGGTAAATTTATGTTACCTTTATTTTTTCATAATAAAAAATGTAAAAAATAAACTGATACACATTTATTCCACATACCAAATGACAAACCATTGTTAAAGAAATATTCAGAATACATACTCCATGGAAGAACTGCTTTGCCTCCATATCTTGCAGATATTTTGCTTTTTACACATAACCTATAATTTTCCAAGTTCCCCATTGACACCACCAACTAGCAGCATGGTGGCTTCATGTATCTGACTCATATGGGCAGCCAGGTGGCACACCCAATTGCTGGTTAGAGCCAGTAGCAGCGTCAAATACTTCTCCCACCAAAGTGGAAAACGATAGCTATCTATAGAATTTGGGTGCGTTTTGTTCATCCTGCACTCTGCACTTAAAAGGAAGGTATTAGTTACCTTGTACAAGTCAGCATGGGGGCGAGGGGGAAGTGTTATCACTGTTTATCTTTCAGATGTAACGCATGTTACGGTGTGACCCCTGTTCCCTACACATGCTCCTTACCTACTAGACATGACCATGACAGGAGGCTAGAAAAACACCATGGAGATTGTACCAAACCCATCCCAGATTATTTTGATGCAACTACTAATAATACTGTCTTTAAAAATGAAAACATCTAGGAAATATATTAAATAGCAGAGGAGCAGTTGGACGATAACATAAACCAGGACTGCTTCAAGTATACTGAGACTTATGGTCACCCTAAAATGGGAAAAATAATTAAACATAACTCTTTACAAGAGTCATTATACAAATTAAATGAGATAATGTTGTGAAAGCATTTTGCATAAAGTGTTATATACACATTTTTCTATATATTAATCCATATATGCATTCTTCCCCACTGATTATTTCAAAAAGAATGTTACCATCATTTTGTAAATTTCCATAAAGTATCTTGCTGTGATTTTAATAGACATTGCATGAAATCCATATATTAACTTAGGGAGTATTGTCATCTTCACTATTTTCAGTCTTTTAAATAAATAGTATGAGATAGCTCCTTACTTGTTTATGTCTATCTTTATTATCCTCATTAGAGTTTTATAGACATTTCAAATAAATCTCTTTGTCCTGGATTATATTAATAGCAAGGATTTAATGTCCTATTGCTATTTTAAGAGAATCTGCATTTTCAAGGCATTTTCTAGCTTTGCATCACTTGTATAAAGGAAGATGGTTTTCTTTGTGTGGTGAATTAATCTTACATCTTTTTCTCACAGCTCACCCCATTTGATCTCTTTTACCTTCTATGACTCCAATTCCGAAGTTTCTTCCTCAAGTCCCATTCCCCTGAGCACCAAACACATCTACCTATACAACTTCCTACTCCCCAGACATCCCACAAGCACCTCAAAACTTAATATAACCAGAAGAAAATTCATCTTTCCCCCAGAACTTCCTCCTTCTTCGATATTCCTAATTTCAGTGAAGCACATACTCTCTTGTACAAGATAAAAACTCAGAAGGCCACCTTTACCTTACCTTCTCTTTTACCCTCACATCTCATCACACACTGAGCCATATACGCTCTCCCTCCCTCATCTCTCTTGAATCCAATGTCTTCTCTCTTTTCAAGTTAAGGTCCAGAAATAGCAATAGTTTTTGGTTTGTTTCTTTGTAACTGTTCTCCCTCCTTCCATTTTGGTCTGACCCCCACCCTTCCTCAATCTTTCCCTACCCTTCCACACACTCAAGTTGTTCTTCACAGTTACAGCCAAAGGGATCCTCCTGAAACCACCTGTCATGCGGGGTGTCATGCCGGGTCTCTGGTCCCGCTCCCCACATAAGAACGCAGGACATGGTGAGGCCAAAAAGGAACACCCACGGAACCATAGGTAGGGTGTTCATATCAGTGTAGTCTCGCTGGCGGCTGGGTTGGAGACACAGGAAGCAGGAGCCACATGATCCGCAACCTGCCATCCGCTTCTCTGCCAATCAACCTCACTTGCTAGCTGCAATCCGTGCTTGCTAGCTTAGCCATGGAAATTATATCAGTGGCTAATGGCTAACTGGTTACAGCTGATGACCAACTAGTCACAGCTGATGGCCATCTACTACCCGAGCCAGCACCTTTCCATGGGAGGTTGAGAGCCTGGAAACTGCTCTCTGGGACTCTGTCCCCACACCACTCTATGCTCCCAGTCTTTCGAAAGTTACCCAAAACGTTAGCTTGCTGCATTAACTGATTTCAAGGTTTTTTTTCAAAATATGTCAGAAATCCACTAAAAACAAAAAGTTGATATTTTGACTAGTTTATGCATTTACTAATAACAATTTGAGCTGCTTTGTGTATAAATGACATTATTTTTATGTATAAAAATTTGGGATATATTCTTTCGGATATATGCAATCATTGTAACAAAAGGGTTAAGGAGAAAATATAAATGTCATCCTCCTCTGAAGAGGAGGCACAAGACTGGTGGCTTGGTGCCTGCCTATCTGAATCTTCACTTCTCAAAATTAAAACACCTCCCACCCCTCATTCCCTTTATTACAGTCACACTGATTTACTTCTGCTGCCCAAAGCAGCCATTCTGTTCTCTGGCCTTCCTGTGAATCCCATTCCCTCCACCTGGGAACACTTTCAAGTCCTTTAGGTCTCCTTTAAGCGACCGCCCATCTCCAGAAAGTTTTCTCACACCCTCTTTTGAGTTAGACTTCGCCGTCTGTTTATCTGTCTCCAGAAGCAAAACTTGTGTATACAGGAGGTGGGCATCCCTGAAGAGGACTTATGCTGAGACAGCACAATGTGCTTCCTTCCCTTAAAGACACCTCAGAGGAAAAGCAGATCTCAAGTGAAGCAGATCAGAACTTGAAACTCAGTAGTACATGCAACCAACTACCTAAAGTGGAAAGTGCAACTTTTATCGTGTTTGACATGCATGGCAAGAATAGCAAAATATGTGTCACAATGGACTGAAATCAAAGATCGACCATGGAGAAAACTCCCAGCTGCGTGTCAGGCTGAGGCTCTTCCAACTTCCATCAGGGTCACTGATGAGGGAAACATGTGGTCAGTGTAATGGTTTGAAGTAAGGATCAGAGGGTCTGTGACATACCCTCACATACACAGGAAATCCATTGTTTGTTGTTGTTCGTTTTTCATTACCAGCTTAAAGAACAGGGTGTCCGGTTCTAAGGTTATCTCCAGACGTACAATGATTAGGGGTGGTTCAGAGGGAGTTTTATGAACTCAAGGGGCAGTCTACTGGATTCCGTGGAAGTGCCCATGGAGGGTGGGAGTAGCAAAGATGCCACTGGAAGGTGTTTTTAATTTGATTTTTTTTGCAGTGAAATTGTATCTTTAAATGTGTTAAAAGTGGAGTGCATGAACATCTCCTAGTTTCACTAGTTATTTATCAGTTTTCCAGCAAATTCTAGCATGGTGTAGGGGGAAAGAGCACTAACATATTACATTCCCAGTGGACCAGTTACCCTCCCTCGGCCACTGTCATCTGCCAGGACAAAGCAAGTCTAGTCCGGGACAGCAGCAAGTTTTAGTCACATGGTATAAATGCTCATGTTAGATTGCATTCTAACTTTGAGCCTATATTAGTTTCAGGAGTGTTTCATGCAGCTACATGCTTGATTCTGATTTATCATTGTTGTTGCTATTGTTTAAATAGGAAAACACTTCTTTTTCTATAATGAATCTATCCCATTAAGCTTATGTAATATTCTCATAATGCCCTGTAAACTTTACCATTTTTTTCTTTGTTTTCTCTTTTTATTTTACATGGGTAGAACGTAAACATATTTTAAACTGTTTTGTTTTAAAAACCAAGTTGGAATGTAATCTCTTTTCCTAACCTAATCTTATTACTTTTACTCTTATTGACTAAATAAACATCTAGCAGAGATAAGATATGTAGCTCTTTGGGTTTCTACCACTTTTTACTTTCCCTAATTGTCTCTTGTGATTACGTCTTTCTTGAAAATCTATCTTAACACCAATAGTTTTCATAGCACATAATTTAATTCAATAATTTGCAAACTCAATCAGGTGGCAGACATTTATTATAACATCATAAATATTAATTCAACCAATATTTATTGAGTATTATGTTCTGAGTTTGGAGGTTCAATGGTGTTTCAGTTCACTTTGAGGGCACACCAAATCACCCTAAAATTTTGTGGCTTTAAACAACAACTATATGCTGTTTCTCACAATTCTTTGTGAAGGCAGGGCAGTGCTTGTAGTCTGAGCTGGCTGGGAAGACTTGTGTAGGGTTTGCTCATGTGTCTATGGTCACCTAGCAGGTTGGTGACTAGTAAATCTAAGGTGACCTCACCTACGTGTCCACTGGATGGTAAGAGATGGTGGAGATCTCTACGCTCCTCTCCATGTGGCTTCTTACTCTCCACAGTCTAGCTCAGACTTGTTCATATGGTAGTCTCAGGGTTCCAGTCACAGCAAGAGAACACAAGCCCCAATGCACAGGTGCATTTTACACCTCTGCCTACATCATGTTTGTATGCTAATGTCTTACTGGCCCAAGCAAATCACATAATCAGCCTAGGTTCAAAGAGCGAAGAAACAAACAGATGCTACCTCTGATGGGAGAAGCTGCAAAGCCACATATGGCTATTCTTGCAATCTGCCACAGTCCACCCTTGGCCACAAGTTGATACAGGATAGTTAGGATGTCCCTAGGTAGACAGAACGGTCCCTGGTGGAATAAACAAAAGACAGCCATATCCTAAAACTCCAGGTTTTATAATCACTGCTTCGCTCCAGGACATAATGAAACAAGGATTTGAGATTAATCCTTAAATTCCTTTTGGCCTGACAAATGGAGTAGATCTGATAGATAAGAGTGGGTTACTTTGCTAATTCCTTCGGCATGGGCAAGTAGAAGAGACCTGGTAGACGAATTTTATTAGAAGGCACCAGTTTCCTTCTTCAAACAGTTCCCTTCTTCAACAACTCCCCTTCCCCAAACAGGCAAGGGAAGGCATAAAAGTAAGCTTTTGCCTCAGTCACGGGGCCATCCTCATTCGGCACCCCCTCCCGCTTGGGAGCTCTGACTCTTTGCTTTCAATTAACTATCCTCTTTTTAAAACTCCTTGCCTCTCCTGGGTCCGTGTGTCCATTCTTCAGTCTCAGAGACACAATCCCAGCCTACACTCAGATACTGCCGGCAGATCCAACATCATCTACATCATTTGGGGACTCACAAGAAAAATATTCCTCCATCAAAATTATTCACATTCTCCTCACATACAAAGTACACCCACTCCCATTCTAGCACATACAAAAATCCCATCCAATTACGGCTGTAGGCTTGAAGTCCCAGATCTCATGACCTAAAGCTGGTCCTCATGTAGCACCTCTTGACCCAGAGACTGAGGAGCTTAACAGACAAGTTACCATTCCTCACACACCCTATATACACAAAAGTAACACAAGAACAGAATCACTGCAATAGGCACTCCCATTCCAAAAAGGAAAGAATGAGAAGTACCTAGCAGTCATCAGTCCATAGCAATTTTGAAAT
Source organism: Rhinolophus hipposideros (assembly GCF_964194185.1). Classification (NCBI taxonomy): domain Eukaryota; kingdom Metazoa; phylum Chordata; class Mammalia; order Chiroptera; family Rhinolophidae; genus Rhinolophus; species Rhinolophus hipposideros. The sequence continues at coordinate 63,292,893 of NC_138049.1, read as the reverse complement.
ATATATGACAATACATTGCCAGGATCCTCTGTTCCAGGAGTGGAGATTGTTTCTTGCAAAGGGCCCAGTTTTGCTCCCTAGAAATAGCTCCCCAGATATTTTTCTCTGATTCTTCCTGAGAGTGGCTCTCTAGTCCATTGTCCTTCAAGGCTGTGACTTCACCCTCTGGCATCTTGGCAATGCCTTCTGAGACATACTTTTTTTCCACTGAAATGGCCCAGGTGTGCCACTGCCTACTGTTGGGAGAAAAAGTCTCTATGGGTCTTTAGCATTCTGTACATCTTACAAGTAGAGACATTAACTACCTTTGTTCTGAACTATCTTTTTTCAAAGATGTTTATGTAATAAACAGCCTTGGATCGTAGACATAGTGTCTCTTTTTGTACAAAAGGGAAGGTTTGTTTATAGGTCTACAAAATAGAGATGATGCCTCCCTCTGGAACAAATGGTCAGGCATGCTCTGATATAGAGGATTCTCCAATACAGAGAGGATTCAGGTTTCCAAACTCCAGAGTTCCTCTCCTGTAATGTAACCCATTGCATGTGCAGTTGCCATCTGGCTCTCTTCATATAATCGTGTGGAAATGGGGCTCAGAGAACTAACGTAAATATGTTCATACTCAGGCTGTTTGCTGTGTCATGAGTGATAAACTATTCTTTGTCTCTGACCCAGAAAGTTCATGTCTTTTGTCAGCACAAACAAAACTGACAGGCTCACTTGCTAGCTTGCAGTAGACTAAAATCTCAGATCTTTCACAGTTCTCGACACCTGCTTTCTACATATAAGAAGCTGGGGAACAAGAAACCTCTTTGCAATTTGAGCAATTTTATTACAAACTAGTGGTTCTTTTGTCAGTATGACTCTTAAAATATTTGTATGCTTGCTATGTATTAGATTATGGTCCACTCCAATTGATAAAAGCTACATTCACAATTTTTTTCAAGATAGGACTCTTTCTACTTTGGCGGCATGTTAGGTTACTGTAGCATAAGTCTAAAGTGTCTTAGAAGCCCTGTTGTCCATCTGAAATGGGGTAATAGGGCATTGCTTTAAATCTTTCAGAAGTCTAATCTAAGAATCTGATAGCCACATCCCTCATTTGAATCAAAGTTTCTGGAGACTGTGGGTGAGAAACTATCCTGGGCCCTCTATTTCCCTCTAAATTCTCCTTGCAACAGAAAGAGTTCCTTCTTCAGTTCATCTTTTTCTTGCAATATGTTGTTGCATAAATTCAGAAGCACCTTGACACTTTGAGCATTCTGTCTGGAAATCTACTGAGCCAGAGTTACAACTTTATCACATACATTTTTCTGTCTTCCAAGTTACCGTGTGCAATATTTTTGCCAATAGTTTGTTACTATGGAACGTGTGTGGCCATTTTTCCAGCCTCCAAAAACATTTTTCACCAACTTTCCAGACTTCATCAATAATTTGCTTGCCACTCTTTCTGACCCACTCACTACCCAGCCCTAAATCTTATGCACTTTTACTTTGAAGTATCCATTTTTCTGTCAATTCGACACTTCTGTTTTACCAGTTATCTTTTGTTGAATAACAAATCACCTCAAAAGTTAGTAATTTTATTTTCTCATGATTTTGTGGATCATCCATTTGGTCTGGCCACAGCCTACAAGATAGAGATGATGTCTCCCTCTGGAAGTGTTCTATGAAGTGTTCTGGTCTCTCCTGAGACTTCTCACACTGCTGCAGTACTTGGCCATTTCTCTGGGGCTGGATGGTTTAGGATCGCTTTGCACCCATGTCTGGTGGTTAGTGCTGGCCGTAAACTCCCATTGTCTCTCGTCCTAAAGGCTGGTACAGGCTTCTTTACAAGATAGAACCAGGGCTCCAAGATGGCAAACACCAAAGTTGCAAAGCATTTTACAGCCTAAGCTCCACAAATGTCATTTCTACCACGTTCTATTGATTACCTCAAGCCCCCAAATAAAAATCCACGTTTTGATGAGGAGAGTGGCTATAGTGGATGCTGTGATATACTGCCCTGATCCTTGTTCTAGGAGGGAGGCACTTATTCCCATATCTTCCAAAAGCATTGGCTGCTGATGGCCCACAATTGAGTCCCTGCCCCAGGAAGAGAGCTTCCGCCAAAGGGAACTTCCAAACTCCAGCGTACATCTAACCCACCCCACCCCCTGGAGTGGGGGGCACTCCAATCCAGTGACTCAGACCTCTTACCTCAATGAAGGACACCTCTGATGGTTCATTCCATATTTAAAACTTCCATTAGATTGATTAAGGCCACTGTTGGAACGACATTCAAATTCAAATTCTCCCTCTGCCCAATCCTGTTTCACTAATGCTATCACAGATAGTCCCAAGAGCATTCCCCAATAAACTATATCCATGCAAATCTTTACCTCAGTGTCTGTTTCCCAGAAAACCCAACCTAAGATAGCAGGAAAATCACACTGCAACCCACCATAGTTGCAGAGTAAACCACCTTACAACTTAATGGCTTAAAACAGCAGCCATTTATTACTTCCCATGATTCTGTGTATTGACTGGGCGGCTGGATGTCTAGCACGGCCTCATTCACAGGTTGGGCAGTTTGTAATCTGCACAGTGAGTTGCCTCACTTCTTCACTGGCCTGTCATTCTCCAGAAGGCTAGCTCAGTCTTGTTCATATTGCAGATTGACGTAGATTGAAAAGCTGGCCACAAATTCTTTTCTCCTTGTACCCATGCCTTTGCAATGGGACGTTGCAGATCCTGTTGACCACAGATGTATAGACCAGCTCAGCAGAGATCAGCTGAAGTAACCCCTTTTAAGTCTCTAAGTTCTGAGGTCATTTTGCTTAAAAAATATCTGCATGTGTTGTGTAATATGCAATGGTAAACAAAACAGACCTTGCATCACATCAACCAGGAATACTTTTATTAACAAAAAAATGTAGACAACATAAAATCACAAAAAAAGAATGAACATATGTTCATAAAAATCAAACTGTTCAATTAATAATGATGCATTTTCCTGATATTTTGCAGTAATATTTAATTCCTATATTCTCTTAGCATGAATGGATGTTTTAAGAAAGAATTTGATGAGGAAGGGGAGGTAAGTATTACATTGAGGAAATTATGTTCTTCAACTTTTTTTCTGCACGTTGGGAAAATATTGCAATCATTTTATTTTATTAGTGGGATACCTGTATTTTATAAAAGGGCATTAGAGAATGACATGTCTAATTTAACTATTGATTTTATTTTATGACATTAATCTTGCCCTTTGGGGATGTTCTAGTCTACTTATCTCTTATTCGTGTCTTTCATCTACTTTCAAATCCATAAAATCCCTTGTAATGATCTTGCTAACTGTGAAACTTTGTTGACAATCCATGTGGGCTTTTCTAGCCCTTGAAACCATCTACTACTTGAAGAGAATAAGGTTGACTTCACAAGGCACTATAATTGTAGTGATAACTCTTTCTTTTTATTTGCAGAGGTTATTTTCCCCTCAAGCCTTTCTTCTCTCTGAAGCTGAGGGTCAACAAAATCATTCTTATTTTTAACACGTTTAGAAGTTATTTCTGTTTCGTTTTGTTTTGTTTTGTTTTTAACAGTTTGTAAGTGCCCTTTAAAGTTGTTAATATTGTGACAAGGGAGTAACTGCTGAGTAGAATGCTGGGCCTCCTATGAGACTATAGGTTTTTTCCATGCACTTCATCAACAAGTATTTATTGAGTATCTGCCATACGAAAGGCATTCTGTTCGACATTGTAGGAGTCGCCAAGATGTTTCACAGCGAGCACCCTGACCATACAAACACACTGACTTCTATTTCTTCTCATAGTAGGATCATACACAAAGCCCATCCTATGTGTAGATTTTGCCTCTGTTAGCTCTGATCGAGCTTTGCTGAATTATGACCTTGAACATCATCAATTTTTCATGGGGCGGTGCCTCTCTGCCACTTTCACAGATTTTTTTTTCTATTATCATTAAGCAGAACTTGAATTGCCAATGTCAGTTATGTTGTAACATGATGTACTAAGGTGATGACCAGTCCCTATAATAGTTGATCAGTGAAGTTTGGAAAGACTCTCTAGGCATAAGTCCTAAAGAGAGCGTGTGCAATATTCTACCCAGAAGCAAGAGCGTGATTACAATTCTTCTCAGGAAAAAAAAGAAAACATGGTTTGGTTTTAAGTTAGGAATTGTATTCTGGTTTACACCACTATTTTGAGTGCTGGTTGACATTATAGCACGGTGGTGAAGCTCTGGGGCTCTGGAGTCCAAATTTCAGTTCTGCTCCTTACCTGTTATACCACACTCATTTCCTAAGTCTCAGTTCCCTTATCTGTGTAATGGAGGTGGTCCTGGACTTCAATTTGGAAGGCTGTTGTGGGAAGTAAATGAGATAATCCACGCAAAGCATTTCACATGGTCCAAATATGGCCTCTGATGGAGTAAACATTTAATAAATAGTCATTGTTACTAGGTGTGCCTCAGTATTGGCCTTTATTACATAAATGAAAGTCCTTTGATTTTTCCCCCAAGTATTTCTTTATAGGTTATGAATTTGGTCTCGTCAACTATTTTCATGATGTAGTCATACCTGTGATCAGGAGGAAATCATGAATTACTAAGCTTTGAAAATGTATATGTGAAAAAGAAGTCAAGGAAATTTATGCCATGCCTATTGTGAGCACTGGCCAATGTTGGGTCACTGGTCGCATACGTCTTTAACTGAATTTGAATAGTCCACCAAACAAACACAAATGTCATTACTAGAGACATACTATTTTATAAATGATTAGAAAAGGAACTTCCAGAGAGTCATATAATGAGATAGAAGAAAATTCCAGCATTTTTTGATTTACCTAAAGGTTTTTAGATACCCATCTCAAAAGAGCATGACTTTCAAAACTCACTTGGAAAACAAAATGATGGTAATATTTAGCCTTTAGAAGTTTAGACTCAAAAGCTTTAGTACAATTTACAACTCTTAAAAAAAAACATTATTGTACACTGAGATGATATCCTTATAAAACCACAACAGTAAAATTAAATAGCCAATATAAATTCCCAGAACAGCCAAAGAGAAAATGAAATGAAAATAAAATTTGTGTTATTGGGTTTTCTCATTCAGAGCACAGTTGTTCCATTTCTGTAATATTTGGAAGCTATAAGAAAGTTTTCACACAACTGTTTTATTTAAATATGCAAAATGTATCTGACAAATCCTGAGGAGAAAGAGAAGACAAAAGTGAGTTTACTGAGAGATGGAAACGGCCTCCCAACCGCTAATCCTGCAGTTTTTTGGTGGTTTTTGTGCCCACAGAAGGAGTTTAACATCACTTTATCTGAAATCCCTAGAGCAAGACTGAGATAAGGCGCTGAGGCTTCTGTGTACGATTCCAGGGATGTATCCTCTCAGAGAGCAACACAGATGCAGACAAAAAACTTTATACCCCAGCGGAGTTTGAAAAAGAAGACCTGGTGTTTAAAGGCACTAAGAAGATTAAAGCATTAGTTGTGTTTTTTTTTGTTTTTTTTTAAGCTTCAAACCACTATCTTCCAGATGGTCCTTATTGAGAGTGGAGAGTTTGTTGGTTTAAGATTTGTAAGATAAGAAATCCTTAGATCCTCAGTGTATGACCCGCCTAGAACAAGGCTTTTAGTTTCACTTCCAGGGCAAAGCTCTGGACTGTGGCCCCCACTGTGGAGTGAAGACATGGCACTGAAAAATTCTACCCAAGTGCTGTGTGCAGCACCTGAAGGAAAGCTAAATGCCAGGCAGTAGTCAGTGATTGTCAGTGGGATTTAAGCAGCAGCTACGAAGTTCAAGATAGGAAAAATAAACCCCCTCATTACTCTCACCTATTCACTCATTGTTCTGTCAGTTCTGCAGGTAAGAATGGAGGGGAAAGTCTGCTTTTATTGATGGCTACACAGGACAAGGTCTAAGAGCTAAGCTATCTATGCATTTGATGTGGGGCTTTGCCCCAAGGAGGTGAGTAAGAAGATGATTTAAAGTAGACCAAAGAACAAAAGGAAAGTTGCAGGTGGAAGGGGTTTTCGTCAAAACTTCATTCAGTGAGGACCAAATATAAAACAGAGTTGATAACACGTTATTATATAATAGGAAAAAAAGAAAGAAAAAAAAAACTTCATTCAGGTCTCTGCTAAAATATCAGCTCCTCAGAGCAGACCACCCCACATAATTTAGCCCCATCCATCGCTCTATGCATTCACCTTGCTTAATTTTTCTCTGTAGCACGTATCACTCACTAGAGTTGTACTATGTAGTTATTTGTCTATTGATTTATTTGTTCATTCATCAGCTTTTTATGGATGACATACTCTAGCAGGTCTTTTCTAAGCACTGAGATTGCAGCACTGAGTAAAACAGACCAAGTGCCTGCTCTTACGGAATTTACATTCTAGTTAGGAGTGAGGAGAAAGACTGATAATGAGCAAAGAAACAAGTAAATAGGAAATCTGTTAAATAGTAATAAGTGCTCTAGGGGAAAAAATAACACAGGAAAGAAGACTAAAGGATGACAGCATGTACAGAATGGTAATTTAGACAGAATCATCAGAGAAGTCCTCACTGAAAACATAACATTTGAACAGTGAGCTGCAGGAAGTGAGGGAGAGACACATGTGGAGGGAAGTGTTTCAGGCAGATGAAACAATAAGTGCAAAAGCCCTGAGGCAGCAATGTGCTTGGTGTGTTCAAGGAGCGCAGGAGGCCAGTGGGCAGGGGAAAGCAGGTAGCAAGTGTGATAGGTGATGAGATCAGAGATCCAGGCACCAGGTCACACAGGGCTGATGGAAGGATGTGGCCTTTGAGTGAGATGGGAAATTATTGCTGTAAGGTCACGAGATAAAACACAGGACACCCAGCAAATTCGAACTTCAAGTGGACAGTGATTTTTCCTTTCTTTCTTTCTTTCTTCTTTTTTTTTTTGTATACGTATATCCCAAATAGTGCATGGGATATACTCATATTTATTAAAGTATTTATTGTTTATTTGAAATTTGAATTTAATTGGGTAGCCTGTATTTTATTGGCTAAATCTGGCAATCCTACAGTGGATGGTTTTGAGCTAACAAAAGTTTGACTTAAGTTTGACAAAAGTATGACTGACATAATTTGACTTAAGTCCTGACTGAAGTAGGATTGCTCCGATTGCTGAGGTGAAAATAGACAACATGGGCAAATGTGGAAGCAGGGGGACCTTTTCAGGGGATATTGATAACCCCAGATGTTGAGGCTTTTCTTAATGTGGAAGTAATGGATCAACGAATGGCTGGATAGACAGAGGTCCTTTAGCTTGACAAGACTGTGGAGCAAATTAAAGTGGACAATGGGGAAATAATGTTGGAAATGTAGATCAGAGGGGGCTTTCAGTGTCAGGTAAGAGATGTGTACTTCACATTTTAGGAAATGGGAAACCTTCAGAGGTTTTAGAACAGATGAATGATATCCAGGCCTGGATCTCAGAAGGATATTCAGTTACCACTGGGTTGAAGAGAGAAAATATTAAAGAGGGCAAGACCAGCTACAGTGCGCTGTTCCATCTCTGTTTTAAAGACGCCAGGGGCCTGAACCAGGTTGGGGCCTGCCAGATTGCTATCCATTAACTCTAGAAAGATTACAAATAGGCCCAACACCAAAAGTCTTAAATATGTCTGTGTTCCTGCAATAAAATGTGTGGAGTTCATTGATCCAAGTCATGGAAGACGTCCCCCTACATACACACACCCCTCCATGGAGATACACAGATCTGCACAACCCAAATGCCCTCATAGCTGCCCCACAAATGCCAACATTCCTTCACAAATAATCAGACATGGAGAAATGGGGATCATTTATAGAAAACCATTTGGTGACTTGTCCCCAATATCTATTTCAAAACCTCCATTTCAGAAGGCGGTTCTAAAGGGACAGAGCAATCAAATGACCGTAGGGCTGCTGGAGGCCATGGATGGGCCCGCTTCCTGATAACATCCTGGCTGTTTTCAGGCCTCTCCCTTCTCCCACACAGCCATGGTCTCAGGGGAAGCACCTCCCACCCCAGCCCCAGGGGTGAGGCTGTGTGGTCCCCCTGGGGTGTAGTGGGTGAAGAGCAGAATGTGACTTGTTTCTTACTAGCAAGTTAACAGGAAGAAAGGAGGAGGTGAAGAGAGGCGCTGGGAAAAGTTCCCTTGATTCTCAAGCAGAACTTCAAGAAGATCCACTCTCACCTCTGATTCTGAATGAGGTAGGGTCTGGAGAGGAAGCCACCTCAGAGGACGGTAGAATGCAGAGAAGTAAAGAACCTGGTCCTTGGCAACATGGCTGAGCCAACTGAATCAACAGCCTAGAAGCTGCCCTGCCTCTGCACTCCTGCTGTGTAAGATACTAAATGCCTTTGTGGTTCATGCCACTGGGCTAACCGTTCTAGGCTTGCTGCTTAATTGTGTATTCACAGACAAACCCAACACAGGATGCCAGGCTCTGAGCCCAGTAGGTCTCATATACTAACCCTCACCTCAGAAGCACCAACCCCGATTCATTTCCAATTCCTATGCCCACTGACAGGGCATTTGCCATGTGAGAGCAGATCTCCACATCTAGATTTCCCTCCTTACCTCTCCCCACCTCCTTCTTCTACTCTGTCCCAGAAGATGTGGTATTATCTATCTGATTGATGAGTTTGGGAGGGAAAAAAAAGAAGTCTTCTTGGCTTAGCCTCTTCCCTACCTCCTGGAGACACATGTCTGTCCCTCTGCTGTTCCAACCCTGACGAGGTGGGTAAGTCAGAAGTAATGTATTAGCCAAAGTGGCCACACCTTTAAGGCCACTTGCCCAACATAGTTATGTCAGTAACAAATACAGTATTTGGACCCATATCTGTCTGGGTTCAGCATCCCTCTCTCCATTGGTTCTAAGCTCAGAAAAGTAAGAAAGGGCTGTTGTTTCACCTGTCATCAGGGTAAAGGAAAATTGCTGTAACAAAATGGCCCAGCAGGAGGTGTTAAACAAGACAGATACAATTTCTTTCACACATGGGAGAAGGGAGTACTCTAGATTGTGAACAGGTTCTGCTTCACACACTCATTTGGGGACCCAGGTTCTTCCATCTTGTGGCTCTGCCATCGCCAGTATTAATCTCACATGCGTGATGATTGCTGGATCATTGCCAGTTCCAAATTCCAGTCCACAAGAATGGAGAAGAGAAGATGGAGGAAAAAATACCCAGCGTTGTGAGGCCATGACCCTGAGATAGCACAGGTCACTCCCCAAATCCAGTCCATCACTCAGTGGCCATCACTGAGTCTAAAGGCAAAGTGTATCTCTAGCTTCGTGACTCTACTCCCTTGAGTTTTCACTTCTAGAGGTGATTTACTAACTCCAGGATTGTCTGTCTCCTTCCACAAGATAAAATAATAAAATCCACTTAGCTACACAAAGCGAGGCTGTAATTGAACATCAGTGAAGATCATGTCCTTCTTGGACAATGTGATTCCCAGAAGCAGCTCCTTCATATCGGTGCTTCTCAACCATGTGTCTTGTGGGCTTCACCTGCCCATTGTAGAAGGTGACGGAGCTGAGCTTTCCCCACCCAGCAGCCATGATCGGGAGGAAGGTCTTAGCCTTGACTGGTGCACAAGAGGCACTTACGTGATAGTTTGAGCAATGAATGAATAAATGGATGGGTGTGTGGGTGAGTGAGTGGAAGGATGGAATCAATTCTCTTCACAGTGTCGTGTGAAGGATGTGTCTGTGTGCGAGGGTAGGCTGTGGGGAGGGCTGGTCTATGGAACTGCTAGCACTGCTGGGGCTGTAGCCCCTACAGCCAAGAGAGAATTAACAAGCTATAGATTGTTAATGGGCTATAGATTGGGATTTATTTCCAATCCTCAACTAGAGCAAACCAAGATGCTCTCCATAACATCCTAAGCTTCACTAACGAGTTCTATGCCCCAGTTTCCCTTCTCATAAAAGAAGGTCAGGTACAAGTTCATCATGTAGAATTGCTTTAAAGAAAACAAATAAGTATCATGTTTCCCCAAAAATAAGACCTAGCCGGACCATCAGCTCTAATGCATCTTTTGAAGTAAAAATGAATATAAGACCCGGTATTATATTATATTACTGGGACTTATATTAATTTTTGTTCCAAAAGAGTCATTAGAGCTGATGGTCCGGCTAGGTCTCATTTTCGGGGAAACACGGTAGAAAGATGGTCCAGGTAAGTTAGTGGGGTACATAAATGAGAAATTACACTTGCATAGCTTTTTCCCCGGCTCTGTCTGAAATAGGTCCTCATCCCTTTGATTTCCTTTTATCCCATACAACCCCATCTTTTACGCACCTAGTCTATAAGAACATCTCTGCTACCTTGAGACAGAATAATCCCACCTTCTGAGTTACCACCCAAAGAAGTTCATGGAGAGTGCAGTGTTAGGGAGATCCTGAAAGGGCTTTAAAATAATGGATCCACCCTCTTGGTAATGACAGACTTTGAAAACCTTATAAGAGGACTCATCTTAGTGGGCATGTACAATGCCTGAGGAAGAAAGTGGAAATGCTTTTAGCTTCTTAAGCACCCACCTTGAGTGCTACAAAATAAAAGGTAGAATTGCTTTGCTTTTGGAGAGACTGTTTCATCTGCTCTGAGTTGGAAGGGGAGGGGGGGGAGACAAAGGGAGGAATGGGTGTTTTGTTAACCTGTTCCTGAAACCTCATCACAACAACACATGGCAGCTCCCCAGCCCTCTGGCCTCTTCAGGCCCAAGCACTGGCAGCAAAATGTAGCTCTTGACTGCTGGATGCCCTGGAGGAGCCAGGACACACACGGCTCCCTCCCTCCTCTGACACCCACGCGACCCACCTGGAAAAGCCCCCAAACAAGGTGGGTAGCAGGAAACTTGAGGAACCCAGAGGCTACTGAAATGTCAGAGCAGACATCTCTATGTCCTTTCTTTGTTTGTTGTCAATACCTCAGTGTAGGCTCTTCCAATTGTTATAAAGACCACGTTTACTGCCTCAGAAAGCAAACATTTTGTGCCTTAGCAGGAGAGAACTTTTCTTTTTAATAGGATTCTTCAGGGAGAAGCAAAACCCTTCCTCCGTGAGGTCTGAGTATTACTGTGCAAACTGAGTAGTGTGCGTACTGTGCCTGTGGATGTCTGACTAAGTGCTCTCCTCTGCTCTGTGCTCCTTGCCCAGCACCAACATCCCTGAGCCACCTCTGGGCTTACATTGCCACCGTGGGCTTCGGGTTCTCCCAGCACTCATGGCGTTCAGACCAGAAAACAGTGAGTTTCTCAGCCCCGCCCAGAGCAGGGCCACTCCAGATTTAAGCAGGCACAGACGGACAGCGCGCCTTCAGTGGAGTACCGTGCTTCTCACATCAGAATCACCTGCAGGAAGGCCCACAACCAGTTAGTTACCAGGCCACACTCCAGCCATTAAACCAAGATTTCTGTGTGTTGACTTGGACATCACACCCCAAGTATGCACTAGAAATCTCCTGAGAAGTTTTTCAAAGTACAGATGCCTAATCTACAGCAACCAAATTTGAGAATCATGTCTAGTAAAATTCTACCAGAAACTGGACCATAGGCTGTTGGGCAAACATCTCCCGTTCCACATCTGCCCTCTTTTGCCCTGTCCCCAGTCACAGTCTGGATACCAGGGGTCCTCAACCATTGACCAGCCTATAATTTGGGGTTGGAAACACTGACCCAGTAAAATAATGACAACTGCTATTTGCTGTGGGCCAGGCATTGGAAAGAGCTTTTATATGTATTATAAAATTTAACCCCCAACTCATCAATACTCTTTTCCTAAGATGGGAAAGAATCCCAGACAAGTTAACTGACTGCCAGAGTCACACAGTTATTAAGTGAAAGTGCCAGAATTCCAACTTATGTCAACTGATTCCATGGTCTAAGCTTTTAACCACTTGGCCTCAAATGTTTCATAGTATCTTTGTTGATATCCAACAGTCTGAACCTACCCATTTCTCCAAAAGCCAATTCTCTAAAACATGTTTGCCAAAAGCGAATTTGTCCAGTTATCACACCACGAAACATTTCCGCAAGCCATCCATGATGCACAGTTTTAACAGATTTGTCAGGATTTGAGTAGTTTTCCCCCCTCAAGATTTTCATTTTACCTTATGCATCCCGGTGCGAGGATGGGAAAGGCCCTGTCCCTCCCCAGCAGCCACTCTGCTCCTGATGCTAGTTCTCCATTGTGCCTGTATCCTGCCTCCATCACACCTGCACATGGGCCCCTAAGCTCTGGGCCCCGCAGCTGTTGATGTTCAAGCCCCAGGCACAGAGTGTGGCAGAGGCGACAGTCAGACTGGACTAGACAGGACTCCCTGCCTTTGGTGCTTTGGACTAGACAGGTAGAGAGAGAGAGACAGAGAAAGAGAGAGAGAGAGAGACAGAGAGAGAGAGAGAGAGAGAGAGAGAACGCTTCAAGCAGGGTAACAGATGTTCCACTGTAGTCAGTCATCCCAGACCTATCAGAAACTATTCTCTGTCAATATGAGGTAAACTAATTATTCCTCGCATTGACGGTCAATGAATTGACAAGAGCTCTCTATTCATCCTGTACACTCTGTCCTGTCCCGCCTAAGACCAAGCACAGATCATGTTGCATTATGAATGCTGCCTCACCTCTCTCTTGCAACAGACTGTGAGTCCTTTAAGAGCAGGGGTCCCTTTCATTTTTTACCTCCAGCACCTAACACAATAGCTATTTTATTTTGAGGTGACCATAAAATTTATGATTTAGACCAGAAAACGTTGAGAGTGGGAAGGAATGTTAACTCGATGGGATACTAGGACAACCAGTGTAAACCAGGACTATTCTGAGCAGTATGAGACACAGTCACTCTATTTGTAGTAGACTCTCAAATATTTGTTGATAATATTTAATATTTGATTAAAATAATCACTCAAAAGATATTCATGGGATTGGCTCACTTCCTGTTAATTGTAGAGTTTGGGTATCTCTCAGTTGAGATAGGGTTTTCCATGAGAAGCCTTGGATGAGATGAACCACCCCACTGAGGGCCGAAAATACTTGTCCCAAATCTACTCCCTTTGCCATGGTTCCACTAAAAGGCTAATGATACAGCACTCAGCACAGAGGGAGTGCTCCATAAATATCTGATGAATTGAATTAACACACCTGGTTAAAACACTTATGTGCTTTAGGTCTTCAAGGATGGGGTTATGGATTGAACTATGTCCCCTAAAAAGATATGTTCAAATCCCAACTCCTGGTAACTGTGAATGTGACTTTATTTGAAAATAGGGTCTTTGAAGATGGAATCAAGTTCAAATGAGATTATACTGGATTAGGGTGGGCCCTAATCCTATGACCGGAGTTCATATAAGAGGAAGGAAATATGAATACAGACATACAGGGAAAAATGCTACATAAAGACAGAGCCAAAGATTGGAATGATACATCTATAAGCCAAAGAATGCCAAGAATTGCCAGCAACCACCAGAAGTAAGGAGAGAGGCATGGAATAGATTCTCCCTTAGAGCCTCCAGTAAGAACCAACCCTGCTTACGTCTTGATTTTTTATTTCTACCTTCCGGAATTGTGAAAAAATAAATTTCTGTTGTTTTGAGACATCAGTTTGTGGCAATTTTTTACAGCAACCCTAGGAAACTAATACAGATGACACAGGTTCATTGTGAATGAGAATTAAAATGGCAGTACAGTCATAATCTGGCATACTCAGTCCTCACACTCTTACCCACACCTATCTCTCTAACCTCCTTTCCTACTATGCTCCTCTGGCATCTTCTACTCCAACCATGTGTACTTGCTTGTCGTTCCAAGGACATGCTTTGCCATTCCATAATTCTGTGCCTTCGCATATGCTGTTCTCTCCGCACTTGTCTTTCAAATCCTAGTTTAACAGCTAACTCTGCTAGAAGCCTTCTCTAAACCTCTCAGGAAAAATTAAAGGCTCCCTTTATTGAAGTCCTACAGAATATGCTTATCTCTCTCCCGTTCACTGTTATGACCCATCTTCTTGTCTTTGTCCCTGTGGATGCTGAGCGCTTCCAGGAGCTGTGCCTGAATCCTCCCTGAATCCACGGTGCCCAGCAGAATGCTTGGCACACAGTAGGGACAGCATAAGAATTCAAAGGATAGATTGGAAGAACTTTATCCTGGGGAGCAGTTTAGTAAGTAGAGAATGGAGAGTGCCACTTTTTGAGAGAAGATAAAGCTAGCAAGGTAGGTTGGATCTGGATTGGGAAAGTTCTGAGAAACCATGAAGAGTTTAGACTTCCAGTGCCTGTGGAAAGTTTTTGCCTGGCCTGAAAGAATATGTGCTATGGAACAATAATTCCTACAGTACTATGGAAGACAGACCAGAGTGGAAGCTTTGTAAGAATCCCAAAGTTCAGCTGGGAGGCATTTGCCCATCCAGGAAATAGGTGGCAAGTGGACAGAGGTGGTTCCGATGAACTCAAGAGATGTTTCTGAGATACAATCAGGAGTCTTAATGGCCAAATCATGGGAAATATACTGGATAAAAGGAACAAAGGAGAACCCTGAGGTTTGCAGCCTATTAAAATGGTAGGCAATAGTGCCATTGTCATGAGAGAACTGCTCAGGAGAAGAGCACGGTTGGAGGCAAGACTGGTGGCATCCAGAGAGTGAGTTCTGTTCTGAACATACCTGGAGATTCCCAGGAGGCCATTGTATAAGTGGTTCTGCTTGTGTAAGAGATGGCTGGTTGGAGATACAATGTGGAAGGCTCCAGGCACAGGTAAGAGCTAGTCGAAGAAGTGGATGATGTCCTCCAAGTGTGTACACAGCAAAGGCAAGGTGGGCTGTCACCAGACCCCTGAGGAACACCATTAGCAATCATGAGCCTCTCTACAAGGCACTTCCTGGATTTCCTTACTCTGAAACAGCAGTGAGGATGCCCGTGGTTCTGCAGCTGTCTGTCCACAGAGTCCTTTGGGCTGCCCTAAGGACGGCTCTTCTATGGGGAATAATTCTCTCAGTCTGCCATCTCTCAAAATTATTTTTTGGTGTACAAATAATATTCAGGCACAAAAACTCTGGCTCAGAAACTTGGGTTTAATGTGATAAAAATCCATATGCACCTTGAACAGACTGTTTCAGATAACAGATATTTATTTGATCAGACTCCATTTTGCCCTCAGCTCTATCCCTGCACACAAGAAAAAATGCTCAGCTCAAGGTTTTGAACACTATTGTTCAGGTCCTTCAGTCCTTGGAACATAGTAACAAGAAGTAACAAATTAAAAATTAATAAATGCACTGTACTAGATGTCTTTCTGTCAAGGATGTTTACCTAGATAAAAGAGCAAGGGAGGAGGGAAAGATTTTGCTGCTAATGTTTTTCTTTGTAATTATTAGGTGGGGAAAATTGTTGAAGAAAATGGGGGAAGGAACAGACTCCATTTCAAAATTGAAGACAAAATTGAAGGCCTGCACTCAGAAAGTAAGGCAAGCAGAGATGAGAATGTGTAGAAAAATGGTCTCTTCCAGCTTGGATCAATGGCAGGCAGTACACAGTGAAGTATAGAGTATTTCAGGGTAAGGAGCAAAACCGCTTCCACTCAAGGCAGCTTCTCCCAAAGCCTGATAATGAGGCTGTTTGGACCAGCCTGAGGCCAGTGGCAGAGACTTACGTAACAAAACAAAACAAAACAAAACAACAACAAAAAAGACTTATGTACTTTCCTCAAAGAAAGTATGAGTCTTCCTATACATTGTCATTTTTTTGTGGTCATAGAGTAGTTTTGTGTAGCTGCTGTGTTATGGTTACTACCAGAGGAAATGTTTCCTAATATGAAGTGAATTACAATGGCAATAATCAAATAAAACCATCCCCCCACTCCAAACACACACACACTTGCTGAACCTGGAAAGGAAACAAACCAATAATTATTTTTTTATAATGACCTATAAGATCAACAGATTTTTCCTAGTGAATTAGAAGCAAATCTACATATTTTTAAAAAGTACCCAAGTATCACAAATCCAGAATATGAAGAAGCCTGAAGCCAACAAAGACTGTATTTGGTTCAAGTCATGCTTCATAAAATATGCCACTATGCTGTTTTAAGGACATAAGTAAAATTTTGTGAATTAAGTCAAGTCCCTTTAGAATATATATATTCATATATTTGCTAAGGAATTGGTTGTGTTAAAACATATTATCTGTGAAGCAGACTGGTTTTTGGCAAGTTAGATCAGTAGGACAGAGCGGGCAGAGTCAAGATGAGGGCTGTGATGGTCTCATGGGCCAGTTGGTCATTGTTTTGTCTGAGACTATGAGCCAAAGGATCAGTATTGTGCTCCCTGTGAAATGGAGCTGATGTGAGTGCCCTTTTTCAAAGCACCTAATCCATCCCAAACTACAGACCCTGGTGGTTCCCCAGCACAGCGAGCTGGGACTCTCACTGTTCATCAGAATCACCCACCGGAGCATTTTAAATCTACAGACACCCAGACCTCACTCAGAGATTCAGATCCAGTGGCTGGAGGGCTGGTGCAGCCCTGGCATCTGTGGTTCACGAACGCTATCCAGGTGATTCCAATGCACCGTCACCACAAGAGCCCTGCCTTCAGTCGTCCCTTGCTCGAGGGTGAGCCCCTTCCCTTCCATTCACATTTCTTCCTGGGTCAGGGAACAGATTACGTCATACTCCTCCTCCACCAAGTGTCTGCAGATGGCGACAGCCTATTCATGCTGAAAACATCTCTAAGCGAAGAGTGATGTAATCTGATTTGTATTCTAGGAAAATAGCCATGTAGACAGGATGTAGAAGGACTAATGAGGGAGAGCCTGAGAGCCAGGAGACCAGTCAGGCACCTGACGGATATGGGGTATCAAGGCCATGTAACGGGGGTCAAGGATTAAAGGGTATGGGAGAGAGTCTGAAAACATGGCTGACACTGAACCAAAAAAATTGTCAACTGTGTCAGGGAGGGCAAGGGCTAGGAAGGAGTTGAGCGTGAAAATACAAGATGGAGAAATGAGGTGAAGCGTGACAAAATTAACTACAAAGAAAACCAGCTGCTTTGGAGGAGGAAGAGCCTCCATCTACCTGGAGTGCTTGCCATCCTTTCTTATCCATGGCCTTGGAAGGGCTGGAGCAGGTTCCACAGAGCGGACATCAGACCTGCTATAATTTGGGTTTATGTCTAGATTCTGAGCTGCTGAAGGGCAAGGACTGGTTCATCTTTTTTTAGTTTCAGCCCCTAGCACAGTAAGCATGAAACAGCACACAACACGATTTTGCTAAAGGGATGAGTGACAATGAAATTGGGAACAGTCTCACTGGGGAATCTCACTGCTATGAAGTCAGCTTTATGACAAAGACTGTTTCCCATAAAAATATGTCAAAATGCCTGTCATGCAGGGGACCCTGCTCGCTGCCCCATTTGTCGTGCCGGGTGGCCTGCGGGGTCTCAGCTCCCGTTCCCCACATAAGAACACAGGATATGGCTAGGCCAAATAGGAACACCCATGGAGCCATAGATAGGGGTGACTCCCCTAGTCATACCACTATAGTCTCACTGGAGGCTGGATCCACACAACCTGCAACCTGCTGTCCACTTCTCTGCCTGCCAACCAACCAGCTGAACAATCAATGCAGCCACGGAGGTTATATCAGTGGCTACTTGGCTAACTGGTTACAGCTGACGGCCAACTAGCCACAGTTGACAGCCATCTACTACCGGAGCCAGCACCTTTCCACATGAGGCCAAGAGCCTGGAAACTGCTCTCTGGGACTCTGTCCCCACAATGCCTTCTTCACCTGGGCTGCAAATGGCTTGCATGAGATGATGAGTCCAGCAACATCCTTGGAGAGGAAGTGTTAATGAGGAAAGGGTTTTAGACTGGAGTCATCATGTTTGGATGTGGCATGTGCTTCCCAGGAAAGACAGAAGCTGTCTTTCCTGGGAAGTACATTTTCCATGTAAGCGCCATCTTTCTGAATGTGGGAGAAGAGGCTGCCTGCCGATAGGGGGCTGAGACTGGAGCCAGTGTCTGTCCTTTTCATGGACACAGTGGGGATGGGGGTTGCGGAGAACATGGAGGAGCATGAGGTGAACTTGACCAGCATAACCTGGGGAAATGGGAGATATGCCGCTTAGCCTGACAACAGAGAAAACCCTTGGAATGGAATGCACGATGGTGGTGATAGCTTTAGAAATCAAACAATCACGTCCATGGGCACAGGGAATAGATTCTATGACTCTTTTTCAGAACTGCCATTCTTTGCTTTCGGATCACCCTGAAACACCCCTTCTTTTCCTGAGTTCCCTGAAATGACAACTGAATGTGGTTAATTCATCAGTCGGTCAATAGCCAGGGATTATCAGAGAGAAATCCACCAGCATGCCAACTGGAAGGTAACCCAGACCACGGCATGTCTAACCTCAAATGTGTCTCAGGCAGCGTTTGACGAGATGCTCCATCCCCACCTCTCCTCACAGATGCTTTCTAAGTAGTTTGATCCCTCTTGTACCAAGAAATTGACCATGTCAGCTACAGTTATATTTTTCACATAAAATCTCCCTGTGTGACTTTTTATTGTGTGCCATCTCCCACTCCCTCTCCCCACCACCACCAACCTATGTAAATCTAGGAGGACAGGATCGCATTGCCAATTAGAAGAAAGATATCCAGGCTTCTTTGTTAGCAATGCTGTGAAGGCTTCATTTTCACATTTCTCTTTGGCTAGAAGTATTAACTCCCAGTTTCAGGAGTTCAAGGTGGATTTTTCTTTCTATACTTACAAAATTCAGTATAAATTTGTACTCAATTTCCCTCCCTTGCAGGTTTTCTTCTTCAGTTTCTTATTTCCTTCATACCAGAAGTCAGCAAAATTCTGTGCTGGGCATTGCTGTTGACAGCTGGGGGGTGGGAGGTTAGAACAGAAAGAAGAGATCAATAGGAAAAAGGACTCTTGCAGCAAAAGGGAGTTTCAAAATCATTTTGGAAACAACTCACTGCCTGTTGTCTGCTGTGGGCTTTTGTTTTTGTCATGCAAGAACTCAGCTCCCGCTCCCTGCACAAGAACGCAGGACATGGTGAGGACAAAAAGGAACACCCACAGAGCCATAGATAGGGGAGTCATACGACTATAGTCTCACTGGCGGCTGCATTGGAGACACAGGAAGCAGGAGCCACACGATCTGCAACCTGCCGTCCACTTCTCTGCCAACCGACCCCACTTGCTAACTGCAATCCACACTTGCTAGCTTAGCCAGGGCAGTTATATCAGATGGCTAACTGGTAACAGCTGATGGCCAACTATTCACAGCTGATGGCCATCTACTACCTGAGCCAGCACCTTTCCATGTGAGGCCGAGAGCCTGGAAACTGCTGTCTGGGGCTCTGTCCCCCCAGTTTTCGATATCTTAAACTCAGTTACCTCCTTATTTATTCAGTTCTGTGAGCCTGGTTCAGCTTTAAATTTGCCTGATACGTGTCTAAGCATCCTACCTGCGAAGGCCTCCATCATGGAAATGAAGCCATGTTACCAGAAAACACAACTAAAACTAAAGGGATGAATTTAAGCTATGAGACTGAAAAAAATATTAACACATAAATATTTAGAGCCTTGCCCTCTATCCTGCCTGAAAGAGTTCTGGGCTTTGCCTACCTGTGTAACAGAAGCTGTGGGGAGGAGAACCTCAAAGCCTGGCTAGGTTTGCTTTAGAAAGAGCAGAGAATAGATACGTTATATGAAGAGCAAGGAACAAGGGACCCTGCTCCCAACCACAGGTTAGAAGCACAACTAGGGGGAGGAGAGACACAGCAGAAGCTGCTGTATTGGGAACAGAAAGAAAGAGAATTTTTAGAAATTTTCTGTACATTATGACTATAAGCTGTCTTCAGCATTTTCTCAAACTGTAATGAAGACTGAAGTCACTTTTAAGTATTTTGGGGTTACTTTTACATTTCACTTTGAAAATGACTCCACGCTGAGGAAGGGCCGTATGGCAGCTCATCTTTACATGGTTACACATGTGTCTATTATTGTGGAAACTAAGTTGAGTAAGAAGAGCTGGCAAGACATGTGGTATTGGCTGGGCAGGGGTGTTCAGGGGAAAAAAGTGGGAGAAAGAAACTTCTCATAATGGTATGAAAAAGTCAGGCTCAATTTGTCCACCAGACTGTCGCGGAATACTCCGTCACTTACAGGTAACGACAATCAACAAAGAGCCCCAAGGCCTAGGATCTCCTCTCAATAAAATAAATTCCTCTTGTTAAATGTTAATGTGTGGTACCTCCAATTACTGGCCAAAGCAGTAATACTGATGTACCCACTCTCCCCCAATCACAGGTTAATTGGAGACACCATGGCAATGAGGGCAGGACTCACCTGCCAGAGAGGCCACTGAACACACTTCACTGAGGGCTAGGGGACTCCTCTTTGCTCTCTTGGCAGTTTATCTGAATGAATCCACCATTTCGGGACTAAAGAAAATCTATGAGAACAAGCCCCCCTTCCCTTAGTGTTTATTGAAAGTATTAACAAATTACCATAGGTAAGAATTCACTTTAGAGCAAAAAGAAGTCATCAGTTCCAAAAAATCACCGTTCAGAGTGTTTGAAGGAAGAACCATTTGAGAGTTGCTGGGAAAGTGGGCGGGGATGCTCCCTAGCCCTTACTCCACAGCTCCAGCTTCCTGGCTTTGAAAACTGCAAACCCTGGGGCTGCATCTGGGCCAATGGGGCCCAAAGATCCTGCCCCACCCTCTCACCCCTCACACACACACCCCACTCTCCCACACACACACCCCACTCTCCCACACACACTCACTCCACCTCCCCATACCCCACACACCCCACACACACTCACCCCACCCCCATACCCCTACATACCCCACTCCCCACACACCCACACACCCCTATACGCTACACACCCCACTTCCCACACACCCCATCCCCCACACCCCACACACACCCCACACACACACACCCCATCTCACGCCACCAACCCAACCCCTGGGCAGAGGACTTGGCCCAGAAGATGCAGGTTCCAACTCTAATCCCCACTGGCCCCCTCAAGAATAAGGTGGGAACTCTTCCACTCTGTGAGATGTCATTTTGTCAAAACAGCCACAGCAATCCTCCCCACATTCATCTCAGCCCTAAGAATGGCACAGAGAACATGGAATTTTCCCTGAGGTCCAAGGTCAAGTCTTGGTGACCAGTATTTAAAGTTGTATAATAACCATGGTGTCTGTTAAACAGTGTGAAATACATACAAAGATAAAAGATTAGAAACATAACCCATGGCTACATTAGAGATGTTCTTATTTTCTCCATCAAGTGAAGCTTTTCTACTTTCCCAATTTTCAGCCACAGTCATCTGTAACTTTTATAATCAGAAAATATCTCTTTTAATTGCGAAAATAATTACAAGTTACAAGTCCTTCCGCTGCCCCTGATTACCCAAGGGTAATAACCTCTTTAAGCCTTGGTTTTCTCATCTACAAAATGAGAAGGCTGTGAGTGTAACTTGCTCACTAAGGTCCCATTCAGCACCAATATTCTGGAAATCTGTGAGAAATTTGATTGTAAGTTATAGTAATCTAGCCACAAAAGAGGACAATCCTTACAAACCTTTTAGGAGTCCCAATTATATTTGTATCTAACTTGACAGAAAAAAAATTAAACTTGGCCTAACATAAGAGAAAATCATTATACGTATGTACTAATTCTGTTTTCTCTTTTGGAGAACTTAACAGCCCATTCGTTTGTCAGACTTCATTAAGGGTCTAGTATGTGCCAGGAACTCTGCCAGCCATTGTTGTAATCTTCACAGCAGTGCACACTTTTATGGGATGGGTGGATTAGTCAAGGTAATGCTAGCTGCTGTAACAGACCAAGCCCTAGTTACCAGTGGCTTACTGCAAGAGACGTTCATTTCTCACTCATTTGAAGCCAAAAATGGGTATTCCTACTTGGGGTGGAGGGATGCACTCTTCCAATTAATGATTCAAGGGCTAAGCCTCCCATATCTTGTGTCTCTGCTGCCTTTAAAATATGGATTATTAAGTCAAAATACTAACCTACCTTAATCTGACAAAGGGTGGAGAAGCACGGAGGTTTAATTAAGCATTAGTATTGTAAGTGGTCCTCATAACTCCTGCTCATATTCCCTCAGTCACATGACCCTGCATCACTATAGGAGAGGCTGGGAAATGCAATCCCACTGTGTGCTCAGAAGGAAGAAGAACACGTTTGGTGATTGACTGTCAGTCTTTGTCTCAATAGGCATTATCTCCATTTTGAAAATGAGAAAACAGAAACTCAGCCCGTTAAGTGTCAGCTGCAGAATTTGCACTCAAGACCCTCGACTGCAACACAAATACCGCATTCATATAAACAGCAAATGGACTGTAATTGTGAACTTTGTGATAGTGATAAGGGAAGCAAAGTGACAAAGAAACTCATTAGGGAGGGAGATTAGCCTTGCCTGTTGATGGTTGTGGGGGTCAGAGAAGTTAACAGCTCAAGCTCAGACAACCAGTCAATGGCCAAGCTGGGACCCCAAGCCCAAAGCCATCTTTCTGCTATGCTACCAGGCTGCCTTATATTCCGTCTTTAAAAATGAATATGTGTTTGCCAGCCAGCAAGAGGAGGCAGGGCACCACAGACAGAAGGAACAGCATGTATAGAAGTCTGCAGGGAGGGTAAGGCCTCCAGAGGAAGAGCAAGTCTCTTCATGACTGTCTAGCTAGCCCAAAAGTGGATTATCTCTGTGGAAGATTATTTCTTGGATAGCCCAGTTGTTATATTGTCTGTCATTTTTATTTTTGCATAAAATTGAACTTTATGGTTTTATAGTAATAAAATCCTTTCATTTATACCATGCTTCTACCCACTAGGCTTTCACTAAGATACGCACTTTTGTGTTATAGCTATACTTTGATCAATGTGTCTAATTCCAGATCCGTCTAATTCCACATTCAAATAACTTTCCTGATCAATTTTTATTTTCCATACTTTTGTTTTGATCCGTTATCCAATTTCTCCAGGATGGCTCTAAGATAATTTGCAATTCCTGGCATTTTACTCTATGTATAGGTGGTGACCTATATGTTTAATAGTTGTGCAAATCAGCCTGGCTTGATCTGTGTTAGTCTTCATTATTTGCAGCCTGATTAAAATCATGAATTTCTGAAGGGTAACTATGTTTTCAAGATTGTCATCTAAATTATGTAAATAACTAGCCCCATAATTAGCTCTCTTCTTTGATGAGCTTCTGTTCAGGTTCAAAGTATGTTCATCTATATTTATCAGGTTCGAAGTGTGCTGATCTCCCAAACAGGCAGACCTATGCAGGAGGTGAGCCTCTCCTGAGAAGGGCCATGACTGAGAAGAATCCTGACTGAGATGGCCTGGCCACTAGCCTTCCTTTCCAAGCTCAACTCACACACTTGCCAGTCCTCAAGGTTGAAAGATTCTTTCAAGGAAAGGAAACAGTTGAATCCTTATGTCTCCTAACTACTTTTCAGGATGCTAATGTTGAGCCCCAAGTGGTTTTGTTTTGGGTTGGATTTTTTTTCCATGTCGTTTCTATCTCTGCCAGGAAAGCTTTTCAGGTCCTTCTAAAGGAATTTCGTATTTCTCATCATTAAGTGGAGAAAAGAAAACAAGTAAGCCGTTTCCCTTTAATAACCAGGGGTTCTTCTTTCCAGCAGGATAAGAGCTAAGGTTTCCAGGCTGATCTTTGGAAGGACCCAGTCATCAGCACTGTCCTGGCATCCCGTGGGATGAACAGTGTAACCTGAGTTTGAATCCTGGCTCTGCCACCTGTGAGCTGCATGAAAGTTAACGGCTCTCAGCGTCAAGTTCCTCATCGGGAAAATGGGGCAATGCCATGTTTCCCCGAAAATAAGACCTAGCCAGACCATCAGCTCTAATGCATCTTTTGGAGCAAAAATTATATTAAGACTGGGTCTTAATATAACTTAACATAACATAACATAACATAACATAACATAACATAACATAACATAACAACATAAATAACATAACATAACATAACATAACACCGGGTCTTATATTGATTTTTGCTCCAAAAGATGCATTAGAGCTGATGGTATGGATAGGTCTTATTTTTGGGGAAACACAGTAATATTCACTTTACAGAGTTGTCATGAGAACTAAGGAAGGCTAATGTATGTCAGATTCCTGTCAGTGTTCCTTAGAGGAGCAGGGTTATGCAATGGCTACACTCCCAGATTCTGGACCAGAACCCTACTCCATCACTTTTCAGGGATCCTGAGCAACTTATTCAATTCTCCTGGGTCTCAGTTTCTTCATCTCTGAAATGAACATAGTGATAGTGTTTGTTTGTTTTTCCATTCCCATAAAGTGCCCTTTGAAGCCCAGGACAGATCAGCCATCAAACAATATTGACTCCATGACACTGTCTGCTGAACCCTGGTCTGAGTGCATGATGGGAAGGTGTCTACCCCAGCAAAGTTCTTCTGCCAAAGTGAGCTGCGATGGGCTCCACAGCCAATAGGAGAGGAGCCCTGAGGCGATGATTTGGTAGTCGGGCCAGAGAGGAAATCAGGGAATGCTTCCTGGAAGGAGGGAATCTGGATCTGGATTTTAAAACATTAAAAACATCTAAGGGGAAGCTACCGGATCAGAGGAAGGGATCCTATCCACATTGGCCAAATATCTCACATTTAAGAATGGACCTCCATAAACCCATAGAAAGTAGGTGAGTCGTTCCCAGGGACAGGGAGTAGGCCGTGACTGCTTATGGGTATGGAGCTTCTGTTGGGGGTAATGAACATGTTCTAAAACTAAATAATGATAGTGGTTGCACCACTCTGTGAATACTAAAAAACCACTGAATTGTACACTTTAAAGATAAATTTTATGGCATGTGAATTCTCTCAATAAACTTGTTATTTTTTAAAAAAAAATAGAAGAATGGAGCCCTATTAAGATCCTGTTGTGGTGACGTCTCTGTTCTGCTGTTCCCTCAGGGCTTGGGAACTGCCAGGAAGCAGATGTGTTCTTGATACAGTGCCACAAACCGTGAGCATAAACACAAGTATTAATTGATAATAACATTGTTTTCATCTAGCTCAGTAGTTCTCAACTGTGTGTGATTTTTGTCCCAAGGGACATTTGGCAATGTCTGGAGATACCTTTGATTGTCATGATTTGGGGGTGTTTCTGGCATGTAGTGGGTAGCCGCCAAAGACGCTGCTAAACAACCTACAATATAGCAGACAGACTCCTCCCCACCACCCCATGAGGCAGAAAAGGGTTAAGAAAAGTGAATCTGAAGGGGGCCTGCCCAGGCCTGCATCCTCTCCCCAGGAACTGCCCAGGCTCATCCCCTAGAAATAAATCTAAGATGTCTAAACCTTCATAAAAAGAGGAGATAAGACCCAAATGGTTATAACTGGCTCTTTACACATGCGCAAACTGCCAAAACCTGGTTAGTTAAACTCTAGCCTAATTATAGTGCAGTTAAAATGGAATGAACATTAAGGCTTGCCCCCACCACCACAGCGCCCCCGTGGGTTTTTCTCTATGCATTCTGGGTAAGAGCATGTGCCGAAAGAAACTAGTTATATAACCAACATATGTCAATCAAATGACCTCAGTCTATACGTCACATCTCCTGCCATAAGGAAATTTACCTACACTTTCCTGTATAAGAAAAAGCTAACCTGAAGTTAGGAGCAGTTCTCTGCCCCAACAATGTTTTGGCTGGCTTCTTACTACTTAAATAAACTTACTTCCTTGCTCTCCCCATTTCAAGGTGAGTCTGTGAATTCTTTTCACCTTTTGCCAACGGGCCAGGAGTTAATTCCAATGACACAACACCCCCCCCCCACTGCCCACTCCTCCCCACCTCTCCATCTCCCCTATCCCCCCACAACAAAGAATTATCTAGCCCAAAATGTCAATATTGCCAAGGTTGAGAAACTGGATCTAGCCAAAATTCTACAGGTTCCTCTTACCATCCCTCTCTTACTACAGTTTGTTGTTGTTGTTGTTTTAAGGCACAGAAATGAAAACCTAAAAGAATTCAAAAGTTCTCTCTCCAAAGAATTTTTTCTGTATATAAAGATTACAATAATATCCTGGTTTCAATTTGTTCCATTTTCACAAGGAAAATAGGCTTTTCCTATAATTTCTTGGTTTATTCTTCTTTTGAAAGCAAAACTAGGTAAAATCTTTACAAGAGCATGATAATTTCACTAAATTAAAAGTTTGTATGTTTAATTGTATTATTCTCTAAAGTGTTATAGGTATTCCTCTAGGTACAAAAACACTTTTACTTACCTGAACAAAAAAGACATGTTGCTTTTTCCTTTAAAACGAAGTTTAGAAGAAAAATATCTTATTGGAAAAATGGAGTGTGTGTTCATCATTAAAGGGATGTCAGAACAAGAGGCAGTTTGGTGGAGGGAAAAGAACCGGAGCTTTCAGTTAGTCCGAGCTTGATTCTCAGCTCTGCCTCTGCCAGCTGTGTGGCTTTGGGCTGGTCACTGTTCTCCTGAAACCTCAGTTTCCTCTCCTATGAAAATGCCCATCATTCCAGGTTACTCTGAGAGTCAGATGGGACCATGCATGCGTGACACTAAGCTCTGTGATTCCTCCACGCCCCAGGCTAGTCTAGACCAGCTGACACACACCACTCCCACCCACCCACCCTCACATTAGTAAATACAGGACCCCTTTGCTCCTGAGCAGGCACTAGCAACAGTTTCTAGAAATAGCATTAAAGAAATGGATTTGCCAGAAGAGGTGACTCTGTCCATTGCCAGGCCTGGAACAGGGGTGGTTAGTGATGGCAGGTTGGGATACAGCAACAGCGGTCTCCTCCGCTGTGGTCAGGCAGGTGCCCCTGGTCTAACCAGGGGCACAGGTCTAACCTGCTCCACATCTGCTCTCAACTCACATGCGTTGTGTCTCTCGAGTCCTTCCTTCAGACTCCAGGTCAGCCAGGGAGTGCCTTCAGGAAAGGGGGCATTAACATTTATTGAGCACCTACCAAGTGCTAACACTGTGCCAGGACTTTCACATTATCCTCTCGTGTAACTCTTTGCAATAAGTCATTGTGGTTATGAGCATGACCCGTGATCATTGCTTGAATTGTACCAGGCACAGAGCTCAACACTTCACATGTATTGACTCCTTTTAATTTCACAAGAAACATATGAACAAGTTTTAATAATAGCCCCATTTTACAGGTGAGAAAACTGAAGCACAAAAGTGGGTTCAGTAATTTTCTCAACAGCACAGGGGAGGTGAGTCAGGACTTGCGCCTTGTACATTGGGAGGTATTATATAACATTGCAGCAGGAACATCTGCTTCGCTCATCTCCCCCTCCCCTAAGCTGCCTCCTTGTTGCTTAACAGTGACCTACCTCCAGGGTGAGAACCACAGTTAACCTCTTTTGGCTTAAGATAGCATATTTGGAATACAATCCACAGGTCTAAGGTCTGTCTGCCTCCGCTAGGAATGTGAAATGCCGGAAGTCAAGCAAAGGTTCGTAAGCTCAGATGTCAACGCTGACTTAAGTCAAAAGCATGCATTTCAAAATACTGAAGTCTCAGCCTTCAAAGTGCTTTTAACTTGAAAACGAGGCAGTCATACTGGCTTTCCATTCCCCAGGCGTAGAGAAACTTTCATAGAGTCCTTAATGGGCCGGTTCACCTGTAGGTTAGAATGGTCCGCATTGCTTTTCTCAGCATTTCACCACAGCCTTTGAGTGTCCTGCTCTGCTCCAAGTGATCCCAGGAGAATTCTGAACCTAGGTCTATATTCAAGCGGACCCAGGGGCTCTGTTCTACTTTTAGCCAGTTCTCTTTCTTTCCCATAAGTCATGTTTGTGGGCAGTCTTACCTCCTCTGACTGCTCTGGGCTATCGTCAATTCCCATGCTCAACACTGTCCAGACTTTGAACCCAGAAATGACCTCTGGGATAATGGAATGTAGGTAATGGAATGTACCAAACAGCCCAGTATTTCATCACATGTCACAAAAGTAGAAAGAAGCACAAGTAAACGATGTATCACGGATGAGTCATCCATTAGAGATCCACCCCAAATGACATTTCCCTCTGCATAGAGTGCCTTTTCCACTTTCCTCCCATCATCATCTCACTCATCCTTCAAGAGATGCAGCTCAAATGCTCCCACCTCTGGGAAAACTTTCCCGCACACCCACTGAATTAATTGTTCCTGCTCCTGGATTCTCATAGCACTTTGTACTGACAGCAACGCTAGCACCTACTGTACCTAAATGACCTACGTAGGTCTGTCTCCTCCACCAAACTGAGCTGAGAGCTGACACCATGTTTGCTTGTCTCTGGAGTCCCACTGCCTACCAGTATCTGGAGTTGAGTAGTTAGTGAAGACCTTTGTGAGAGGAGGGGGAAAATAGGGAAAGGAAGGGAGGGGGAAGGAAGGATACACGGGGAAAGGCAAGGGAATGTTGAAATTTTCCTCAAGAAACAGATGGCAAGATGGACATTGTATTCACATGCAAGAGCTGCCACCACAAATTACCACAAACTTGGTAGCTTACAAAACAGAAATTTATTCTTTCCCAGTTGTAGAGGCCAAAACTCCGAAAGCAAGGTGATGACAAGGCCACACTCCCTCCAAAGGCTCTAGGGGAGAATCCCTTCTTGCCTCTTCCAGCCTCTAGTGGCTCCTAGCATTCCTTGGCTTGTGGCCTCATAACTCCAATCTCTGCCTCTATCTTCACACGACTTTCTTCCTGTTTGTGCCACAGCTCCTTCTCCTTTTGCTTAAAAGGACATCAGTCATTGGATATAGGGCCCACCCTAAATCCAGAATGATCTTATCTCAAAATCCTTGACTTAATTCATCTGCAAAAATTCTATTTCCAAATAAGGTTACATTCATAGGTACCAGCGTTTAGGATTTGGACATATCTTTTGGGGGGACACAATTCAACCCACCACCTTGAAAATATAATCTTCAACACCCTCTATTCCCCCTCACCATGCAGGATGCGGCCACGGGTAGCCTAAGGCTGCCACAGAGGGGAGCTGGCTGCCCTAGCCCTGCCTGCCCTATGGCCCTGCGCTGAGGAGGTCATTATCTCAGTACCCCTGTGACCCCTTCTTAGCAGCTGCAGCCCACCATCAATTCTTTGTAAACACATGAAAGTCACAAAACTTGGGGTCACCACCTCTCATACTATCTGCAGTTGACAGGAGGCTCAAAAGCTGTGTTTCCCTTCCAGGAATGCCTTTCTTCTTTTTCAGCATCCACCCCCCCACCAGAATTTTTTGCTCTCTTCTCTTGGCATCTTAAAGGGTGAGACAAACAAGCCAGTCTCCTCCTTTGACTGTGAATCCAGAAGGGGTCAGGAGCCAACCCCCTTTTCCCTGTGACCTTTCTCCTCCCCAGTGGCATGGATCGTATCTTTGTGGTTGCAAGTCCAGTTTCAAGTTTGCACTTCATCTTCTTGCATTAAGCCAGCTGGGTTTCTAATTACATGCAGGGCATACCCCAAACCATACAAATGATGGTGTCCTTTATTCGTTCACCTCTG
Organism: Rhinolophus hipposideros; assembly: GCF_964194185.1. Classification (NCBI taxonomy): domain Eukaryota; kingdom Metazoa; phylum Chordata; class Mammalia; order Chiroptera; family Rhinolophidae; genus Rhinolophus; species Rhinolophus hipposideros. The sequence goes on along the minus strand of NC_138049.1, from coordinate 63,263,312 downwards.
TGGGTATGGGGTGGAGGCTTTTATTAACTAGCTGTTCTGTGGATTTTTTTTGCCTGAGTTCTTGAGAGGAGGAAGGTACAATTTTCCTTTATATGGAACAGTTCTAACCAGCCCCAATATGGGATTCAGGAAAAAGCCATTCCTAGATAGAATTCACTTCACATCTCTATTTTGTATTCTGACAGTGATTGGAGTATAATCTGTCCTTCCTGAAACACTCTAATCAACTAACTTGGCCAAGTTCTTTCCTAAACAAACCCTGTGCAGCTTCAAGTTTCTTTTCTGCAAGAAATACCAAATTAGCTGCTTTGTGAATTGCTGGCGAGCCCTGAGACCTTTATTTCATTATTAGACACTCCCTGGCCTACGGGAAGCACTGCCTAGAATATCTAAAACTGTCTATTGTTGAAGTTCATTTCATTTCCTCTCTGTGCCTGCCTGCTTCCGTTGGTGATCTTGAACACGGGCTGTATATCAAAATGTTACCAGAGGGGGGAAAATACAAGAATAAGATGATTATGATGGCAAAAGAATCTAATTCATTTAAAGTACCCACATTTATTTTCAGATTTAATCATTCATTCTTTCATCTGTGCAAGGATGATAATCAATGTTGGCTGATCTTAAAGGTAATCAGTTAAATTTTCTATAAATATGTTCTCAAACGCTCTATAAAATACATGTGGCTTAGCTTGCCATATTCAAATGGGAAGGTTATTTTTATAAAAAGCAACTTTTTGCAAAGGATATTCAAACTCTCATTTACAGAGCTGGAGAGGTAATTTGGGTGGGTAGAGTTAGTCTGTCCTTGCTGGGCTCACATTTCTGCAAGGACCCTGACAACCCTGTGAATTTGACAGGGCTCATTTGCAGCTTCAAAGACAAGAACCATTTAAATTCACATCCTTTGTAATAGTTAGATATACAAAATTGTGGTGATGCTGACATTTTGCCCCTTAACTCAGCTGTGAGTCAGAGCACAAACTATCACGGTGCCAAAATTTTCAAAGGGTGACTTTAATGTTGTTGGCTGAATTAAAACAGACCATATATATGCTGGTCCTATGTCCCGTCTAGGGTGACTATATAATTTATCATCTAAACAGGGACACTTCTAAGAGGGAAAGGGGCTATACTTTCAATAATTTACAGGACAAAAAGGCATAAACCAGGACTATCCTAGGCAAACTGGAAAGTCAATCCTTCTCTTCCTTCTCCCTAGGTCTCCATCTCATCCCCACCTCACCCCTGGACACTGACCCTTCATTCCCCACAAATAAGCTTGTGGATAGCAGCGGTTATGGGGGTGGGAAGGGGATGTTGATGGCAGCCGTCTCCACAGCACCTCCCCTCAATTTCACATTCAGATTCTGCCATTGTCAATATATGAGACCACATGGAAATAGGTGAATAGTGGCCACAGTAGGAATGTGTGTGGGAAACTCTTCTCTGTCCTCAATCTACTCTTCAATTGCCAACACCTGCCTCATTGCATGACTACCCACTTTACTGCCACCAGTTCCTTCAACCCATTTATACCATGGAACCAGAAGCACCCAAACTTGAACTAGGCAAACAATACTTAACAACGCTTTGGTTAACCAACATTTAGCTTTGATGACAGAAATAGATTTAGAATCATAGATTTGGGAGAATCCTGGAAAACATGGCTGCTCCACCCACTGTTTTAAAGAAAATGGTTTCAGTCACATAATTTTGTCAAAATTTGTCTAAAGATGGAGCTTCCAAAGCCTATTTCTACAAGCTTATTCTCATATTTGCCAACATAAGCAACCAAAAACTCCTGTTTCACGTGCTCAGAAGTTTAGTATTTATCTCCTCCTTTACCGATGTAGAGCACCCTCTGTAGCACAACCCCTGCTCTGCTCTTTTCTTTGTAGCCTTTAACTGTCTTTCTTGTTCCAAGCAGTTTCATAATCAGTTTTGGTTACATAGACTATCGGAGAGATGATTTAGGAAGTATAGTTTTTCTATATGATATTTCTAGATACTGGAAATCTGACTGATAATGACAACATAATCATTCATGGCTTTCCACAGGGACACCTAAATGCTACACTGTGTCACTTGGCCATAGATACCACTTCACCACTTATTTTTAAGTATGAGTTTCACATCTAGAGAGTTCAAGGCTATCACATGTGGTGGGGGGAGGGTGGTTCTCACTTAGTCTTTGGCTTCTAACTTCTCCACTAGTGTATCAAGGACATTACGTCTCTCTGCCTTAATTAAACCAATTAATAGGAAAGACATCTGAAAGTGAGTTATAGATAGAAGAGATCTGTAAGAACCAAGGATATGCAATGCCTTGCTCTTACTGAATACTCAGCATATTTGCTGAATTAAGTATGCCCAATTTCAAATCTAAAGTGTCCTTTGTAAAAAATATCCAGACATGTTTGTAAGGTCTCCAGTGAAGAATCTTCTGTCACTCACCCTGAAAGATAACCAGGTATATTTCATCATTAGGAAAGTTTTGCTATGGGACACTCTTACGAGATACGTTGGCTACAGCTCTTGGCTGGGGCTTTCATGGATCTGAGTTACATCCTGATGGTGTTCAGCCCTGTGACCTTAAAAAAAACACTGCACCTCTCTGAGTCTGGTGTCCTCATTCCTAAAACACAGAATGTAAACTAGAGCCGTACTCTAACCTCTCAGTTTATAAGTTCCATTATTCTATTCATCTATTTTGGTAAATAATGTACTTTTTAAAATTTTCTTTAAAAAAAATTGTTCTACATGTGAAACATTTAAAAAATACGGAAAATTACAAACAATATAATAAGTATTTATCATCCACCAATATATAACTAATCTTAAAATTTTGCCATATTTTCTTGAAAGTTTATCTTTTAATTAAAATGAAATAAAACAAGAAAAATACATTTGAAGCCCTGTTTGAAGACTTCCCTGATTTTTGTCCACTCCGTCTCCTAAGAGCTTAATACTACCCTAAGGCAAGCATGCTTTTTGTTTCCATTTTTGTTTTTATACTTTCATAATATGTGCAGACATCGATAAATTATAATTAGTATGCTTTGTGTATTTTTAAATTTTATATAAATAATGCTGGTTTACACTGTTAAATCCCGTTTTCTTCTCACCTTAACTCTGAGAGGTTTAGGATTAACACTATCATTGAATCAAACTGTTGGATTTCTGTTGAGAGTTTATCTCACATATCAAATCCCTTGTCTTATTAATCATTTCTGTTTTTCTCTTGGGAGTACATTCTGACTTATATTCAACTTCATTTAACTGTTTGTTTTCCTTGTCACGATCTAAAAGTGTGCGTTCTTGAAAGGGAAAGGAAAATTCTCATTCAAAATTCCAGAACTTACATATTAAATGAGAGCAACAGTTACAGAAAATTATACCATTTTGTAGTGCAGTTTTTCTAAAGAATCTTTGACAACTTCTAGTTCACTTGTCCTATGGAGAAACAATTTCTACAGGGTGTAGAATAAAGAGTAATGGCTTCATTTCATTAAAACCGATTATAACCAGTGTAATCATTATAACCAGTGTCCTGGGGAGGCTCACAGAAAGGCTTGCTAAACACTTGGGTGGGCTGGTAAATGTTTAATTCATCAACATTGTTTCTCTTACAAGGGAAGCATCAGGGAAACCACTGTCTTATAGAGTGCCATAGAAAATACCAGCATGTTATAAAAGTTCTGTGGCCGGCCTGGTGGCTCTGGTGGTTGTAGCACAGTGCTCCTAGTGGAGGTCACTGGTTCGATTCCCACTTGGGCCAGTGAGCTGTGCCCTCTACAGCTAAGATTGTGAGCAATGGCTCTCCCTGGAGCTGGGCTGCCATGAGTAGCTGGAGGTCGCCGGGTGCTGCTGTGGGCTGCTGTGGGCTACCATGTGCTGCTAGGAGCAGACGGTGGCCAGAGTAAGTGGCCGGCAGCTGGCGAGAGCTGCCGTGAGCTGCCGACAGACGACTGGTGACCGACTGCCTCAGCCAGGGGGGAGCGCAACGCTCACAATACCATCATGGGTCAGGGAGCTCTGTCCTACACAACTAGACTGAGAAACAATGGCTTGAAACGGAGTGGGGCGGGGAGGCAGAAGAAGTGGGGAAAATTTTCTGTGATAATAGTGATGACAATCACTCTTCTGGATATAAGGCACTGGGAAAGGACTGAAACAAATCAAAATAAATGTTAACCTTTATTTGGACTAAAATCACATACCCCATAATTATCAGATCAAAAGAAAATTAAAGTCAGCATTATAAAATCCCCTTCACCTAAAAATGGGTGAGGGTGATAATGACCATTTACTTTGGAACATCTCACATTTATATAGGAGTACAAACCAATATTGCAACATCCAGTGGAAACTATAACTTCCTGCATTTTCTAAATGTTGCTGCTGAAGAGTACTGAGCGTCTGCACCATTTGATGAAGCTATGTAAGTCAATGAATGGTCAAGCTAAGATTTGAACTCTAATGGAGAGACTAACATTCAAAGACGATCGTGCTGTTAGGCAACAGAAAACATTTCTAAAGCAAATGAATTGCTATGCATCTGAAATAATGAGCAAATTAATTCCCCATTTGGGGGACATCTGCCAGATTGGTAGATATCCACCTGGGAAAATGGTCTTTTTCTGAGGTCCTAAGAGACTGGAGGCCAATGAGAACACTCAGATTAGGATCCAACGGAGTGTGTCAGACTGAAGCATCTAGTTGTGATGTTAAACTATGTGTCATCCCACATCTGAGACTCCAAAATCAAAATTCAAAAGGAAAAGCTTCTTTGAACACCTTTCTAGCTTACTATGAGAGTATGACAAAATGCCCAAGGAAATCAGATGTGATGAAGAGAATTTCTTAAGCATGAAAAAAGAGCAGTCTTTACACTGAGGCACTATTACTGATACCTAGAAAACAAAAAAGTGCAACATCAAAGCAGACGTTGTTGTATTTCCCTCCTACTTTTCCAAGTTTTCATTCATTCATTACTGCACAAAACAAGCATTTCACAGTTATTCTTAACTGTTAGAAAAACTCTCTCTTAAATGTTTAAATATTGTATTGATTTAATCTCTTTCTACCATGACCCTAATAATAGCTAATATTAATTGAGTAATTCTTCATGTAAAATGCCATGCTAAGCACTTTACATGTGGTTTTTCATGTTCTTTTTGTAATAACCAGTATAAAGAAGCATTTGGGGGAGGGCAGAGGGATAATCCAATGAAAATGATCTAAACAAAGGGGTATAAAGCAAAAAGACTACTTAACAAAAAGTCCAAGCCTGGCTTTAGGTATCGGTTGATGCAGGGCTCAATGGCAGGACCCTCTCGCACCATTCCCCTGCTCCATTTTCTCGGATTAGCTCTATTCTCCACTTGGCTGGTGTCTTATAATTTCTAGATGGTGGCCAATAGCTTCAAACCTTACTTCCTCTCAAATCAGGTCCATTGGAGAAAGTGTCTGCCTCTATTCCAGCATTCTCAGCAGATGTCTCTGGTTCTGAGTGGGTCACGTGCTGATGATCCCGGCACCAATCACTGGACCAAAGAATGTAGTATGCCATCGCTCAGGCCCAGGCCCCAAGATACATCTCTGAGTGGTAAAGTGAGGTCCCACTGAGAGTATGTAGGCGGAGAGCAAGGAAAGGAGTGACTCATAGAGGGAAATTCCGGAAGAAAGGTAAGTGGATGCTGGAGAAATATCTGACACCAAATTTATAAGATAGGACAGAAAGGTCGAAATTATTCTGGGTGAGGGAAACAGCATGATGCAAAAATATGGAGGGACGTAAACCTGGTTTCCATATGAGGAAACAGAGGTCATTACATCTGCAGAACAGTGGAACTGCTTCCACTGCTCTGCTGAGCAGTGGAAGGCAACAGTGGGATGGCAGGATACATTCAAAGGATGAAAGGCTTTCAATTAGACCTGGATGTTTAGACTCGATTCAATAGGCAGTAGATTCATTGTATAGACTTGGAGAAATAAGATGAAAAATAACTGTGAAGAAACGGGCTTTCTGGAATGTTAAAAAGTTTGGAGACAGAGATGTGAATCAGAGACACCTGGGCAAACTGTGCTTTCCTTAATGCCCCACCTCTGAAGTCGTGGCCTTATTGATGTTGCTTAGCTTAAGAACAAAGAGAACTTAGGCATGTTTACAAATATTCCCTTAAATGGAAGCATATAAACTATTAGTGTGAATTTTCAGGAATGTTGATATAATCCTTGAGATTAAAAGGACAAGGTTTTAGCAAGAATTGTGCTTTCATGACCTAACAAGAATGAGTCAGTATGGCTGGCACATCCAGGGCCCTGTTAAGGGTTTCAGGGGCCAAGAGAAGCTCACCAAGATAGGTTCTGTGTGCTCCTCCCTGCATCATCTCCCTGATTGCAAAAAGATTGTCTATCTTTGGCTATTTAATAGAGGAACTTAATATAATGTTACACCTGAGGGTAGTGCAGGGGAGTCTGTGGCATGGAGATGTATGTCTATGTGAAGAAAGCCTTTTCCCCACAATCCATACCCAGACAGCAATATCACAGTCAGTATCAAAAGTAGGATGGACACAAAGACTCTTCCGTTACCACGTTGGATTCCGGAAGGGATGTTGAGAGGTTGAAGGAAAGAAATATGAGCAGAAAATACCTGGATACAGACTCAATAGTCCTTAACGTAAGAATGAAATTTTTGAGGCATATTTTGAGGGAGAGAGTTCTATTAGTGGAATTCATCTGTTTCTTTCCAACAGGTCAGCCCCAGTGGATAATTTCAAATCACTTCTCAGGGTAAGATGTCCCAGGGCCTCATTCTCTGGCTTCCCATAAATATGCCAGTCATGGCACTGGGGACGATTGGATTATCTCCAAAGGTGAGGGAAGGTTATGAGCTGGAAGGGTTTCTCTTCTCTATCATCTGTGACCATAACATGAAGGATCCCCTGAGTTTCCACCAAGCAGAAATTAGAAATTTGCTGAGTTTTTGGATTTATGAAGGGTGAGCATGGACCTGAGAGGTACTTTAACTCTTGCTCACTTAACGGCTACCATGGGAAGTGTGAGAAAACAAGGAGGGATTAAGTTGATTCACAAGATTTTAAACATCTTACTGACCTTTCAAAACAAAAAAACAAAAAAAAATCATGGCCACGGAGACTTCTGGTTCTGATTTTAAAATCTTGACTATAAGGAATTGTTTCTAAAATTGTGTGCACATAGTTCCCCTGCAATGCAAATCTGACCTTGAGGCAGATTGTCACAAATGTCTTGGGAATTAATTGGGTTAAATTTTGTATTCTGAAGTTTCACATTTTTCTTAAATAAGAACATAGCATTTTTGTTAGTAAAAAGGTAAGCAATTGCTTTTAGAAACTTCCACTTAAAACAAGTATGCATATGTAACCTGACACAGTAGCATATTTGCATGACTGGGCTAAATGCAGGAGAAAAGGAGTAGAAGGCATCATTTTTAGGATGTTCATGGTTTCCAAGAATACTGAATTAAAATGGTCTCAAGACAATTTGGCTTAAGCACTAGGTATCTAACTTTTGTGTTTTAGACATGATTCTGTTTGAAGCATAAATGAACTTGCTGGATCAGAGCTAATTGGGGATAAAGAGAAGCTGGCAACACACCTAGCATCTCCAAAGCAAGAAATCTTAGGAAAGGAAGTTCTTCCTTTCTTTTGAGTCACCTTAAAATCTTGGCTTGGGGTCACAATTTCTTTGGTAGCTAAGGAGGGTGATTAGACAGCTGTACCTCCCTCCTTTCTTCATTAAAATGTAGGGAAATGCTGTGGAAGATGAATATTGTAGAAGTTGGGGGGATTGTGAAATGGATATGATTGAACAGAGGGTATAGTACTGAGGACTGGAAGAAAAAAATCATCAGGGTTTTTATTAGAAAATAAGTCCTTTCTGGAGAGAATAACCAAAGCAAGTTGAAGAAATAGACAGATAACCACGGGAGAAATAGTGCACGTTTATATTTTACTTGGAACATTAGCCCAAGGGACAGAGCCAGACAGATAGGGCAAGCAGGAGAGGAGTGGGTAGGGAAAGCCCCTGGCCCCCACCCCCAGTAGAACCAAGCCTCCATATCCATCCAACTTCCCCATGCTAGAAAAATTGGGCTGAAGGCCCATGCCCAGCCAGACCTACCCAAGATAAATGAACCAAGCAGTGAGATGAGGGGATGTTCACTGAGACTTAACAAGAAGTAGGAGACAAAGAACTCCCCAAAAGAAAAGAGTGTGTAGAAGAAAGCTTCAGGCTTCAGCGGTATTGCCCTTAGACCTGAGATGAGATCCCTGAGCCCCGCACTTTAGAGGGCCCTGTATGTTGGTTCACCAAGGTATTGTCAGATACACGCTGTCTGATAACAGGAAATGCAAATTTACATTTATTTATATATTTATCTGACTCACTGCCCAGGATCAGGGAGTGCACTTGAGCCAAATAGAGTTGTAATCAAGTCCTCAGACCAAACTATTAAAACACTCAGACAAAAAGGAATATGGTCAGAGTCAGAGGGTAGCCCACTCCATGACCCCAAAAGGCTAGAGGCAGAAAGACTCTGTAGAACACAACGGCCTTCAAGAAATTATGTGACTAGTTCTCAAATGGGAAGGCATGGTTGCTTGGGTACCACGTTCTGCTATGGTGATGTAAGCTCAGGTCTGAGTACTGTGCAGCCGCAAGAACTTGGGACAGCGGTGAAGGGGACCTGGGTGTGTGAAAAGTGTTGACAACCGCTGTGTGCCCTCTAAGGAAATATGGGTCCACAGGAAACCACCCAGAGATAGGCCATCTCTTCCCGCCCTGGATGTCTCCCTCACATCTCCTAAGGCTTTATATTGTTGGCTGATCCAACCAGGAATGTAACGTCACTGTGAATGTGAGTGAGGAAGAGGGGAGTAAGGGATGATGTCCTTTGCCAATCTCTGACCCACTGGACAGACTGCATACCCTATCTTGAAAAACAAAAGTTTACCTAAACCAAACAAGCAGGAGTATAATTTCTGGAACAAGAAGACAGAAATCTCTGGATTTTATCCTTTATTCATTTCAAACATAACGTTGCTTACCTCTGCCTAAAGTGCTTCTGTTTCTTTGACTGAAAAATAGAGTTTAACTATTACAAGTACTTTTTGCTTACATTTCTCAGGAGGCTATGAAATTTAACTAGAAGACATTTATGATCTCTGATAAAAGGTACTCATTAAGTATAATTGTTATCATTACCTGAATCTATTTTTACTTTCCTAATTTACATATATATATATGGCATGATATGGTCCACATGAGCTCCAGCGCTAGCATTCTTACCCATTTGCCCACATTGTTCTGTGCAGTCCTGGACTAGAATGTGGGTAAGAATCTCAAAGCCTTGGGTCCCTGGACTGGGCCTCATGGCAACCCCAGATCTCATGCTCCTGTGGGTGGCACTTTCTGGCAAGCATAAAATTTCATTCCAAAACAAATGTGCCAATAGTTGGCTTGCTGTGGGTGCAATTGGTCACTTTTCCAGAAAGAGGAGCAAAGGGCTAATTGTTCTGCAAGTGGACAATTGCTGCTGTAATTATTAGTCCCTGTAATTTTTCATCCGTACATAATTGCATATTCGGATGAGGAGTGCTTGGGCTGTCTCCTTGCAATTCCACCCATGAGGCTTCTCATTGTTATGCTTAGGTTTTTTTCCACTAGTATCGGTCACAGTTGGTTGTGCTTTTCCATGATTGTCCTTTTTCACTCCGTAAAATATAAATGCAAAAGCAGTTTTTAAAAAGTTTTCCAGAACAATTTAAATACTGAATCAGCCCTCTAGTCACTGGGTTTGTGTTAAATGTAACTTGAGTACTTACAAAGCCAACTTTCTGGCTGAAGGCTATAGAATCATAGAAAAGAATGAAACTGGAAATGTTCCCAATGCCCCCAACCCCCATCCCCTCAGCTCTCATTATCTGCTCTCCTCACGGTCTCTGCTCTTCTCAACATCTCCAAGAATAGGAATTTCGTGACCTCTCTTGGAAACTTCATTTCAGTGTTTTGTCTCTAACTTGAACGTGTCTGAGGCTTTGTTCCCAAACTCAACTCAGGAGTTCCAGGACTATCATGGCAGCAGTAAATTAATTGTTAGTTTCTTTGGGCAAGGGGGAGCCAAATTTGTTATACCTAGGTTTGTAGCCAGAAACCATCTTGAGAGGTAAACTAATCTGTTTTAGGTTTTTGTCTTGCGGGGTATCAGGTGGGACGGCCTGTGGGGTCTCAGCTCCCGCTCCCCACATAAGAATGCAGGATGTGGCTAGGCCAAAAAGGAACACCCACGGAGCCATAGATAGGGTGCTCATACCACTATAGTCTCGCTGGCGTCTGGGTTAGAGACACAACAGAAGCCACACAATCCACAACCTGCTGTTCGCTTCTCTGCCAACCAACCAACCCCTTGCTAACTGCACTCCGCCGTGCTAACTGCAATCTGCACTTGCCAGCCACCATCTTCTTGCTAGCCCCCATTTGCTGCTAGCGTAGCCACAGCAGTTATATTAGTGGCCAATGGCTCACTGGTTACAGCTGACGGCCAACCAGCCACAGCTGATGGCCATCCGATCACAGTTAATGGCCATTTACTACCTGAGCCAGCACCTTTCTGCGTGAGGCCGAGAGCCTGGAAACTGCACTCCTGGCTCTGTCCCCACAGTTTTCATGTGAAGTTTTCTATAAAATACTTTTGGAAGAGCTGATTTTTCTCAGGAGGCATTTGGCCAAAATCTACCAGGCTTCGTTTCACCTACAGACCCACTCAGCTCAGGCTAGAAATGAGCTGAGTGACAGTAGAAGCTAAGGAGCAGTCTCGCTTCCTTCCAATTTGCAAAGCTGCTTGAGAACTCGTACCGAAGTGCACCCCCCTCCCCACTGTTCCTGGAGCATGGCTGTCTATCCCAGACAGACAAGCTTCCCCTGGTGCTGCAGGCTTCTCTTCAGATGGAAACTCTGAATACTCAGAAAACTCCTTTTAGCTCTGTGAGCTCTCATAATGCAAGAAGTCACAAAGCTTGGTAATGCTGGGAAAGGCAAAACTGATTTAAAGGATTTGGGGAGAATCGTGTCATTAGGCACTGCCTTGATTTTTTGTTTTTTTCTTGTTCTTTTACTGGGTCCAAGTAAAAGTGCAACTCACTAAAAGTTATAATATCTACCTGCTGAAGCTGAGCAATAGGCTCAGGTGCACTTACTTGCTGTTCATGGTAAATCTGCCTGTACACAAGCAGCAACATGCCTGCGGGTCCCCCTGGCAGCCTCCAAATAACATTCAGCGGCTCCCGCCCTCATCACCCCTAAGAGCTGTGACCCAAGCCCCGAGCCCTCCACCTAATAATGTAAATAACCACTGCCGGAGTCACGCATTGCATTTCCAGTGCCAAACCCCCCCTTTCTTTCTGCTGAAAGTGAATAGGATCCTAAATGCGCCGCGTTTGCTTTTATGAAGACGCATTTGCCAGTCGGCCTCAATGCAAGCCCGGGTGCTCCAGCAGCATTAATAAAAGGGGTGGTAATCTGAAGAGCCTTATTTTTGTCCCTCATGTTCACCCCCAAAAGGAAATGTGCTTCTTGCTAATAATAGAGGATGTGACCAAAAACAGTGACCATATTTATCTGTTCCTAGTTCATTTGCCAAGTCTGACATTTCCTCTCAGAGCTCTCGTAGAGAGGCCAGAACAATTCACCTCCTTCTCACTTCCCCTGCCAAACTTCAGCTGAAGAGCAGCCCCTCCTCCCTCGACACACAAACCAAGTTAACACACAATAATAATAAGCGCTAACGGTGACTGAGCTAGGTACTAGGCACACTTTGGCTCTTTACACATGTTAACTCATTTCATCCTCGTAACAGTCCTCTGAGGTGGCCCCATGAGGATCCCCATTTACCATCATGGAAACAAAGATAGAGAGACATGAAGTAACTTGCCCAAGATGACACAGCTGGTTACTGATGCTGTCCTGGAGATACTGCTCTTGACCAGTGATGCCATCTCTGTGTCAGTGCTGTTTTGTGTTTTACGACAATGTAGATGGATTCATTGCCCTCCAACTGGTGTCAAGAGTGTGGGGCAGAAGAGAAAGGCCATATTGACTCCCCCCATTCCTTAAAACCATGGCTCCCCATATGCCTCCTGCTGTCACTTAGCTCATTTGTGGTTTGGCTGAATTTCTGACTTCTAAATCAGATGTGCTAAAAAGAAATCTTGGGCCCTGGTCCAATACAGCTTCCTCTATATTCACTTAGAAGTCTCTAAGTAAGTTTACGATAGAGCACATGCGTTAGACAGACAAGCTCATTATCAGATTATGTGTCTAAAGAAATAACAAGCCACACACGAGAGCCAGTCACATCACATTTATAACCATCAGGCATTTGTCAACGAGAGTCACCCACCTTCAGTGCTCACTGGTAATTTTTCATGAATTGTGCCACGCTGGCAAACAAGGCAGCTACAGTTAAGCCTGTCGTCACGTGCTTGTTGCCTGCGATTTGGCCCATGTAATAAGTGACCTTGTTTGTTAATCTGTATATAAATATCTTCATCATTTTAAAGTAAGTTTTCGGAAGCCATTAGGCTTTGTAATAATTTGATAGGCACTTGTTTGTTGGCAGTTTTTTGTGTTTTACACATAAGCTGATTTAAAAATTTTTTTCTTTATTCTGATAAAACTCTTATGCCTTCATTTTTTAATGCCTTCAGCAAGTTCTACAGTTAAGTAGATGAAAATAGAATTTGGCACCAAGCAATATTCTGTAACATCAAATTACTTCCCTCATGGGGGAAAAAAGTTATAGGCAACTTTCTTCTACACTCAGTTTAACCAACTGAAGCTCAAAAAAATGCACAGAGGGATCTAGATTTGTGGTCCACGTATTTTCCTGGGTGGGTGTCCAAGTTGTGGTCCTTTTCCTCCTCCTGAAGTCAGTAAACCCACTGCCCTGGCTGATGTCCACCCAACTCATCCACTCCCAGCTTAAAATCTGATCAAGAGGAGAGACAGGCTCAGGAAGACCTTCTCCCTAACTGGTGAACAGCTTCACGCTGGGTCTAATTAATAGTGGTTTTAAACTTTTTAATAATGAGTTGCTTAGTCTGTCATACTTTTTAGTCCACAGAAGGTTTTCCTCCTTATAAGAAGCTTGTAAACATATGCAAAACATCGTTCTGGTTCCCCAGCCGATAACCTTCCAAGTTTTCTTCTCATAACTAATACTGTGTCTCTTCAGGGTAATTAACTTAAGGTGAAACCAGCAATCAGTCTTTATAGCATAATTTTCACTGGTTTACAACAACAACAAAAAGAAGAAGAGAAAGAGGAAGGAGAAGGAGAAGGAGGAGGAGAAGGAGGAGCAGGAGGAGGAGGAGGAGGAGGAGGAGGAGGAGGAGGAGGAGGAGGAGGAGGAGGAGGAGAAGGAGAAGGAGAAGGAGAAGGAGAAGGAGAAGGAGAAGGAGAAGGAGAAGGAGAAGGAGAAGGAGAAGGAGAAGGAGAAGGAGAAGAATCTAACATCTGGTCAATGGCTCAAACACTTCCCTCGCCAGGAAAGTTTTCAACAGGTGCTACCATTCTGGGGGTGGGGCATGGAAGGATGGGCAGGTAGAGGAGGGGGCTAGAGATAGAGATTTTTGAGCATTGAACCCTGTTTTCATTCTCTTTGGCTTTCCTCTAGGTCCTGAAATGACTGTGCTTAACCAGAGAACTAGAGACCACTTTTTCTCCACTCCAAGCAAAAGAAAGCACAAAGCCCAGGTTTATCAAAAAGACAGTTTCCAGCAGTACTTTAAATAAGTGTTAACCTTTCTGTGAAGAATTAAAAATTACATTGGAACATAAACGTCAGCCGAGGACATGTGCGACTTGAGCTGAACTTACGTAATGTTTCCAATAATAAGTGTGTCTATGTAAGATGTCAGTTAGAAGTTCAAAACCTTGATATGTGGGTGCTGTCAAAGAGAATTGTTAGAGCCATATGTTGGGGTCTTCAAGGAGAATTTTCAAAAAGGTGACAGATTTTGACCAGAATTGAAGGTTACTTTTGGCCTGAAGATGAGTTTTCTTTCCATTCTCCTGGGCCTCCCAAGTGCTTGGGAAAAATCTTAATAATACCAGACGTGTTTCCAAGTCAGACTCAGTCCATTTTAGAGTCAAGATCTCTAGTTTTCCTTTTCCTTAACAAGTGGACGGAGAGCCCCTGATTGACACCCGTTCCCCTGAGAGCGATGTTATTGCTGGTTCTATTTTCCCAGATGCCTTTCATGGTGAGAAATGGTTTTCCCTCCATTTGGCTGACAGATGCCATAAACTGCATATTCGTTTGTCAGCCCTAAAGTCAGGGCATCAATAACTTCTGTGGGGACACAGTTGATAATCATTTCTTGGCATACAATTGTCTTTTAGGGAATTACATACATGTGAAACTCTCCACATTGTCAAGAGCATTACTCAAGACTGCTTCGCCCATTGTGACAGCCCACGATGGTGGACACCGTGCGCACCCGAAGACGAGAAGAATTGTTTTCAGGCCTGTGCTTCCCTCCACCTGTCTCTTTCCTCTTCATTCTAGGGCACAAACTCGGCTCTTGCAAAACTCCTGTTGGCCATACTCTTAATTCCGCATAGGACTGAGAGTCCTGGGAGCAAGACCTGCCTTACAGGGCGGGCTTTCACGTCTCACTCTGAAATCTGAGGGATCCGGGGAATAAATAATTAATCTTGCTCTAATACTATCTCTTTTACAGAGATGTCCTGACAATAGCCATGTTCACTATGTTTGTTAATCAACAGTAGCAGGAAGAACTCGGGAGGGGAGAGGGAAGGCCCAGCATGACTCTAGAATATCATTTCACACTGTGAACCACAGGCCATGTTGGAAATTATTTTGTTGTTGTTTGTTCATTTATTTTGTTCTAAGTGAGATTGTATGGTATTTGTCTTTCTCAGTCTGACTTATTTCACTTGGCATAATACCCAATAGGTGAGAAAGTGTTTTAACAAAGGATATAAATGGATTTCGAGGGTTTCTGAACTGGAAATTGCTGAAAGAGTCCATTTAGCCCAGTCGAAGTTTCAAGCAGGACCACGTCCTGGCTGGTCAAGGGAGATGCCTGCCCTTCTAGGCATTCTCTCAGTGAAGACCTCAGGTTTCTCATTATCCAGAAAGAAATCTCTTTCCTGTGGGTTAAAACTCTCTCTCTGGTTGCAATCGACACCCTTCACTTGAATGGTTTGTTCCTTTCCCTGTGCCCTCCGCGACCTGCGGGGCCGGTCCCCTTCTCCCCTACCAGATCACAAGTATTCACAAGTACTTAGGGAGCACTCTGCATGCTGGGGCTCTCTGTAAGTACTATGAAGATCACTCAAATGCCAGCCTTGCCCTTTGAAAACTTATAAACTGAAATTTAAGATTCCATGAGTTGACAAAACCCAGGAGCAGACACGCAAAGCCTTGCAATGGTTCTCCATTTTATCCTCAATAAAAGCAAAAGTCCATATAATAGTCTCTGAGCCCTGCCTAATCTGCACTCCACCCCGCCATTAACACACACACACACACACACACACTATGACCTTCTCTCTCTCCAAACTTCTTTCCTTCCCTCTCCTCACTCACCGGGCTATCGCCACATCACCCATCCACTTCTGACCAATTCCCACCTAGAGGCTTTTGCACTTAGATGTCCACTTGGCTCACTCTTCCACTACCTTCGGGGTTTTGTTCAAGTGTCACCTTTTCACTGATGCCCAGCCGGACCACCTTATATTATACTGCAGCCTCACTCCACTCTACCGCCAGCCTCCTGACCCCCTGACCCTGCTGCATGATTTTTTTTCTATATTAACCACTTTCTAACATGCCATGTTATTTACTTAGTTATTATGTTTATTCATAACCAGTGCCTCCCCCAGCTAGAATACCGGCCTTGGGGGCAGAATTTTTGTTTGCTTTGTTCATTGCTGTATCCCAACACCTAGAGAGATGCGTGGCACATAGGTGCTCAACACATATTTGCTGAATGTGAAGAGCACATCAGAACAATAATGGGCTTCCCAGGCTCCAGCAGAGGAATGAGAGAAGAAGATGGGTGCAGGGAGAGGACCCTCACCGTCCTGTTTGCTGGGGTGGTGGGAGCAGTCAGCCATGGAGCAGGAGAGCGCTGGGCAGCCTTTCCAGGGAGCCTGGACCTTCTTGCCAGCTCAACCGCTGCTGTCTCTCAGCTCTTCACAGTGCTGTTTGCATAACAACGTGCCCCAGCCTTACTTATGGGCTCCACCCAATGTATGGCCACTAAGCTTTCTAAACATAAATAAAATTATTCACTCTACACATATTCATGGAGCTCCTACTGTGTGCCAGGAATGTTCTAGGTGCTGGGCATATAGCAATGAACTAAGCTGACAAGGCTCTCTGCCCTTGGGAAGGTTACAGTTTAAAGGGTGTTAGAGAGTGTGCTCGCTTCGGCAGCACATATAATAAAGGGTGTTAGAGAGAGAGAAAGATGGAAGGAAGGAAGGAAGGAAGGAAGGAAGGAAGGAAGGAAGGAAGGAAGGAAGGAAGGAAGGAAGGAAGGAAGGGAGACATGGGTGGAAAGAAGGAAGGATGGGTGAATGGGAAGACAGATGACAGATGGACAGAGAGACAGATAAACGTCACCCTCTCCACAGCCTCTGTGGCTCTAGCTTAGTGTCTGCCCTAACCCTGGCTCTGATGTTCTGACCCTTCCCAGCAGGTCACAGCCCTTCTCAGGGTGCAGTATCGAAGACTCGGCAATTGGCCTCTACCCCTCACCCTTCCCATGGCCCTTAGTCTCCTCTTCTTCCCCTGATGTTTTCTCTCAAGGAATCGTCTCCTGTTTCTCCTATCCCCAAAGCCATGTTCCTACACGGCACCTTTAAACAACCTTCCCAGCTCCAGGCTACTGAAGCCTCCCAGAAGAATTTAGATCCCTCTCTCCCTCCACTGAGGCGCACTTCCAGCACTTTTCTGGGTCCTTTTACACTGATTTTCCAAGACCCGGGCATTCTGAGTGGCTCCATCTGGCCTTATGGAGGCTCCTTGAGGCTGTGCTTTTGTTCTCTCTCCTTCTCATCTCCTCAGTGTGGAGGCACAGAGTGTGTACACTGAAACTGAACAGGCTGGATTTGAATTTATCTCTGTTACCTTCTTAACTGTGTGACCTTGGCCGGGCTGCTCGCCAATTTCTCTGCCTCAACCCACATCTGTAAAATGGGTGTAATAGTGGTGCCTGCTTCATGAGGTCACTGAAGACTGAATGGGTTCATACATGACATCTCAGAACAGTGCCTGCATACAGTAAAAGCCCCATCACTTTACTATTATTATGATCCCCACCAACTTTTCACAAATGCACTTGTTGCCTCTAAACTCACTCACTGGTGCCATATTTTGTATTATCTTCTCCTAACACACCTCTGCTTTTTTTTGTTTCTCTTAGTTTAGGCAAAACAAGGGATTTCTTGGAGCTCACATAACTGGGAAGAACTCAGAAGATGCTAGACAGGCCCAGCCAGGTCCTTCTCCCCCACACCTCTCCTGCCTGTCAGTTTTGGTTTTTTTCTGCAGCCCAGCTTCATCCCTGAGATAAGAGCCTGGCATGGCCTCTGATTTTTCTTGTACATCCTCACATCTTTGGTCCTGGGGCTGCCTGGAAAAGGTCTGCTCTGACTCTCACCCTCGTCCCCCTCCAGTTTTTGCAGGCAGCTGTACTGCCCAGCTAAAAGGAATCACTGACTGGGGAGTATGGGGCTGGACTAGGGATGGGAGGACGTTTTTCTGCACGGTACCGTTGGGTTCTTTTCATGTGTGTGCATGTATTATTACGATGGAATTTTAAGTAAAACAAAATGTTTCCTCTCAACTGGCAAGAAGTTAAAAGACAACATAACTGAAAAACATGGTCAGCTCACCTTTTCTTTTTTTAATTGTGGTAAAATACACATAACATAAAATTGACTATCTCAGCCATCTTTATGCGCATTCACATTTTTGTGCAACCATCAGACCATCCATCTCCAGAATTCTTTTTGTCTTGCAAAACTGAAGCTCTATGTGCATTAAACAATAATTCCCTTTCTCTTTCTCCGACTCCCAGCTCCTTGCAACCACCATGCTATTTTCTTTTTTCTTTTTTTTAAATTAAATTTATTGGGGTGACAATTGTTAGTAAATTTACATAGATTTCAGGTGTACAATTCTGTATTACATCATCTATAAATCCCATTGTGTGTTCACCACCCAGAGTCAATTCTCCTTCCATCACCATATATCTGATCCCCCTTACCCTCATCACCCACCCCCCACCCCCTTACCCTCTGGTAACCACTAAATTATTGTCTGTGTCTATGAGTTTTTCTTTCTCATTTGTTTGTCTTGTTCCTTTGTTGTTTTTGGCTTATATACCACATATCAGTGAAATCATAGGGTTCTCTGCTTTTTCTGTCTGACTTATTTCACTCAACCATGCTATTTTCTGTATCTAAGAATTTAGCTACTCCAGGGACCTCATATAAGTGGAATTATACTTATGTTTTTATTACTGATTTATTTCTACACTTGATCTTAGCCAAAAGGCCGAGAAGCGATTATTACTGATTTATTTCTTAGCATAGTATACTCAAGTTTCATCTGTGTTGTAGCATGTGTCAGAATTCACTCCTTTTTGTAGGCTGAATAATATTCCATTACATGTACATACCACATTGTTTCACCCATTCATCTATCAATGGACACTTAGGTTGCTTCCACCTTTGGGCTATTATGTTTAATGTTGCTATAAACCTGATGTGCAACCAACTCAGCTTTTAAAGTACGTTTTTAGAGAAGAGAGGAGATTCTCTTTTTTTTAGTATAAAGATTAGAAAGCCAAGGGAGGCCAGGGCACCTGGGAAATAAACGACCCTCCATCATTCTTGGCCATCAAATGGCTCCATCTTTCATATTCTTTGTTTGCGTGTCTTCTGAGGCAGAGATTATTATCGCCAGAGAGGATAAGTTGCCCAAGGTAACACATCTAGAAAGGAGCTGAGATTCAACCCAGGTTTCATTCCACAGCCCGAAGCCTTTCTGCTGTCTTGTACTGCCTCCCAAAAGTGTAGTCAAAGCTGGACCTGATGTGTATTCAGGTGGGCTGAAGGCAGAAGGCTCAAACTGTCCCTCCCTTCCCTGGGCCTGAGAGACAAACGTTTTCTTTTTCTTGAGAGTCAGTGGAGAACAAAGGAAAGTACAGAAAATTGAGCCTAAAGGATTTAGACATGAAGACTGACTCTCAAACCAGAACACACTTAAATACCTGTAACAATGCTGAAAGGTAGCATGACTCTCGGTCTGCAAGAAAACGCTGAGCAAAATCTATCAAAGTGCCAGGAATTATTTCAAGGCTGTGCGTGGACAGCAAAATGGCAGGTGAGTTTTCAGAAAGGGAAAGGCCAGGAGCTGCACTCAGAGAAAATCATCCAAACTGGACTAATAGGAGGATTGCAGCAGAGAGTGAGGGGTGGGTGTGGGCCGTGCCAGAGAACAGAGCTGCCCAGTGTACCTCAGCACACGGGAAGGGAGCAAACACACTGGGCATCTTTGGGAAGCACGTCAGTCACAAAGCAGAAAACAAAAAGGAAACAATAAAAACCCTTACCAAGGTGTAAAATAAGGCTTATATTAGGAGAATGAATAAATCCCATGATGAGGCATAAAGAGGAAATCATTTTTCTTAGAAAACATCAGGGCTTCCTGTTTCAGGCACCAAAAAGGCCAGTAAAATATGAGCAACATCAGAGAGGGTTCCATGGGCGACCTGGGAACCACCCGGCTCACAGGTCCCTGGCCCACTGCACATGCCTCCTCGTGGCATGTCAGGAAAGCAGCGTGGGTGTGATGAGGGTTCAAGAGAGGAGGTTTGGCTGCAGAGGCCCAGGTTAAATTGTGAGAATAAATTCAGGAGCCTGAGATTTTCATAGCACAACACTCTCCTCAAGGGTCTGACCATGAGATCAGAGAACACAATGCTGTCCCTGGACAAGTTACATCCAGGAGCCCCCTCTGGGTCTATTTTATATGCTTATCTTTGTGTTGTGAGGGGACAGGAAGACGAGAGAATGCCTCTGCCTCTGCTGCCTGGAACTACCATGTTTCCCTGAAAATAAGATCTAGCCTGATAATCAGCTCTAATGTGTCTTTTGGAGCAAAAATTAATATAAGAGCCAGTATTATATTATTATATTGTATTATATTGTATTGTATTATATTATATTATATTATATTATATTATATTATATTATATTATATTATATTATATTACATTATATTATATTAATTATACTACATAAGACCCGGTCTTATAGTAAAATAAGACTTATACTAATTTTTGCTCCAAAAAGATGCGTTAGAGCTGATTGTCCAGCTAGGTCTTATTTTTGAGGAAACACGGTAGAATCTCAGGTGAGGATAGCAATGGAGGTTGTGACTTTTTGGGTCCCACCTGGGTCCACGTGTCTGTACCACCATCATCCTTTCCACCAGTCGCTTAGGAGCAGGGCTACCCTTGTCCCCAAGTGTGGCACATGAACTCCACACAGCCCTGATTCAGGGTCCAGGCCCAAAGCTCAGCTTCAGATGGCCTCACTCAAAGATCCCAAAGGCTATTCTGATCTGTAGAGGTGCCCAGGGAAGGGACTGCTCATGACCTGGTGGGCTTCAGTTTGGGGAACGTGTACAGGAGATAGGAAGACACGAGGGCACACCGGAGGCTGGGGAGAGTACATTGTGGAGAAAAACAACTAAGCAGCCAATCAAGCTCCGTCAGAGCTGGTAGTGACTGAAGGGGGGCCCAGGACGGTTGTACATCTCCCACGGGGCACAAAGGTGCCTCCCAGAGACCAGGCATCTCTGCCTGTGGAGGCTGCCTGCCTAGGCTGTGGCCCTAACATGGAGCTGTGTCCACTACGAAGAGACCCTTTCTTACTCATACACAAAGATGCCTCACATTCACATGGACGGCCCTGGGCTTCTCACAAAGGGGACACTCAGTACATGTTGCTGGAGTGACTGTAAGACAATGATGCCAGTGCACAGCCCCTTCCTCTGGGGAGCATGTGTTACACACAGTACGCTGCACTTGGGCCTGGGCTTTATTGAGCCAGCTTTGGCTCAGCAAAGCCACTGTCATGCAGGGTCTCCGCTCCCGCTCCCCGCACAAGAACGCAGGACATGGTGAGGCCGAAAAGGAACACCAATGGAGCCATAGGTAGGGGAGTCATACCACTATATTCTCGCTGGCAGCTGGGTTGGAGACACAGGAAGCAGGAACCACATGATCTGCATGTGCCGTCCGCTTCTCTGCCAACCAACCTCACTTGCTAACTGCAATCTGCACTTGCTGGCTCAGCCACCATCTTCTTGCTAGCCCCCATTTTCTGTTAGCGTAGCCACAACAGTTATATTAGTGGCCAATGGCTCACTGGTTACAGCTGACAGCCAACTAGCCACAGGTGATGACCATCCAATCACAGTTGGTGGCCATTTACTACCTGAGCCAGCACCTTTCCATGTGAGGGCAAGAGCCCGGAAACTGCACTCCTGGCTCTGTCCCCACAGTTAGAGACACAGGAAGTAGAATCCACACAATCTGCAATGAAATCCACTTGCTAACTGTACTTGCTAGCCATAAGCCATTTGCTTCTCTGCCAACCAATGAACCAACCAACCAGTGTAGCCACAGCAGTTATATTAGTGGCTAATGGCTAACCGGTAACAGCTGATGGCTAAATAGTCACAGCTGATGGCCATCTACTACCTGAGCCAGCACCTTTCCATGTGAGACTGAGAGCCTGGAAACTGCTCTCTGGGACTCTGTCCCCACAGCCACATCCTTGGCTGGCAAGCGGGGAAGGACATTGTACATATGCTGCCCTAAGTGCAGGTACCTACCTGATGTGAGCCCAGGGGCTGGGCATCAGGCCTTTCCCTTCACCCAGAGTCCAGGACCCTTGACAGGACCCTTGACAGGACCCTTGCGTGCAGAACAGAGCAACTGATCCCTGACCAGGGCAACTGCCCCTCCCGTTCCCACCCACAGGCAGAAGAATCCCTCACTGCCATTAACCAGCCGGCTCCCAGGGTCCAGGAGATAATGCCCTCCCTGTAGCTGCTCCACAGGGATGACATATAAGGACCATCCAAAGTGCAAGGGGACTGACCCTGCTCCACAGCCCTCTTTCAGCTTAATAGGAACAGCTGGTCAGTGAAGTGTTTGCTAGCAATTTAACAAGGCTCAAACAGCAAGAGGCATCTGCCGATAAATCAAAAGGGAGCATCGCCTAAATGAGGTGTGATTTAAATTCCTGTCTTGAGCTGATAGAAGAGCGCGATTGTCCCTCCGGGTTGTATTAGGACCAGCAAGGCCTGGGCCAGGCTGGCATTGGCTGGAATTCATCCCCCCGACTGCTTTGGGGGGGTGGCCCCAACAAGGCTGAGCCTTAAAACCAAGCCACACTGCTGAGAGGAAGGTAGAGGGCAAAAGGAAAGAGACACGATGTCATTTCTTCTCTGGCAGAAACCAAACAAAACAACAATCTTCACTCGCTTTGGAAGCCATGAAACTCCTGACGGCCCATGCACACATCCACCGTGGTTGCCCCATTAAGGCAGAGCCCACTCACAAGGGTGCATGTGAGACTGGCAGGGAGGAGGACTTGTTCTATGGCAAAGTCACCAGTCAGAGCCACAGTGACACCCGGGAGGGAAAACAAGAGCTGTTTTCCCATTGTCCCCTCGCACAAAGAGCTGGACCAAGGCTTTGCGAGCCGTCGCAGCCAAGGGCTTCCAGTAAGACCTCGCCTGCCTGGGAGCTGGGCACAGCCTTGCCTGTGGTGTGTAAATCCCCATTCCGAACAGACTTGATTCTCCCCTTCCTGCCCATCCCAGTGCTTTTTAACATCAGAGCCCTGGGCTTGCATCAGGCCAAAAGCTGACCAAGGCTTAAGGATTTCTCACAGGGTGTGCCTCAGGAAGTTGAGCAGCTAGTCACCCAAGAGTCTTCCAATTTTGTGAGGAACTGCCACACCGTTTTCCACAGTGGCTCTACCGTTTTACATTCCACCAACAGTGCACAAGGGTTCCAATTTCTTTCCATGCTCGCCAACACTCAAACTGTTTTCTGTTTATTATGATGATGATTTTTTTAATAGTAGCCACTCTAATGGTGGTGAGGTGGTAGTTTGTTGTAGTTTTGAACACACATCCTGGTCCACTTTTGCAGGCTGTGGTTTAAATGTCAGTCTAATATTCAAGGCCGTGCTTTTCTCATCTGCGCCTCTTGTGTGCTACTCAGAGGTCAATCTGAAACCTGAGGGGCATTAGCTCAGTTCCCCAACCTATTGCTGTGTTGGTTCTGATCAATTTCACTTGAGGGTCGCCCACCCTCATTGATTTCAGTCATAGATTTAAAATATACTTTCCTTCATCTCCCTCTTCTCTGTAACTCTCTGTCACTCTCTGTCTAGTTTCTATTCAGGAAGGGCTAGTGTTGCCTCTTTGCGCTTCCTTTAGTAGACTGCGGGGTAGTCAGTAAGCAGGGCGCCTCCCCCCCACCCTCCCTGCAGCTGCTGTGCCAGCGGGAAGGGGAAAGGAGGCACCTCTGCTGGCATCCACCTGGTGCAGGTGGGGACAGGATGGCTGACAGGGTTCCACAGTGACAGGTAGGCAGAAGGCGCTGCCTCCTCAGTGCAGGCAAGGAATGATCCATGGGGCTCTGACCACAGCTTCCACAGCCACGGGGTCCAATGGGGAGGCAGATGCTGGCAGCTTTTCTCTTGTCTTCACCTGGCATAGGCAGGTATAGTCAAAGCAGTGAATCATCCAAGACCATCCTTTTCCTGGTCCTTTGGTTAAAGAGGGCATGCTTTCTTAGGGTTTTTTTGGTCTGAGTCAGTAGTATTTCCAGGTTTCCAGCATCTCTAGTGAAAAGGCTAGGATATACAGGAGGCAAACACACACACACACACACACACACACCCCTCACCTCAACTCTGGGTTATTCTCGAATTTCAGAGTCTCTAGCCATCCATCTTCCTTCCTTCACCTTTTAGAGTCTTCTGGTAGTTAGTGGTTTTTGCCTTTTGTCCAGGATTTTTAGTTGTGATCCGCAGGAGTAATAGGTACAATGCACTGACTCCATTTTGTCTGGAATCGGAAGCCCCTGTCCAGTTTTCCTGGGAAGTTCTGTGCTCAGGCGTCCAAGTAAATTTAACTTTGCAAACAGGTGCTGACTGAGGCACGCCTTGATCCATGGACTCTGGGCCGGGGCAGTCTCCCTGCCACACAGGACCTCCTGATGTCTGTGGCTTACATTTTGGCAATATAACAGCACCTGCTTTTCCTTCTCCACCAACTAAAGAAGACCACTAGGTTTTGTTTTTGTTTTTCTGTACGTCACATGAGAGGAAAATTAATTCTCATTGTCAGACAGCATCAGGGCACAGACCCGCATTTATTTGATGACGTTTGGGAGACGATGCAATTACACAGACAAAACAATAACAAACCCACTGAGACTTCATACTTTCCAACCCCTTGATGAGCTAGGCCAGCTTGGCTTCAAATTTGAATGCAGATTGGCTCTAGCAATTCAGGATAGGCAGGAAGCAAGACTAAAGAAGCCAAAGCAGAAAATGTTATAGGAGGAAGTGAATGCCTTTGTCAGGGCAGATTTGTAAGGAAGGGTGAGTGCTGTGAACAACCGCAGACTGTCATCCCAGGGCCTGATCGTCACCCAAAGGACAACTCTCGGGGGAAGCTGGGTAAAGATGCCTGACTTTTGTGAGCTTCAGGCAGTGCCAAGGATACCACCTACTCTGAAAAAACCCAAGTGTGACAAAGTCTGCCTGGGGAAAACACAAGACAGCAGCTGAGCTTCCTGACTTGTCATTTGAAGGAGATGTGATTTCTCTCTTTCTGCGTCAGCAAGTAAATTCGCATCCACTGTTTATATGTCTTAAAAGCCAACATTTTCAGTGCGTTTTTGGTGTGGAAAATGATCATCCCACAATTGGCACGGCAAGGTTATTTCTGAGGCAAGGCATTTCCTTTAAGACTGAACTGCCATTTGTAGAGTTTTGTTATTTAAGACAACGCATTGCCTGGCTCCGGGAATAGAACGTGAGTAAACTGATGAACTTTCTGAGGAACGTGAGAGCCAGTCTCAGCTCCTGGTGAGAGTTAAAGCTGGATTTGAGCAAACACCAGGCAGGGAACACCTACATGTTTCACTCCTTCACCAGGCTCCACGTTTGCACAGCCCCTGGCGAAGGGGGTTAAGAGTTGGGGTGACTGCGTGTCACATGTACCCCTTCCCCCTCTGCCTGCTCCCAAAGAGGGCTTCCTGCTCTGGCCACACCCAGCAAATCTCACTCAAATTAGAAGGGCAGAAAGTGGCCTTTACTTGAGCCAAATCCAAAAGGAATCCAAAATCTATGCAAAAAATGTAGGCATGTTTCCTGTTTTAGTCACACTAGGAGGTAGTCACGCTTCTCACACACATCCTGGATGCCTCTCCCCTTCCCTTCTTCAATCTTCATGGCCTCAGAATGTTTTTCTGAGGCAGACGGTTGGATTAAGCATTAAATTTGAAAGTACAGACACACTCATTAGTGAGAGAAATGTAGTTGGAGTGTACAAGCTGCAAAATGAACTTCTCATGTGGAGTTTGGTGACCATATCCCTAATGGGGAAGGCATGAACTTAAAATATTTACTCAAAATGGATGGATGGGTGGGTGGTTGGATGGATGGATGGAAGGATGGAAGGATGGATGGGTCAGTGGATTGGTGTATGTATGTATGTGTTTGTATGTATGTATGTATGTTTGTGTGTGTGTGTATATATATATATATATATATATATATATATATATATATATATATATATATATATATATATATGGTAAAAAGGAAACAATAGCATGCTCCATTGTCTCTTGAAGCTCCTATCCTGTGAGTGGGGTAGTTACCAGCCTTTCTGTCTTCAGTGACTGGTAGACAAGACACCGGCCCTGGGCCTGACTCACTGACTTATGCATAAGTACTCAGCAGGACTTGGAGCATTCTCACCCACAACGACCTCTGTGTCTCTGACTTAGCTGAGGCAAGAACACGGCCTCTCCTAAGAAAGAAAGATAATAGTAGGAAAAGGTCCACAGCTGCAAACCAAGATACAGAGCATTTCAGTTTTAAGGCCAAAATCAATGAGCTACCACCACCCTATTCTTATTTTAAAAGTGATTCATCAGAATAGGGGGAAAAACATCTGTGTTTACTGGCCCTGCCTCTTCTCTTCCCTTCCCAGCAAGAGAAGCAACCTGGGGGTTAGAACAGGGTGCCAGGCAGAGCCCCTTCCCAGCTGCTGGCCACATCTCTGCTCGCTTCTCAGCCCAGGCACCAGCCCCACTCAGAGCACCAGCCTCCCCGTGGGTAAGAGCTGGGCTAAGGTCTGGGACCTGCTTCCAGGCCCCAAACCTGAGCGTGGTGGCTCTGGGCATTAGCCACCATCAAGGACTTTGAAACGTCCTTGATGGACTTTTCAAAGGGCTGAAGAACAAAGGACAGGGGGCTCGGGTGTCTCCCCTCTCCTCTCCCTAGCTCACCAGATTGTTGCACGGGGGGTCCAGACTAACTCTGCCCCCATACTTCTTCCAGTGAATGTTCCCTTGTTGGCACACACCTTAAAGAACCCGCTTCCTGGCTCTGAGAGGCAGGTAAGATGGGAGTGAATCCCCCTGAGGCTAACCCACTGAGTCCCAACAGGGGTCTTCTTGGGAGGGGCTCCCATCGGTCTGCTTCCTTTACCTTGTTCCTCTTTCTAGCAATTCTTTGATTTTATGGAGAATTGTCTTGATGGTGTGTCATGTGTTCTGGTCCTAAACTCTTCCTTCTTTTCAGACTTGTCATGTCTGCTGGATTGTGGGGGATGGGGAAATCTTCCCTATCTATGTGCTTCTGCCTGCCCCTTTCCACCATCCCGAGCACATCCTGGGGCCTGCTGGGACCCACATCCTCCCCTGTAAGAAAACACATGCTACGCTGCCTTCCAGCCCTGGGTATTTCTTTTAAAGGGGATGTAGTTGTTTTCTTCCTCAGATCCCCACAGTAGACCTCGCTTCTCACCGCTTCTGGGCCCCATGGAAGACCCAGCACTGATAACAGAACACTGCTCAGCCACGGCCTCTGTCTGCACTGTCCAGTTCCACAGGAATCACTAGCCACGTGTGGATATGTACACTCACCTTTAAAGTAATTAAAATTACATAAAACTTAAAATTCAGTATTTCATTTCACACTAGCCACTTTTCAGAAAGCGGCTCAGGAGGCCCCTGTGGCTGGAAGCTATTGCATGAGACGGTGCAGAAAAACATTTCTATCATTGTGGACGTTTCTCCTGGGCAGCCCTGCTCCCCACAGGGTTTAGTCCTAGAACTGAGAAATGCCCTGACATATGGAGATGACAGGCAAGGGCCTAATGATTCTGTTCTGAACCCTCATGCCCAGAACGTCCTCCTTCATGTGTTTCTGAGAAGACTTTAGCACTAACTGTAAGTCAGAGCAAGAATCCCCTACCCCCTAAACATGAATCCCATATTGAATTTTTAAGCAGCCACCCTCCCTGCAATTACCACTGTCTATACCACAGAACCTCCAGTGACCACCTCCCCAGGGGCCATGCACCTGAAACATGGGGAGTCAGGGAGGGCAGGGACAAACCAGAACATGGTGACGCACCCCCCCACACCCCACACCCCAAGAGCCGGCGAGTCTTCTCCTCCAGGACACGTATGGGAAGCAAGATACATGCTCTGAGAATTTTTCCAGCCAGTGCAGCT
The DNA here is from genome assembly GCF_964194185.1 of Rhinolophus hipposideros. NCBI lineage: Eukaryota > Metazoa > Chordata > Mammalia > Chiroptera > Rhinolophidae > Rhinolophus > Rhinolophus hipposideros. Next base: position 63,235,374 of record NC_138049.1, on the reverse strand, counting down.
GGGGTCAGAGGCTGCTTCAGCTTCCCAACGCCTCCAACCTGGCTCCGCTTGTACAGTTAGGGTCCCTCTGCCCTCCAGAAACACTCCCCCTCAGCCGCACGCCCAGCAGTGCTCAGGTCATACCAGAGTCCCTGTGCACACAACACAGGAGACACAAGAAGCACCACTTGTCCCTGGAGGCACTGAGAATCTGGAAGGCAAGGCAAGATCAATGTACCAGGCCAACAAGATAAGAGAGCTGCACCTGCTGCGCCATCTTTCTACCTGCTCCCCTCCAGGCTTTGTTCCTAGAGTCCAGGAGGGGCTCAGCTGTCTGCATACGCAGGACCCACCCAAGTGAACGACCTGGCCCTTTCCTACCCTTTCACATTCTCCCTTTGATCCGTTTATGGGCTGTAGGCCTTTCCGACCTGGTTCCCCTCCTGCTGTGAGAGCTCCCTTTCTCTTTCTCACTTGTAGGTACCTCTGCCTCACTTTGCTCTGAAATGTTGCATTTCCTGCCTTTCTACCCCAACCCTCTTTTCACTCTATTCATTTTTGCTGTTTGTTTTCCGTTTGCTGTTGTTGGATGTATTCTCCGCACCCTCCAGGGTCTGGGAGCCCGGCCTCCACAGACTGCATTCCTGCCTCTCTTACCGGTCCAGGTCCGCCTGCAGCTGGGACCACCAAAGGGGAACATCCGCAGGAGATGGGAGAAGCAGAGGACAGAGAATGGGGTTTTTATGACCCTCTCCTTCCTACCCTCCTTCCTAGTCTTGTTGAGATTCTAGTGGGACCTCGTTTTTCCTGGGGCTTTCTTTCACATTTGCCTTGGTCACCAGGCTCCAGTCACACTGCTCCCTCCCCTTTGTCCCTTCAGGCCTAGAGACAGGAATGGCTCCTCTTGTTGTTATTGTCCAGGTACTTTACCATCCCCCACTGGTTCTCTTAACCCTGCTGTCCACACCTCTGTAAATAGCCACTTCTGCAAACTCTCTCCTTTTAGCTCTTCTGCCTGAACTACCTGTATTTTGCCAGGACCCAGAATGATCCAACACCCTTCCCCATTTGGAGTGGGTTCTCCTTATCTATTGCTGCACAACAAGCCACCCAAACATAGTGACATAACACAACAGTGGTCATGTATTATTGTTATTTCTCATGGTTCTGGCTGTTGACTCAGCCCAACTAGACTTAGAGCCCAACTCTGAGTCTCTCACGAGTCTGTGGTCAGACAGTGGCAGGCGCTGGAGACATCTTAAAGGCTTCTTCATTTGCGTGGTCCAGTTATCAGCTGGAAACCTCAGCTGGGGCACCTACCTATGGCCTTCCCACATGGCCATGGCTTCCTTACAGCATGGTCATTGGGTTCCAAGGACAAGAGACTAAGAGGGAGCCATGTAGAAGCTGAACTGTTTTATGACCGGGTCTGAAAAGTCACACAGCACTACTTCTGTTGCGTTGTATTCTTTAGAAGTGAGCCACTAAGGCAAGTCCATATTCAAGATGGGAATAGTGCTAAAGAACTTGTAGCCATGTTTTAAATTCAGCACAGATGGTAAATTCCAAATCCAACACCTTTTGCTCCCATTGTCATATCGATCTACGTCCTCCACACCCTCTTGGGACTCCAAGGCAGAAATGAGAACATCTGTCCAGACTTTTCCCTCCTAACCCCACACTGAGAACCAGGTCCTGTTGACTCTACCTCACAGATTTCTCTCAAATACCTCAGCTCCTCTACCCCTTCCTCTGCCATTGCTGTGGTTGGGCCTCCGCCATGTCTATGCTGTTCTCTGGCTCACTGCTGACCTCCTTCTTCCTTCCCAGGGGGGCTCGGGTGACTGTTGGAATGCACCTCAGACTGTACTGTGGCCCTTCGCTTTCCTGAGCAGGAACCTGAGTACCAGAGAGGGGAAGAGACTTACCCAAAGTCATACAACTGACTAGAGCAAAGGCCATGATGACTGGGCTGCTGGCCAGTAGGCCTCACTGCTTGAGGGTCAATCATTGGATGTTCTTGGAAGGCCTTCTCCTACCAGAGGCCTGGGACAATTTCTCTGCCTCTTCATTCCAGGCCCAACATATGGTCTTTATTGCTGAATTTTGCAACAAAATTCTTGCTAGAGAAATAAATGGCCACTTTTATTATTTCCATTATTCCGATTTACCATTTCAATAGGTATTTCCAGATTTCTGGGTGTCATCATCTCATGAAGGAATGATTCCTGCTCATAAGGAACTTCCACTCTAAAATTATACATGACACAGACAGAGGAGATAGACACAAAAGAGACACTACGCTTTTCTTTTTTTGGTAAGGGCTGCGGGAAGCACAGAGAAAGGAGAGAAAATAGAAAGGGACAGAAAGAGATCAGCACTGTTTGGTGGATGAAAATAGCACGAGAGACAGCAAAGCACTTGATGGAATCCGTTCCCAGGAAAAAGGAATTTCGAAGCTGCGCCACTATTTATTTATTTTTGCATATGGAATCAGCCATTTTTATGTGACTGATAACATCAAGGACAATTAGACCAAATTGAGCTTTAATTTTGGATTGAAAGTGTGATTCTTCCACCGAGAACTCCCTCCCACCACGGCTGAAATTACTAACTAGCTGTGGAAGGCATTGCACCCGGAGCCATCAGCCTAGATAAGTGTGAGTTTATTGCTTGTCAAAAATGTAGACACTGATAAGATCCACATGCTCCTGCAGGGGCATTAGAAAGTCTAGACAAGATGCAGATTAAGGTTGCACCTCAGAGACCATTATTTAAAGCATTAGCTTATTTACGGTTGATTCAACTTTGGAACTGAGTAAGAAAAAGTGGCCCCAGAACACCTGAAGTATCTGAGCTACTACTGGTTGGGGTTTGGGAGGAATGGGGGTGGAGGGGTGTTAGGTGGGACACACTCCACTCAAAAGCTGGATCTCCCTTACAATTTTATTCTTCAAAATGTACATAACATCCCCTCACCTTTAAAAAAAATTCCATCACCTTTTTTTTCTCTTTTCTACTTCTCTCCTTCTTTTCCAATCTGGTCTATAGCAGCATAATATCCAAGTTAAAAGTTTAGACTCTGAGGCCATACAGACCTGGGCTGGGACCCCTCCTCACCTACATCTTGATGTGACCTGAACAAGTGAGTTTTCTCTGAGCCTCAGGGACCATGTCCGCTAAGTGCTGGTGGTGATGGCATCTACCTCTAAGGGTATTGAGGAGCTTAATGAGGTGATGATGTATGTAAGGCAGTTAGCCCTGTGCCTGGTGCAAGTGCGGATTTCAAAAACTAGCGTCTGTCATTATTATATTCATTCCCATATCATATGGCCTATCACCATCTAGGCCTCTTTCTCCCCCTGCCTGCTAACTGTTGCTGATGAGTTTCCCATTTCTCTCTGCTAGTCTTCTGTTCTGAAGGCTCCATCCCTGCAGGGAAGCTGTGATGCTGGGCCAGGATGGGTGGTCTCGCTGGGAGGAGTGTGGCATGTCACTTGTGGCATTCCAAGTATGTCCCTTGGTTAAGCTTTTCCAAGGTGCAGCAGGGCTGAGGGTCCAGCTAAGGTTGGGAATGGGATGGACAGAGTTCATAGCTGGGCTTCATCCCTCAGGCAGTCAACTCTGAGCTCGTTGGTCAGGAGATGCGGATGGGTGAGATGTAAGGCTTGTGGCTTCCTGTAAAGGATCGGGGACTACTTAGTGAGAGACCTCCCTAGCTGAGGGGTGCACGGCCAGGCCTTCAGTTCCTTCCCTCTGTGTTCTAGGTTGGTGTCTGGGCTTGAAAAATCATGACACAGCCCAATGTCATAGGCCTTTCTCTGTATCTTTTTTTCATAGAGGACATCCCTTTGTTTGACTCTCCCTCTCTCAGCCGGACCTGGATGTCTCTTTCCTGCAGGGAAGGGAGAAGCAGAGACTGAGTGGGCTCTGCAAGGACAGGGGTCTTGTTGGCGAATGGAACTGAACGGAGGGAGGAAAAGTAAGACATGGTGAAGGATTTGCTCTCAGCCTTTAAGTAGTTCCTGGAGTAGCCATACTCATCTGTGCAATTCTGGGCACAGTTCCTGCCCCAAGGAGCTCATGAGGTGGGAGAGAGAGGGCTTATAGATAATGTGAGAGATGAGCACAGCATGTGCTGGAAACCTAAGGGAGAGGTCAGTAAAGGCTTTCAGGGGAAGTCCTAGGACGTTGTCAAGGGTAACTGAGCAGGAGTTAGGGGTTAGCCCGGTTACAGGGTGATGGGAGGACAGTCGGGCCTGGTGTGTGTGTGTGTGTGTGTGTGTGTGTGTGTGTGTGTGTGTGTGTGTGTGTGCTGCAGTGCTACAACTGTTTAAAGCAACTGAAGCTGCAAGTGTGGGGTGCCCATGTAAGAAACATCCAACCGTGTAGAGAGTTTCTGTGAGAGTTTATTTGAGCCAAACTGATGACATGTGCCTGGAAGCATGATCTCAAATAACAGTTGTGTGGCTTATTTTATGCATTTGAAATTAAGAAGGGAACGAAGAAAGATTACATGGCGGTGGAAAAAGGCACAGTGGGGATTGGCTTACAGGATAATTAACTAGATTATGTACTTTCTTGAGGGTGGTTACAGCTTTTCAAAGGTGTTAACCTAGATGCACAGAAACAATGGCAGGGCTAGTTTTAGGCAGATAAACTTTTTAGTAAAGAAGTTGTAGGCCTTAGGTATGACTACCCAGCGTGAGCTGCCCAGTTAGAAATTTATGACCAGATCATCCTGTGAGGTTACTTTCCACAGAACTCCTTTTTTCTTCCACAGATGGGTAGGGCAGGAGTGTAAGGAAGTAGAAAGGTTGGCAGAGGCCATCTCGCAGAAGCCATCTCAGAGCGGCCCTGAACTCCGACATTACAGAATTGGGATTTTCTCAGGTAGGCAATGGGGAGAGCTTAAAGCAGTTGAGACAGATAAGTGCCACAGTAGAACTGCATTTTAGATCAGCCAAGACTTGTCCCCGCCATACGCGCTTCAGTCTCAGATGGTCACACACCGGCTCCTACATTTCTGCTTTGCGGAGCTGAGAAGACTGGAGGCAACATTATTTGCTCACGCCTTTGCTTACCAACAGAAGCAAAACAAACTAGTCTTCCATGTCATCAGAGGCCATTTAAAGCGCATTTTTATTTTTTATCAAAGTAATACATATACATAGGTTTAAAAAGTCAAACACGACGACAAAATACAAAAGAGAAAGCAGCTATCCCTGCCCCGTCTGTCTCCCTCCCAATTCTCACTTCTCAAAGACAACATGCTCCTTCTTTGGGTGTTTACCTCTATTCTTTGCAGTCAGCACACACAGAATGCTTTTTAAATTTTTTTTTCAGTTTTAGATTTGTTGTGGAAGACCATGTGATCTCTTCCATATTATACCGTACTCTCCTTTCCGTTTTCTCAATGGTCATGTCATGCTTTTAGCGTCAGTATTTTCAGCAGAGTGGAGGCCCCTCCTACGTATGGTAAACAACATTTTCTTTTGTTTTGCTTTTTGTTTTTCCTGGAGTTAATAATTGTCAGTGTGCTTGTTTTTTCCATTAACTATCATCACTGATTCACATCCAGCCTCTCCAACTGAGCCCCAAATAACCTTTCATACCTTTGAGCACAGCAAGCCTTCCATAGAATTCTTTTTGTCCTGAGACATTCCTCCTGGACCCTCTCTCTCCTGCTGGATGCTGCTCTCCAGGCAGCTGTCCAGTGGCCACATGGGGACTTCTTTTCACTCTCAGCCTGGGAAGTCCCTTTGCCTTCAGAGACCCTCTTGGGGGACCATTTGGGGACCCTGTTTCCTCAGGTAGAAGGAGCTATATAAAACTTTATTTGAAAAGCTAGAGTAATTTTGGATTTTCCTTTTAATTACACTAGAAACTACTTTTAGCCATATACAGAGAGTGCCAAAAAATGCATACACATTTTCAGAAAGGAAAACTGTATTAAAATTGTAATACTCAATATATACCGATAACAAAAGACGAATACAAGTCACATGACTTCTGCAGTTACAAGAGGTGCTCAAAGTGGTTACCAGTAGCACCCAGACGCTTCTGATCACGGCGAACTACTGCTTAAGCAACATGGACAAAAGTGTCCACTTGTATACATTTTTTTGGTACCCCAGGTATATGCATGTCTTGGCTTTCTGAGCATGCAAAATCAAATACCGTCTTTGTTTAAATCCACTAAAGCCTCTATTCTGCCAGTCTGATTAATACAATGGCATACAAGAAACGCAGCTGTTATTACTTCCAGGTGCACACACAGTAATTTATCTAATGCTATCAAAGTCTTTCTACTTAAAAAAAAAAAAGGCTTCTGGGCTTGTTTTAATGAATAGATAAAGCTAATTTGTAATTAGTACATTTAGTTGCTAATATGCAAATGAGGCCTGCTGTTATCTGTAATTAGCACCAAATTCTTGATTGTAAGGATGCTGCTAAAATTCTTAAGATCTCACTCAAAGTCTCCAACTACCCGAGGACCTCCCAGAGCTCACCTCCAGCCCGGATTCCCCACTCTGTGCTCTCCTTCCAGGTGGACCCTGCTGGACCCTTCCTGACTCTGTTCCACAAGCACCTTGAACTGGTCTAAAACTGAACTCATCAGGTTCTTTTCCCTCCTTACACTTATAGCCCTTCTAAGAAACCTATTCCTAGGACACAGCATTTGTCTTCCTCTCTTCTTCTCCTCCAGCAGGATCACCCTGTCCGTGAATATGCCATCCAGACAGTTGTCCAACCCAGAAACATGGGCTTCTTTCTCACAAACTTTCTTCTCCCTCTCCCCCTACATCCCTGCCACGTTCAGGTCTGCTGCTTCTTATTCCATCCATTGTCACCTCCATAGGTCAAGCCACACAACCTCTTCCTTGCAGTGGCCTTCCATTTCCCAGCAGTTTCATGTATTTCCTATGTTGCAGCCAGCATGATTTTTCTAAACCACCTTTTTTACATCTTTCAGGGCTCAGTTTCAACACAGCGACCACTGGGAAGCCATCCAAGATCCCCAGTTCCCCAAGTCTTCTGTAAGCACCCTTCACACCCTCTCTCTTAGCCCCTCATACTATCCCGTGTAGCCTTGAAGCACCCAGCATAGTATTTGCCTGTTCATTTGTGACCCTTACTCTTTAAGAAAAGAGATGGTGTTGCGGTCCTCACCAACCAACACATCAACACATAGAACATCAGCAAATGCTTGTCAAAACAATGACTGACTTAATCTTCTCAGATTGTTTATAAAAGTTCTCCATCCATTGTTAATATTCTTGCAAACCAACTCCTACCCACTGCACACAATGGTAACCTTTGTTGGAGACAACCAAGATGGTGCGGTAAGTAAGCGTATTTACCTTCTTTCACAACCACATCAAAATGACAACTAAGCCCATTATTGAGAATCACCTAAAATCAAGCTGAACTGAAACCTTTCAACTAAGGACTTGCAGAAGAAGCCACCTCCAGACTGGTAGGAAGGTCAGAGATGCAAACAGGCTGGTCCCACACCCATGTGTGATCATTAAAGATCAGCAGGGCAATTTTGGTTGTGAGGGTCTCCCCCATCCCCTCAAGGAGCGAGAGATCCCAGCCCCTCTGTGGGGACAGCGCCAGGAATGCAGTTTCCAGGCTCTCGGCCTCAAGTGGAAAGGTGCTCACTTGGGTAGTAAATGGCCATCAACTGTGATTGGATGGCCATCAGCTGTGGCTAGTTGGCCGTCAGCTGTAACCAGTGAGCCATTGGCCACTAATATAACTGCTGTGGCTACCCTAGGAAGAAAGGATGGGGGCTAGCAAGAAGACGGTGGCTGAGCTGGCAAGTGGCGGAGTGTGGATTGTGGATTGCAGAGAGGCGATTGCAGTTAGCAAGTGAGGTTGGTTGGCAGAGAGAAGTGGACGGCAGGTTACGGATCGTGTGGCTCCTGCTTCCTATATCTCCAACACACCCACCAGCAAGAATATAGTGATATGACACCCCATCTATGGCTCCATGGGTGTTCCTTTTTGGCCTCACCATATCCTGCTTTCCTATGCGGGGAGCAGGAGCTGAGACCCCGCCTGACACCCTGCATGACACATGGCGCAGCGAGCAGAGTCCCCTGTATGACACCCACCCCGGCCCAGGTTTCCAGTGCCGAGGAGAGAAGTCCCCATAATTTTTGGTTGTGAAAACCAGCAGAGATTGTAACTGAGTGAGAATGAGTGCAGGAGCTCCTCTTAAAAGGACTGTGTGCAGACTTACCCACTAATGGAATCACTCACTCTGAGCTTCAGCACTGGGGCAGCAGCTGAAAAGGCGGCAGGGACACGTGGTGGGGAACTGAGTTGTCTGGCTTGGGACGGAAGCTGGAGAGGCAGCTTTCTCCTGGATGGGGGAAATGGTGGAAGCCATTGTTTCTTTGTTGAGCCCTTCCCCTTCCTGGCAAGTGAACACAGGTGGCCTCCATATCTGAATCTCCGTTATTAGTTCACCACGCCCTGGGGTTTTGAGACCTTTCCCACCCAACTTTGGGGCATACCCAGGCTGATTTCAGTGGCTTTTTTTGTGCAGACCACCTGCCTTGGCTCAAGCTGCAGACTTTCGTAAGGTTTTCAAAGGTTCGCAGAACCCAGACAAGCAGCATCTGGCTTGAGCATGTCCTGTACCTCTGGCTAAGCAGCCCTAAGATGGCACAAGTGACAGCTAGCCTAGGTTCATGGCTTGGCCTCTCAATGTGCTTCCAAGCACAGCACAGAGCAGCAGCTATCTGTGGATTTCTTTCTGGCTCCTGCTGGGTGGCCCCCGGTAGGGCACAGGCTGTGGTTGAAGTCAACCTATAGAGAATCCCCTCCAAGGTGGTCCTGGGGCTGGCGCTCCCAGTGGCCAGCTTCAAAACGAGCTGGAGCATCACAGTGCTGCCTCCAAGTATGACACACTCAAGGGGCGGATTGGGCAGGAACCAGAGTCCTGCTAAGGCAGATCTTGTTCCATAGAATCAGCCCTTGCACAACAACTCTTCCACTGTAGTAAAGGCCAGTCCTCACAACCAGTGAGCCCAAGGTTCAGTGCCTCACATTGATGTGCAATTATCAACCAAGGCTCAACTATAAAAAGTGGGCACACACAACCCACACAAGGGACACACCTGGAGCACGTGGCTCAGGTGACCAGAAAGACTGATCCACTGAGCCCCACAGCACACCTACTACCTAAGGCCATTCTACTAACCAGAAGACATAGCAGCCCTACCTAATCATAGAAAAAAACACAGGGAGGCAGCCAAAAGGGGGAGACAAAGAAACATGTCCCAAATAAAAAAACAGAACAAAGCTCCAGAAAAAGAAGTAAGCAAAACGGAGATAAGCAATTTATCAGATGCAGAGTTCCAAACACTGATTATAAGAATGCTCAATGATCTCAGGGAGAACTTCAACAGAGAGATAGGAAGCATAAAAATGGAGATAGAAACCACAAAAAAGAATCAGTCAGAAATAAAGAATACAATAATGGAAATGAAGAATATATTACAGGGAATCAATAGTAGATTAGATGAATCAGAGGATCCAACCAGTGATGTAGAAGATAAGATAGCAAAAATCACCCAACCAGAACAGCAAAAAGAAAAAAGAATCCAAAAAATTGAGGAGAGTTTAAGTGGCCTCTGGGACAATATCAAGCATACCAATATTTGCATTATAGGGATACCAGAAGCAGAAGAGACAGAGCAAAGAATTGAAAACCTATTTCAAGAAATAATGACAGAAAACTTACCTATCCTGGTGAAGGAAATGGACATACAAACCCAGGAAGCACAGAGAGTCCCAAACAAGATAAACCCAAAGAGGCCCACACCAAAACAAATCATAATTAAAATGCCAAAGGTTAAATACAAAGAGAGAATCTTAAAAGCAGCAAGAGAAAAGCAGTTAGTTACCTACAAGGGAGCCCCCATAAGACTGTCAGCTAATTTCTCAACAGAAATTTTGCAGGCAAGAAAGGAATGGAAGGAAATATTCCAAGTGATGAAAAGCAACAACATACAACCAAGATTGCTCTATCCAGCAAGGCTGTCATTTAGAATTAAAGGACAGATAAGGAGCTTCCCAGACAAGAAAAAGCTGAAGGAGTTCATCACCACCAAAACAATATTACAAGGAATCTTAGAGAGACTTCTTTAAAATGGAAGGGGGTTAAGGATGGGTGAAAGGGGAAGGAATTAAGAAGTAGAAGTTGGTTGTTGTACCATAGTCATGGGGATGTAGGGTATAGCATAAGGAATATAGTTAATAATATTGTAATAACTAGGTATGTGCCAGATAGGTACTATATCTATCAGGGTGATAGAAAGGAATGGGGTCGGGGGCAGGGTGAAAAAGGTGAAGGCATTAAGAAATACAAATTGACAGTTAATCAAGAATGGGGAATATAATCAACTATGTTGTAAAGATCACGTAAGGTGCCAGATGGACACTGGACTTACCAGCGGGATCACATCACAGACTGTGTAGATGCCTGACCAATGCCCTATATGCCTGAAGAGCTGAAGTAGAATAATATTGAATGTCAACTATAACTAAATGTATAGGTGAATATAGTTACGGGATATGGAGTACAACATAGAGAAGATAGTCGATGGTATTATAACAACTATAAAAGATGTCAGAGGGGTAGTAGCTTGAGGGGGTGGGTTATCACATTATGAAGGGTTTAAATGTTTATTACGTTGCTTTGTATACCTGAAACTAATAAGAAGAAAGAAAGGAAGGAAGGAAGGAAGGAAGGAAGGAAGGAAGGAAGGAAGGAAGGAAGGAAGCAAGGAAGGAAGGTAGGAAAGAAGAAAGAAAGAAAGAAAGAAAGAAAGAAAGAAAGAAAGAAAGAAAGAAAGAAAGAAAGAAAGAAAGAAAGAAAGAAAGAAAGAAAGAAAGAAAGAAAGAAAGAAAGAAAGAAAGAAAGAAAGAAAGAAAGAAAGAAAGAAAGAAAGAAAGAAAGAAAAATGGTAACCATTGTCTTACCGTGATCAATTGATCATGAATAATGAATTAGGGAGGCCCAAGTGAACTGCTGTGTCCAGTGTCACTGCTGCCCCCAGGTCCACTTTGGGACAGCTGGGTAGAACAGGGGCTGGGGCCCTGCCCTGGGTGGTCTCAGCGTGCTGGCAGGAGCGTGGCCCTTGGAAGCCAGAGGACCCGCTAGCTCTGCCACATTGGATAGGATTCTTCTGCCTTCAGCGCCCACATCTTCAGCCAGGGCCTCAGTGCAGATGAAAGCCTTTGAGAGCAGGCTCTAAAAACACAAGGAACATTTGAAATAACATCTTTTCATGTATGGGGAAGATCAGAATAAGAGTAGGATGGGGTGTACTAGGAAAGGGTTGTGAAAGGAGGGGGCTGGATCCCACAGCTTGGTCTATTCTGAAACAGGTGGTGGTGAAGCTTGCTTTCTTTTCTCTACAAAATGACAAAACCACTGTGGGGATATATACAGCCAGAATCTCGGACATTTTTCAATTTCCAAAATCATGAAGAATAAAACATATCATGTGCATCGGCAAGGGAAATGCTTTATGTTGTGGGATTGTCTAAAAGACACTGGTGGAGCCTGGTTAGCTTCGTCAGATTATTGTGCTCTGAGTTTGGGGACCACTGAAACATTGTTATAGTTTCTGCACAGCATTTACATAACATGGAAGGTGGTGTGGAGAGGACTAAGCTCTTACTTACAAATCATTGCAGACATGGCCAGCAGATAAGGTCCACATCTTTCCTCTTAAAATGGAGGGGAAGAGACAACAATAAAAGTATTCGAGGTGGAACACTGTCCAACCACCATTCACTGTCTTAAGTTATAGTTTCTTAAGTAGCCTTCACAGTTGGGTGTTGGATGCCATTTCTGGACCCATAGGTCACCCCTAAGCATCTGGGAAAATGAAAGAGCTTCAGCTTTTCATTCAGAAGAGGCCCAGCCATCCCTGGAAGGTCCTTAGCTTTGGGCCGCCTCCCTCACACCTCCTGGTCTCTTAGAGTGGTCAGTTATTGGGCAAAGCTCACGAACAAGGACGTGGCTTGGGAGGCAAAGAAATAGCAACCCTGAAGTCCCCGTGAGGAGGCAAGCTGCTTTTCACCTAACACCTTTGGCCATCTACACAGAAATCACCTGCTTCCCCCATTGTCCACCTGACTTTCTATCACGGTACCAGCTTCAACATTTGTTGCCCAATTAATTGTCTTTTAGGATCCAGTATGATGCAAAAATTCAACAAGCCACCGTCATTTAATGACAACTCCTAGCAAAGATGCTGACAACAGGGGACACCTTCTCATTGTTGAACATGCTATTTCTGGCATGGAAGAGGCAACAAAGAGGGAGGAAGGGGCCTGTGGCCTTGTAACTCCAACCTCAGAGGATGGGCCAAGGTGGGCAGAGCAGCTGGAGCCTGGAACAGCCTCTTCAGCACAGTGTACCCTGGACCATGACTTTCTAGGAAGCTCAGAACATATGCGTGTTATGGGCTGGTTCTGAGGTGGATATTAAACCAGCACCTGCTGTAACTTTGGTTTGACAGGACCATAATCTCCACATCCAAAAGGGGCTCTGAGTGGTGTAACCCTAAGTGATGAACACAAATTGTTCATTCCATTTGGATACAGGAGACAAGGTCAGTTTTGTGTCTGGATTCCGTCTCTGTCATCTTTACGAATTCACATCCGAAGGTCTGATAACTTGACAAATGCCGAGAATCATGGAATCACCTGATCAGAACTTATTTCAGGCAGAAGCCCATGTAAGGGACAGGTCTGCACTGCTGGGACAAGTGTGCACGAATACTCCAAGTCCAAACTTGTCCAAAAATTGCTTCTGGTTCTTAAACTCTGGATTGTAGAACGCTTTGAGTATTAAGTAGACAGAAGCTCTGGACCCTTATTCCAGAGAAAAATGTACATATACACAAATATTGCCTATAATTTCCCCCAAAAGCAGACAGCTTTGGAGCTCATTCATAGCCTCCATGTTAAGATCCTGGGTTAGCAGATGACAAAAAAGTCCCTTCAAGGGGCGGACAGGTGGCTCAGTTGATTAGAGCACGAGCTCTGGGCAACTGGGGCTGCTGGTTTGATTCCCACATGGGCCAGCAAGCTGCGCCCTCTGCAACTAGAATGAAGTCAATGAGCTGCCGCTCAGCTCCCGGGTGGCCAGATTGCTCAGTGATTGGAGCGCGGGCTCTCAACAACAAGGTTGCCAGTTCAACTTCTCGACTCCCTCAAGGGATGGTGGGCTGCACCCCCTGCAACTAACAACGGCAACTGGACCCGGAGCTGAGCTGCGCCCCCCACAACTAAGATTGAAAGAACAACAACTTGACTTGGAAAAGTCCCAGAAGTACACACTGTTCCCCAATAAAGTCCTGTTCCCCTTCCCCAATAAAATCTTCATAAAAAGAAAAAGTCCCTTCAAGGAAAAGCATCTTCACTGTGATGTGCAAATATGTCGTTTTCGCTGAACACAGTATAAGCTAACTGTTTTACCAAGATTCAAATTATTTACGACTTCTCAGGAATGTCTCTGCTGATAAAACAAGATACACCTGTGGCTTGAAGGAGAAAGGCGGTCTCAAGGAAGATGGCTGGAAGGAACTGGTTTTCTCCAAAATGCACATCAACCCGAATCCCAATTGCCTCAGGAGATTGCCTGAGTTGTGAGTTGGCATGTGTCATGATGTTTTCCTGGGCATCTGATCTGCTTCTGATAATTTATCTGAGCAGTGATTGTCTCGGGTGTGGTCAGTGGCAATCTTAGTAACCTGAATTTTGCACAGGTTCACTCACCGGGTGTGATCTATTGCCGACAAGCTGAGCTGTGATTTGGTGCGGCTGAAGCATGCAATCCCTTGCAGCTGAAACAAGGCTCCGGGGGCAGGCTTCTTGTTTCCATCTATTTAGTTGTCACCTTTTCTTCCCCAACACCCCACATACGCTCTCTGAAGTAGTCACCAGAACTAGAGGTTTTAGGAATCACTGTGCAATCCAAATTCTTAGCTGCGATGATGGAAGTGCTGGGTGTTGGAAAAACATTTCTCCTGGAGCCGCTGAAACAGAGTGAGCTGCTTCGCAGGGGATTGGCTGGCCCCAGGAAGAACTGAGAGGAATGACCAGCTCACCCCTTCTGACGGGCAGTTAGTGCCCTGCTGAGGGTGTAGGAGAGGCTGGGAGCCAGCTCACTCTGGGCTGAGCAAGCTAATGGAGGAGGCAGTCTTTCTGATTCCCACGGAGGTATGGTGTGGGTGAGCAGGCCCCGGAAACAACCTCCCACTGACAAGTGTGATGATGGCCCAGGTCAGAGGTAGAGGAGGAAGATCCTAGAAGAATGTCCCTGTCTGCAACTGTCCAGGCCTGAGGCTCCACAGTGAAGACAAACAGGACAAGTCCCAGCATCTGTTTGGCAATAGTATTTGGCACAGGGGTTCGTTGTAGCATCAAAGAACGCAGGTCTCTCAGGGGAAGGTACTGCGCCCTGTCAGGAATACCCAAGTTGGTGGCAGGTTTGAATCAATGTTCTTTCTGTTTACAAATTGCTGCAAATCATTTTCCAGGGTTTTCACACTGGGCACTTTATCTTCTCAACCTTGGGGTAAGTTCCAGGAGAAGAAATGTGCCTTCTGTTTTTTTAAGGTCCACCCATGACACCAAATCTGAGCTTGTAGAATTCAGGGTCCCTGGACTCATGCCTTCGCTCATGCAGACATGTGTTACCCAGGAATGTGTCTCTGACCACCAGCAAAATCTGAAATGATCAGAATACTTCCCTCCCTGAAGACCCACGTCAAATGCCAACAAAAGGTACGTGAAGAAAGAAGTCCCAGCTCCACCTCTTCCTGGCCACATAACCTTGGGCCAGGCCTTTAGGCTCTCTGAGCCCCAGTACTCACCTGCACACTGGGAATAACGAGGACCACTCCCCAGAGGTGCTGGGAGGGTCTAGTCATGGGTTGGATGGGCTTGGTTCACCATGAAGTTCTCAGCAGTGTTTGCTCACAGTCCTTCCTCCAGAAAGCAGTTTGCTGAAGCCAACCAAAGAGCAGCCTTTTGGAACCTCCAAAGCAACGCGTACCCTTCATATCTCACTCTTCTTCCGCCTGGTATCAGTTATTACTCATCCATGCAATATACGAGGTCTGACAATTAACTCATCCTAGAAAAAGCGCTACACACCTCATTGCTGAATATCACTATGGTCACCTTCGAAGTACTCCCCCTGGGAAGCTATGCACTGATGCCAGCACCTAGTCCACCCTTCAAAGTAATTTTGGAACTCTTTTTCTGGAATGGCCATTAGAGCTGTCATCGTATTACCCTTAATGTCCTGAATATCATCAAAATGTCTTCCTTTCAATATTTCCTTTATCTTCGGGTAAAGAAAGAAGTCACTGGGGGCCAGCTCAGGTGAGTAGGGAGGGTGTTCCAATACAGTTGTTTGTTTACTGGCTAAAAATTCCCTCCCAGACAGTACTGTGTGAGCTGGTGCATTGTCGTGATGCAAGAGCCATGAATTGTTGGCGAGAAGTTCAGGTCGTCTAACTTTTTCATGCAGCCTTTTCAGCACTTCGAAACAGTAAACTTGGTTAACTGTTTGTCCAATTGGTACAAATTCATAATGAATAATCCCTCTGATATCAAAAAAGGTTAGCAACATCCTTGCAACAAGTTCACGAACTTAATTGTCAGAACTCATAAATTTGCTGTCTACCCTCACCCTTGGCCTCAATACACATTCACAGTTTTGTAAGTTTCTGAGGGACAATCTGACAGCTAGTTCAGGTTTACATGCCCTAAAGCCTCCAACGCACATTAGGATTAAACGAGTAGTGCCTGGATTGAATCATTTAGTGTTGTGGGATAAATATTCAAGTTCTAAGAATTAAAGTCACGCAGATACACACAGTGGTGATGCTTCAAACTTGAAGATTTCCTCGGCAACAAAAAAACTGTTTTTCTATCAGCAGCAGGCTTAGCCAGTCATGTGAATAATTTTAAACAGCCTGAAAAATTACCATTGATTTCAAAGCATTGATTTTCTGCACCACAGTAACGCATTAAATCTCTTTTTGGAAAAAGACAAAAGAGAACTAAAAGAATAAACTTTCACTCCAAAGGGTGGGGGTAAGGGAGTGATTATACAACAAAATTAATTAAGTTGCCTATTTTTATAGCAGTGACCTGCGAAGGACATTTTGCTTGTATCCAGAAAACCCTGTTATGTAATAAGTGAAAGCTCAGCTGTGCCCCAAAAAAGAGAGGAGCCCATGCATGTCCAGCCCCCAAAGTGGATGACAGTGTGACAGACTGCAGGGCTGCCTCCTCCTCCAAGGCCCGAGGCCCGAGGCCCAGGGACCCGTGGCTGGTGGGGAGAGTGTGAGATCACGTGGGTCTGCACTCACACACCGGCAGCTCCCCCCAAGGCAGTCGTTGTGCCTCCAAATCTGAGTCCTGTGAGAAGGGCCACCTCGGGGTTGGACTTGTTTTGTTATTGACACTACAGGTTTAAAAAGGAAGTGTGGGTTTTCAAGTCAAGAAATCTCCTCAGGCATGTGTGCGACGACTTAAATGACTAACCACCATTCATAGTTTGTTCCAAGCCAACCTTGTTTCTGTGACCTTTAGAGTAATCCTGTTATTCCCAATAGAAAATGCTCAGAGCTAAAAACAGTCTCGTTATAATTTTGTCTTTACACTGAAAAAAAAAAAAAATTCCCACTCTCCTTTACTTCTCCATCCCGACTGCCCCTACCACCAACCAAGGAAAAAAAAAAAAAGACCCTAAAACTTCTATACTTGGTTTCAAGCTCAAAGCAGATTTTATTTATTTATTTATTTTTAGAATGCATCGGTTAAATCTGTTCGTCTTTTTTGAGTTGAGGGCCTGGGAGAAATCACACATCGTTTCTGATGTGATACGCCCATGGGCGGTTTTGCATCCTACCCAAAGATAGCTCAACTTCATTTTAAGATGTTTTGCCTTCTATGGCAATCAAAATCAAACTTTCCTAAGTAGACCTGCGTGCGTTATGCAACTCTCAGCACCCACCAGCGGTGCCTGGGATCTTTGCTTCACCCGGGATGAACTCTGGAGGCGTGTGTGAGCCACTGCTCCCCAGGTCCTGTGAGCGGCCCAAGTAGCTCAAGCTCCAGGATGGGAAGAAAGTAAAGGGCAAATGAGCTGGGAATCAGAAAGTTCTTGTTAACATCATCTAGTATTTCCGGGTCTCGGTTTGCTCACCGCTAAAATGGGACCAGATGCTCTCGAAGGCAACTTCCAGCTCTAACTGGGTCTCACACTTTTCTTCTCTCTGGGAAGATCCCAGAAGGTGATGAGGGTCCAGGAAGTAGCTCCCTCCTCCCCGAACTTCCTCCACCCTTCCAGCCTCTTGCTGGTTGTTACTCTTCTCCTACCACAAGACCACACAGCTCTGCTTCTCGCCCCAGGGCAGTGCTGTCCTTTCTGCCCACGCCTCCCTGGGCTCCCTCCAGTCCTGGGCACCCCATGAAGCAGCCCCCTCCACTGGATTCCCATCAACAAGATATCTGGGGAACATACTTGTCACCAAGACAGGCTTTGAGTAAACCTTTGTCACTGTTTCTGGGTTGTGTCTTGATTGTGTCTATTACCATAAATTCCCTTAGAACCCTATCAGTTTCCTCAGACTCTGTGAACCTCTGCTCCTTAAATGAAACTTGATTTTCTTCAACTTAGTACTTCCTTTGCAACTTTTTAAAAGAAGACCATTGAATTCATTCAAATAAAATTATTCAGGATCCTCTATTTGCTGGGCTCAAGAAATGCTTGTTGAGTGAATAAGTGAACGGACAAATGTGATTTGTTGGTGCTACAGGAGACTCAGAAACAAACAGGGCCTGCCCCCACGCTCTAGGAGGATGGTCTATCTGTGGTAGTGGAAAGGATTAAACACACAGGAAAATGATGAGAATACAAGCTGTGCCAGTATTCATGGTGTAGCAACCCCGCTTGTATACATTGAAAGACAATACTGGTTGAATACTAGTTGGGAAACAACCTATTGTCTAACCAGCTCCTGTAAGTGTCTTCCTCCTCCCAACTATCCCGCCTCCCATTGGAACCCTCAGACCTTGGCACCACCTAGCAACTAGACAGGGTTAACAGGGAACCTCCACTGAGCTGCTCCAGAACTGCTCTGATCGATGGGCACCCATGCCTGTCAATTGGTTAATATTTTGACTATCGCTACCGAATACGTGTAAAGCTCAAGTATGTGCTGAAAAGAAATGATAAAAGTAATTAGCAAAGAAAGGGAATATTGGAGAGTTGGTTCCATTCTCAGCTGTAGTGATGGGCACCAGCCATAGCCTGGCCTTTCAGAGGGCATTACATTCCCTGGTCAAAATAATTGGTTCAGAAACGGGCGAATGACCCAACCGCATGCAGTGAGATATAACAAAACTTTTGTGCAACCATTGATAGAGAGTTATTTGTTCTTTATGATGAATGTTAACTGAGATGTGATTTTTTGAGAGACCAGAGGCTACCATATGAAACTCCATCTTGGTAGGATTTGAGAGCTAAAGTTCCTGGATTAAGCTATCCCTGAAGTCATTCCTGCTTTCTGGACTATTCAGTTATCTAAAGTTAGATGAGTTTGTTTTTCTGTCATTTTGTAACAAAAAAAGTCCTGATACTGGCATGAGGCAGCAAAGGAAATACAAGTATAAAAGAGACAGAAGTGGTGCCCTGCCATTCTAGGTTCCCTCCTCTCTCAGCTTTTTGGAGCTGGCTCTACACTCTGATCTTGGGATCTGGTCCCCTTACTCTTTCCCATTCACCCAGGCCATCATCCCCTTCTGATTTTACATAATTTCTTACCCAGTTTGGGGTGAAGTCCCTCACCTTATCAGCCTTCTTGTTTTCATCTTGCCAATCTCCAATCCTGGGCCATCATAACAATGCTCCCAACCCTTTGCAAATCATGGCAAACACAGAAAATGACCACATTTGAAAGGCACTGTGGGGTAAAGCTTTCGGGTGTCTCTATACGTCTCAAGGACAGGGGTGGAAATCCATTATATTTCCTTTACATTATAAAATTGTGGTAAGAAAAAGCAAAACACAAAGTCCCAAAAGAAATATAGCTTTGTACGAAACTTCAAAATAAAATCTTTTCAAAATGTTAAATGAGAAAACTTGAGCTTGCTTCCCTGAACTTGTCTTTTTTTTCATATATCAGGTTTTAAGCTTCAAATGTGTCCTCAAATCCTGATCAAAACTTTTTAATAATAATCTCTTCAAATTCTTGGGAGTTACTATCATTAAGAAACCTTGCACGTGTTGGGAATAAGAAATTAAAACAATTTTTTTGCAACCTTACAAAAATGTCAACAGTTGAAAAGAATCAACGTTTTCTCTTTTTAATTTCTATGTACAAATTTCTCACAATTTCTTTGCTGACATTTCTTGTGATAAAGCAAATGGACTTCTAGTCCAATAGGATTCTTTTTACATCAATTTTATTGTGTGTAACCACTAGCCTTGGGAATATTAATTCATCTGTTGACACAGGTTAAACCCCAAACCCACCACCTTCATTTCCTCATATTTTCTCTTATTTTCCCCTTGATCCCAGCCATCACCACAGTGCTTCTGGTCACCTAGAAACTAAATTCAAGGCCCTTTTCTCAGTCCTTGGCTCTCCATGACTTTCCTGGAGTAATTAAAACTATTTTCTGCCTCTTCTTTAAGAAACAGCTCTCTCTGTCTCTGTCTCTGTCTCTCTGTCTCTCTGTCTCCTCCCCTCCCCCACCCCGTGGGCTATATCTTCTCGAGACTTTTCTTCTTGGCCTTACTTTCTTGGTCTGTACATGACCTTACCTATCGCTGCCTTCCTTTCTTTACTATTTTTTTCTTCCACCCATAACATAGGAGTCCCTGATGCTCTTTTCACTCCATACCTTCTACTCACACTACTTTTATCATCACTGTTGTGTGGACAAATTAAACATCTTGCCAGTGGTCTGCGCTTCAGTTCTAAATTTCTGCCTTCTCTTTGGACAGCTCCATCTGAATCTCCTGACAGCACTTCCAGCTCATCATGCTCAGAAGTCCCAATCAGCAACTCTTCTCAGTTCCCTGTTGTTATTATGAGCACCACCATTTATTCCCTCACCTACGCTCAAACCCTTGAAGGTAACTTTGGCTTCTCAACTGATTGTTGGATCTTGATGATTCTTCCTTCCCAAAGCCCATCACGTCCATCTCCTCTATTGCTGTAGATGCCACCCTGTTCTAGATTCTTTGCCTCTCCCCTGGATTATTACAATAGCTCCCAACAGGCCTGTCATCTTGTTTTCCTTTCTAGAGGAAATAGCTCCCAACTGGCCTGTCATCTTGTTTTCCTCTCTCTGTGCCACCTTCGACAGATTACTAGTTTATTCTCACAAAGAACTCCCTCGCTTAAAAGCTTTCGAGAGCTCTTTATTACTGACTACACTTAGCCTAACTTCTTAGCCAGACATTCAAAGCCCTTTGTGATCTGTCCTCCGTCTAACTATGTAAACTTAGTTAATTTATAGATTCTAGAAATATTTATTGAATTCCTATACATTATGCCAGACTGGCCTAGATACTGAAATTGCAGCAATGAATGAAATCAAACTCAGTTCTCACAGAACTTACATTTTAGAGAGGAGAGTCAGACAGCAGGTAAACAAGTAAAATATACATTAGATCTTAAGTACTTGTAGAAAAATAAAATGGGGAGAGCATACCGTGTTTCCCCGAAAATAACACCTAGCCAGACAATCAGCTCTAATGCATCTTTTGGAGATATATATAAGACCGGGTCTTATACTAATTTTTGCTCCAAAAGACGCATTAGAGCTGATTGTCTGGCTAGGTCCTATTTTCGGGGAAACACGGTTGGTGGTGATGGGAGTGGCATTTCAGATGGGATGGTCAGGAAGGCCTTTTTGATAAGGTAGCATTTGTGCAGAGAATTGGATGAAATGAGAGTGAGCCTTGTGGATACATAGGGGAAGAGCATTTACAGGTAGAGGGAAGAGCAAGTTCAAAGTCCCTATTGTGGGAACATGCTTGGCAAGCTGGAGAAACAGCACAGGAACCAGTATGGATGAGCAGAATGAGTAAGAAGGAGGCTAAGAGATGAGATCAGAGAGGCAGCTGGGAGCCAAGTTACGTAGGCTTTGTGGTCTGTGGTATGCATTTACGATTTAATTCTGAATGATGTGGAAGGCACTGGAAGGTTTTGAGTAGTTGAGTGACATGTTCTAAAAAATATTACAGACACTGTGGAGAATAGCCGGGGGGCAGAGGGTGAGGAGGAAGGAAGGAAAACTGGGATACCACTTTGGAGGCTATTGCAACATTCTAGGCAAGAGATGGGATGAGATGTGTTGGAGAGATTGAGAAGTTGTCAAATTCAGTTTGTAGTTTGAAGGTAGCGTTGAAGGCATTTGCTGATGGATTAAATGTGAAGCGTCAGAGGAAGAAAAAAATCAAGGATGATTCTGAAGCAATTATAGAAATGCAATTGCCATTAAGCTCTATAAGAAAACGGTGGGAAGAGAAGGACGTTTATAGAAGGAGGAAAGTTCAGTTTTTAATGTATTAAGTTTGAGGTGACTATTAGGTATCCAAGTAAAGATGTCAAGTTGTCAGTTGGATATTTGAGTCTAGAATTCACAAGAAATATCCAGGCTAGAAATAAACTTGGAAATTGTTTGTGTTGATGATATCAGTGTTCAAAGACTAGGAGGGATCTACAACGTGTAGACATTGAAAAGGTGAAGAGGGCTCAGCAAAGGAGACCGGTAGGTAGGTAGAAGGAAAGAAAAGGAAGGACTGTACTGGCCTGGAAGCCAGGTGCCAAAAGCCTTCAACAAGGAGAGTAGTTTGTGATTTGTTTTATAATAATGGTGTGTGTGTGTGTGTGTGTGTGTGTGTGTGTGTGTGTGTGTGTGGAGTGGGGGGCAATTTAGCGTATAAATAAACAAAAACTGCCACAGATTGATTATTGTTGAAACTTGGTAGATGGGAGTTCATATTACCATTTTCCTTACTTTTGGGTATTTTGAAATTTAGATTGATTATTGTTGAAACTTGGTAGATGGGAGTTCATATTACCATTTTCCTTACTTTTGGGTATTTTGAAATTTCTTATTAAAAGTAAAAAAAAAAAAAAGAAAAAACAAACAAACAAACAAACAAAAAACCAAAACAAAACATGGGGAGTGAGAAACTGTGTCAAATGCTGATGGTGCTGACAGGGCAATTAGGGGAGTGGATTTGACCCTGGAAAGGTCAGTGGTGGTAGTGACAAGAGAAGTTTCAGTAGAGAGAAGAGCCTGTTAGCCTGTTAGGCAGTGGGTTAGCGAGAGAATAGGAGAAAAGGATGTGGAGTAAACACGTGCAATCACCTCCTTCTAGTCATCTAGTAGGAAAGGGGAACAGAGAGATGGGTCAGCAGCTAGAAGTAGATCAAGGAGCCAAGGCTGGTTGGTTGATTTGTTAAAGATGGAGTGATTATAGCCATATTTCCTACCACTGTCCTTCACACGAGCTCTAGACAAACCCTCCAAAACACTCTTCCTCACTTCTATCTGCACCTTCTCTACCCCACCCACCCCACCCATCCAAGGCCTAGGTCACTTCCCACCTCCTGCACCATCCCAATTGTATGTGATATCTCCAGGTGTATAGTTTCTGCCTATATGTAGAATTTTCAAGAAATTTTTATAGTAAGAGTTTTGGTTGTGGTGTGCTTCGGCGGGGGTCTCTGTGGCCCTCATCGTCAATGTGTAGCAGAGCACACTGTGTGTTTATACTGTAGACCAAAACTCCACAGCGTGCCCCTGACAGCTTTCAGAAGGGAGGCAGAACTTCTACAGAAACTATGAAGCTTCTTATTCCTTTAGATCGTGGAACAATAGCCCTCTACGGCAGCAACCAGAATAATGTCTTTCACTTGCCTTTCCCACTCTACAGACACGGCCAGAAGCACCAATTCACGCTAAGGGATCACGAACTGGTATGTATTTTTAAAAGTAACTGAAAAGCCTCAGCAGTTATCAAAGGACTTCTCTTTGAAAACATTAGAAATTGGGTGGGAGTAGGTGGGTAGGGAGAAGGAGCCTTCTAGTTTCAGAAGTGGCAAGCTCAGTGAAAGTGCACTAAAAAATAAGACATGATTAAAAACACTACTTCCCTCACACCTCCCTCAGAGTGTATCACGGCAAGGAGACCGGGTCACGCACTTAAGATTCTTCCTGCTGACAAGTTTTCCTCAGAAGCACTCATTTTCAGTGCAAAAGGCAAGAACAGACAAGATACTTTTAATCAGGATTAAATGCAAGAGGCACCAGAGATGGCCTCTGAAGAAACTCTTAAGAAGTAAGAGATGTTATCAGTGTTTCTACGATGCTGAAGCTAGAGTGACAAAACATTATGCTCACATCTGGCTGAACTGAGGGAGAAAATAGCAAATACACGTTGAGTCTCAACAACAGGTACAAAGAGGCATTTGAACCTCCTGCCCTAATTACTGCCGAGTGCCCGCTGTGGGTCACAAAGATGACAGTTCCTCGGCTTGTGGAGCCCCTTTACAATGGCAGATCTAAGACGCTGTCGATGGCAGGAAGACGTCCTGGATTCTGAGATGAAGGGAGGTTGGCGGCTTCTGGCAGAAGCAGTAGCAACACCACGAGCAAAGGTTCCTGGGTATAGAAAGC
The DNA here is from genome assembly GCF_964194185.1 of Rhinolophus hipposideros. Classification (NCBI taxonomy): domain Eukaryota; kingdom Metazoa; phylum Chordata; class Mammalia; order Chiroptera; family Rhinolophidae; genus Rhinolophus; species Rhinolophus hipposideros. The sequence continues at coordinate 63,211,638 of NC_138049.1, read as the reverse complement.
GTGGAGTTCTGGGAATAGCACTGAGTCACCTGGCTGCATCACAGGACAGGTATGAGACCCACACCTGGACATATAGACTGAGGCCGGCTCATGGAGGGCTTCGGATGCCATGGGCCAGGGAGCTCTTACTGGGCAGGAGTAACAGGAGCAGGTTTGCAGTTTTGAAGGATCATTCCGGCGGGAGTGATCTAAAGGAAAAACAGACTGTGTGCTGGTGAAAACTGGTGACTCTGTGAATCTGATTTGTTGTCCAAGCCAAATTCTGTTTTGCTGTGTTGTATTTGGCCATGCTTATTTTTTACCTCAAACGGCTGAAGGATTCATTCTATTTGGCTGTTTTTAAACATTCAGATAATTTTGTTTTTTTCACCTATATCACAAGAGCACAATATAATCAAGTTTTGTGAGGTAATTTTGCAATGGTCAACTCTGGCTACGGAAATGACCTGTAGCTGGGGAACCAGGGGCTGCTTCTTTCCTGAAGGTCTTCTTACCTGCTCCCCACTTACAAGCTTCTTGTCTGGAATTTCACCTATGCAATGATTCCCACCGTTGGTCCATGAAAAAGTGTTTACCCGTTTGCGGTGAAATGTAGAAGCAAAGGACAGTGTAGCAAGTCTTTCATAAAACAAAATTTGTTCTTTACAAAGGCGTGTCCTTTCTTCTAAATTATGTCCTCCTTCCTTTGTGGGCATTAAGAGTCCCTTTATTTGATTAAATGATGGCAACAGAATTTTGTGTAAATGCCCTTCAACGGCACAACAGCTGGCCACCCCAGACCCGTGCACTGATTTTTGGCAATGTGAAGTCCTCGGAGAAGCCGGGGCCCCCTGCTTGGAGTGCCCTCCACCACCACCTTGCTCTCCTTTGCTCATCATGCAGTCGTCACCCCGATACCTGAGTCCGGTCAGGGCAGGGGCACATCTGGGTTACTAAGGCTGACACTGACCTGCCAAAGCCTCAGGGTAGACAGCTGACTACCAACGCTCAGGAAAATGTGGGCCTGCTGTGTAATTTTGTCATTTGTTTCATCCTAATGACATCTTTGGAATTTAGCAGCTTAATGAAAATATTAAACTTCTTTCCATGGCCTCTGCATCACTCACATTTAACTATTGTTAAATAAGTAGTTAAACAAGGTCCTAAAAATGTATTTACTTCCCTGCTCCAAACTTGATCTCCCTGTTTTGCAGAGAGGTGTTTGAAGCCTACCACCTGTCAGCACGAAAGAACTTAAATAGTCTAGGAGCCTGGCGTGGAAAAAGTTGTCCACACAAGGCCTGTAACAAGAGTACTTACTGTACAATCAAGTGGTCAGAAAGACCGACGTCAGCTCACAACTTACTAGCTATGTTACCTTGGGTTATTTAACTCTCTGAATCTCAGGTTCCTCAACTACAAAACGAGGTTAATGACAGTACCTTCCAGCATAGAGTCGTTGTGTTTAGGACAATCTTGGTGCTTTGTGAATAATCAATAATCAATAAAACTGCTACAATTCTGAATATAGGGTATTTAAAAAGCACTGCCTTTTACACAAGAATTATGTTAGACCTGAAAAGGTTCTTTTTGATCATCTGGCCCAATCTTGGGATTTTATAGATGGGGGAGGGGAGAGATGAGTTCTAGAGAGAACAGAACCAATGAGAGGCAGAGCCTACCTAGAATTGGTGTCTGGATCTAGCGTAGGGTTCTCTCTCCCACATTGGTTTTCTCCTCCTAGAAGTATTTGGTTCTTGACTTTCTAGGTTTTCTTGACAAGAAAGAACTATCTATACAAGTAGTTCAAAATGGTGATATCATTTAAGCATTTAAAGATGCACAGTGAACTACAAAAATTCATAGTGAACAAAAAAACTGGTAGGACATTACTTCATCATTTCAGAATATTTGTTGCTGAGTATTCTAAAAGAATTAAATGCATTAAGAATAATGTAACAAAATCTACCCATACAACAGGGTGCTAAAATGAGGTGGATAAACAGAAGTACTATAAATATCATGTAAAGATGTGCTTTACACCCAACCCCACACTCCAAAAGGTGTTTGATATCCCCCGTGTCAATCAAATTTCTTGGTTTCTCAGGAAGAAAAATAGAGGACTTTCCAAGTCTTTATGATCATCTCCAGAATGTAAAACCAGCAGATCGATTATATTGGGTGTGGCTGATACCAGTAGGCTCTGATGCCAGCAATAGAAGGGACATAAAAGCATCAGTTAGATAAAGGGACACAGAGACATCATCACAAATACAACCAAGTAGATACAACTTTCTGTTATTTTAAATCAGTAGTTTTATTACAATACACACTGACACACAATTAGAGAAGGAATGTCCTGACATTTTCTGAGCATTTCACGGAAAGCAAATATAACCATCCAGACAGTCGAGTCGTCCACATCCTTTTCAAACACAATGCAAAAGCTTTTATATGTGATAACTCAGAAAAGTTTTCTTCTTCTTGCCAACAAAACATCAGTGTCAAAAACCAGTTATTGTGAAGTGGGCTGAGAAGGGAAGTGTTTCCTTCCTGATATTCCAAATCCTGCCTCTAGATTTTCCCCTCCCCCGACTTTCTAGATGACTTTTTATGATACTGCAGATGGTAGTGTGTTCAGGGACTAAATGGGGCCTACTTATAAGGCCAACTATTATACTTCACTATAACTGAAAGGAAAAGAAAAATTAACTGCTGGAAAATGCACACAGGTATGGAGAAAATATCTGGGTGTATTAAAAATGAGATGATCTTTTCACATAACTCATTTAAAAGGTTACAATTACCATAAACATTTTAACTCCATTAAAGATCACTGGCAAAAGCTTGCTCTTATACCCACAAAAGAGCCCTGCATTTACACAGACTCAGGAGAAAGCAACATACTGTATGAAAAGAGTAACTGATCCAGGTGAAGTAGACGTCAGAGTTGCATAGGCTTTTTTTAGATCCACTTTGTACAAGACACTATGGAACTTGAACAAATTTCCATCTTTCTGCAGTCACTGTGGTGGTCATGTGTTTTATTCCCTTTAGCACCCAAATGCACAAAAACACTCTAGGAAAGAAACACTAAAATGGCATTTTGGATAAATTCACTATACATTACAGAACTTGGGGACAACAAAGGAAAAAGGCCAAGCCTGACTCTAGTATTTCATATAGAAAAGCACTGCAAGAGAAAAGTTTGTTTAAAAACATTAAAACTCAGGTGAATATAAATACATTTTTGGTTAACCTGCGCTATAACATATAGAAATCCTGTCAGATATTCAGTCTACTAGGTAAGTCGTTTAGATTTTCATGTCTGACTACGTTAGTAGAAGAATATACACTGTTGCATATACTCACGTATATATGCATAGACATATATAAAATTCAGATCATGAAAATTTGTTTTAAATACACATACTTAAAACTTGTACCTCTAAAAATAAATACATTAGCCTCTTAATCGGCTAATTCTCAGATTCCTTCACAAACCAATCAGAACACAATTTCTCAACAATGGCAGATGACCAATTAGCTGCTCTTTAAATCCATTATCTATCAGTAAACGTTTTAAAATTCAGACATACAACAAAAATAGCATTCCCAGAATAAACTATAGATAGAATTCTGGCTTTGAAAATAAATGTCTTCTTGGCTTTCTTGATGTTTAGTTCCTACAGATGTCTACTCTTTGCCTCTCAATTTAGGTAGCAGTGGGAGAGCCTTTTCCAGTGGCAGCATTCTATTCCATTGACATTACCTTCTAATCAAAGGGGTCAGCCGGCATTTCCTTTGCCGTTTTGTTCGAGGAAACTAACACAGCATTGCTTGTGTTTGATGTCACTCCCATAATCACAGTGAGTTGTGTGTTTTAATGTAATTTACAAGGTGCTGATACCACTGAGGTAAAGCAGTAAGTAGTCCTGGCATTAAAAACAACAACAACAAGAAGTTTCCCAGGAAACAGTATGTAAGGGCCCTGGTGGTGGACATCTAAGTTCTGGGAAGTAGCTCAAAACCACCGCCACCATGGGCACACTGGAGATCTGATATTGTAGTTCAAACAACAGACGCAGATGAAAATAATATATTTCCGTTAGAAATGACGTAATTCACAAAAATGGAGCTTTACTCTTTTACTTTTACATTTCAAAAAAAAAAAAAACATTCTTAAAATGATAAAGCCAGACCAAGTTGTTTAATATAGTACAATACTTAACAACCTTGTCATCTGTTTTTGAATATAAGAATCTCAGAAATGTAGGAAATCCATGATGAACGACAACAAGAATGTTTAATGCCACTGTCTAAATGTTTTAAAAGGAAATTTTAACATAGCTGAAATACAATTTCTAAAAAATACAGTGTTCTATGCGCTCTCAGTTCCAGATTGCTAACTTTATAAATTAAAAGTAGATGGTATCCGTATATAAACAAGGCCTCTTTTTCATTGATTTCAATCTTGTTTAAACCTTTGGATATTTCAATCTTCAGATTCCACAAGGTAAGGCTGAGTTTATCAGATATAAATAAAATGTTTAAGTCCATGATGTACTGTAGCACGAAGGAAACAAATGCATCAAATATGTACAGGCTGGCTACAATACTTTTCTTAAAAAAAAAAAATTCAAATGTGTATCAACATGAAGCCACATTCTTTTTTGAATTTCTCTGGCTGCAAATGGGGCAACAGCATTTTTGTTCTCACTCATCTTTCAATCCTAAAGTCAGAGGCTGGTCTTAGGTCAAAGGGCGCGGTCTTTTGGGAGGCGGTGGAGGCATGAGCTCCGTGTCGGGGTCCAGATGATGCTTTCGTTTCTGTCCTTGAGAAGCTGCCGCACATCTGTCGATGAACTCAAATAGCATCTCCTTGGTGACAGGGTTTGAGATGCTGTTGCACACAGCTGTGGACAAAGGAAGACACGTGTCTCACGCGAGGGTTAATTAAGGCAGCTGACTCACCACAGGGAGATGAGAAAGGGGAAAGGTTTTCATCTCAATATGCTAAACACTTCCATTTCACCGGCTTGGATGACAAGCTTCAGATTAAACTATTCTCCTCCCTCTCCGCCCCCCAAATGAGTATTTTTCTAGTGGCTACTCTTTACTGTGCTATCAATTTTAAACCAAAACCAAGTACTTGGGTTATAAGCATGTATTCACTATGGTTTCTATCCCTCCCGAACAGTTTTTTATAGGATTCTAATCGAGCACAGTGCATCACACTTTAGTCCATATTTCACCAAAACTTCTACAAATAATTTGTGCTCCCGTCCTTCAGTCTTTCTCTCAGGAAGCAGTCCACACTGAGAAGCATATAACACAATACCAGTCATTGAATAGGGAGATTTCACTGGAGGGGGTAGATAACATTATTTTCTTCTAATAACTTGTTTGAAGTAAGGTATAATAAAATTAATAACAAAGAAAGCTTATTTTCTTATGTGATCAAAATTTAGTGCCAGTCCTTTTAATTTCACCTATTTGGTTTTGGGGGGAAAAGACACTGACTGGCTTAATTATTTCTATTTTTGAAATTAACTCATCTTGTCTGAACATAGATGATAGTTACAACAGAACCTTTAAATGTACAACAGTAATAACTTTTAAGCTGCAAAACTCAAACTGGCAATTTCTGTATTTTCTCATAAGCTTATCAAATAATCATCATCATTATCAACTGAGCACTCTAAAGGTACACTTTCTACTAACCTTTAATTTTCCTTTTTATCTGTTTTTCTCAACTCCACTAAAAATGCAATCCAGAGCAACAACTGCTACTGGGAGTAGTTTACTTTATAAACGTGATTGATTTGTGTTGTTCCCCATGAAAGAAACTTACTATTCTGAATTCCCAAAGTACTGATATTGTACCCAAAGGATAGCACAGCAGGTTTTAGGTTTTTGTGTGGTTTTTTTTTTGGGGGGGGGGGGATTTAATGGCTTTCATTTACTTTGTTCTCCCTTGTTTGTAAAGCTATTTTAGGAACTGGAAATTAAATTTTCCCCTGCTAATTGTGTCTTTTACCATCTGGCAAACAATGGTTGTTATAGTTTTGAATAGATCTGAAATTATCATGGCTTTTGTTGTTGTTCAACAAATTCAACTTGCAGACAGCCCATTGTCCTGCCCTTTAACCTTCTCTCCCCAGCACATGGGCACAAGCCCACAGGTCTGTCTACACAGGAGAACCTACAAATCGATTAAAGCCAACCAGGGTACAGACCTGCCAGAACCCTCATCCCAGCAAGCAAGGATGGGGGTCCGCGTGACTGCATGCCCCATCAGGCTGAACAACTAACACAGCACATTTTGGTTCTCACACCTTACCTTCTTTTTTTTTTAATGTACCAAGCATTGGTAGGTTGTCATACTCACCCATGGCAGTGTTGTAGGCATTAGGAAAACTTTTGTCTGTTCTCTGTCTCATGAAGACCCAGCTGTTGTTCTCAAATTTGCATTCTATAATTTTGTTGTCATACTGTTTTAGCTCTTTTGTCACCTGTTTTAAAAGAGAATTGAGGGAAATATTTAAATCATTTGAAAGGCTTTTTGCTTCCACTATGTGACAGACGCATTAGGAAATGACAAAAACACCTCAGGAACTCTTCATGCAGATCTCTTTGTCATCTGAGGTGTCTAATCAAGCCTAAGGGTATGGTATGCAGTACCTTGTACACACGCTCATTAATCCAACATTTTATAAATAGTCATGAAAACGGCTGTCAATATATAGCAATTAAAAAAAGCTAAGCAGAAACCAGCCCCTTCTGGGCCAAAGGCAAATATGTTACCATAGGGACCAATGCCTTCAATACCGTCTGTGTCCCTGTGACTTAGAAATTGAGTCTGCTGCTTCTGTTTCATCAACTTGCCAAAAGGTCTCACCATCCAAATTCCTATGTCAAAACCTAAGAAATGCCCTTTACTAGTTAACAGAAAAAGTTACATATAAAAGTCACATCAGAATAAAATTCAGGCAATGTGCATCCTAAAAGCCTTGCTTTTGAAGCAGTGATAATTAACCAAAGAGCTAATCTTTAGGCTATTTATCCTTTCCACCTCCAAACTAGTATAAATTTAGGGATGAAGCTACTTTTGATTTAGTTGGTAGGTTTTTTTAGGCTACTTCTCCTCAGATGATTAAATATGTATTACAACTTACTCTATCAAAGCTAACAAGTATCCATGGTAACTATAAAACCTTTTAAAAGATATTTCATCAGTCTGTGAGAATGGTTTTCATAAATAGGAACCTAAGCTTATCTTTGCAGTTTTCAAATCAAATGCCAGTCATGGTAATATTTTAATTCCGTCCTCATCTTTCACAGCTAACAACTTCTCCTCACAATATGGTAGATTGCAATCATTTAACTTCATTAGCATTATTTGAAATGCTCTCATTTTTCTACCCACATATTCACCTAGGAATATGAAGGGAAGCAAATTCTAAAAGATGCTTTCAATTCACAGATTAGGCAGTATATGTCTTCACAAAAACTTTCAAATTGTATTATTTCTTTTCCCTTAGTGAGTTACTACACTTGATTGGACAATTTGCATTTTCAACAAATACTACAGGTCCAATATATTTGGTGGCTCTGGAACCAGACCTGCCAAAAAAAAGTGATGTTCCACTTAGCAAGCTTGCTAAATTTACTCTCAGATATTCATTATTCTAGTCTCAACTCCCCCTCCTTTCTTTCTAGGGATCCACCTCCTTTTATTTTGATACGTTTTCTATATCCCTGTATTAGGCAACTCGCAGTTAGGTAACCACATTTATATTAAACCAAATGTAGGGTCTAACAGAGGTAAGTGTCTAAACCTTTCAATCTCTGTTTTCTAATTTCTAAAATAGACAAAGAAGTTCCTAATATTGAGACACTGGAAGAACCATAAATGAAAGTGCCTGGCACATACTAGCCAACTGGTGAAATTTTAATTGAATATAAAATTGGGAAATGAAACATTGCTTATTAAAAAAAAAAAAAAAAACCTTACAAGTAAATTCACTAAAGAAACCAGGATGGCATGAGAAGGCAGACTTTGAAAACAGCTGTCAAGAAAAGTATGTCACATGCATTTTACAAGAATGGCTTGCTATCAATATGTGCACTCTGTACTTTACTGACTAGCAATTGTAGGACGTCTTTGTCATATAGCTTATCATTCTTGTGTTCCTAGTTTCAGAATTGCTATAAATTATGTGTTGCTCAATCTGACTACAGCAATTAAGCACTATTATTAAGTATCTGTGTATCTACTTGGGCCTGCATTAATAATCCAGAAAACAAAGCTTTCCAGAAAATGCATGCACCTGCCACTATACTAACCTAAACTTATTTCTATGTTCAAGAACAGTACATTGTTCTTCATTGCTCACACCAGTTTTACTCCCAAGATAGACATACTGCAAGGCATTCATTTGGTTAGGTGGTAAAACATATCTACATAACTCATAAAAAGAATACCTCCAATACGTGCACAAATTAAGACAGTTTTCACTAATGGTTAGATCAAGAAAATGATTGGCATACAGGGGAGGAGTTTAATTTTGGTATGCAAATTCTAATTTGTCACTATGACAATAATCATCCTCTGCCAATTACATATTACTATCTCCTAAAACGGAGCCCCATTAGGCCTTCAATAATAAACTCTGTTATCCTAGTTTGAGTTAATAAGAGCTTGAAAGTAATAAGAAAATAAGAAAAAATATTTATAAATCGGGATTTCATACCTGTATGCATAATTACATTGAATTAATGAGATTTTGCTGTTTGTTTTTTGTAACGAGTAATATATAGTGTATTTCATATTGAAAAAATTTTTTCATGTGTGCATCTCATGGACTACCATACTTTTTATACTATTTAAATCTACCAATAATCTGGGATTAAGAGATAGTCAGATGAAACTGGATTTAATAACTCTGGAGATTTTAAATTAGGAGCTCAAAGACAATCCCCGGAATGAAGGGCCCAAAACAAAGTCAGGTAGAATCACAGCTGCTCCACTCTGCACTGTCTTTACAGAGTACTCTGTAAGCTAGGTGCTGGGCACAGTACCAAGTCACAAAAGGCAGGCCATCAGTGTTGGCTAAACAGACCTGCAGAGCAGGTGAAGATGCGTTTCTATTTCTAGTGGTGGGACAGAAGCCTCTAAAACTTACTGCACTTGCTCCTTGAGGGATGTTTTGCTATTAAGAGCTCATCTTTCTTTTAGAGAGACTGCACAAAGGCTTGGAAGGATGAGCAGGGGGATTTCTCTGAACTAAATTGCTTTGGAGACACTTTCAAATAACAAACATGCTTAGGACGAGAAAGCCACCAGGGAGTTATTGTTTTATAACTTTCAATTTTGAAACAATTTTAGATTTACAGAAAAGTGGTAAAGATAGTAATGAGATTTCCGGTATTTCAGCCACCCAACTTCCCCTCATGTTCACATTTTACATATCATGGTACATTTATCAACCCGAAGAAATTAACATTAGTACTACATAATTAACTAAACTATAGACTTTATTCAGACTTCATCAGTTTTTCCACTAATGTCTTTTCTTTATTTGTTCAAGGATTCAATCCAGGAAACCACACTGCATTTAGTCGTCATGATTCCTTACTCTTCTGATCTGTGACAGTTTCTCAGGCTTTCCCTAATACTTTTGAAGAGTACTAGTCAGATATTTTGTAGGCTGTTTCTCAATTTGGGATTTTCTAATGTTTTCTCATGATAAGATTGAGATTATGGGTTTGGGGGAAGAATGAAAGAGAAGTGAAGTGCCCTTCTCAATGCATAGCATCTGGTGGTAATGGTAACAATAGGATTTATTACCGGTGATGTTTACCCCGACTACTGATGGTGTCTGCCAGGTTTCTCTACTGTAAAGCTACAATTTTTCTCCTTTCCATGCTCTATTGGATAGTTACAAGGCACTATTTCCAGCCCCACTCAAGGAAAAGGGAGGTAAGCTCCACTTCCTGGCAGGAAGGGTATCAAAGAACTTGTGGACATTAATTAAAACTACCACAGAAATTAATACGTCTTGAGAGAGATATTTTGAGGCTATATAAATATCGTGTTTCTCCTTAAAGTTTTGCTCACTTATTTTGTATTTTAAAAAAATACTTATTTTCTTCTTACAATAACTTTTTCAATTTTATATAAAAAATACTTTCAAATTATTATCTATCACTTATATAACTTATTTTCTTAGCATCCATCTGTGAATCCTGCCTGCAGAGATCATTACTGTGGTGTTCAAATAGAATATTCTATTTTCTCCACTCCTTCTACATTTATCATCTGGACTTCTGTACAAAAAGATATGTCCCATCTCCCTCATTTATTTATTGGCTTATCTGTATCAGTAAGGACTCATGGGTATTTATTCTTTGGTTTTTAATAAAATTATTGTCATTTATTTTGTTGCTCAAATTGTTCTAGTAGTTTTCACCACTGGGAACTCTCTCAGGTGGACTCCTGTGTCCTTTTAACCTGCTTCCACTTTTACTTATTTATTTTTAGCATTTACTTCCTGGCAATACAAGATACTATGCCAGGTTCATCTTGTATTTTCTCTGCTCCAGCCCTTGAGTCAGCCCTGGGGGACTTTACCAGGATTTTATAAGAACAAAATTACTCTTCAACAGTCCAGGCTATGCTAAGAAAGTATTGCCACCACTTGTTTTAATCAGAATTTAAAATTATTATTGAGAGAATGAGAGGGAGGGAGAGAGAGAAGGAATGAGTATGAGAGTAAGAGAGTGAGAGACAATGAAACTCTAAATATGAATATATGTTTGTACTTAAAGGTTTTCACCCCATCTTTTGTGAACTACTCTCAAGAGCTAAGCCATTTTTTCTTTTCTGAAGTTACAATTCTATTTTTTGATAATTCCAGTTCAACCTCTATATTGTAACAGAAGGTAGATTTTAAACACATATCTCACGTAAATGAATTCACACACAAAAATGATTTTTTTATGTAAATAACTTCAATTTCTATTACTTACGAAGGCAGAGAAAATAAAACAACAAATGAATCAGAAATAAAATGGAATTATAAAAGTTTTCCTTGTAGTATCAGAAAAATATAGCTTAAATCTGAATTATTAGATAATCTTTATATTAGGGTCTACTATAATTAGTTAATTAATTAGATCTACTATAATTACATAATTAATTATAGTAGGGTCACAATATATTACTTTTAGAAAGTGCATCCATCTACTGGAGGAAGTAAAACATTTGACAAGTTGCCCTTTTAAAAAATACCCAGTCCTACCACTTACAAGAAAAACATGTTGCTCCATTAAAATCTATTTGTGTTTGTGCTTCTATAATGAAGAACTGCCATGTAAATAACACACCTTGCTTTTGCTAGGTTAGAAATACAGCAGCAGAAAGTCCTTCCCTCATAAATGGAGAGGGTCTTCAAGCCCTTCTATCAGGCATTCAACTTATGAAAGTATCAAATAAAAAGAAAGTGGCCAGATGTGTTATTTATCCTAAAGGTAATTACAGACAAGTCACAACTTCTGGGTATGAAACTCCTGTTATACTACAGACTATTACCTTCTAATAAAATCAGTTAGTAATAGTTGTTATTCAAAATACAATAAATCTTCATATAAAATAATTGGACAGATAAAACAACAGGTTAATAGTAGTTATTAATGGATAGTGGAATTAGGGATGACGTATTTTCTTCTTCTTTCATTATACATGCTTTACTTTTTAAAGTTTTAATAATAGAAAAATTCCTAAGGTAAAGTATGTCTCATAAAAAATGAAATAACATCAGGTTGGCTTATAATGTAGAGGTACAAAACAGTAAGAAGAGATAAATATTTAAAGAGAAAACAGAAAGTCTTGGAATAAGGCCCTAAGTCCACAGTTCCCAAACTGTGCCATGAGGCACCCAGGGTACTGCAGTAAGCTCACAGAGGCACTGTGGGGTATTTTACATTTTTAGGAAACACAGTAGTATGTGTTGGACAGCATGCAAGCTACTAGTCAGAGGGCGTTCACAGTTTTAATGTGAGATTCCTTCAGATGACTTTGTATATCCTTTGTATATCTTTGCAAAGCTGAGTTTTGGGCAATTGTGATAAAAACCAAGTATCACAAAAATCAGTGTGGATCAGTAAATGATGGTGGTATACTACCTGATTCCAGGGTTTGAGAAGTTATGCATGCTTAACATGTGCTAAATTGTTAGGATATAAACACTTACTCAGTTGATTGGATCTATCCACTTCAGAAATGGCACCTGTTAGGTACTTCTTGTGGCTTAGAGGTGCTCTATGAGGCAAAATAAACCAAGAAATTTTGACGACCTCTGCCCTAAATTCTTTTCATTCATCCTTCCCCCAATCCTAGTGTCTAAACTCACAAATAGTACTTAGTGGAAACCAACCAGAATAGTAAAAAACCTTTGCTTGAGGTGCAGAAAATAGATCTTGATACAGAATGAAATATCTATCAAGTTAATTTCATGCACTTGATCAGCTAATAAAATATGTGCTCCTCACTGCTCTCCCCATTATCAGCACCGTGCTCAGTCCAGGCCAGAGCCTCAGGAACAATGTTTACTGAATTCAGGAGAATCAGGAGCCTCAGTTTATCACCCACTTTCCTTGTTGAAGGCTGGTTAAATAAGCTAGTACTATCTCTAGCTTTTCTCTGCCTCCTTCCTCCTTTCCACTCTTTCTTTCTAACCCCACAAACAAAACAAAACGTTTTAAGGCTTAAATACTCTCAGTTTGTCATTTAAATAAACATAATGCCACATCTATTTCTCGGTACCTAAGCTACAGGTGATATCATGACTAGTTTTTGCTATCGTGGTATTACAGGCAGCATTTCTCCTTTGACAGTGAAGAACAAGGAGAAGAAAGGGAAAGATAAAGGAAGATTTTGTGCCTGCCGTGGTCAAGCAATATCAACCATTTCTAGAATTGTATGATTTACCTTTATACAAATAGATAGTAATAACTTATTGAGCACTTAGTATGTGCAAAGCATTATAAATTCGTGATCTACACAAATAATCTCATTCAGGTTGTACCATAATCGTATGAGGTAGGAATTATATTACTGCCCTTCAACTACATTATTGCATGGAGACTAAAAAAAGCTTAGAGTCATTCAAATATCTCAGCGAAAGTCACAGGCCTAGAAGATGAAACAGCCAAGTCTCAAATACAGGTCTCCCTGTCCAATCTCATGATGCCATTTCATATCCCACCAGCTATTACAGAGCCTGGGACTCGGTGCACAATAAATGTAGACTGAAACAAACAAGGTTATTTTCCTACTCAGATTTTGCCTGATGTCAGAAACTCTGTGCATATAAGCATAAAAAGCCAGTTATATGAAAACACAAAGACAATGGTCCTAAATCAGCCACAGCACTGAGCTATAGACCCCTCCTTCTTGCCTTCTGACAGACAGAGCAGCCAGGAGCCAGGCACAGGGTGTGCACTGGTGATATCGACACAGTCCCCGGCCTTTGAAACGTATAGTCTAGTAATAGTCAAGTAGATAATTACAAATTATGATAAGGGCTATGAAGAAAACAGAGTACATAATAAGGAGTAATGCAGGAAAAAAAGATGCCTAGTTTTAGGCGGCATAGTCTGACGAGATGATATTTAGGTTGAGATTTATAGGTTAAGAAGCCAGCTTATGGAAAGAAGGAAGGCAGAGAGGGAGGGGGGGTAGAGAGGGAGAAAAAGAGGAAGAGAGGGAGGGAAATAATTGGAAATGAGTGAAGGAAGACACATACTTCAAATAGTGATTAGCAGTGTGTCGTAAGGCCTGAGGTGAAAAAGATCTTAAGATTTTCGCATTTTGAAGGAACCAAAAATAAAGAAATGTTCTCTACAAGCCTTTGTAAAGGGTCTCACATAAGCCTGACTCATTCCCAAACTCTTTCTCTTATACTATATTATACCCTTTTGTTATAGATATATATCTGAGAGAGAGAGAATCTAGCCATCTTTTAGACACCTTTATTTGAGAGCCCCATTGACTTCTCAAAACCAACATGTTCAAAACTTAGCTCTTCGTCTTCCCCCAAATCTATCTCTTCTCTTGCTTTTTCTCACAATAAGTGGAAACTCCATTAACCTAGTTTCTCATGACAAAAACCTTGGTGTCTGCCTGACCTATTCCTCTTTTATTTTCCCTCATATTCAATTCATTACCAGAAACTACCAATTCTATCTCCAAAATCTACTCTGAATATGTCTGTTTTCCCCTCTCTTACTGCCAGTATCATACACAGTCCAAGCCATCACTGTCTCTCAGATGCTTCAATAGTTTCCATATCATTTATCAGTATTTGTAAACACAATTTTTGTTGGTTATCTATTTAATTATCTGTCAACCAGAATCGTTAATAATTGCTGAATCCTTACTAGGTGTTGAGTACTGTTCTAAGTGCTTGGCATGGATTAATTTATTTAGTCCTCACAACAACCCTAGCAACTATCCCCATTTTTACAGACAGAGAAGCAGAGGCACAAAGGAGTTAAGTTAATTTGATTAGGGTCTCATAGCTAGGAAGCAGCCAAGAAACATATTATTAGGTTGGTGCAAAAGTAATTGTGGTTTTTGCAATTATTTTTAACCTTTTAAACTGCAATTACTTTTGCACCAACCTAATATATTAACCCTGCTAGGTTTTCTAATACAGAATCTAATTTAAGCTGTATGAGAATCCAATGAGATTTCCAAATGTGGAAACTGAGGCGCAGAGAGTTTAAGTGACGTGCTTAAGGATACAAAGCTAATTTGTTTTGGAATCACAATTCAATTGTACACCTGAAATCTATGCAATTTCACTAACAATTGTCACCCCAATAAATAAATAAAAACATTAGGAGACAATAGCTCAGCTGGTTATGAAAGATTTTTCGTTGGTACATAAGCTCACCCAGCTAAGGAAACCAAGTTTGTAAATAAAAACTTGCTCAGCCCTGATGAGCCATTCTTCCAGAAATGGAAAAAAAAAAAAAAATTCTAGGCCTTTGTGAATCAGAAACATGTGCCTTCCCTTTCCCTAAGAATCTAGGCTCTAGGTTGTATTTAAGGAGGCAAAAGTAGACTACACTTGTGGACAATTTTACCTCTTGTATAATAAACTGTAATTTAAGTAATTATTTCCAAGGATTGCATTCCACTTGGGAGAGTCTGTGAGTGGAAGATGAGGTGATGTGTGAGAAAGGCAGAAGGGCATCACATATTGGCTTGAAACAAGCACAGTGTCTGTCAACTTTCTTTTCCTTCACTTTCCAAATGCACACCATTCTGACCTGTATCATCTCTTCTGTTTGCTATTCTGGTTGCAGCACAAAACATAAATCATAGCAAATTGCAGAATTTCTCAATCATTAAGGATTTACAAAGGTTAATTTTAAAATGGGCTGCATTTCACAGCTGCAAAGCTTTTGTCTGATTTCTAGACCAAATGAGAAGTCATTATTGGATTGAATGACCTTTCCATGGGCATGACGAGCAAAAGGAAAAGGTCATGTGACAAAGCAGGCGCTCTGCCAGGTAAGGGGAGGTAATGGCAATGGCTCACTAAATAGACTGCCAAACGATGGCACGATGTGTTGCTCCCTGTTTGGTTAGTCCTGAGCGTGATGAGAAGTACAAGCAGATCATGGATTCAGTGTATGCTTGAGATAATCCAAACAATACACAACCAGGGAAAGCTTTGCAATCTATCATTAACATGGGGAGGAGGCCAAACTGCAATATGCATGTCTAGCACTTGTTTTTCTTCCTAAATAGTTTTAAGTATGACAGACTTACCTAATGTTGCTTGTTTTTTTAAGATGTCTGTGCCACAACCAAAGCAAATAAAGTGTATCCATCAGACTGGATTTGGTAAATGGTCTACTTTTTGCAGTAACAAACACCTAACTTAAAATCGTTTTAATGATCACTGAACATCCATGCTTAACAAAGTTCACAATACACTGGATCTAATGTTTGAGGTAGGCAATTCATTAAGATGTTAATACACAGTTCAAATGTACCTCAAGTGTCCTTTGTTTACTTTCCAAGGGCTTGCTAACAATTTGAATTCAATAATGTTCATTTTTTTATTCCTTTAGCAATATGTCTGGTAATATGTAATTTTATCTCCTTTCTCTCACCCAAGTTTTAAACCCAACTATTCAACTATGCCCTTTTTATAGAGACCTTAAAAGAACTGCCCCCCAGATAGATCTACGTGGCATGTGGCAACAAACCAAAATGCCGTAATAATAGATTTCCTATTAGATAAACGCTATTATAATAAATGCTAACATGAAGATTTCCTTCCTGTTTGCCTACCATTTAGAACACCAACAAAAATGCGGAAGTTCTTTTTTGATCATCTTTTAAACACTTTTCTTTACAACGACTCAGTTTGCTCTAGCAGCACTAACAGGTACGAAAGCACAGAGATCCACACACCTCTGCATGGTTAGCTGGGGTGCACAGACCTCCTTAGTGTAGTGGTAATGCACTTGTGGGGACGAGGACCCATCTGAGCAAGCACAGCTCTCCAGAACTCCTTTCTCACAGTCAGTACCTCGGGTCAGCGCAGACACCCACTGAGACCTAACGAACCACAGAAGCAGGAAACTGCCTTCTGTATATTCAACCTTCCAGTCTTTTTTTTTCCTCTTTGCCATGCACAATGAATTCTATTTTTATATATACTTTCTCAACAACTTATTTCTTCTTCTTTGAGAAAGAAATCCTGGAGTTATTATATCCTGGACCAAGGCATTATATAAATACTGAGTGGTAAAAACACTGCTCAGAACCCTAGGGGGGGGTTCTATTTTGTGTCTCTATGTACTCTTTGAATGATATTTACAATGGACCTATATAAGTCTGCCTCATCAGTTCCAGGTATTGGGGATATAAAAAAACCATTCAGAAGATGTTGAAAGTTTGAAAATAATGATAATAAATTACCTGCATCAATTGTCACACTTCCTAAATACCTTCCCTGAAAAAAAATTTCTTTTCCAAAACGTACCACAATTACCTTTCACAAAATCCAGTATTTTGGAGATGACAGAAAACTTAGAGATCATCAAATCAAATTCTTTTATTCTGAAATATTCAAGTACTAAAATGCAACCCCTATCATCTCTATTAATTAGTGTATCTATATGTGTGTGAACATTCATGCATCAAGGAGGTATAAAAGAAGGGAAAGTAGCAAATTCATTATTTTAGTAACTTGTACTCAAAACTAACTTAATATTTTTACCCAAGATATTTTCATAGGAGATATTTATTTTTAAAATTATTGGCTGAGATTTTCTTTTTTTCTCCTTCAGGGGGAAGGAAATGGGAGAGAAGTAACACTTATTAAAAACCTGTGCAGGGCACTTTACCTTAAGTTTAATGTAATATAGCTTTCTAAAACAGAAATGATAAGAAATACAGGCTGCATGTGAGAAAAACAAACAAACAAAACCAAACAGCACCCGGCCCTCATGTGCCATGGGTTTGCTAATACTAGTCTGATTAAAAGAGGTCTGGAAAGAAGTTAGGAGGAACAAAGTGGGAGAAATCTCAAAAGCGGGTAGAGAAAAGATGTGGAGAAGACAAAGGAAGTTCTAAGTGTCCTAAGCCAGGTCTGTGAAATGGAGATAAAGTGCTTTTCAGTTGAGTAACAGTCAACAAAGAAAGATTTCAGCGATGACTAGAGCTGTTGAACTGTTTAGTAGGTTCTAGTGATTCAAAAGTGTTTTCTGTCCTTGCAAGTGGTTTATCCGCTTTTATTTTCAAACTTGAAAAAAAAAGGATCTTAACAAAAACTTATGCATGTATGTAATGTGCACAAAAATACTGGGTATTATCTAAAGATTTCTACATTCAGAAATTGCCTAATCTTTGAGAGATCAGAATTGTCACAGTTCACTTCTCCTGGAGATTTCATTTAGGACCAGATTAAATTTCCCATTTAGTTTCCTCCCTCCCTCCGCCCCCACACTTCCTTGGGTTTTTGTTCTAGTCCTGTCTTGGTGAGGATAGTGGGAATGTCTCTGAATGGGAGTAAAGAACAAAAATCAAAATTACATGGGCAAAATAATCCTCATAGCTTTGGATGTTGACTACTCAACTGCTCTTATCAAGTCTTCAGAGAGTGTATTCTAAATAAGGTGGCTGTGGTTACCTATTAGGAATGAAATTATTTTGGGGGCTATAGTGATAAACTACTTGGAATTAAGTCTGAGGATAAATAAGGCAGGTGGCTTTACACTTTCCTGTAAAAAGTACTTAGCACAATCTTGGTGCTCAATAAAAAAATAATATATCAGGTAAGTGGCAAGCTTGGCAGAAATGCTTTTAACTCATCGGTATTTTATAAGCTATTCTCACACCACTGTGCCCCCCTCTAATGTTTAGAGTCAGCTCAACTCTGATGACTACCAGACATCTCTGTGTGAGTCTTTGAGGAGCCCTCCTCCTACCGATGCCATGCGGTGCCTTTGCCAACTTTTAGGCCAGTGCACCTGCGACCCTGAGCTCCTTCGACTTCCACTGTCGCTGCACACTTGCTATGTGACGGTCTGCTCTAGCCCAATGACAGTACAGGAAGAGGAGTTTATTCAAAATTGGAGAACACTGTGGCGTGTTGGAAAGTAACAAGCTGAGAACGCTGTATCATCTGCTCTGTTTGCCAGCTGCCACAGAAGACGCAGTGATCATCTCCTGGCACTGTTTTGTGCCCAGAGGGTCCAAACTATCACTGCTCTAACTGCCTGGGCACCACACATCAGATGTCACCATTATCATTTCCATTTTTGCTTTTGGAATACTCCAGGAACAAGAGTCCTTCAAATCCCACCATCTAATTGGTGCTAAATTTACGTATAATCATGCTTCCCCCCACTTTGGTGTTAAATGGATAATCTAGTCTTTTCTGTCCTTAAGAAAGAGGAGGGGATAAGTCCCTGCTTTAACTGTCACACAGCCTGGAGTTTCACTAGCAGACAAAAGCTGTGTAGTCCCACTCCAGAGAGTGGTGATGGCACAGCAAACAGCTGGATTTAACCCCAAATTAAATCATGAAATATGAACTCCAAGTGACACAGGTTGGCAATGGTTTGGCACGTTAGAGGAAGTGACACAGTGAACATTTGAGACTTTAAAAAAAAATCTGACATGAAAAAAGGAAAAATGGCTCATTCTTGGTTACATTCCTTTTGCTGGTTTTGTTTTTTAGCCACTTGGTTTTTGTGCTTAAATTACTTTTTAGAAACCAAAATGCAACAGTGAGAACAATTATGTTGATAATGCCAGGAAATTTGTTTGCTTTGTTAAATTGAGCTTCAAAAGCACGTCAATTGAACATACATTTGTGATCACAAGCAATGCCTATTCTTACATCCATTTAAAATGTTTACTTTATTACGGCTTGTTACAAATGTGAGTCTGAAATGCAGCAGCATGGCTGCTCAATTTCCAAGCCCCAATTTTATGATAATCATATGAAATGTATTCATGTGTCAATAGAACTGCCTAACAATGCCACAAATGGGGTTGTTAGCAGCTCTGTCTTTCTGGTGGCCCCACGGTTCTGTGCTCCATAATAGTAAGAAACTGCTACAAGCAGAGAGCCCTTTGAGAATTTTAACTTAGTTTATAACATATACTATTTTGCCACACTTAGCTCAGTTTAATTGTTGCTATCTCAGAATACAGGTGAGCTCCTACAAGAAAACAGACTCTAAATACCCAAACACATCAGTGGGATAAACGAGTTCTGTTATTTTATTTTATGGTTGCATTACCTTTTTAGGTAGCCTTCAGGTACCAGAGGGGATGAGACTGGAGAATCCCTCTGCACTTGATGTTCCCTACTGCACATGTGGTAAAAAGGTACCTGGAAGATACCTTCTGTCACCATGGCATCTCACAAAGGAGTAAGGGAACACTTCTAATATATAGAGACCCAACAACGGAAAATGGATAATGGGTCTAGAGGTACCCTTCCTCTCTAGTACTGGTGTCTCTGCAGCTCTCACAACTTCCTCGTTTTGGGGACAAGTAGCCCATATAACTGTCCAGTGTAGGGGTTGAGATCCCAAGCAACATTTTTTCAACTTGGCGTTGTTTGGAGGTTCTGTTACCTAGATGCCAGGCCATGTCATTTACAGGGTTTGTTTGCATGCAGTGGACCATCGCCTTTTTAGGGGGAGGGACAAGCAAGTTCTGTCAGAAACCAAGATCCTGTGCCAGTATGCCATCTTTTTTTTTTTTTTTTTTTTTTTTTTTTTTTTGCGTCAGGCTTTTGTTTTTACTTCTAGGACTACCTTTCTGAAATGATATCAGGTTTGTGAAAATGCTCAATCAACTTTTAAGACGACTCATTTTTATACTCAACTACTTTAGAGAAAGAACCAAGTCCAGAATCTTGGCTGGAAGGGAGTATAAGAACTCACCTAGGTCAAGTCTCTTTTTAGACTGAAAACAATGAGGTTCACAAAATGCAAACAATTTGTCCAAAGCACATGCCTCTTTGGGGTTAGAGTTATGAGGGCCCAGACCACTGGCATTTCAGTCCAGCACACTGACTCCATGCTCTACAAGAAATCCTTAATAAGCCAAAGGCCAAAATTTTACTTGCAGTCATATAAGTTTCACCAAAGAAGACAAAAATGTACTCATATGACCCAGTTTATCTAATGCAAGAAAAACAGTTTATATCCTAACTTGCTACACAGACAGACACACACACACACACACACACACACACACTCATAAAACAATTTATTTCCTTGCTTGCTGCACTTTGCTATTTTCTATTTTATTTAATTAAAACAAAAACAAAACTAGTGGAGACCCACTAAATTGCTTTCAAGACCAATTACCAAAGTCAGAAAAAAACCTCATAGAGTATACAAAGAATAATGGATTGATTTCAAGCAACTAGCAAGGAATAGGGGAGGCATTTCACCTTTTCTAGTCATGAATTGTATGAAAAATGGACGTGGACAACTCTCAGCTCAGGATGCCAAACTAGACCACACGGTGGCTCCTCCTGCCTTCCCTTCCCACACGTCACCTCCTCTCCCGGCATGACCACGTGAAGAGGCTCCCTCGGCCATGCCAACATGCTCACCCATCTCTTCCGTAGTCCCTTTGGCACGACATACTGGCAGAGAAAGTGGATGCTCGACTTTAATAATTTCAAGTGACATTTTTCTCTAGAAAATTGAGCCTGTTTGGTCAGCTCCTGAAATACCGCATAATATATTATTTTGGAGTATAATTCCTTCCTCTGTTTACCATTCTCCTACCTTAGATGGTAAGCTGCTTGAACAAATACAACAGGGCCTTTGTTTTATTCACTGCCACATCCCACTGAAGACGTAATAGGTGCCATAATGTGTGTTGAAAATAAAACTTTGATGAATATTACACAAAGAAATTATGGAAATGACACCAGATTTCAGAACATTCTAGCCATTATTAAATGACTTTTGGCCCCAGTCACTATTAAATGACTGACCAGGAACTCTTGCTCCATGCCACCGTACCTATGTTTCCCTCTGGATAGCAGGCACATCATCCTCTCCTCTCCTCTGACTCGCCTCTTCTCTTTTATCATCAGGGTCACCTACTCTGGGAAACCCTCTCTGGTTCCACAGACCCTTATGCTTCTTTGACACACTTGTATAGTGCCCTACTGTTCCCTTATCTTAGAAAGACGCCCTATTGAATTGTCTCCAACTTGACAATAAAGCTCAAGCAAGATGAACTTTAATATAGTGCCTAGCATGCAGTATGTGCTCAATTAAAATTTCCACATGCATATGCATGAAAAGTTATGTACTCTGGGCCTGAAAACAACAAAAACAAAATAGGAGAAGCCCAACCTCGTGAAACAATCATATGGGTAATTAGAAGTTGAATCAACCATAGCTTTCTGAGTAGAAGTCCCTTTAAATCATGCTGCCACATAAAATTAGGCTTCTTCTACTTTTGTGGATGTGGGTATGATTTCTAATGAAAGAGGAAATAGGATATTAGCAATTTGGGAGAACTGAAGTGGTAAACCAGAAGGAGAAAGAAAGCAAGCAAACCATCTACCATGCATTTGTATGTCAGATGGGAAACAAACATACAAAATCGCTATGGCATCCTACTACATCATATTCATTATAAACTAAGAATTTTCTGCTTTCTAAAATATGAAAGATAATTACTCATCCACTCAGCATTTATCAATATTGTTCACAGTCAGAAAAAAAGGTAAATGCATCATTCCCTTTTGTACCAAGTATCCAAATATAAGTGCCAGATAATATATATACACTGCAAATATGCAAATTTTAAATAAGCTATTTATTTATATAATAGCTCCACTGATAGTAACTCAAAGGTCTTTATAAACATTAACCCTTCACATTCTTGTAAGCTAGTTTTACAATATTCCTATTTTAAACAGTGACTTAGGACCCATGTAAATAAGAATGAATGCAAAATAAGTTTCTGCCTTCCTGTCTGCCACTCTAAAATGAGCCTACATTTCCTTCTTAAAATAATTTTTGTCTGACTTATTTCACTTAGCATGATATTCTCAAGATGGAAAAAGTCGACAGCCATATGATTTCACTCATATGTGGGATATAAAGCTGAAAACAACAAATGAACAAGACAAACAAACAAAAACTCATAGACACAGACAAGTTTAGTGGTTACCAGAGGAAAGGGAAGAGGGGGAGAGAAAGAAAAGTGGAAAAGGCGTTAAAATATGGTGACAGAAGGAGAACTGACTCTGGGTGGTGAACACAAAATACAATATACAGATGATGTATTATAGAATTGTACACTTGAAACATATAATTTCGTTAACCAATGTCATCTCAATAAATTTAATTAAAAATAATAGATTTAAAAACATAATTTACCATGAGAACAATCTTAAGAAATATCTCCATCAAATTTCCCACCAAGTCTGCCGACAGAAGAATTGGCAAATTGTCTCAAGAAATATGACTTGCCAAATTAGTCCAAAGTGGCCTCAATAAAAATATTCAATAGGACTGCACAAAGCTGAAAGACTACAGACTGAGTAAAGACATAAAACACACCCCTGGGAGTCTGCTATGAGTGTACAAAGGGTTGGCTTCCAGTCTCTAATAATCTATCCTTTACTAATAATCCAACAGATGACTTAATGAATATCCCACTAATAAGATCTAAATCCAAATCTGGAGGTTCTTTCGAATATCCATTAGGAAAAATAATATAATGAAATAATTTTAGAGGAGGTATTTTTGCAAAAAAATTGCAGGAAATAAAATATAACTTGAAAAAATATAAAAGATGAAGTCCTGATAAATATTTACTATGTAAGGGAAAATGGAAAAGGTGTAATCACCATGGAAGGAGAAATGATAGTAGATAATCAGAACAGGATTTAAAATGAGACATTCCATTATATTTATATTATTATTATTAATAGTTCTCACCCTTTTTGAGAGGGGGGAGCACATATTACTATAGCAGGAGGTAGAATTTTGGAAGAAAGACACTTGAAAGATGAAACAGTATCTTACTGATTGATGTAGAACTGGAAGTAAGTTTGAGTAGTTTGCTAGGCCCACTCTTTTTTCCATCCTTTTTCTCTATATTCACCCAGAAAAATCACAAAATGCCTAGATAAAGTAACAGGGAAGAAATAAATAGAAACAATAAATTCCTTTCTTGTTTTGTTCGTATTTGTTTTCTGTGTCAGAGGGTGGGGGGAGTGAGTGTGCGTGTGCCTACAAGTATTGTATGTCTTTGTGTGTGATGCATACGTACATAACATACACTTTTTTCCTTCAGATTTTAAATACTAAATCCAGAGCTATTAGAAAGCATGTAAAAATCAGAGAGAGGAATAAGTCAAACCTTCCAGTTGAGGTTAGGATAGGAACAAAAAGCTAATGTTTCATTTCTGAATCATCCAAGGCCTAAAAAGATGAACAACTCCCAGCCCTTAATGTGTGCATGTGTGTGTGCATGCGTGTGTGCACGCGCATGCGTGCTTGTGTATGTGTGTGTGCGTGTGTGCGTGCGTGCGTGTATGTGTGTGTGTGTGTATTATGTGAAGTCAGAAAATGACAGATTCAGGAACCCTACATTCTTGACTATCAGTCCTGCAGTCCTTCCTTTATATACTTTTATTTCAGCATTTGGATGTATGATTATTTTTACTTATAGCCTCTAGATCTGCAGATACAGGATTTGTGGTTTCTAGTACCTACCCTGGTATCTGAAAATGCATCATAGATTCAATCCTCTCCTGCTCTTTGGTACAGAAACAGGGGCACATTCTCATTTTTAAGAAATATAGGTTATTTATACAACAAATATTTCTTCAACTTGTATGACTGATGAATCAAAAGGGTCTCCTCTAACACCACCCAGGGGGAGGTAGGTGGAAGTATATTTGTATCAGAAAGAAACCAACCACAATTTTTTTATGATCAGGGCTCTCTCTAGCACCAGCCCTGCCCATCTGACCACTGTCTCTGATACACATTGTTGAGTACCTTGGAGTGCATCCACTTTATTTAAAGCCAATATAGTCGCAGCCTCTAATAGACCTTATTCTGAATTCTGCTCTACAAGGAAGGCTATTTTAGAGTAATTTCAATTCATTACTGCTAAGTAATATACCACCCTTTGGTAAACTACCTCAAATTTATGAGGAGGAGGAAATATGTTACCATGAAGTCGCAGACAGTGTTTACAAAATTCAGACAGCTAGTCATTGAAGGTTTCAGATTTACTTTCCCCTCACTTCAAAGCTCTTACCCATATAATCTGAATAAAATTCTCAAAGCATTTACTACTTTATTTGACTCAATATTTTTACCTTTGTTTTATAAATCCTTAATCATATATGACTGTATTTTAGTTTTGGTTTAAAAAAAACCAGAAAGGATCTTGGGTATGATTTAATAAAAAAATTACATTTTTAATTAAAAACAAAACTGTTTTAAGACAAAGACGAGAACCCCAAATTTCACAGCCAATTCAGAGCTCCTTCCAACATATCACACTGCTTCCTTTTTACTTCTTCACAGATAACTACGTAGCAAACAATTTAAGGGCAATTTTGTATAGTATCTTCCTCATTTTGCTAGATTATTTAGACAATTTAGGAGAGAATACTACAAGAGAATATAAAGAATTTTTGAGGGGATGGACCTAGATTAAAATCCTGACCCCAGTGCTTCTGATACATACGTGTCACGCTCATGCTTTACAATCTTATGGCTCTATGATACAATGCTCTATGCTAGGCAACTTGTAAGCTAAGTGACCGGAGCACAGTCGGATCTCCAGATGGCTGCTACTGGGACTGAATGAGGGAACCTATGCAAGCTATTTGGCAGACATCAGAGAGGCAACTCTTCTAGTCTGCTTTCCTGTTTCTTCCTCGGGTAATTTTGCACTCCGTTTACATAGGAAAGTATGATAATGTATTACATAAACAAAAGAATTTTTCTTCCATTTCATTTCCTTCAACTTCCATCTTAAACAAGAAAACAAAACTAAATAAAGTGAAGAAACGAAACCTTATGTGGTTCATGCTTACTTATTCAATATATACTTTAGCATAAAACTATTATGGCATAGCTTGGAAAAGGCTGGCCATTCCATGAGGCTATTTATGCATTAAAACCAAAGTAAAACCTGGCTTTGAAACAAACTACCTTGGACTCAAAATGTCTCCTTAAATTGGAACTCTGTCACAGCTATGAACGCCTGAGCACAGCATATCCATATACCCCAGGTGTATCAAGTTTTAAGCAGCCCAGTTCCCTACAACAAATATTCAAAAAAAAAAACACCATACCCAAGATTTTAGTAATTTGCTTGCTTAGTTTCTCATGTCACAATCTCTCATATGAAAGAAAAACATGAAAAGAAAGTACATCTGAAGATCGTAATGATCTGGATCCCAAGGTGATAAAAGAATAGGGTGCCTATTTGTAAAAGCTTATTAAATGCTTTGGGGGAGGATGATGGGGTAGAAGAAAACACCATTTTTCACAATGACTTTTATAAGCCTAGCATAGTGCTAGGTGCTTTATCCACACTATTTGTACAATTCATACAATTTTTCTAAGCAGCAGATATTGTCATTCCCATTTTATTGATGAAAAACCAAAGTATATCCACCAACTAACATAAGTTGGATGAGAATCCCACCAGGTTTGTCTAGTTCTAAAGTCTATCCTAAGCTTCAGGGATTAGTTTGCTTTCCAATTGAATGGCAAATCATCTTCATGCATTTTAAAAGATTCATGAAAAAATTTCCATAAAGATTTCTAAAAACTAATTATGAAAGTTAATCCCACACCCCATAAAGGGCATAAACATGTCTCACACACCAGCCTGCCACATTTCTCACAATTAAATCTAAGCAAAAAAAGCACAAGAACCAAAACAAACTAAAAAACTGAAGGGTTCTATTCTTTTGGATAAGATATACTTTTTCTCTCATCTGCCAAATTCCTCTATTGGTTATATAGCATGAGCAATTTTTCTCACAGGAAATCTCTTGTATTTATAGCAAGCTAATTACTTTCTAGAAGTGATTGTCAAATATACGTAGATGGTTTTAGGATTCAATTTTGTCAAAAGCTGGAAAATTAATTCATGCCTCATCCCATACAAGTCTTATGTTTTAAGAGATTAAAAGCCACTGCAAAGACCTATTACCAGGGAATTTCTGAAGACTACCGTTAACTAAAAAAAAGCCATTAATCTACTTTAAGGGGGAATGATATAATCTATGAGACAGTTTGTTTGCTATGATAAATGCAATGTTCCATCTAACTGTGAAGGAAATATCTGTATATTAGAAAGGACAGTTTTATGTTTTAAAGTTTAAACCAAAAAATAAAACTTACATCTTAATCATGAATGCACTGTATTAAAACATAAAAACAAAAGATTACAGAAAATAAAATGTTCACTAATTTTCTTTTCTTTAGTAAATCAGATATATACTTGGTAGGTATATTGACTGAGATGTTTACACTGGTTTCTACCAATTAAGCGGAGGCACTTTCCCATCTTTACAGATGCTTTTAATATATATTTTTCTTGCTTTTTCTGTCTCCGGCTGCTGCAACGAGAGGAGCTATCGGCATGTCCACACATTTGCAATAGATGGTCATGTGCAACTGCTCCAGCTTCCTGATCAAAAGGAACAAGTACCGAGCCCAATAATCTGAAGGCCTGCAACCCCTTCCGCTCCAACAGGCTGATTTCCTATAAGACGGTGGGTGTGGAGCCATGGGCCCATGGCAAAGCTGTGGTGGTTATCATGAAGCGTAGAGCCAGCCAGCGAAAGCCAGCCACCTCCTACGTGTGGACCACCATCAACGAGAATGCCCGGGCCTCCCTCAGCAGCAGCCAGCACATGACTTGCAAGAACAAGTACCACCTGGACCATCTGTAGAGCCAGCGCCATCCTGCGCAGCCGGGAGCCCGAGACAGACATGCAGAGGAAGTGGGCTCGCCCCACCAAGAGCTCCTGAGCACCATCCCCCCCAAAGCAATAAAGTATGAAGTGTCAGCCGACTTTCTCAAAGACACACACACTTTTCTCAAAAGCTACAATATGATATTTAGTATGCAATAACTGTTTTCTCTCAAGGGGGAAATGTAAGCAACATTTTGAAAATTTCAGTTTGTTGAAATACATAGTGAGCTTCTCATTTTGTATCAGCAAAAGTGAATTGTGCTCCTTTTGCTACTGTCAAACAAAAAACATTTAAAATGATTACCCATTTTGATTCTTTTTAGTTTTTTTCAGTTGAGTATGGTAAAACATTTTAAAGATGATGTCAAAGATGCCACTTGACTACAGCAAAATATTAAAGCAGACATTTGGTGGAATGAACATACGGTGTATCCCTGAAGAATATGGGGAACATTTTTTAATTTAGAGGAGGTGACATCTATTTCTTAATCTGTATTGTGTACCCCCTAAAGCGTGTGGCACTGTTATAAGAAATGTCTCCAGCAGTTCTAAGGCTTTTGTGTAAGCATCCATAAAAAGTTTAATAGGTTTCCAAGACTCCTCATTAACATACACAGCACCTATTATTCATATAATTCAATCTGAGACACACACTTTCTCACTTCAGGCATGGAAAGTTTCAGTGGTAAGTAAAGATCTACAGAGGTAAAATCTTAGAAGATAATATGAATGCGGGCAAATATAAGATTTCACAGACAGTATATGATTATTTGCCAAGTAAGTGACACAAATCATATACCACTGCCTGAAAGAAAGGATTCCTCCTTTCCAGAAATTGGCTCATACCGCCCTTATAGTTCTTTCCATACTATTCTTTGCTTTTTTGCTGTTTGTACACACATTTTAAGTTCTTGGAGAGGAAAGATTTTATGTTTTTCATAATCCTACCACAGTACTGAAAAATACCTAGCACTTGGGGCCTGCTCAGTACACGTTTGACTACCTGAGGAAATGAACCACTGAAGATTGTGACAAAGGTGATGAAGACAGCAAGCCACACAGAGGGCCAGGCACTGCCAGGAGCGCTTCAGGTGCATTAGCCAACTTACTGTTGCTTTTCTCTGAGTGTCTCCACTTTACAAATGAGGAAACTGAGGACACAGCGAGAAAAAAGAGCTTGCCCCCACTCACCTAACTCCTTCACCCCCCGCAACTCTTGGCTTAAAAGTGACTCATGACGGAGGTCCTCCGTGACCCATTAAACAGGGCTAGCTACCCTTGTCATCCACGCAAATAAGCCCTTCGTTTCCCTGTCTTTACAGGCATCACCGCGGATTCAATCAGCAGAACTGCACATTACACAGCAAGCTCCATGAAAAGAGGGACGATCTCAGGCTCACTCACCATTCTAATCCCAGTGTCTATCAAAGCACTCGACACATAATAGGGGCTTAAGGAACATACGCTTGATGTGGCAGGTATTCATTAAATGTTCTTTTAAGGAATAAATAACAAAAATGAATGAATCTGAGGTGATGTTGAAATAGTCAATGTAATTGTCCAGGAGACATTTGAAAATTCAAAACTGAGATTTAAGAGAAGAATGAGGATTTAGAGGTCAAGATTTGAGAGTTATCTGCAGACAGTTATCCCACAGTTATAAACGACCATGACAAAGCTTTGGCATTATGATTGACCCATTTCTGAATACATATTATTTGTCTATTCAGGAGAACTCCATAGTATGTTTAAGTTGTAAGCCCCAAAAATAAAAATTCAGAAAGGGTGCTCATTGACTGTAAGATAGATGAAGCCATTCTTTAAGAGTTTCCTCTTAATATATTGCTTTTATGACAGTGCCTGGAATCTGCCATTAGCATGTGTCAAGTTGGGTAGAAAAGCTCCTGGTTTATATTAAATCTACACTGTGTTTTCTTTAAGATGGCCCTGGTGTGGCTGAAATATACCGCCACCATCATTATATACCATAAGCACTCAGACATTACAGATGAGCTGTGGTGGTTTAGAGACAGAGTTAAACTTTTCTCAATCTGCAGATGAACTTAAAAGAGGAATACAGATTGTAGGCCACACTGTACTGCTACTGCTAGACAGAAGTGAAAATTCTTGTAAGGCACTGACTGACAAAATAGAAAGCAGAACTGGCTCAGTCATTTTGCTCAAGAATCTTGAAGATACGTGTGTGCCAAGTTACGTTGGAAAAAGTATTTTTAAGTTTCAAACCTGTTGTACATCACTTGGTATGGCCGTGAACGGCAGTGACAGAGACGTCAGCTACAACCATAGTGAAGAAAGGGAGACTGAGTAAAGGCAGCAGGCTCACTGAAGAAAAGAAAAACACTGCAAATGAAAGAACATTCTTTCTGAGTATAATGGCTGATGTTTTTTGCCTTCTTGGCTATATCCACGCATACCCAGCCAGTAAGTAGAACCACATTCAAATATTTAGTGTCACAAGAGCAATGTATATAATTAAAAGAAAAAAAGGGTTAGTCTGCAGGCCCTTTCAATAAACAAAAACTACACTGGTGTAGTACTGTCTTAAGGACAACACAGAAGAATTAGCACCCTTTCATTTGAAAAAAGGAAAACCAGGAATGCAATGTCAGTGAATGAAAGCACTATACTTTCCCAGGAGGACGTAGCAACACCTTTAGGCCCACCGGTCAAAACTTATGGATATCTATGTAATTGGGTGCAAATTAAGGCAACTGATTTAACAAGTTTAATTACTTGATTTTCCCTATAAATTTTGATACTTCTTAAGCTATTGGCAGAAAAAATAGAGGCAGTGAGAAAGGAATTGCCAGACTTTGAGAAGTGATAGCTGCCAGCAAATCACCAACCACAAAAACACAATAATCTTGGGCCACTTTCTGAGGCAGTAACTGGCTTAGCTTAAGAGATATTAACAATTCCCAAGGCCGTCACTTTATTAAAACGCAGGCAAAGAGCCTAAGATAATACTCAAAATAAAAGTTATATAAGTTACAGAACACATAAGAAGGTGGGGCTACTTCCAATATATCAAAGAAAAAGATTAACATAAATGCTTGTTTTAAAAAGCTTCATGGGAAATATTTCATTAACTAATGATGATACTACTGGGTAACTGAAGGCTTTACTGTCCTGCATTTCTATAGAGCTGGTTCTTTTCAATGCACTGTTGTATGGGCTGACTCTTGAAATACTTCATCAACATTCTTGAATGAAAGATTTAAGTCAGCAATATTTATACAAAAACAGTGCTGTAAGAACAAAGAGAGTGGGCCTAGGGAGTCAGAAAATCCTGGGTTCCAACCCCAATTATTAATATATCATTTATTGGCTGCATGACCATGTGGCAAGTTACTGAATCTCTCTGTGTCTCAATTTTCTCATCTGTAAATATAAATAATTACTTTATAAGACTGCTATACATATTAGGAGGGGTAATATACCCTGGGCATGTAATATGTGCTCAATAAAAGTAATTTCTTTTGTTTTTTATAAAAATACCCTTGTTTTACATCTAGTACAATTAAAATCATGTTATAATTCTATTTATGCCAGAGCTAAGTTTTTAAAAATTATCATTGATCTTAACACAAACATCTAACTTTGAAAATAACGTCAAAAGTTATTATTTCCATAAGGAAGAATACACATCCAACCAGAAATATGCAAATCTATTATCGGGTAGTATATCACTAGAGCACAGGTTTCGCCATCCAGATTACTATGTAGAAACACTGAAAGAAGTGCTTAGCAAAAATAGTACACTACAGGAGCTAGATTTTTATATTTATGTATTACTTATTAATAATTATTTATTTCTAACTCAATAATAGACTCCTGATGCTATGTTTTTAAAGTCACAATTTTGAAAGTAACTCTTTGAAGAAGCTATGACTGCAACAACAAAAGGCAGAGAAAAGGGTGTAATAAACATTTCTTCCTCACAATAAAAATCTGCATTGAACAAACTCGAACCAATCAACCTGTTGCTTCTTTCCAGAATACAATTCTCCTGTGTGAAAGAGGCTTAAATTCTCAAGGAACACACACAAAAAGATGAAAATAACTGAAATAACAACTATGGAAAGGCAGGCTCTTCTGTGACTTGAATTGTCAGATTTAAAGACATAACTAGCCACACTAAGAAAGGTTCTCTAGTGCAGTCTCTTCCTGTCACAAATTATAGTTCAGACTGAACAGCAACAGAATGTCAGAAAAAACAAATAGAAACATTAATTTGAACTATTTTTATATTAGTTCCACTTCTTTGTTTCTCTCAGAAACAAACACTTCAAATAATATGAAGAAACCACAAAAATATTTTACTACCTGACAGTTACGACTTTAGGAATCTAGGACTCTGGCTATTGTCCACACCACTGACCATTATTATTAGTTTCTTTAGCCGGGGCCTGAAGAGACCGTCTAAAACACTGATGATCAAGAAAATGTCGGTTCTGTATGTCAAGCTTGATTCTTACCTAAAATTCTGATGTTTCTCTAAAAAGGCTGTTAGGGCCCCACTTCCAACTTAGAAATTCTTAAAGTGATCTGTACAGTTTTGCTGTTGGTATGGTGTTTGTTTTTTTTAATTTTTTAAGACTAATTTACCTCTTCGACCGTATCTCCTATTACTTCCTTACATAAAACTTTCTCTTATACCCAAGGCAAGTCTTTTAGCTCCACACTTTACATTTTCTATTTTCCTAAAACACCTGTCATCTTCTATCCCTACAGAGGATAAAGAGAGAAAGACTGTCCGTCCGTCCATCCGTCCAACTCTACCTCTCTCTCTCTCTCTCTCTCTCTCTCTCTCTCACACACACACATACACACACACACACACACACACACACACACACACACCCTACTGTTAACCCAACTGGTAGGACAGTGTAGTTCTTACTTCCTTTGTGAATCCTACAACCCCAGTCTATAGTTCTTTCTCAGCTTTTGACATTTATAGATAATGCCAAGCATTTGACACATTGTATCCTACCTTGTTTGTTAAATACCTTTTTACAGAGACTTCTTCCATTTCTCCAAATTAGATTATAAATAAGTTGGGAACAGATCAAATATATTATTAATTTTTATATCCCCAGTCTCCACCAAAATACATTGTACATATATACTTAATGGGTTTTTTGTGTGTTTTTTTGACTAGCAGGTAAGTTTGATACATCTCATAGACAAGAGAATCGTATGTATAGTCAAGGGAATAAGGAATTATGTTAGAGAAGAGTTGAAGTTAGGGAAAAGAAGGTTATAATAAGATGGAAAACGCTGATGGAAGGAAATTTACATTTGCTATAATGGGCAACAGGAAGCCACTGTTGGTGATAATTTAAAAATGAAAACAGCAAACTAACGTAGGGGAAACTTATGAAAGGTTCTGAAGGCCATAAATAGGAGACTGAATTTATGCTAGAGAGTGTGACGATGCCTAAAATAGAGACCATCAAGGAGTGGAAGGTTTTGAGGAGGAAAGTGATACAGACGTCCCTCAAGTCACTCAGAAGAGGTAGATAGATGTTCACTGTTTTAGCCAACAGAACAGAACAGAACTGAAGCAGAGATCAGGGCTCAAGGTAGGTGGGTCTTTTAAAGGCATTTCGGACACTGCCAAGAACGCATGAAATTCAACAGAACGGGTTTGTTTTTATTTGTTCTCCCAAACTGTAATTTTTCATCATTTTATTGATTTAATAAATCATTTAGGAAAGTAAAAGTTTTTCAAAATCATCATCAGACTAAAGATTTTATTTATTATGAATAAGAATGACTCCTACAAGAGCCTGGAAGTCTATGTCAATAGAATACATAGCATGGAAGAGTTCATCACTACAAGTAACTTACCCTTACCAATACAATTTCTCCCTGTTCCTTATGTGGCTCCATTCCACTCCAGACATCTCCCCTGTGTAACATCTAATGACCTACATCATGCACGTGTTACCTTATCTCATTCATGGTTTTTCTAAACCATAACCACCCTGAGAACACCTCCTTGCTTATTCTCACAATCACTGCCTTTTACATCATCCAATTACCCTTGTGCTATGCAACCAACCTACTCATCCTGAAACTTAAAAAACATCTGTTCCCTTTCCTTGCAATTCTGCTATAATTCTTTTTGCAGCTCAAATCAGCCCTGAGTCATCAAAATGCCTCCAAGATACACTGATCTTGAAAAACATTCAAATGTTTTAAATCCAGCTCCGCTCACAAAGTATACTCAACTTTGAGCCAGAAAATGAGAAACTGTTTTTCATTGTGCCTAGCAAAACTGCCACACCTGGTTGGAAATAAAAATCTTGCAAATGAGATATTATATTAACCTTTTCTTTCTGAGCTGATCAGAGCACTCAAAATGCTCAGATGATTTGTTTGTATACTTGATTTCCTACTAGGTGGTTCTTAAAGAAATAATGCAGATTTCTAGGGACTGTTTCAAATTAAAAACCATACAGTACTTTCACCCAAATCTCTTGGGATATTAAATAACAAAGGTAAAGTAAAAAGCATTTAGTACAAAAAAGGAAAAGAACAAGTAGGGCTGGCCCTTCTAAAACATGAGGCTGAAGAGAAATATACGACACAATAAACTTCAAAATAGATGCTTTGGGAACAAAAAGGAAAATACTTCATAACTATACCAGAAATGATGTAATTAGAAGCCTTTTAATATCTCAGAGGTTCACAAATGTTCCCAGTACAAGAACTCTCAGCTCTTGCTATTAACAACTAATGAACATAAACATTCAACAATGACTAAATAAGTAGCAGAGGTGAGATTATAAACTTGGAGTTCTTTGTACTCCCATGTTTTTTTATGTAAATAAAACATTAAGACTCTCTACCTTAATCCTGTAGTGGAACCACATTTCCTTTGGTCAAGTCATTTAGTCCAATCGGTGTCTTAACTAGTAGTATATTAAATACAGGCATAATTTTAGCCTGCTGTACAAGCAGAACTCAGAAGGGCTTCAAGGACTGTAATAATATACTGTATACATAATGTGTGTTCACTGCTAATATTTCAACTGTTACCAGATGTAAATCTTAGCAGAAAACTTAATTAAAAGTACTTTAACATCAGAGACAACATGTTATTTTAGCAGATGAATGATCACTTCTGAAGCTATTTCGTGAGTATCAGAAATGCTCTGATCTGGTAACACTGTAGAAAGAATTTAAATATTAATATTTAAAATATTTTAGTAAAACTGTAAATATCTAAATGTACCTCAATGCTGACTTACATTTACAATATGAAACTTATATTTCATTACCCTTAAGCATAGTTTATGAATTTCATGACCTACAAACTTGTCATTTTTACTTACTGGCAAATAATTCTATAGATGATGAAATCTGGGAATACGGGGCGAAAAAATATTTGCTCACTATTTAGGAAAAAAATGTTTTTAGGAGATTGGTTAGGTTTACTTGACTATATCTCTTTATTCCTGTTTTGGAAAATTAAAGATCCTTCTTAACCATGCCCCACAATATTTATTTATGACAGGGTATCACTTACTGCAGCAGTGCCAAACTTCTGAAGGTGATGAAGGTAGCAACTTTCCCACTTCTGATTACAGATGCTGACGACATTTATGGGTTTGTATACCTAGTCTCAGAGTCTCAGTTTGTTACTGCTCTTGAAGAGTCAACAATGAGAACAGTAGTCTGGCGCTTTCCTAACTGCCTGAATCACCACCACTGAATACTTTGAAACGGGTCTTTTCTGTTGTCTCTGAATTTGGGGAAGGGTGTTTTTGAAACTTTATTGGGCAAGAGGACAAGTGAATATTCCTTCATAACTGACTATTTACTGGAGAAATTATTTTTCTCCTTTTATGGGAATAAAATATATATAACTTCTAGATGTCTAATATAAATCTAGATCAGAAACTGTGGCATTATTTGTCAGAAACATGACTTCAGCAAGTCATTTTTAGATATGATCTTTTATATTTACATGGTTACCAGTGGCTTTGAAATTCAAGTCAGAGAACTACTTCTTTTTGGAAGTAAAATATTGGTAGGAAAAAACACAACGGGATAAGAAGCACCATGTTGTTTCCCTCTAACCGGAATAGGAGGGTCACTGCATTATAAATACCTTGGTAGGCATGATACCATTTATTCTTTTGAGAACATTACAAAAATTACAAAAAAGAATTGTTTATTCTTTTTCTTTCCAAACAACGTTTAACAAAAACTCAGCTTGGTATGATAAGTCTAGTTTAAAAACAAAAACAAAACTAGAATATGCTAAAATAATTTCTAATGTCTAGCTCAAGAGAGATGGCAAGTTATTGGAATTCCCAGCTAAGAAAAATACTAACTTTCTTAATTGGAAATTAATTTGAGGACTATATTTAAAATGTTCTCAGAATAATATATTTACAAAATCTACATTTCAAATAAAGTTACTGATGTTAATAATAACTTACAACCACAATCTTAAATTAGAAAATAAAATTGAGTTATATAACCTCAAAGATATCCCAACTCAAGATATAATAGAGATTAGAAAATAAAATTTAAAGGCAGTAAATATGTAATTAGAACCAGAGTTTTAAATATTTTGATAAACTTCATGGTAAATACTTAATGATTAAAAAAAAAAATACAAGCTCACAGATACAAAAAACAGATTGGTGGTTGCCCAAGGTGGGGGCTGGGGGTGGGCAAAATGGGTAAAGGTGGTCAAAGGTACAAACTTCCAGGTATAAAATAAGTAAGTCCTGGGGATGTAATGTACAGCATGGTGACTGCAGTTTACAACACTGTATTGCATATTTGAAAGTTGCTAGAGTAGATCTTTAAATGTTCTCATCACGAGAAAGAAATTTTTTTAACTGTAATGTGACAGATGTGAACTAGATTTATTGTGATGATCATTTCACAATGTACACAAATATTGAATCGTTATGTTGTAGTACACTTGAAACTAATATAATGTTACATGTCAATTATACCTCAATTTTAAAAAATAACACTTGCTTCCCTAGGCATTCTCCATTAATAATGTTATCAAATATTTACTTAGTGCTTTTATGTCTCAGTCACAAGCCACAGTTCAGTTTCTATGGAGCTTATAACCTTAAGTTTTCTAAGGACATGAAGATAATACTGCAACTGAAACACGTGTGACTATAGGCCATAGTGTTACCCAATTCTGGCAGTAATATTCCCAAAAGCACCTTGGTAAAAATGGCAGGAGAACCACTACTACAGAATACTTTTCAGAAACCTAGTCACAATCATTATGTGACTTGTTAGTAAACAATGCATGGAAATTACAATATGGGCTCACGTAAGAGCCCAGCAGTGACCCTGAAGCACTCTGTCACCAAATGTGCAGGATAAAAAGTCAAAAATTTAGTAGCTATCTCATAGAAGTGGGGTGACTTTTGGCTTCTATGAGGTTTTTTTTTGAAGTTTCTTTATTTTTTGAATTTGTATTCAACAAATTCAATATCCGACCCTATTACTGCAACATGATGCACTGAAAATTTGCCTCTTCATTTACAGTACAGAAAATTTATCCAGTGTTCAATGAATATAACACACAAATCTACATTTGATTCCATTGCTTTCTCTCAATTTCTCACTCACCTCCATTTCTTTCTATTTTTTCATGTAGTGGAGATTTTACCTTATTTTTTTCTCTACCCTCAAAATACATGGAATCATTTCGAAGGCAGAGTAGGCGTAGAAGGCTCCCTTCTGTTCTTGAGAATTAGGATTTTTTTTTGAAACAGAAAATAGCTTTACTTGGCTCCATAAAACATCTTAATTCATTTCTCATTTATCTTTTCCTATACTTTCCTCCTCCTTCTTCCCAGCAACTATGACATCTCATCGTTTTCTTCCCTTCCAAAGTCACTTCAAGGGCTATCCCTCAACTCGGGTGGGAAAGCTTCCACTATCATCTGCATTATGTAACTGTGGCATTGTCCTGCCAGAAGCATATGGCAGCATTAGCTGGACAAGTACTACCCTGCAGCAACGTCAGCCAAATGGAGTCACGACCCATTTTCCAACAGAGAAGTTAATTTAGTGGGTTGAGACTAGCATTTAAAAACCAAATCAACAGAAACACAAACAGAAAAGAACTGAAAATATAGCTATTGCATCACACTTATTTTGAAGTTTTAGTTTACATTGCATGTGTTTAAATATATGCATGTATATGTGTACTGGGTCATCACGGAAATCCATTTCTTACATTCCTACAGGTCATGGTCAAAAGTAGGAAAGCTACTAGGTTGGTGCAAAAGTAATTGCGGTTTTTGCAATATTTTTAACCTTTTAAACCGCAATTACTTTTGCACCAACCTAATGGAATATGTTCTAGGAAACTCATCTTTATTTGATGTAATACTTCAGATATTTTAGAGATTTAAAAATGGATGTTAAATAATTTCTTTTAGTAAAAACTGTTGATCTAATAAACCACATATTTTCTAAAAAATCATCAGTCTGTAAACAAACCAAATCAGTTTTCCTAGTTTTTTCAGTATTTCATAATAGTGACACTCCAAATAAATACTTTACCTTTAAATTTAATTTACCCTAAAAATTAAAATTGACAAGTTGTTAGCCATCTCAAAAAATTTTTAATTAATAAAAATCAATTTGAGCACAATACACCTTAAATGAAAAATATTCTTTTCTTAACAGAAAAAAGTCTGAGGGATAGTCTGATTTTCCAATATGATTTCAAAAACAAAGCAATCATTATTTATCTGCATTTATTGCATATGCATATGAATACAAACACCAATCTTATATTTCCTTGGCTGTAAAGAGATTTTTAAAAATTCAAGCTCAGAAAAAGCTTAGAGTATGAGACTGTGACCAACGGCACACAATCCCTCAGCAGGTACAGAACTAGATTCCGAGGCAGAGAATAATTTAGCTATACAGTAGTCCCCCCTTATCTGTCAATCACTGTCTGAAAATATTAAATGGAAAATTCCAGAAATAAACAATTCATAAATTTTAAATTGCACGCTGTTCTGAGTAGCATGGTGAAATCTCAAAACTTCCTGCTCTGCCGTGCCCAGGACCTGAATCACACCTTTGTCCAGTGTATCCATTCTGTATATGCTATCTGTCCTTTGGTTACTTAGTAGTAGTTATCAGATAATCAGTGCTTGTATACAATGCTTACTCATGTAAGCATTTTATCATTTCATATCAATCATCTCAAGAAGAAGGGTGAGTGCAGTACAAAAAGATATTTTGAGAGAGACCACTTTCACATAACTTTTATTACAGTATACGATTGTAATTGTTCTATCTTATTAGTTATTATTGTTAAACTCTTACTGTATCTAATTTATAAATTAAACTTTATCATAGGTATGCATGTCTAGGAAAAAAACATAGTATATATAGGTTCAGTACTACCCATGGTTTCTGGCGTCTTCTGAGGGTGTGGGAACATATCCTCTGTGGATAACAGGGCACTGCTGTACTGACTATAAAGAATAATGATTATATTCCTTACTTTTCACATACAGTTGCTGCATGGAATTCGTAGCTAAAATACCTAGCTGTTCTGCAGTGTCAAAGTGGAAACTGTGTGACTAAGTCTCACGGTCTCACACACTTCTTTGGCTGTCAAAACTGGAAGAGGCAACTAATACCAAGCCTGCAGGGAGGGACAGCCCTGTGGCCTTGAGACTTTCTGTATAACAACCCTTGAGTTGATTAAAAGTGATGTCGACAAGCTTCAGTCCTTCTTGGTTTTAGGGGCTGCTAAGTGAGCCTTCAGAACGAGAAACCTATGAGACTAGCATTAAGATTTTTACTAGACTATGAAATGCTCTAGAAAACATGGCAGAGTAATGGGTCTAAAATATAAACTATTGCTTAACCTTGAACATGTCTACAAAAATAAACTATGAATAATAGGAGATATATACACACAATCAAGATAAAGCTATTATTTAAAGATATACAGAAACACCCCCCTCCAAAATAAGGTACTACTGAGAAAACTTCTGACATCTTGAAAGCATACAAATAAGAATTAAGCATTTTTTATTTTAATCAAAACTTCCCTTTTTAATTTCAAAGACTGCATATAAAGGTATAATAAATCATATCTCTTAAGAAAACCCTAAGTCACATATATCCGAGTACATTTAGAAACAATATATCTCAATAAAGTTAAAAGAAGTTAGTCTTGAATGAGGGTGAAATCTGCTTCATTTATAGCATAAAATAATAGCTATGGATATGTGAGGGAATTTCTTTCTTACTTTGTACAATGCATTATAAAGTTACCAGTGTTTTATTTAGTTTATTATATTTTAGGATAAAACAAGAGAATAATCGTGCATGTTTAAAATCAAGTTCGTTAGGTGACAAATTCCTCCTGAAAACAACTTGAGAAAACATATGCATATTTTATTCACTTCTTAGGGTTCTTAATTTGGGATCTTAAATGCACTTCAGTGGGGTCCGTGAACCCTCTGAAATTTTAAGTGTGTGTGTGTGTGTGTGTGTGTGTGTGTGTGTGTAACTTTTTCTATGGAAAGAGTCCATAGCTTTCATAGGATTCTCAAAAGGATCAATGGTCTAAGAATAGAACTGTTGCCTTAGGTGAAAGTTATATGTAAAAGGACTGAACTTCCTTTTTTTTAAAAAAAGAACCATCCCAATGACGTATAGAAGATGTTAAGAAATAGAAGGTAAGTTGGAATAATTTCCCCTAAAAATAATGAAACCTGAAACTAGCATGAAGATTTACTAGTCTAAAACTATAATTTCGAGTAAGTCCCATGTTTGTACATTTTTGTGCCTTTATTGGGGGCTTGGATAGAAAACTAAAACTAAAAGCTGGGCAATAATGGAAGTGTGTGTATGAGGCTGCAGAATGGTTATAATGACTCATGTTATATACGAATAGTACAGATACCTATTGTCATGCTATAGCAAATTCCTGAAGTCATTTAACATTTGTTCGAATATCTATTGTCCATTTTTTTTCTTTTTCTCTTCCTGATCTTTATAAAAAGCTCCTTTTTAAAAATACAATTGCAAAAGTTCTCTTTAACAAACAGAGCTTCTAACACCAAGCCACTCACAGTTAGTCCTGTGATGTTAATGCATGAGAATTCCTTTTCCTAAATATTCAAGTGAACAATTTCCTATCTTGATTTATTAAAAAATTCAACAACCAATATGCCTTAAGAAAAGCAAAGGTGTTTCTATTTATTAAAGGTTATATCTAATGTCTAAGTCACACAGCATAGTAGCATTACATTCAATTTAATGGGAGAAAAATGAACATTAACATATAGTAGTATTTTGTATCCAAAAGAAGTCAGGTGCTAGGCAGGGGAGGAAATGAACCTTCAATTTCTAGCCTAATCTAAAGCATTTAAACTATGATTTTTAAATTGTCCTCCAATTAACTTATAAGTATCTAATTAGATAGGGATCTATACAGCATTTTCATAAGAACCATAGGAATTATGAAAGAACTTCAATAATCAATAGGATTAGAAATCCTTTCACAGTGTATGAGAGAAACCTTTGCCACAGCAACATCAAAGAAAAAAGATGCTGTAAAATGATGGACATTTTTCTACTGAGTTGATTATCCAGGCATAAAGGGTAGAAGAAGGATTGACCTCTGTCACTGGGCTTGTTAGGAAACGCCTGGATGAAGAAAATGTTATGGTAATGAGTCATGTGAGTGATGGAGGAATTACCCTCATACATAT
This sequence comes from Rhinolophus hipposideros, assembly GCF_964194185.1. NCBI lineage: Eukaryota > Metazoa > Chordata > Mammalia > Chiroptera > Rhinolophidae > Rhinolophus > Rhinolophus hipposideros. The sequence continues at coordinate 63,170,336 of NC_138049.1, read as the reverse complement.
ACTTAGACTGTTTTTGAAACATGTATAAAACATACTTGTGTGCACACGTACACACAAACACACATTATACCCTTCCCTAAATATATCAGGTAAATCTCTCACTTTTAGTTATTTCAGCTCTAAATAAGGAGAAACAGGATTTTCCAAACCAATGGACAGAAAAAAAATTTAGGCTTTCAGAAATGTTCCTGCTGAAACTTATTAGGATTCCTGGCTATACGTTGAATTCGGTGAACAGGATAGTGAGGGAGGTTTATAAAGAGACTCTTTCCAACTCCATCCATATTCCAGGAATATTAAAAATACATGAAAAAAATGTACCCGAATTCTTGACATTATTAAGGAATCAGAAAAAACAAGAGAGTCCAAGACTTAAAATCCTGATGACGGACTTTTGAGAGGGTTTTAAGTTAAATTAATGGTAGTATTTAAAGAGGTGCTGATGCTAATATAACTAAGATTTTTCATTTAAAACTGTCAACAATGTGACTGAAACCCTCAGCATTAAATATCCTGAATGTCCTACACAGTCTGTCTATTCTGAACAATTCTTGGTTTTCAAAGCATAAAAATGTATGTCGTAAGTACAATGGAAAGGAATTTAAACTCATAGCCCTCAAATGAATAGGAGAAAAATAACTCATGGAGACAGGAAACAAATGTGAAGAAAAATCAGAAAATTAAACAAAAAACAAAAAGCAATTTTATAGGCCTGTCAAAAAACATTGACAAAAGTTATAATAACAAAGAAAAAGATGATCTCAAACCTTCCTTTTTATTAACTACCTTGAACATACATAATGTCATTCTATTTCTTACAACAAGGCTTAGATGAAATCTATGATCAAATATTACTATAAAAACAATTTTTTAACATTAGTTTATTATTATTGTTTTTTTAACTGTGTTTTTCCAGGACCCATCAGCTTCAAGTCAAGTAGTTATTTCAATCTAGTTATGGAGGGTGCAGCTCAGTGGCCCATGTGGGAATCAAATGGGCAACTTTGTTGTTAAGAGCACCACGCTCTAACCAACTGAGCTAACTGGCCACCCCTGTAAAAACAAGTTTTGAAGAAAGGCTAAATGCATTCCCTCTGAGATCAGGAACAAGGCAAAGATGTCTGTTCTAACCAGTTCTATTCAACTCTGTACTGTAGGTTTCAGCCAGTAAAGCAAGAAAAAGCAAGAAAAGGAATCCAGATCAGAAAGGAAAACTGTCTTTATAAGATGACATAATCATTTATGTAGAAAACCCTTGAAATCTACAAAAGACTAATAACTGAGTATAGTAAAACTGTAGGTTTCAAAGTAAACACATAAAAATCTAATCATCTTTTTATTTACTAGCAATGAATCAAAAATTGAAATAAAATACTTTTATAATAGGATCACAATATAAAATATTTACAGGTAAATTTATTTTAAAATGTCCAAGACCAATACACTGAAAAAACAAATACTGCTGAGAGAAATTACAGATCTAAATAAATAAAAATATATGTGTCTTCATGAATTGAAGATTCAATAGTGTTAAGATGTCATTTTTCCTCCAATTGATTTATAGATTCAACATGATCCAAACCAAAATTCCAACAAGCTTTTTTATTGAAATTGACAAGATGATTCTAAACTTCACATGGAAATTAAAGGAACCTAGATTAGCCAAAACAACTTTGAAAAAGAACAAAGTTGGAGGGTTTGCACTACCTGTCTCCATTACTTATAAAGCTACAATCATCAAGATAGTGGTGGTACTGGTGGAAGGATAGTCACATAGGTCCATGGCATAAAATAGAGCCCAGAAATAGCCCAGAAAATCTTTATTGATTTTCAATAAAGATGCAAAGGCAACTCAATGGTGGAAAAGTAGTCTTTTAACAAATGGTTTTAGAACAACTGGATATTCATGTGCCCCCAAAAAAGGTGGGTAGAAGGGCAGGACACTCCTCTATACCTTAAAACTTGAATCAGATAGAAAAAAATTAACTCAAATGTATTATAAACCTAAACATGAAACATAAAACTACATAAAGATTCTAGAATACATACGAGAAAAATCTTTGTGACTTTAGATCAGCACCAAAAGCATGAACCATAAAAAGAAAAAACTAATAAACTTTATTTCATCAACATTAAGAACTTCTGCTCTTTAAGGACTCTGTTAAGAGAATGAAAAGACAAGCCATAGCTGCGCATAAATATCTGAAAATCACATATCTGATGAAGGAATTAGCAGAAGATAAAAAGAATGCTCAAAATTCAACAGTAAGAAAACAAAAATCTCAATTAAAAATGGCAAAATTTGAACACACACTTCACTAGGAATGTACAGATGGCAAATAAACACATGAGAAGATAATCATTACAGAAATGTGAATTCAAACTACAATGAAATACCATTACATAGCTATAAGAATGGCTAAACTAAAAAAGCCTGACCATACCAAATGTCGATGAGTATGTGGGAGAACTGGCATCTTACACCCTGCTGGTGGAAAATACTTCGGGAGTTTCTTAGAAGTTAAACATACGACTGCCATTTAATTCAGCCATTCCCGTCTTAGGTATTTACCCAAGAGAAATGAAACTATATATCCATACAGAGATTTATATATCAATGTTCACAGCAGCTTTATTTGGAATAGCCAAAAACCATATAATGGAATACTACTCAGTAATAAAAAAGAATGAACAATCGATAAGTGCAAGAACGTGGATGAATCTCAAAATAATTATGTTGAGGGAAAGAAGCCGAGATGAGGTGGGGGTCAGAATACTGTATGATTCCATTTATATAAAATTCTAGAAAATGCAAATTAATCTATAATGAAATCAGTGGTCACCTAAGGACTAGAACGGATAAAGGAAAGGTGGGGGTGAGAGTGATTTCAAAGCGGCACAGGGAAACTTTGGGGTGATGGTTTCATTACCTTGATTGTAGTGATGGTTTCAGAAGTGCAAGCATGTCAAAATTTATCAAATTGTATACTTTCTATATGTATAGTTTATTGTATGTAATTACACCTCAATAAAGCTGTCAAAAAAATTTTAATGGCAAAAGTGGTAATCTGAAAAATTAATCTATGGCTCTAAATTGTACTATTCTTAACTAATCACTGAAGTACTTTGGTCAAAGTGAACTCTACTATGTATGAGCAAGAATATTAAAATAATTCTTTATAAAACTGAACTATGCCTTCAGCAGAGATATATGCAAAAGCAAATAAAATTAATAGTTCACATTCACAATCTTTTTGATATGTTGACGGTTATTTGCAGGTTTTTGATGGGTTTCCTAGACAAGTGAACTAACTATGTCTAGGAAAAGTATACCGGAAAATGAAAACTCATACCTTGATTTGTGCAAAGGGTCTTTCGTAACCTCCAACATAGAGAAGGCCAACATTCTGAGGAAGTAACCTAAAAAGAAAGAAAAAAAAACATTATTTCTAAAATACTTTTCCTTAAATGTAAGATTGTATCAATCATTCAAAGATAACAGATAGACACTGTGAAAAACTAGTATCTATGCAATTATTCCTTCTTTTTCAGTATAGGATAGTAACTAGAAAAGGAATACTTCAGGAAATAGTGGGTAAGTATTGAGAATGAAAACTGAAATGCAGAACACTGACATATTAGTAATTCTAGCAAAATTACTACATAGTGTCTCTGGGTGAGAATAGAACGAAGTGATACATATATTTAAAAATCTATAAGTATTCAGTTGAAGAAACACTCATGGTATGTCTATACTTTGCACGAAAGGGGATGATACAGACTTAAATAATCTAATAGGAAAGCCAGACACATAAATAATTAATCCTAACAAAAGATGGCCTCTGGTAAGTGCTATTTATAAAGGTATTCGCCGTTGCAAAGTAGTGGAGTAAGAGGAACTTGCTATGGAAGGAGCTGGAAAAGTCTGAATTTGGGATTTGGGCGTAACCTTAAAGGGTGGATAAGGCAAAGGAAGAAATTTAAACAAAGTCCTAAGAATGCAGAAGATTTGAGACAAAGAGTAGACAAGTATGGCTGGAGTAAGGGATAATTTAGTTGGAGATGAAAACCCAAAGGAAGTTTTGAATGGGCCATGAAGTGTGTCAAATGCCAGATCTTTATTTTACAAGCAATATGGAGTCATATTTCTGTAAGATGAACTTATTTCTTATTAAAACAAAATGCACATGAAAATAAAGATCAAACCATATAAAGGGTGGGAAAAAAAGTTACAGTTACCTTCCCTGAATCATCCCTCCCTTCCTAATCCCACTTCAAAGAGGTTCATCATTCTTGACAACATTAAAACATTGTCAATGAAAAATACCGTCATTAGAACTGTGCTTGTGGAATGTATAGTGCTGCAAAGTAGGAAAAGAGCATAATTAAATATTCTTGTGTTTATCTCATCTTTCTTTTATCACCTTTTCCTAATGGACACTTAATCAATGGACACAACTCCAATCTTAACATTACTGTAATAAAGAATACGAAAAAGAATTGCCTGTACTCTTGTCCCCCCAAATTAGGCCAAGATACAGTCTCCTCAGAGTCTGCATTATGAAAGCTAACAGCATTTTATGGCAGATAAAAAATTATCTCTAGGATGAATGTAAATTCTATTGCAGGAATCTGAGACTGGAAAACTGAGTAGTATCCAAAGTGAAGGAAGAAAAACCTGCAAACTCAGAACAATCAAATGGAAAATTCTCAGTGTATCATATTGGTCTAATCATAAAAAAATTTTATCACAAGATTATCATAACTATCCTTTTAAATGCAATTAGTAATTGCAAAAATCCTACTTTAACAATTCCAGGATATGCATTTATTCATATTTTAACTTCTCTGAAATTAGGATGCCCCTAATACTCTATGGTGTCTTATAATCATTGTTATAGGGTGACAGTTCTGCGGTGGCTGTATGAATACCTTCCACTGACTCAGTCTAGTAAGACTAAGAAAGCGCACTAATTGCCTGACCACTGCTCTATACACCTGAAGCTGAATAATATTGAATGTCAACTATAATTTAATATATATATATTAATATATAATATATATTAATATAATATATATATAATTTAATATATATATATATATATACACACACACAGTCACGGATTGTGGAATACAGCATAGGGAATAGAGTCAATGGAATTGTTAACAGCTACGTACGACATCAGACGTCAGAGGGGTAGTCGATTGGGGGTGAGGGGTCATCACTTTGTGAGGGGTGTAAATGTCTAACTATTACATTGTTTTGTACACCTGAAACTAATAGAAAAAAGAAGCACCTTAGATTTTATGAAATAAGGTAGTCAGCTTCCTGGGAACATCATGTGTTCCCCAACATTCTTTAAAGGTCTATAAAGCATTAAAGTCTATTTAAAGGAATGTTAACAGCTGGTGAACACAATCCTGAATGAAACCGATTTAGCAAAAAAGCTACTTAAGTTTGCAATATAAGTGAGACTTCAGTTTGGCATGTTGTTGAAGGTTATAAACATGACTAATGGCATTTGTTTACTGGATGTAAGTGTGTAGAAAGCATAGGAACGTCCCCAAATTTCAACTATGAAATGAAAAATTTCTTAGCCATTAATTGACAAATAAAAATTTAATCCAACCAACAAAACTTTAACTCACAAATCACTGCTAGTAATAAATTTAATGTTAGTTAAATAAAGCAGGGATAATTTATTTCCTACATAACAAATGTTCACAAAAACTTTGATAAACCCCTTTAGAGGTAAGAATAGTCATTATTCATAAAAATAGAAGCTAGAAAAAGAAGAGAATAAAAGCTGAGTGACATTTAAAAACCAATATGCCTCTAATTACTATGCATATGCATTTCAGAAAGCTTGCCAAAATACTATTTAGTGTGTTCCCCTTCCTCTAGCTTGCCTAGCTAATAACCACCTTTTCCTAAACAATAAATTTCTTAAATATTTCATTGACATGGCATACATATCTTTCACTTCTTCAAAACTGTTCTTTCTCATTCATGTGCCTATTATTTCTTACCATAGATTATACCACCAATTGAGTGGGTTTTAATATGTATCATAATGTAAAGGCCTGCTATGTGTAAAATAATTAATACTTTGAAAACACAAATTCCCACTTTGAAGATGGGGCATTTCTTTTTTTTTTTTTTTTTTTTTTTTTTTTTTTTGTTGAGAGCCCACTGGCCCATGTGGGAATCGAACCCGCAGCCTTCGGAGTTAGGAGCACGGAGCTCTAACCGCTTGCGCCACCGGGCCGGCCCAAGATGGGGCATTTCTTAGTGATTTTACCTTTCAAAAAAATTATTTTGCCAAGGTGTGCCCTTAAGCCCAGATAAAACTTGGATGAGCCAAAGGGTAAATTTATTATTATCCTTAGAGACTTTTCATAGCCTACACTTTTTCTGTTTTAGTTTGCATTCTAAAACCCTAGTACAGACATAACAAGAGCTCTAGAATTTGGTAAAAAACAAACACAAAACCACCATCACCACCAATAACATGTATAAATGAAGAATCTGTCTGCAAGTAGAAATAAATTACCTGAAAATGATGTTTGGTTAAGTAAAATGTGTATGAGTGCAATAAATAATAAATAAAGAAGACTGGATAAGGATAAATAAGATGCTGAAGTAAACAACAGAAAGTTGAACCATTTTGCAAAGGTATATAAGAAGAAATGTTAAGCTACCAATGTTCAAAGAATAAGTACCTTATCTAACACCACACACAACCAACTCAAAATGGATTAAAGACTTAACATAAGACCTAAAGTGATAAAAGTGGAAGAAATCATAAGGCGGTAAGCTTCTTGACATCTGTCTTAGCAATGATTTTTTAGATTTGATACCCAAACCATAGACAACAAAAGCAAAAGCACACAAGTGGGACTACATCAAACTAATAAACTTCTGCACAAAAAAAGGGAACAACAAAATGAAAAGGTAACCTACAGAATGGGAGAAAATACTTGCAAATCAGCTATCTGATAAGGGGTTAATAACCAAAATATATAAAGGAACTTAATGGCAAAAAAAACCCCAATCAATCCAATTTAAAAAATGGGCAGAGAACTAAAAAAGAACATACATGGCTAACAGGTACATGAAAATGTGTTCAACATCACTAATCATCAGGGAAATACAAATCAAAACCACAAAAAGATATCACCTCACACCTATTAGAATGGCTATTATAAAAAAGACAGGAAACAACAGGTGTTGGCAAGGATGTGAAGAAACGGGAACCTTCGTATCGCCCGAGTTACGAACTTCTAATTATAAGATAAATAAGTTCTGGAGATGCAATACGTGGCGTGGTGACTGTAGGTAACAATACTGTATTGTATATTTGAAAGTTGCTAAGGGAGTAGATCTGAAAGTTCTCATCAGAGGAAAAAAATTTGTAATTACATGAGGTGATGGATGTTAACTAAAGCTACTGCAGTAATCACTTCACAAATCATTATGTCATACACCTTACACGAATGCGTTATGTATCAATTATATCTCAGTAAAACTAAGGGAAAAAAGAAATACTGATTTTAAAAAGACATTCAGATAGCAGAAGAAGCAACTGAGTAGAAGAAATTTATAACATGCGTTATCTCCTAAGTTGAACACATACATAACCCAGGTCCTGGCAATTCCAATTTTAGGTATATACCTAACAAATGTGTGTGTGTGTGTGCAAGGTCCTAAACACACATATAAATATGTTTGGCTATTATGGGTAATCACCCCAGAACTGCCATCCATCCAAATGCCTATATATAATATGTCTGAGAGAGAGAGAAAGTGAAAAAGAGAAATGAAAAGGAATGAATTCCATACATCATGGGTGAATTTCAAAATCACAACACTGAGCAAAAGAAGCCAAACATAAAAGAACATAGGGATGCATTTACATAAGGTTTGAAAACAGGCAAAACCAAATCCTACTGTTTAGAGATCTATACCTAAGTAATAAAAGTGTAAAGATGAGCAAGGAAGTCAAACAACAGAAGTCTGGATAGTGGTTGTCTTTGGTGGGAGGGAGAAGTTTTTGAGTGAGAGACAGCATGCTAGAGGCATCTAAGATGCTGGAAATATTTTCTTTCTTGTCCTGAGTTAAACGAGTGTTGCTTACCTAAAATTTCATTAAGCTACATACATTCATGTTTTATGTACTTTTTAATGTGCATTATATTTCATAATATAATAGGTCTTAATATAAAAAGGACAAAAAAAAAAACAACATAAGCAATCAGTAAGAGAGCGATTTCTAGATTAGGGGTAGAATATTAATTGGTACATTACCATATTTTAATATTCCTGTATAAATAGATGAGTATTTTAAGAAATGAGCTACTAGGGAATTCCAAAAGTCACTCACCCCCTTCTTAGTATTGGAGCTACACAGTCTATGGTATAAATATAATATGAAAACACAAAATCCGCACATGTGGGCATAATGGTTTTAAATACAAAGGCATTAAAAAAGAAATATAACTGCATTAAAATATATAGACAAATGTTCCCCTCCCAGCCGAGAACAGGGTAACAAGGACTGGACTAGGCCCTAGGCAGTGGCACCCGAGAAGAAAAGAAACAAATGAAGTGAGTCATAGCACTACCCCAGCTTGCTACCTGGAGTTTTTAGACCACGGTGCAAGAAGGGCGAATATAGGCCTATAAAGTCTAAAATATTTATTATCTGGACCTTTAGAGAAAAAAAACGGCCAACCCCTACCCTAAAGAAATGAAAGCAAATGTCCACAAAAAGACGTGTGCCCAACTTTCGTAGCAGCTTTATTCTTAATAGCTCCAAACTGGAAATACCCCAAATGTCCATCAAGAGGTAAATGGATAAATCAAGAGGTAAATTGTGATCAATCTATATAGCAATACAAAGAAATAGTGATATACTGATACATGTAACAATGTGGATGAATATTGAAAGCAGTGGGCCGTAAAGCAAATATTGTATACTTCCATTTATATGGAATTCTAGAAATTACTCCTCAATAGAGATGTAAAAATGTATAAAGTTCATTTCCCAAATTTTGTTAATTATATTTTAAAAAGTTTACAACTGTTCATAGGTCATATAGTGAGGTGAGAATACAAATAATTATAAATTGATCCACCTTGCCCACTCTAAATGGACAGTTGATTCATTATTTGAATAACTGCCTGTGTAAACATAAACTGAATAGGTTGAAAAGTGGATTTAAACAGGGAAATCATTAAACACATATGGCTCCCTACCTAGTTTGTTATCTAATGATCCTAAGAATTATTCTCTGGCTTCTACCATCAAAAGACGAGAGGGGAGAGTGATTTATGTAGGGGGTAGCCTCAAATCTAAACATCTAAAATCATCTGAATCACCTTCCCATAAATTTTCATCTTCTTGATATTGATCCCATGATGTATGTGCAAAGCATGTTTGTTAAAAAGTTAAACAGAATAAAAATTTCATTTCCTGTATTGGGAAATTCTACATCTTATTTTATTTTTTCCCCTCTATTTCTGTTGTACAAATTTCCTTTGCAGATTTTGGACAAGAATTTGACTGTGAAGTCCTCCTTTTCCCCTGGGAAAATGTAGGAACATTATGTTAGAAGCTGCTTCTGCAGAAAAAAAAGAAGTACAAAAGATGCTTTGGAGAATAGAAACAGAAATTTAAGCTGAGCGGATATAATTCACAATTCAATTTTTTAGTCTAAATTATAGCACAATGTCACATGTTACCAGCTATTTCAATAATAGCTATGATCAAAGAGAAAATGTTGTTGTTTTTAAGTCAGAGCCCAGAATGACTAAGATTATTATATCCCACAATGAAAGGAATTACTGCAAATCTGAATTTCAGCCTCATAAACTCTCCACAAAATGCTGACTGACACATGAACTATAACCAAAAATACAGAGAACCGCCTAAGTGTCTCATTGCTAGAATACACATTACATTGGTCTTCTCTTTGCTATTAACTTTAATTTGAACACTCCTCTAGCAAATATTATGTATGCATCCCTTTTCTTAAAACATGGATTGTGCAGATATTGAATTATTAGTTTTTCACTGCTAGGCATGTATTATCTATCTTTATTGTTTAAAGTAATTAATTCTTTATCATTTTCATGACTATTTATAAATATGAATCAGCCTGTTTCGAGTTAGCTCAAAAGACAGTTCCTGCCTTAATTTAATCAGTATATTCTTTTGTTCAAATAGAGTAACTATTGACTGATGGTAGTTTGGAAAGCCCTTAAAGGAACTTTTTACCTAGCTGAATAACTCACGTAAAAGGATTTGAACTATGGCAATTCATTTTTATCCTTTATGTTGATACCTTCCAAACACATTTATAACTATTGATACAATACCGGAACTATTTTAATTACTTCAAATTTAAAAGTAATTGACTAGAATGTTGAACTACATGTCAATTATTTTGCTTAAAAATAATTATTTATCCTTGATATATGCCTTTATCAACTAACAATTAAAAGTTAACATAATGTGTGAGACAGTTCAACCTCAGTAATGTAACAACTATAATCTAGTGTAAGTATTCAAGACTAAGTTCCAGAATCTCGTGTGCTGAGCTGATAACAGGAAATCGTGAACTGTCTACAGTACTGTCAATACTATAAAGCATGGTAACTTTAACATTTCTTCAAACCATGAATATAAGCTAAATGTTACCTAGCTGACTAGGACCACATTTTATAAATGACTTAAAGATTCTCATATCGTTTTGGTGAACCTGCTTTAATTATTCCCAAAAAGTGAGGTGGAGGTTATCTAACATCACAATACTTTTCCGTTCATTTTTTCCATTCTATTAAAGTGACTGATGCGAATTCTTGAAGCAAGTTATGGTCAGTCATACAATGTTATCTTTTCCTTAAACTTACCAAGTTTTCAGAATGACTTAAACATTTAGTATGGAAGTATAATTGAATAGTCATTTCTTACACAGCTATTTCATAAAAGATTTTAAAATATGTTTTAAAGTCCATTTCTTTGTACATCAATGTTCATAGCAGCATTATTCACAAAGTCAAAAGGTAGAAACAATCTACATGCCCATCAACTGATAAACAAAATGTGGTATATATGTACAATAAAATATTATTCAGCCTTAAAAAGGAATGAAATGCTGACATGCTACAACATGATGAACCTTGAAAACACTATCCTCAAAGTGAAATAAGCCAGTCACAAAAGGACAAGTATTGTATGATTGCACTTACATGAGGTACCTAGCACAGTCAAATTCATAGAGGCAGAAAGTAAAATAGTAGTTACCAGGTGCTAAGGTAAGGAAGGAACAACGGAGTTATTGTTTAAATGGATAGAGTTTCTGTTTGGGATAAAACAGTTCTGCAAGTGAACAGTGGTGATGGCTGCACGACATTTAGAATTTACTTAATGTCACTGACTTTGTGCACATAAAAATAGCTAAAATGGTAATTTTATGTTATGCATATTTTATTAAAATTTTTTAAAGCCCAAAAATATCTATTCCTAAAATACAAGTCTATTGGCAACTTCAAAACATTTTTCTCCTCTTGATTCCCACAGAGATTGTTCCAAACTTCCATCTCCAAATCTCCTTAGGTCCATCTATTTCTCTTCTCAGTGCAAAAAACACTTTCATTTCTCATTGAATGGAGAAGATCCAGTCTTGAGTTTATTCATCAATTCATTTATATCTCTATACATATATTCTTAGCGTTCCTCTCCTCTCCTCGCTAAAGCTATCGATCTAGTCCTCCATTTATCTGATACCTTCCCAACTTCAACACTTATTATTTCTTTTCTCAAAGATCTATAACCTTTTATTTTCTTCCATTCTTCCCTTTATCGAGGAGGCATAATGGAAATAATGAAGGAGCTTTACAGCTTCCTAAAATGCTTCTTCAATTTTGTTTTAGAAAAATAAATGAAGTATTCATGCAAAAATTTAAATGTTGGGGTATTACATCCATAGCTAGAACTAAAACACCTGAAATCATCTGTAGCGTAATAGCCAACAAACATTTTTTGTAAATGTTCTGATTATGGCTAGTAGGGCCCAAGTTAATTTATTTCTAAGATCAAACTTAAATATTATACTTCATATCCTAAAGTTTTGTTTTCATTATAGAACTCACCAGTTCAGGGCCTCCTTTCACTTTCTAGCAGGTATATTGAAAACGGTTTAGAATTTAAAATAGCCTCTTTGTAAGCCTAGAATTTCTGCTTCAGGAGTCTTATTTGATTATATATGAATTATTGGGATGGAAATGGAAAGAATGAGAGTAGAGTTGGAAAGAGAAATCACAAGAACACCATAAGAGATCCCAAACAAAGGACTTCAGTTAACTAGCTAAGAAGAGATTTCATCTGCTAATATTCTTTGATTCCAAAAACATGAAAGCTGTTCTCAGGACTCTTTTTTAAGTAAATAAGCAGAACAAGGCAGTAGCAGGCAAGTCTTAGAATCAATAGGAATATTGAGTACATCATCAATTCATTGAAATGTCCTTTTTGGGGGAAGGGAGAGGAACAGTTAAATCTGTTTTGGGTGGTTAAATGAGGTAAAGTAATGTGTTGCCTCTGAGATCAGAATAATTTCATAAGAAAGTAGAAGTGTCTTTACATTTTATTTTACAAGGTACAGTGCTCATAAGAATAACAATCTTTACCATCAGATAAAACACATAGCTAATGAGAAGGAAAAGGCACTGTGGATTTATTTATTATAAATAAATAATCTAGAGATGGTTGCAAAGAAACATTACTATAAATGAAAAACAGTACTGACAGATTTTCTCTCAGGGAGCAGGTTAAGAAGAAGAGCACATGAATATGATTCTCTAATTTAAATGGTCCTAAGCAGCGAGTTGGCAGCTAAAAACACACAACTAGTATTGTTCAACTACACTACCTAAAAATTGCAAGCACGCCTCAACTAATTTATAAGCTAAAATAAAATTTAGTAAGGCAAATATCAAGGTAACTTAAAACGAAAACTCCACCTGTGTACAAGGCACAAATAAAAGCAAAATCTAAAGGTACGTAGGTACTATGTACCTAAGTACTATTTCATAAGTACTTAAGTTAAATTTCAAGTTTGTCATTCATCAGAGAAATAACCAAAAGATTATAAATATGGTAAAGTAAAGATGCCCTATAGATAAAAGGCAAATTAGATTCTATTTATCTGCTACTGCCATAACTAAAATCATCCAAAATACTGTCCTCCATTTTTGTACTAGAGTACATAAATGTTGTTTATACACTACCTACCAAGGTTGCTTATAAAGTACTCACCAGATTTGTATTTACTGAAAATTTTAACCATAGTTTAAAAAGCAGTCTGACAATGAAAGTGAAACTCAAATTATGTTGTTACTTATAAACTACAAAGAGCATAGTACTTCAGTTATAACCATTCCAGGCTATGAAAAACACTATTATAAAAACAACTTCATACATGTAACACAGTTTGAAATGAAACTTTTAATGGTATGTTGATAGAACCAATTGAACACAAATATGGTTCAGTTTAAGCTACTGATTCTTCATATATCTCTCTCAGGGAAGGAAGAGAAGAGCTGTTGGGTGTGAGAAGCACTATGAAAGGAAAATAGTCCATTTAAACAAGGACTATTTGTAAGACAGGCTTAATATATTAGAAAGTCTAACATTATTTATAATTTCTTTATAGGAAAATTTACTATTTTAGCTTAATTTTTCTTTCTTTACTAGTATTTCATAACTCTTCTTTATCATTTGTATTCCCCAAGAGGGTGTTTTGCAGAAGTAAATGAGGAAATTGAGCCATCCTGATAGAACCAAAAAAAAAAAAAAAGAAAAGGTAGGAATAAAGAAAGAAAATTGGTGCTGACTGCATCAACAAGGAACACGATTACTTACACTGACAGGTCCTCTTGTAGTACAAGTGCAAAAAGAACTTGATGCTTCCAATGTCTTGCCTCAGAGAAAGTGACCCGTCAGCATTCATATGGGAACATGGTGGTAACAAGTTTATACAGTCAGACGTATAAAAGGGAAGAGCTGGAAAAGTTTCAGTACAAAACTTTGCTACTAAGATGTTTAAAATCCAAGACAAGAACTCACATCTTATTTTCTGATTTCCTTATCACTCAGCAATTGAAGGCCTCTGCTTACATCAATTCTGCCTCTTTAAAAGTTTTGCAAATGTGCCATAGTCATCTCCACCTGAAATGTCCTTCTATCTTTTTCCGACAGGACCCATTTTCCTAGACACAACTCCAGGATCACTTCCTGCATGGTTCCCTAGATTGCCCTAGCCGCACTGATTTACCTGCAGCATCAGCAACCTATGCCACGCAATTTGGTCCTTATTTATATGGTGTTATATATAGCTCACGGTTGTTTCCTGTGTTTATCACAACTATATTGTAACTCGCTGTGGGAAAATGATATGTAATCTTTCTTCTATATCCCTCACATTGCTTATCATTGTCCTAGGTATTCAATACAATATTCAATAAACATTTGCAGGAGAAATAATTATACTGATAGCCAACATTTATTAAGTTATGTGTATTAGACATTGTACTAATTGATGTGGATTAACGTCACAATAACTCTACACACACAATAACTCTACAAGGTAGGTTAACATTAACATTAAACATATTAATATTAACCCCATTTTACTTTTGAGAAAATTAAAGCTTAGTTTGGTAAGAATGAAGGAAATTATTATAGTGAGCTCTTTATGACTTCTTAGAGAAAGCAGAAGTCTTAGGGTTTTTATTCTTTCAGGCAAGGAGAAGGGTAGGAACTGTTTCTCAGAAGATATTTAAATAGTTCTCTGAACTATGAGGCTACAAACTAGGTTAATTCCTAACTGATATCACTTTTCCCTAATTTAGACAGACTTTGATGGCAAATCTTTTCCAAATCATTACAAATGCTATTTATCATCTAAAGCACTCACACGTTCTCCAAAGTACAAAAGACTTTCGAGGTCATAGGCACTATTTTATGCTGGAATAAGAGACTCTACCCTCAAAAATATTATCTTTTAGTGAAAGACACCAAAAAGTCAAGCTCCACAGTTCAACGCAGTAAGTTGAATACACAGGAGAAGGATCAATGGTCTCAGATTCAAGGAGTCCACAGGTAGGACTTCACCTGCAAGTATGTTTTACTTCTCTTTCTCATATTTTTTTTCAATAGTATATTTGAATTGATGGCATATTAATACATTTTATAATTTAGGTTGAAGAGTTTAGATTTTCCTGGACCAGGTAGAAGGTGTTCCTGTAAAAGCAGGGTTGGTTCCGGAAAACGGGCAGCCTTTCAGATTGTGCAATCCAAGGATTCTCTCCTCTATGCCACAGTGATGAACTACCTGGGATACCAAAAAAAAATGTATACAAGTGGCCACTTTGGTGAACGTTGCTCAAGCAGTAGTTTGCTGTAATCAGAAGTGTCTGGATGCTGATGGTAACCACCTTGAGAACCTCTTGTGATTGCAGAAGCCATGTGACTTGTATTCATCTTCTGTTATCTGTTCATTCAGGGATGTCACCTGAACAAAAACTCTCAAAGAACTCTACTGAGCATAGAAGAAAATTACACTGCATCTCAAGGTGGAATCTGTTGTATCCACTATAACCAAGAGCGGAAGGTAACTGCTTATAGGTTAACTTCCTAACCCTGTGAAAACTTCCTAACAAACTAGGGCCATGCCGCCAGAACCTATCACTAGACACCACTCTGGAAAGTAGAAGGTGGAAATAATATGCAATAAGTAAGAAGTAAGCATCTTGAACCCAGAGGTCATGCTCTCTTTGTAGAAAAAGATGTTACCCTAATCTCATCTGTTTGTTTTAAATCAAACAGATAATGTTGCCATTGGAGTATCTTAAATTTTTATAATTTACAACATATACACAAAGACATATACACAACACACATACATCACATTATTTAGTTTAGCTTACTTTTTAAAACTAAGAGTTATAACTATATTTCACAGTTGGCTTGATATTCCTCTATTACGTTTCTCTTTCAGCCTTATACTACCACAAAAATGCAAAGTAGATGTTATGCTAGACAATGTAAGGAGCCTGTTGTTTGTACACAAAAGAAATGCAATTAAAATTGCTTAGTGATTCTTTGAAAATTTGTGTTTTTCCCACTACTATGAACTATTCAGTTTGTGTCCCCTCAAATTCCTATGTTGAAAGCCTAATCTCCAACGCAAAGGTATTTGGAGATGGGGCCCTTGGGAGGTAATTAGAGTGAGACTGGGTCATTAGAGTGGGGACTCCGTGACGGAATTACTATTCTTATAAAAAGAGGAAGAGACTTGCAATCTCTGTCTCCGCATGCACACACTACGGAAGGCCATGCAAAGACATAAGCAGGAAGAGGGCCCTCACCAAGAATTCAAACAACTGTGCTGGCGCCCTGATCTCAGACTTCCAGCCTCCAGAACTGTGAGAAATAAATGTTGTTTAAGATACCCAGTCTGATTTAAGACACCCTCAGTAGGACTAAATATACTTATGAAATGTATTTATAGTATGAATTTGTTAAGCAATATAAATTTCTACTCAGCTTGTGTGCAAACCACATCCAGACTTCCAATAGAATCTACTCTAAAATAATAAGTCTGTATTATCCATGTGTATTAAAATGTACTATCTGTGGTCTAAAGGTTAAGACCACACCTTTATCCATCTAAAAACATACTCGTAAGTAGGTTCTTAAAAAAAATGACCAATAGATTTATTACGATGAAGAAAAGGAATAAAAAGATATTTATATTAA
The DNA here is from genome assembly GCF_964194185.1 of Rhinolophus hipposideros. NCBI lineage: Eukaryota > Metazoa > Chordata > Mammalia > Chiroptera > Rhinolophidae > Rhinolophus > Rhinolophus hipposideros. The sequence goes on along the minus strand of NC_138049.1, from coordinate 63,153,513 downwards.
ACGGTTATTTTATTTATTAGACACCAGATTTCAATTGTCCTTCATATCTTTTTTCAAGCCTAATATTTAAAACTCTTCTCTTTTTTTTTTACAAACTGATGGTTGCCAGACAGGAGGAGGGTTGAGAAGAAGGTGAAAAAGGGGAAGGGATTAAGAAGCACAAATTGGCAGCTATAAAATAGTCATGGGGATGTAAAGTACAGCACAGGGAATACAGTCAATAATATTGTAATAACTATGTATGGTGCCAGGTGGGTACTAAACTTACCAGGGGGATCACTTGATAAGTTATATAAATATCTAACCACTATGCTGTATACCTGAAACTAATATAATATTGAATGTCATCTGTAATTGAAAAATTTAAAATTAAAAAAAATAAAACTCTTCTTTTTTAAATGAGGCTTTGCAACCACATTCATGTAAATAAAGAAACACAATTTGTTCATGACTACTGGTAAACAGAGGTCCAGACGGCAAGCGATCTCTGAAAGGACGCATTTCCACTGAATAAATAAGTCCATAGCACTTTTTACTAGCCTATTACATACAAACATAAGAAGGGCAACAAAATGACATCAGTGAAAGGAAATTTTTTAAAAAAAGGTATACTCTCTCTCTTTGCATGAGTTAAAAAAAGTATATACATTGCCAGAGATATAACCCAACAAACATTATTTCAGTGTGTTTTTTTAAGTTAGATTATTCTTAGTAAATTGTTTTTGCCTTAAAATAAAAATCAGGTATTACTAATGCTACTTAAATGTCTTGGGTGGAACTAGGGATCTTTTTCAATGACACAAGGCATTTTCATCTAGAAATAAACCATTTTACTTTTTTTCTTCATCATATCTAACTTTAAATAAAGAGAAAATCTAGCCTTGTACTTGAATCATCTCTAGAGACAAGTTTTAATGTTTTAATGTTCCGCCTTTCAATATTTCTTACAAATAAATTCAAAGTATTAATATTTTGTCCAAAATGATTCCCCCCAAAGCTCATGTTTTAATTACAGCATTGACATTTAGAAATTTGCTTACTAGTAATCATCTATCAAGATTATATTCTATATACTTAGTTATCAGTTCTTTATAATTTTTCTTATAATTGTATCTTTCTAATTACTTACTAACACCTTATGAAGAATAAGATACAACTTAGTCTATGTTTTGAAAATCTCTATAATCCAGTATATATACTCAAACACACACTGCCTGTTCTAAGAAATGTATTTATTGTAGAGTAGTGTTGTTTAACATGTGTGACAGGTTCCATATTAATAATAAAACCTTGCTTAAAGAACAGACTAATCTTTGTGTAGTAGTTCAGTCTATGGGTTCCTTCACACTCGTTATATCTCATTTAATCTACTTGACAATTTTATGCAATACTGTTTAATGGGCCCCAACTTACCAGCTTACTTGGGATAACTATTAACCTGGTACATCTTAATCAAGTTAACAGGTTTCTTGTAACATGTTTATGCAGAGAATCATCCTTTAGCACTTAAGGACTTTAAATTAAAATAAAGAATTTTTAACAAACATTTCAACATGGTGACCTTACCTATAAATACCTATGTAGATAAGCTATTAAACAGACAGGTTATAAGAACAATTCATCAGTTCTCTCATTCATCCATTTGTTCATTTTTTTTGAGTATCTACCATACGTCAGGCAGGCACTGTTCTGTTTGGACTAGTCGTCTAGATGGCATTTATTACAACGGAATTTATGGTTTAAAATAATCATCTGATTTTATACCATGTAAATAAAAAGATAACTGAGTAAACAAAATCTTAATAATCTAACCAGGTGAAGAAAACTGACTATGAATAGATAATAAGACAAAAATGAATATATAATTTGACAGTCCAACGAGAAGCAAGGGAATAAAAACAAAATCAACATGCCATATTAAAAAACCAGATATCAGAAAGGGGTCGCATGTTTATCTTGTCTTCAGGGAACTGAATTCAATTCAAAACATGTACTTGAGAATAGGCAAAGTGTAAAGCACTTAATTAGGTACTGTGGGGGGTCAAGTTAACAGCTCACTATAATACAAGGCAAAATATAACAAATGTTAATAATAAAAAACTATGGGACTACAAAGGTTGAAAAATTAGTTTGGACTTGGAGAATAAAATTATAATCATTTAGTTTCATTACAGGCATTCCTCATCTTGGATAACTGAGATAAGAGCTTTATTTTTAAACTTTTTAAATATTACCTCAGACTGAGTCATTTTAAAGAAAATACCCAATGGTGAAAAATAGAAGCAATGAGGGGAAAAGCAATATACATCATTACCCAGCTTTACCTGACACTGACTATGTTTTATACAACAGACTGCCAAAAGAGAATCTAAGTAATAGGAGAAAAGGTGGAAAAAAAAAGAGAAGGAAAAAAGAAAAGCAGAGAAGAAATCTCCATGGTGCTACAATACTAATCAACTGCTACTTCAGGATTCTAATTCTGAAAGACAATACTGCAAATGTGCTTCCATGATCCATATATTTATCAAAATAAGAGCTAAAGCTAGAACTCAGACCCTTAATTTTTAGTGCCAAGTTCTTCCCAACATATTATAACAAAATATTCTAAAAAGAAAGCATATCTACATTTCATATATTTCAAACTAACTGAGACCAATATGGAATGAAATTTAAATAAACCAGTTTCCAAATGCCAACTTATTTTACATAGTAGTATTCTTTATCATGATAGCATTGACAGTTTGTAAACCTATCATAAATTTTCAGTAAGTTTTATGCTGCGTATGTGCAATATATAGGCATAGAAATGCAACATGTATAACAGCAAGTATATGTTCTATATTTGCATGTTATACATATCACAGTTTTTGTTTTCCTCTAAACTATAAAAAAATTTCAAAAAACTACCATATTTCTTGTTAAGGAGGAAATATTTTTTGAAATTATTGTCTTGTATTATGGACTTTTTATGTGCTGCATTTGAAAGAAAGGATATGATGATGAAACACTGATGCATCAGACTGAAAAATTAGATATTTATGGACCATGTCTGATGCTAAAGTTCTAATTGGATAGCCCTTTTCCCACCCTTATCCTCATTTTGAAAGGTACATAAATTTAATTTGGTAACTGGCATGGTCTGTTGGACTGAGCACAAGATGGCGGTAAAAAATAATATTTAGAGTTCCAATCTTGATGTATTGTTCCAGTTCTAACCTCAATTCACTGAATGCTCTTGGACAAGTCATAAACTAAATGATGTTTTTCAATTTCCTCATCTGTAAAATGGAGATAACTGTCCTAACTCATGAAGATACTATTTACTTATGTAACTACTGGGTAAAAAGACTGTGAAAGTAGAAAATGATGAAAATGTGCAGTCCAATTAAAATTTAAACTTTTTAAAAAGTACTTTTAAAAATCTGAACTGAATACTCTAATAGCATTTGTTGTAAGTCACCTGACTCATCTGAACATTCATCTTTCAAAGGGTGAAGGAGCCTTAAAGTAAGCGACAACTTATAATTTAGAACAGATACTTTGACCAGTTCACGAGTTCCAGAGGTGATCTTTGGTTTTGTAATAAAAGACCAGGCTCATTTAACAATCTATAGCACAACAATTAAAAGATAAATGATTATTTAACATAATAGAACCAGTTTCTAGTTAACAATGGAAATTACAGGAAAAGACTGAAGCTATTGGTCAATATAATACATTTTATCTTTCCTCTCCTAAATCACAAATTATGTTACTATGAAAAGTACATAAATTGATATATTTGAACACTAACTTGGTAGAAATGCTGCAGGTATTTAGTTCATTTGCATCTTTCTTTTCTCAATTCACAAATATCTTAGATTGAGACAAACAACTTTCCTCAAGTAATACATGTTACTTTTAATTCAATTCAACAAGTAATTAGTGAACAACTACAGTGTCAGTGGTTCTTAAAGGATTATGCATAATTAAGTTTCGGCAAATTAAATGATATATTCCTGGGACTTCTTCCAGAAGATGCAGCAGACAAACTTTTCTCTATTTCTCCCACTCAATACAACTAAAAACCAAGGACATTATACATAAAACAAACAAGTCTAAAAGGTGGAAAGAAGAAGGCAGTCCAAATAGGGAGCTCAGGACCCAGGTAACACATGGTAATGAATAGCCTGGATTTTCTTTTTGATTCATATATTTCAGACTCAGTCCTAGGACTAGAGAGGTCAGCAAGCCATAAACGGCAATAGCAGGTGACCAAAAATAAATAAATAAATAAAAATAGTAATGCAAAAAAAGCCTACTCTCTCTATCCAAGAAACAGGCAACCTAGCACGACAGAACTTTTAGATACTACTTTACTCTAGTGAAACATCACATAAAAAACTGTCCATGCCGAGCCCTAACAGCAAAAGCCAAGTGGGGAGCTTAGACTTCCATTCTCATCAGACTGTAACAAGGACCCCCAACTCCAAGACAGGATATGAACAGAGAAAGCTGAGTGGTGAGCCAAGGAGTATGAGACAACCCCAACCACAATATCAGTGAAAACCATGGTAAGAATCTACACCTCTACCGCCACTCTGCTGTAAAGAGGCACACCTCCATCTCTCATTGGGGTGGTCTAGGAGAATCAGGACTTTCACCATGATGCAGTGAGGAGAAGTCTATCTCTCTTTCAACACAGTGTCAGTGGAGGCCATGTAGCGATTCTGAACTTATACCCAGGCCCAGCAGAAACAAGGGGCACTCTCCATTCCCCCCTACCACCCATGTTCAACAGAGGAAATGTGGGAAACCTGGACTTCCAATAACCTCCTGGCAGTAACAGGGCAGCACTTCTTTTCCCCTGCTGGACAGGTGTCAGGGGACGCCTCCTAAAATGGGAAGCCTAATAAGACAACATCTAGAGTCTATAACATCCAACACATCCAGGTTTTGATTAAAAAAAAAAACAACACATTAGTTATGCTGAGAATCGAGGAAATCTCAACTTCAATAAAACATCATATATTCATACTTACTTTTAGTTAATTTATAGATATCCTTTCATCATTTTTGAATGATTTTTAAATGAGAGAATTTTCCAAAATTAGTGACATACACCAAACCACAGATCCCAGGAATATCAGAGAACACGAAACAGAATAAATACTAAAAATTTTATACCTACACACATCATACTTAAACTACAGAAAACCAAAGACAAACACAAAATCTTGAAGAAAGCAAGAAGGGGGGGAAAACACCTTACCTATAAAGGAATAAGGATAAAAATACATCAGACTTCTTGTCAGAAAGCATGCAGGCAAGATTAAAGTGGAGTGAAATATAAAGTGTTAAGAGGGAAAAAAAAAATCCATCAACCTAGAATTCTTTATCCAGCAAAATTATCCTTCAAACGAAAGAAGAATATTTTCTCAGGCAAAAAAACAAACAAACAAAAAACCCCACTAATGAAATTTGTAGTCAGAAGACCTGCCCTACAAGAAGTGTTAAAAAGAAGTTCCTAACAGAGAAAAATAACTATACAGGTCAGAAACTCAAATCTACATGAAAAAAGGAAGAGTGTCAGAGAAGTAATGAATTGAGGTAAAATATTTTTTTAACGTTTCTTGTTCTTAATTGATCTAATAAATAATTGTTACTTCAAAGTAATAATACTCATAATGTATTAGGTGATTATAGCACATGAGTAAGTAAAATGAATGACAGCAATGCTATAAGGGGTGGGAAGGAGGAACTGGGAATACTGTTAGTGGGGGATGTATATGGGAACTCTGTACTATCAGCTCAATTTTTTTTTTTTTTTTTTTTTTTAAATTAATTTTATTGGGGTGACAATTGTTAGTAAATTTACATAGATTTCAGGTGTACAATTCTGTATTACATCGTCTATAAATCCCATTGTGTGTTCACCACCCAGAGTCAGTTCTCCTTCCATCACCATATATTTGATCCCCTTTACCCTCATCACCCACCCCCCACCCCCTTACCCTCTGGTAACCACTAAATTATTGTCTGTGTCTATGAGTTTTTGTTTCTCATTTGTTTGTCTTGTTCTTTTTGGTTTATATACCACATATCAGTGAAATCATAGGGTTCTCTGCTTTTTCTGTCTGACTTGTTTCACTTAGCATTATTCTCTCGAGATCCATCCATGTTGTCACAAATGTTCCTATATCATCTTTCCTTAACGCCGAATAGTATTCCATTGTGTATATGTACCACAACTTCTTTATCCATTCATCTATCGAAGGACATTTTGGTTGTTTCCATGTCTTGGCCACCGTAAACAAGGCTGCAATGAACATTGGCGTACACGTGTCTCTATAGAGAAATGCTTTTATATTTTTGGGGTAGATACCCAGGAGAGCGATTGCTGGGTCATATGGTAATTCTATTCGTAATTTCTTGAGGAACCTCCACACTGACTTCCATAGCGGCTGCACCAGTCTGCATTCCCACCAACAGTGTATGAGAGTTCCTTTTTCTCCACAGCCTCTCCAACACTTGTTACTATTTGTTTTGTTGATGAAAGCCATTCTGACTGGGGTGAGGTGATATCTCATTGTGGTTTTCATTTGCATTTCTCTGATGATTAGCGATGTTGAGCATTTTTTCATATGTCTATTTGCCATTTGTATATCCTCTTTGGAGAAATGTCTCTTCAGGTCCTCTGTCCATTTTTCAATTGGGTTGTTTGTTTTTTTGTTGTTGAGTTTCATGAGTTCCTTGTATATTTTGGATATTAGCCCCTTATCAGAGGAACTGTTTGCGAAAATCTTCTCCCATTCAGTTGGTTGCCTCATTATTTTGTCAATAGTTTCTTTTGCTGTGCAGAAGCTTTTAAGTTTCATATAATCCCATTTGTTTATTTTAGTTTTTACTTCCATTGCCTTTGGAGTCAAATTCATAAAATGCTCTTTGAACCCAAGGTCCATAAGTTTAGTACCTATGTTTTCTTCAATGCAGTTTATTGTGTCAGGTCTTATGCTTAAGTCTTTGATCCATTTTGAATTAATTTTGGTACATGGTGACAGATAGCAGTCCAGTTTCATTCTTTTGCACGTAGCTATCCAATTCTGCCAGCACCATTTATTGAAGAGGCTGTCTTTCGTCCATTGTATGTTTTTAGCTTCTTTGTCAAAAATTATCTGTCCATATTTATGTGGTTTTATTTCTGGGTTCTCAATTCTATTCCATTGGTCTATGTGTCTGTTTTTCCGCCAATACCAAGCTGTTTTGATTATTGTAGCCCTGTAGTACAAGGAAAAATCAGGGAGTGTGATACCTCCAGTATTGTTCTTTTTTTTTAATATTGCTTTGGCTATTCGGGGTCTTTTGTGGTTCCAAACAAATCTGATGATTTTTTGTTCTATTTCTCTAAAAAATGCCATTGGGATTTTAATGGGGATTGCATTAAATCTGTATATGGCTTTGGGTAATATGGCCATTTTAACTATGTTGATTCTTCCAATCCATGAGCACGGAATGTCTTTCCATTTCTTTGTGTCTTCTTCAATTTCTTTCAAAAATGTCTTATAGTTTTCAGCATATAAATCCTTCACATCCTTGGTTAAGTTTATTCCTAGGTATTTTATTCTTTTTGCTGCAATTGCAAAAGGAATTGTTTTTTCTATCTCTTTTTCTGAGATTTCATTGTTGGTATATAGGAAAGCAATGGACTTTTGTACGTTGATTTTGTAGCCAGCAACTTTACTATATTCATTGATTGTTTCTAATAGCTTTTTGGTGGAGTCTTTAGGGTTTTCTATGTATAGCATCATGTCATCTGCAAAGAGTGACAATTTAACTTCTTCATTCCCAATTTGGATGCCTTTTATTTCTTTCTCTTGCCTGATAGCTCTGGCGAGGACTTCCAACACTATGTTGAAAAGCAGAGGTGATAGGGGACAACCTTGTCGTGTTCCTGAACGTAGAGCAAAGGGCTTCAGCTTTTCACCATTAATTATGAGGTTAGCTGAGGGCTTGTCGTATATGGCCTTTATTATGTTGAGGTATTTTCCTTCTATACCAATTTTAGTAAGTGTTTTAATCATAAATGGATGTTGTATCTTATCAAATGCTTTTTCTGCATCAATTGATAGAATCATATGATTTTTGTCCTTTATTTTGTTTATGTGATGTATCACATTGATGGATTTGCGAATGTTGAACCATCCTTGTGCCCCGGGGATGAACCCCACTTGGTCGTGATGAATAATCTTTTTAATGCATTGTTGTATTCGATTTGCTAGAATTTTGTTTAGGATTTTAGCATCTGTATTCATCAGAGATATAGGTCTGTAGTTTTCTTTTTTTGTGTTGTCCTTACCAGGTTTTGGTATCAGGGTAATGTTGGCCTCATAAAATGAGTTAGGGAGTACTGACTCTTCTTCAATTTTTTGGAAGAGTTTGAGCAGGATTGGTATTAGATCCTCTTTGAAGGTTTGGTAGAATTCACTGGTGAAGCCATCTGGTCCAGGACTTTTGATTTTGGGAAGGTTTTTGATGACTGATTCAATTTCCTTACTGGTGATCGGCCTGTTAAGATTTTCCAGTTCTTCATGATTCAGCCTTGGAAGGCTATATGTTTCTAAGAACTTGTCCATTTCTTCTAAGTTATTAAATTTGGTGGCATATAGTCCTTCATAGTATTCTTGGATAATCCTTTGTATTTCTGTGGTGTCCGTGATAACTTCCCCTTTTTCATTTCTGATTTTGTTAATTAGTGTCTTCTCTCTTTTTATCTTAGTGAGTCTAGCCAAGGGTTTGTCGATTTTGTTAATCTTTTCAAAGAACCAGCTTTTTGTCACATTAATTTTTTCTATTGTCTTTTTGTTCTCTATTTCATTTAGTTCTGCTCTGATTTTTGTTATTTCCTTTCTTCTGCTGACCTTGGGTTTCGCTTGTTCTTCTTTTTCTAGTTTTTTAAGGTGTAACATGAGGTTATTTATTTGGGATTTTTCTTGTTTCTTGAGATAGGCCTGTAATGATATAAATTTCCCTCTTAAAACTGCTTTCGCGGCATCCCAAAAATTTTGGTAGGATGTAGTTTCATTGTCATTTGTTTCTATGTATCTTTTGAGCTCTCCTCTAATTTCTTCTTTGACCCAGTCGTTCTTTAAAAGTATGTTGTTTAATCTCCATGTATTTGTGTTTCTTCCTGCTTTCTTTTTGCAGTTGATATCCAATTTCAAAGCTTTGTGATCAGAGAATATGCTTGGTATGATTTCAATCTTCTTAAATTTGCTGAGGCTGATTTTGTGTCCCAATATATGGTCTATCCTTGAGAATGTTCCATGTACACTAGAAAAGAATGTATAGTCTGATGTTTTAGGATGAAGTGCTCTATATATGTCAATTATGTCCAATTCATCTAATGTGTCATTTAGGGCTGCGATTTCGTTATTTATCTTCTGTTTGGATGATCTATCCATAGCTGTCAATGATGTATTTAAGTCCCCTAGTATAATTGTGTTTTGGTCAATTTCTCCCTTTAGTTCTGTTAGTAGTTGCTTGGTATATTTCGGTGCTCCCTGATTGGGGGCATAAATATTGATGACTGTTATGTCTTCTTGTTGTATAGTCCCCTTTACCATTATGAAATGTCCATCTTTGTCTCTTGTTATCTTTTTCACCCTGAAGTCTGTTTCATCGGAAATCATTATGGCTACACCTGATTTTTTCTGGGTACCATTTGCTTGAAGTGTCAATTTCCACCCTTTCACTTTGAGTCTATGCTTGTCCTTGTAGCTGAGATGTGTCTCTTGTAGGCAGCATATGGTTGGGTTTAGTTTTTTGATCCAATCTGCTACTCTGTGTCTCTTTATTGGTGAGTTCAGTCCATTTACATTCAGGGTGATTATTGATATGTGAGGATTTCCTGTCATTCTGTCTTTAGTTTTCTGGTAAGGCTGTGTCTCCATTGTTTCTTTGCCTTTTTGTTGTTGTCTGTTATTTCTGTGTGGTAGTATTCTATGATGTTTCCCTCTGTTTCTTCTTTTATTACAGTATATATTTCAGATTTGGATGTTTTTTGAGTGGTTACCCTTGAGTTTATGTAAAAGAAAGTTTGATATTTAGAGTATTCCAGTTTCTTCAGTACGCTTACTTTCTCTATTCCCATATTCCTGTTCAGGCCTTTACGCTCCCCCTTTTTATGTTTCGGTTGCCACAAGTTGTCCCTGTTGATGGTGGTCTAATAGCCTCCTTTAGTATTTCTTGTAGTGCAGGTCGTGTATTAGAAAATTCCCTCAGCTTCTGGATGTCTGGAAAGGTCTTTATTCCTCCTTCATATCTAAAGGAGATCTTTGCTGGATATATTATTCTTGGCTCATGATTTCTCTCTTTCAATAGTTTGAATATTTGGTTCCATTCCCTCCTAGCTTGTAGAGTTTCTGCTGAAAAATCTGATGATAATCTAATGGGCTTTCCTTTGTAAGTTACCGTCTTCTTTTCCCTGGCTGCCTTGAGGATTCTTTCTTTATCATTGATTTTAGACAGCTTCAATACAATGTGCCTTGGTGAAGGCCTGTTGGGATTGAGGTAATTAGGTGTTCTATTTGCTTCTTGGATTCGAGGATCCAGTTCTGTCCACAAGTTTGGGAAGTTCTCGTCGACGATTTGTTTGAATATATTCTCTGTTCCCTTCCCTCTTTCTTCTCCTTCTGGTATACCCATTATTCTTATATTGCTCTTTCTGATGGAGTCAGAAAGTTCTTGTAGAGTTCTTTCATTTCTTTTAAGTCTCAAGTCTCTTTCTTCTTCCCTCTGTGTAAATTCCAGGTTCCTATCTTCGATGTCACTGATTCTTTCCTCCATCTGGTCAACTCTACTACCTAAGCTGGATATTTTATTGTTAATTTCTTCTATTGAGTTCTTAATCTCCAGAAATTCTATTTGGTTCTTTTTCAAGATTTCAATCTCTTTTGTAAAATGCTCATGGTGTTCTTTGATTGTGTTTCTGAGTTCATTAAACTGCCTTTCTGTGTTTTCTTGCATCTCGTTCAGTTTTTTCAGAATTGCGATCTTGAATTCTCTGTCATTTAAATCACAAAGGTCCATATCTCTAAGTTCCTTTTCTGGAGACTTTTCACTTTCTTTCTGAGCTATCTTGTTGCCTTGGTTATTCATGGCAATCACTGATTTACTATTTCTCTTCCTAGACATCTACAGGAGTGTCTTCTGCAACAGGTTGATAGGTATGCGAAGAGCTTTTGGAATTCCAAAGCTCTTTGTGCACCAGATTCAGAGCCCGTTTGTTTCAGCAGTTCTGTTTACTCCTGCAGGGATCCGCCCAGATAGGTGGGGCCAGGGGCGGGTGAGTTGTGAGAGGTGGCCCAGAGCAATGGCGGCGACCACCACCACAGCCAGTCCTGCTTCCACAGCTCCCTCCCCTTTGCCGGAACTAGTTGAGCTGCGAATCTGTGTCTGCGGTCCACAGTTCTCAGAGCAGCAAATATTCTGTCCTTTGATCCGACACTGCTACTTTATTGCTTCTAGCACCGGGCAGGTGGGGGCGGGGCGAGCTCTGGGAGGGTAGGGAGGGCGCGGCTAGTCTCCGTGCCTAGGGCTTCCGTTCCCCGCTCGGCAGTGAGGGCTTAAACCGCCGATTTCAGCCCTCTTCCCTCAGTCTTTGCTCTGAGGTCTGCCGTGAGCGAGCGTTGGGTTCAGCGGTTTTTGTATGCTGCCCCCTCAGCCCTGTGGGCCGTAAGCGGAGCCCTAGCAGTCCGAGTCCTTCCCTCTCCCGCAGTTGCGGAAGATCCGGGCGCAGCGGGCTCCGAGCACTGAGCTAGGTCTGTGTCCTGCGCCCGCGCGGCTCCGTCTCCGCACTTCTCCTCTCCCTCCTCCCCCGCTCGCGCGATTCACCCACCTGGAGGTGAATTCAGTAGTGGGCCTCTTCGTCTTGCCTGTCTGCTGTGCAAGGAGTCCTTTGTGGAGTTATTGTTGTCCGATTCGTTGTAACTTCCAGGGGAGCGTTACAGAGCCTCACCTCACGCCGCCATTTTTTTTTCGTCTCTCCTCAATTTTTCTGTAAACCTAAAACAGTTCTAAAAACTAAAGTCTCACACACACATACACACACACACAGACACACACACACACACACACACTCACACACACCCCATACAAGGAAAACCTGGCACATTGGAAGCATTCCCTGAATAAATGATACTATTATTAAAAAACTGGTAAAAGACAAAAAGTAAAGCAAAATTATGGAACTAAAAGCTTTTGTAAGGAGTTTTTTAAGTTAGAGGATTCCTCATGTTTGGGCAATACCCAACAATTCACAGTTGAAATACTTCTAGCTGGATGTGAGGTGAGCAAGATGGAAAATAGAGAAGAGCAAAGGAAGGAAGCAAAACCAAGAGATATCAGGAAAGACATTTAATAATATCATTAAAGAAATATCTTTTAAGAAAAACACCTCTGGAACAATAAATAGAAAAAAAGATATCTTATAACTTGTAAGATACAATAACCTTCCAATATCTGTCTATACACTATAAAAATAGTCAGAAAATATGAAATTTTGATTATAACTTCACTTGGTTATATCCCTGTCATTGTTGGATAAATATTTTAACATTTTCCTACCCATAGGGCACATTTGCTCATTCAGTATGGCACAAATGAAGTACAAAGGTAGGATCAATGAAGCAGCTGGCAAAAACGACAGTATAAATCTATTAAATGTCGAGGAGAAAGCTGGAATTTATGAGCAGGTGAGCCATGAAAGAACAAGCACCACAGGAAAGGACAAAGTGTCAGGTTCACTTATTCAAAAATAAGAAGTCTCAGTGACTTAAAAAAAATAAATAAATCAATGGTCTTTAATGACAATTTGAAAAACTGAAGACAAAGTTTATATTTGTGTGTGAAAATAGAAAGTAATTAAATAGAGGAGAGTTTTTGCTTTTAGGAACTATTTTCTATCATGCAACAAAACATTTTTTTTTAATCGCAACACATATAGGACAGAATGAAAAGGCTTTAAAATGTTAAAAATGTTTACGATTCTGCCAGTTCAAATTTCACACTTTAGAATTAGGATATATTTCCCCCCATGCAACTGCTACGTTAAAAAAAAAAAAAATGTTTTAAATTATGTCCTGCCTAACACATGCTCCATGTATCTAAGCTAGCACTGTTTAATTTTATAATAAAACCCAAGCAAATCCAAAATTTGAATTGGTATGTGAAGCTCCTGTTAAAATGTATCCTTTAGATATATGAAATAGCTGATATTCTTTTAAAAAATATCAACAAAATATGTCAAAAGTTATAAAGTATTTCTCATAGTCAAGTGGATCATTTCCCTCAATCTTTTAAGCTGATAATATTTAATTTTTATAAACAAAACCATTACATAATTGTTAGGACATATATTTATTTATACATTAATGCCACCGTACAGGAAACAATAAAATGATTTCATCAATTACCCCCAATCTGCAGACACCCAGATATCATCCTACTCTTCTTCCAGGAAACCAAATTTATGCTGAAATCCCAATGTTTCTTTTCCAGAAGCAAGAAGAGAAAATAATGCAGAACAAAATAAAGAAATTCTGAGAGACAAGTAAAAAGGCATGTTCAGGAAAAAGTAAGAGAGCCACTCTGGAGTTTAGACCTGCTCAGAAACAGAAGAGCTAAATTAAAGGCAATTAAAAGATGAAATAGAACACTGCTCTCCTTCATCAGCCCTCGCCCCTCGCTCCCCTACACTTACTGACGCCAAAAGATGTGACTTCGCAATCCAAAAACCATTACGTAGGTTCCTCAGCAGTTATGCGGTCAAGAACAAATTTCTAAAAGATCTAATTGAAGAGTAATTAGACATAAGAAATTAATATTGGGTGTGGGTGAGTAATGACTAGGGAGAACTTCTTTTCTTGGCTCCAAACTGTTGCTTTTCCTCTCAGAAACATCTATTAGCTTTATAATTGAAAATAATTATCAATTACTACATTCTGGCCTTCAAGCTGTTATGAGCAGGATCATATAATTTCTTCATAGGGATGTAGATCATAAAAATAATCATATAATCTAAACTATTACAAGAAAGAAGCTGAAACAATCATATATACTTCATCAACCAATGATAAAAAGCATTTACTAAATGCCTTTTCATTTATGGCATGATGAAAATGCAATATAAAAACAAGAAGTCTGCGTTCTACCAGCATACAGTGTAAACAACAAGGGCTGACTAAGACAAGACATACACAAATAACATGTGTTAGACACGGCGGAAAGTTGACATTTTATTTTCCAAAAGGGAAGGAGTGTCAAAAACTCATGGAGAGAAATCAGATCACCGAGAGGAAGTGACTCCATTTAAAAGTTCACCAATTCTATTTAATTATTTCAAATATGCAATGGAAAAGCATTTCTTTTAAAGACTTTTAAAAAAGACCTAAGATTGCTAGCTTTTATATCATATCTGTTTTGAAAATTAGTTGAAGTTTAAGCATTAATATATTTACATGACTAGTTACTAGTTAGTTAACATATTAGGATAGCTTTACAAAGCATCATCACCATCAATAATGTGTGTTTCCTTTGTCTTTCCTATCTTTCATCTGGAAGTTAACGTTTTCAATACATTGGGGAAAAAACTGTCACAAATTACTGGTGGAAACATGAGGGGGACACCAGATGCTCTGATTGTGATAAAGAGTACTGTAGTTAAGTGATCCAGTGTACTGACAAGGCTTGGAAGAGTTAAGTCCCAGACATGAGAAAATTTACCATCAAGCAACAGAAGAATTCCAAGATTGCAACAGTTAACAACTAAAGTTTGGTAGCATTTATACTTAAAACTTATGTGTCAATTTTTCAAACTTTTTAAAGAATGCTAATTTAGTAGTGATTAGGTATGAATTCTAGAGTTACAGTTCTGAAGATAAATGGAATGTTATCTCTATTTTTTCCATTTACATGCCAGGCAAATGAAGAGTCAGCTTGCTGAGTTACAGCTTAAGGCATCACCTTTCATTTGGAGAAAATACATAGAACACATCAACGATGTCTAAGGGGAAATAATCAGGCATTAGACATTAAACCTGTAATTTCCAAACACATGAGGGGATGCTAAAGTTCACAAAGCTGGACCAACAATTGTAACCTGAAATGGTAGCAAACTCGAAAGAAATTTATGTTAATCATTTTTATATTTAAAAGCAAGTGCACAAGAGGGCAGTGTAGATTCCTTATTCAAACAAAATACTGTGTTGTTCATGGAGCAGTTTGAACATCACGAGTGTAACAGAAAGAAAAGTTTTGGAGTATGACAAAAATTTGCATACTGATTCCTGTCGTTCGCAGCCATGTGATTTCAGGCAAGTTACTACACCACTTTAAACTAGTTTACTTATTTTGAATGAACATAGCAACACCTACTTTACAGGCTTATTGTGATGAAGTGAAATAACAATATAAACCTCTTAACACTTTCTTAGTACCTTTGCCTTTTTTCCTAAAGAATTAAAAATACCATATCTAAGCAACATTCTAACACTGAATTTTTATTTGCATTTGCATTTGTCACCCAACAATAAATTTTATTGTTAAATAAACTTTGTTAAGTTCATCATCTCAAGAACATATAACTTAGTACAAGGAAATAAAATAGCATTGTAAACAACCAGTAACTGTTCTAAAATAGTTGATAAGAACAGGATCAGTCTTACCACTCTCTTTACAAATAGAGAAGAGGGAGAGAAAACTGATCATTACATTGGCTCTTTTTCTCAGGAGAATCTTATTTCTGTTAATAAATACAAATAGCTCTTTATGTGATGATGTGAGATTAACAAGAATTTCATAAGACAAGAAATTCAATGTGTTGTAATTGCAACTAATAATCAAACATGGTGAGTAATTTGGGAGAAAATTATTTAAATCTCAAGATTGTAATAATCTGTTATAATAGGGCAATACTTTGAAAAGGATGGTTTTATTTACTAAAATGAGATAAACCTACAGAATTTAGGAAGTTAACAAAACAGCTTTCATTTTCTTTACAAGTTGCTTAATATAAATAATAAGCTAAGAAATTTATCAAATTATGACTATTTTGGTTGCAAATAAAACTAACATTATTTCTATGTATATGTAGTTCCCAGTCTATTTAGAGATTAAGACAAAAAATTTCTGGAAATAGAAAATTACCATTAGAATACTGCAGTAATAATGGTTGCAGGCAGGATCTACCAATGGAAGCTAAACCTAATGAATGAAAGTTTGAGAAGAAACAAGAGTATTTGCATGGACTAAAAGCATCTTCCCCAAGAATTTATTAATTACAAAAAGGAAAGAATTCCAGTAGACACCACCTTAACCAAGTGATCAAAGAGCATCACCAGTACTATGGCATTTCTGTATCATCTACTCTCTGATGTGATGCACGGAGAAGCGCATATTGTGTCTGTTCTATTGAAAATAATGCATAACCTCAACCTAATCACTAGAAAATACTAGACAACCCCAAATTTAGGTACCGTGTTGGGTGTCCCCAAGAACACCTTCAGGCTCATTCACTAGGAGGAATCACAGGACTCAGTAGTCATGGTTATGGTTTATTACAGCAAAAGGAAACAGAGTAAAATCAGCAAAGGGAAGAGACACATGGGGCCAAGCCCAGAGAAAACCAGGCACAAGCTGAGTGAACGGTGTATGGGGCCTCTGCCTCTGCACTATTTTTGCAAATTTTCTCTAAGTCTAAAATTATTTCAAACTAAAAAGTTAAGTTTTTCTTTGTAATTTTGAATCTGAATTTCACAGATTTAGAAGAATATTTTGTCATGGAAAATTTCAAACACATTGAAAAGTACAAAAAAGGAGTACACCACAATGAATGTCATGTAAACCTAGTTGCGACAAACATCAACTCATGGTGAATCTTGTTTTATTTATTATCCCCACATGCTCACTCACACCTTCAAATTATTTTGAAGAAAATCCCAGATATGATACAGTTTCACCCATATATATTTCAATATGTATTTGTATAACTCTTGTTTTTATTTCTAACTCTGTTGTTTTAAATTATAACTAGAATACCCTTAACCCATCTAAAAAAGCCAATTCTCCTATCATTAAATATCTAGTTTGTGTTTGAACTTTTCCTATTGTCTTAATTTTTTTTTCCCAACAGAAGCAGAATCCAAAGAAAGCACCTACATCTCAACTGATTAATAAATCACTGAAGCCTCTTTTGGTTCTCACCTTGTCCCCTGCCTTTGCCATTTTGTCTTTTAAAGAAACCAAGTCTACTGTTGTGTAGAGTACCCTACAGTCTGGATTTTGTTTTTTCTATCACCACAGTGCAGTTTTACATGCTCTTCTATTCCACTGTACTTCTTGAAAACAGGTCGTTAGAGCTAGTTGCTTAATGAGGTTCATATAAGCTCATTTATTTATTTTGGCATAACTACTTCATAGGAGGTCTTGCACTGCCACAATGTCCCACAATGTCTGCTTATCGCTTTCTGTGATGTCAATGCTAAAGCATTTTATTTTCTCTTTTGCTGATGAACACTGCCTGGATCAAAACGATCCAGGATAGCAGTCACTAGCCAAAGATGACTACTGGGCAGTTGAAATGTTGCTAATCCAACATTTGGATTACAGATGTGCTGTAAGTATAAAATAACATACCAAATTTCAAAGACTTAGAACAGAAAAAGGAATACGAACCATCTTGCTAATATTTTTTATATTGTTACCATGTTGAAATAGCAATATTTTAGATATACTGAGTTAAAATAAAATATAATACTAAAATTAATTTCATCTCTTTTTTTTACTGTAGTGATTAGACAAATTTTAATTACATACATGGACTCACATTATATTTCTATTGGAAAGTGATGGCCTAAATACATTAGGAGTTGCAAAATGGTGATAGTCTATCATTCTTCATTACTTGACTAAAAAAACAAAAACCTTGAAAAAGAGAAACATATCTTCACTGATTATTTGCTTACCTGAGGTATATTTGTACAGGAAAGACAGAAGAAAAGCCTTGATTATTTATATCAGTTTTCAAAATAATCACTTTGTCTCCTTACATCTTCTAAATACAAATTCCAGTTATCACCCGTAACTGTGCCAGTTACCAACTTACTGCCTCCTAGCCCCAAATCCACCCTTCTCATTCTGCTATGTGATGTAGGATCAGGACCCTGTAACATTTCTCCTTCGCCAGCTGGTGCAGCGTCAGGCTTTGTCAATATGGAGCAGTGAAGGGACACCCCAAGGCCATAGCATAGGTTCTGGTGTGCTTTTTTCCTGTGGTGCAGCTGTCAGTTGAATACTGTGGAAAGCCTGGGGGCACTCACCTCAGAGGCCAAGCAGACCAGTTGTAGTTTACGGACATCCTGGTAAGTTTCTCCACCACCAAAGAATGGCTTCCAGCAGATTGGCTCTGGTTTTCCCGCATTCTACAGCAAATTTTGTCACCACATTCCTGCTTCCTATGATCCAACTGTAGCAGCATGTTGCTACCTTCTCACCCAGTTTTCAGATCTAGGCCAGTTCCCAAACCCAAAAACCCTTGATAGAAGGGGAGGAAAGCTCCCTTTAAGAAAAGACCCTGCAGTGTTACAACAATTTTCTACCAAACCCAACCCAGAGAGGCCTGTGACTTTTTCACATAGTAACTGTGCCATGGAGAAAAATAAATATTCCACTCTTTCCGAGATTACGACACACTGACTCTGGGGAACTGATGTTAATTCTTGGAGACACAAATCACTATGGCCTACAAGTCAAAGGGAGAACTTAACGAGGTCAAGTGACAGGTGAAGTCTTAGCACAAGTGTGACTCACAGTGAACCCAGTTAGTCCACAGACTCACCTTGCATTATTTCTCTTGTTCCTGAATACATAATTGGAATAGACATACCTGGCATCTGGCAGAATCTCCATAGGCACTCTCTTACCCTTGTGCTAAGGGTCATTATAACAGAAAAGGGTAAGTAGAGGCTCCTGGCACTTCCCCTGCATAACAAGACAGTAACTCCAGAAACAATACTGTATCCTTGGGGGCACTAAAGAGATTAGCGTTACCATTAAAACTTGAAAGAGGCAGGAATCGTAATATCTATCACATTCTCATTTAACTCACCAGTTTGACCTGTGCATGTATCAGATGGACCTTGGAGAATGACTGTAGACTACTGTAATCAGGTGGTGCCTCCAATTGCAGCTGTTTTTCCAGCTATCTATTGGAGCATATCAGCACAGCCTTTGGTTCAGGTAAGCAATTCTTAACCTGGTTAATGTCTTTTTCTCCTACCAATCTATAAGGAACTACAGAAGCAGTTTGTTTTACCTGATAGAGTTAACAGTATACCTTCACAGGGTTGTCTCAGGGCACTTCCATTCTCCTTCTCTCTGACATACTGTAGAACCAAAAGATCCCAGGTATTCTTTCATCAGAATACTCCTAATGATTTTTGCTTGCTGTTATCCTTCCAAATAAACTATATAATCAACTCATGTCACCCCGGGGTAGGAGGGAATTAATGGTATTTTTATTGAAATTGGGTTAGATTTATAAATTAGCTCAGGCAGAATTGACATCCTTATGTTGAATTTTTCTATCCAAGAACATGTTCTCTCTTTCCAAATGTTTAAGTGTATTTGGGGGACTTTCAAAGGTGTTTAATAGTTTTTCTCATACCGCGTTTCCCTGAAAATAAGACTTAACCGGACAATCAGCTCTAATGCATCTTTTGGAGCAAAAATTAATATAAGACCTGGTCTTATTTTCCTGTAATATAAGACCAGGTGTGATATGACGTGATGTGACGTGACGTGACGTGACGTGATATAAGACTAAGTCTTATATTAATTTTTGCTCCAAAAGACATTAGACATTAAAGCTGATTGTTTGGCTAGGTCTTATTTTCAGGGAAACAGGGCATGTGAGAGATACAAAGATTCATTTATTCATTGAAAAGATATTTACTGTGTTGCGATGTACAGAATGGTAGGTCTGAGGGCAAATAGAACAAGAGCTTATTCTTCCAAGGAGCATAGGACAAGATAAAAGAAAACACATTCAGTCCATTCTTGTTACTCACAGTAGTTATGTTCTACCAACTTAGGAATACTAAATTAGTGAATACTGAAGCATTGCTCCTAGGGGAAATATAGCATTAGGTTCCTACCAGCCTCTGATCATAATATTTTTACCAACCAATTACTACATAACCTTGTTTTCTGTGTGTTTCTGTTTAAAGACACTTTATTTAATATGTATTGTTGATTTACTAACATTGAAGTCACAGCCAACAGCACTGTAACTCATGCCTGAATGAAGCTTATTTAACACACGTATTTTCTTCGAAAGGCACATCACAGCTTTCCTGTCCTTGGGAACACTAAGTAGCACTTTAGTACTACACTTGGAGGCCATTTACACAGCAAAACCTCCAACACAAAAGCACAAAAATGTGAAAAACATAGCACCTTAGAAAGGCCATTTGTATACAGCATGAGAGTTGGGACAAGAAAGCAGAGCACTGCCTTGCTCAACCTCAGCTAGGAACATGTACATCAAACGATGCCAATTTTTTGTCAATCTGCTCAGGTCCATGAATGACTGTGAAAACACTGCAAGTACTCTTTTTGAGGTCACAAATTTTAGTGAGTAGGTGATCTGCAAATCTGCAAATAATACAAATAAACTGTATGTAGTCAATCATAAAACTTTAGAAAAGAAAGTTACTTTAGAATGATCTTTCCAATGTCCTCATTTTTCAGATAAGAAAAGTTAAGGTTGAAAGAGTTACATGATATAGGTAAGGTAGGCAACTATTAATAAAGATCGCCAAACCAAAAAACATATGGCACTTAATAGAGAATAAAGAATATTGGGATAGCTTAACTGACTTCTTTGCAGTAAACTAAAGCCTTATTAGGTTATCATAACCATGGTACATTTCATTATGTGGTTAGTCTTACCTTCCACCATTCCCCCTTTCTTTACATACTAGAAGGACTGCTGTTTCTCTGATCAGATAGGGAAACACAGGACTTTCTTAGTTCTTCCCAGTATATAGCCAGTATCAGATTAAAGAACGCTACACCTTTCTGGCAACCTATATTCCTAGGGAGTAGGGAAGGCATAGGAAAGAGAATATGTCAGGGGAGAGACAGAAGTGAACATAGTGGTGAGTACTCTTCCTTCTCCTCAGAGGAAATCCACAAAGTTGTATGTATCCAGGAGGACAAAAGTCCCCAATAAGAAAAACCACTTTAGTCTACTCTTTCAAATCAGGAGCCCAGCAGAAAGTCTAGGCATTGACCTCCCATGAAACTTCAGCTTGACCTTGTCAAAGTTAAGGTATGGGACAATAACTAGTGAATTTAAGTATAGGTTCTGGTACCAGGTTCAAAACTCTATTATTATTAGAAAATTTAGCAGCTAAACATCAAAACTGAATGATGAGTTTTATAACTTTCTTTTCTAATATATATTTGGACTGACAACAGAAAAAACAATGGAAATAACCAAAGACCACATAGAGGGGAAAAAGAGAAAGAGTTATCTTGATGGACTGGTTGCCCAAAGTGATAGATAATTATAATTCATTTAAAGGCAGTATTTAGTAAATTGAAAGGAATCTAGTAAAATGTTCATGATTTTCTCACAAGAAAGACAAGAATAATTGGTAACTTGCCAATTTCAGAATTTAAAGCACAACAGATTTTTCAATACACAGAGGTCAATGCAAAATAACTATCCTGGACAGACCTCAGGACACATAAAAATGTGGTACAAAAGACAAATTACATCACACCAGGTTAAAAAAAAAAAAAAAAAGCTGAACAGTTAAAACTTGAATCCAAAGGTCAACCTCAGTTCTCATTAATTTGACTTTTGGGCATTATTTGACCAATGTCAGTCACTTCCAATTCCTTGCTTTTTCCAACAGACTTCTTTGCTGATTCTTCTTCTCCCCAGCCGGTGAATGTGGACAGGCCGCAGAGCTCAATCCTTCATCCTCTGCCTTATCTACATTTCTTCCTGTGGCTATATCATCCAGTCTCATAGTTTTAAATCCCATCTATAATGTCCAAATATATCTCCAAAATTCTAAACTCATTATACTCATCAACCACTTGACAAATAAAGATGGTTAACTAT
Organism: Rhinolophus hipposideros; assembly: GCF_964194185.1. NCBI lineage: Eukaryota > Metazoa > Chordata > Mammalia > Chiroptera > Rhinolophidae > Rhinolophus > Rhinolophus hipposideros. The sequence goes on along the minus strand of NC_138049.1, from coordinate 63,131,342 downwards.
TTCACTATCAAACTCTACATATTCAAAACTGAACTATCAACTTTTCTTCCTAAATCTACTCTTCCCACATTCCTCCCCATTCTCAGATGGTGGCAACTTCATTCTACTGCTCAGGCAAAAATCCTGTCGGCTCTATACATCAGTTATGGTTTAACCTGGGGAGTAGAACCATCCAGTGATATGGAATCAGGATTTTATTAGAAGGATAAGACCTTACACTATTGTGGAAGAAGCTAAGAAGGAAAGATCAACAAGGAGATGACTGGAGAATCAGAGAGAAGTCACTAACGAAGGACCATTAAAGGATACCTGTGAAGAAGTCTGAGGAAGCCTGTCGCCTCGGTGTTTGATGGTGGGCCTGAAATGGATGGCAGCATGGCAGACAGTTGGAAAGAAAATCTGGGTGTGAATTGGGGAAATGTGGAATGACCAAGAATAAACTGGAGCTCACGAGGACAAACTGAAACCCATGGCTATTTTTTACTGCACCTACACTTGATAATAAAGATGACTTGCAAGAAGAATCCATTTCTCTTTCCTACATAGCTGCACATGCGCCAGGCTTGTGACTCAGAGAAGCTAAAGGAGGAGATGGGATTCGGGGAGGGGCCAACTGCTATAGGGCCAACTGTTGTCCTACACCAATGAGCTAAACCAGAAGAGCAATGATAACGTGCACATCAGAAATGTAGCTTTTGCTACACTTCTGCCTTCCAAATAGCATACACTTGTAGAGGCCAGCTCTAACCTGATATCTACTAAAATATAATTATAGTTTAGTGAATTTGACAAAAGAAAATCACCACACTATGATTTCAGAGGCTATTCAGATTTTGACCATTTCTCATCCTCACCAATGTTATCGCCCTAGTCCTAAGTCACGAGGACTCTTGCCTGGATTCCTGCAATAACCTCTTCCTTGGTTTCCTTGACCATTCTCATGATAGCAGCCAGAGGGATCTTATAAAATAGAAGTCAAATCCTGTCAGTTTTCATCCCCAAACCTTGCAATGCCTCCTACTTCTCTCAGATTAAAAGCTAAAGTCCATAAAGTGAAATAACATATAACCAGCAAAAGAACAAAATTTCAAATTGAGGAGGGAAAAAAAACAAAACAAACAAGAAAAAAGTCTATCTAAATGAAAGGCAAGAAAGAAGAGGAAAATAAATACAGAAAAGATGGGACAAATAATATAAAATAAGATGGTAAAAAAAATTTCATATAGACAACTAATTAAAATACGTGTAAATAAACAAAACACTCCACTTGAAAGATACCGTTAAAGTATAACCAAAAGATCCAGCTTAAAATGCTGTTTACAAGAGATAAATATAAAATATAAGAAAAGAGATTAAAGTTAAAGGATAAAACAATGTATATCGGTGTACTTGTTTCCTAGGGCTTCTGTAACAAAGTATGTACTACAAACCGGGTGGCTTAAAACAACAAAAATTTATTGCCTCACAGTTCTGGAGGTTAGAAGTCTGAAATCAAGATGTTGACAGGGTCACGCTCCCTCTGAAACCTGTAGGAGAGAATCCTTTCTTGCCTTGTTCTAGCTTCAGGGGGTTTGCCGGCAATCCTTTGGCTTATAGCTGCAGCAGTTCAATCTCTGCCTCCATCATCCATGGCATTCTCTCCTCATGTATCTTTGTATCTCTTCCTCTTATTATATCTCATTTCGTGACACCAGCCATACTGGACCAAGGGCTCACCCTACTCCAGTCTGCCCTCATCTATAACCTACACCTTAATTACATCTACAAAGACTCTATTTCCAAACAGTGTCACAAGCACAGGTACCAGAGTAGTCAACATACCTCTTTGAAGGGCACAATTCAACCTACTACCCCACGCAAACACTAATTAAAAGGGAGTCAAGGGGAGCTGGCAGATTTCCCAATAATGTCTACCACTGCCAAACAATGTACTAGGTAAGAACAAGGGTACCACAGTAGGACCAGCTAGAGACTATTGCAATAGTCCAGGTAATATAATGCTACTTTGAACTAAGATCATGTCTATGGAATAGGGGACTGTCAATAGATTTAAGCCATCTCTAGGAAATAAAACTGACAGGACTTCCCTGGATAACCAGGAAAGGGTGACAAAAGGGACTTACAGGTTTCTGGTTTGTGAAACTGGTTGGAATACGTTGGCAACCTCTATCTTCAAGCCAGAGTTACTTTCTAAAACATAGATAATATCAATTCTTTTCATAATCTTCACTAATTCCCCAAGATCGGTCCTAATTCTTCACTTTGGCTTTACTCTTGCTACTGTTTCCTCGTGGTCTATCACAAGCTCGGCCTACTTTCTTCAAGCTCCATCTCTATAGACTCTGATTAGTCAATACATATTCCATGTGATTTCGTAACTTCTTTCAGACGATACTTGATATCTTAAATGCCATGCCTATGTATTTACAACCTTCTACACAAATGAACCATTTTTTCTGGAACCTTATTTGTGCTATTATGAAAATTAAAATATTTGTATATGTAATGTAAGATGTCTAGGCTCCTGTAGTACTTTATTCACACTGATAGAACAGCATTTGCCACACTGATGTTTATCTAATCTGTCTCCTCCCTCATGCTACTCACACCTTCACAGTAGGGCTTATCTATCTTTTTATTCCCAGCACCTACCATTATAGTTCGCACAAAATGGTTTTCAATCAATGCTTACTGAATGGCAATTAATCAGTTTTAACTAGCACTGCTATTTACTATGCTGAAAATCTAAAAGCAAATGGAAGTAGGATAGTGATTTTTTTTTAATAAACTAGGCTCTGAAAAAGATGAATAAAGGTCTTTGTTTCTTAGTAATGAATTCATGTAATTTACAGTTAATTTATTCTAAAATCCCTTGAGTGTAATATGATCTACTTTCTAAAATAAACCCATATCTAAATGGCTAAGCAATTTTCAAATCTAAATAACACATATTCCAGCTCTACTTATAAAAATTAAAAGATCACTCAAAAGAGGTAAATTTGATATCCGAGGAACTCATGTCAATGTATAATGGTCAGTAAAAATATTCTTGATACTAATATATTAACTTACATATAATTTAGACAGTCAATTTTCAAATAATTCAATGAGAATAAAAATGTACTTTTCATAAGAGTGCATAATCTAGACTTCCTTTGATGACTGAAAACATGTGCCTGATACCTGCGATAGCTTCTGTTTATCAATATAAACACGAAGTAGCTTTGAGCTATAGATATAGAAAACTTCCAGCTGACAGAGGTTTCTAATTAAAAGAATATTAAGGTGGCAATTTATTATAATACAATTGTTAAATCTATAGTGTTTACATTGAACAATACCAGTAGAGTATATGAATATTTAGAAAATCTAAAGCTTAAGTGCTATTATACTGTGAAATGCATTTCCTATAATTAAGTATAATTTTTTAAAACAAAGTTCATTAATAACAGGTGCCAATATAATAAAATTCAATATTAAAAACAACCAGTAGCACCACCACTATATGTAGCTCTGCAGAAATCTTGGATCATAACAGTTCCTACTATCCCATTATTCAACACTTGGAAGTCCAGTTTGCTAAGATAGTTTTCTTACGTACACAAAGAACAAAATGAGCTGCTTCCATACCCTCCCCCATATTCCTTCCCCTGAGATTCAAAGCTTAAAATGAGTTCCATTTTCCAGAGATAAAAGGACTGCATTAACAATGACATGCCCTAGCTTTCTTCTTTTTACAATAAATTACCATATTTATATTTTGAAGCTGTCATACGCTAGAGGATATTAAATATCCTCCTGTCATAATTAACTCTTTAAACCAAATTGAATGGCTTGGTTCAAAACCGACTGTGAAAGTTTAAAGAATATAATCTTATTACTAATTATTTTGCAATTATTTTAATAATCAGAGCTATTTAATTTATTCCATAATTGATTTTAATTGAGAAATGCACAGTAACTCAAAACTTTCCTCCTTTTATCCTTAAGATATAAACAAGAATTTGAACTTGAAGTGTTTAGCAATAAGTAACTTCGTACCTCAGGCCAAATCCTAATACAACAAACTGTAACAAATTGCTAATTTTTAAAATTTCACCCATAATTATATAAGCCATTCAACTACAAGGTAAGTGTTTTATTTTACTAAAGCTTAGTAATATTTTTATTAAAAACACAACTGTTTCTGCAGTAGACAAATGTAATGCCATGGCAAATAACTCTCCTTTAGGTATACAATACAAACTCAGAGAACTATATTATTAGGAGTAAATGAATATTCTCTACTTTTCAAGAACAATTTAAAGATTTCAGATGTCCTAAAGACAATTATAAAGATTCTAACAGCAAAAAAGTGTTTTAAACTGTCTAAAGAAAAATTTCTTAGAAAAAAAGTAAATAAAAATAATAGCACTAGTATTTCAAATTAACTTTTAGGATTTTAATAAAAACACAAATTCATGTCAGCTGTTGTAATGTAACCTTTTATTTCCCCCTAACATTCAGGTAATGCATTTTTTAAATTTTTGTTTGCAAATTAAACCATAATAGAAAGATTTCTGGTTATGAAAAATACTAAATAAACATACTCCTCACAAACAGTATGTGAAAATATACTTGAACTGAGAGAAAAATTCTGAAAAAAAAAGAATATCAAGGTATGAAATGACTATCAAGGAACACCAGATAAACAGTTAAAATAGGGATGAGTTTAAATATTACTTAAAATCTGATTATATAATTAAAATATAAATTCCAACAAACTTTTTGAAAACTATATAAAGAAAAAATAAAAACACAATGCACATGATTTATATCCAAAGTCATAAATTATACTGACAAAGCAAAGGAAGCAGGCAAGTAACTGAAGAACTTACTGAGCTTCTTGTCTTACACATGGGAGTCTCAAGAGAAAGAGTTTCACTCTCGGATCAGATCTTTAGGAGAATATGGGTTTAAACGGCCTTTGACAAACTTAAGGTGATTAGAAATAGAAGTTAAAAAAGAACTACAGTATTAGACCATAAGGAAAATCTCTATTCCTTCAGTTATGGACTAAAAGTTTTGTGTTCCCTCAAAATTCTTACGTTGAAATCTAATCCCCAGTGTGGTGATATTTTGAGGTAGGCCTTTGGGAGGTAATCAAGTAGAACCCTCATGAATAAGCTTAGTGCCCTTATAAGAAGAGGCTAGAAAGTTACCTTTCTCTTTTTCCACCATGTAAGGATACTAAGCAGTGAACAACTCAGAAGGAGGCCCTTTACCAGAACCCCACCCTGCTGGCACCCTGATCTCAGACATCCAGCTTCCAGGCCATGAGAAATAAATGAGTGTTATTTAAGCCACCCAGTTTATGGTATTCTGTTATAGCATTCTGAGCTGACTTCCAGGGATGCCGAAGGTGGAGAAGAGGGTTAATTCAGGAACATTTTTGTGATCATAATTTATAAAACAAGAAATTCTTTGTGACGGGTGTACATGTCTATTACATTGTTTTGAACACCTGAAACTAAAAAAAAAAAAAAAAGAAATTAAATTAAAAAATACAAAAATAAATAATGAAAGTTTAAAAAAAAACAAACAGAAGAGAAGGACTACTTGAAAATTAAAAAGATTAAAAACCCTAGGAAGATGATGATTTAAACATGTGTGACTCTTCATATCCAACTCCAAGTTATCAGCCCTTAATCCAAGTGTCTTCTGGGTAAAAGTCAGGGCTTTCCAACAAGACAAGACAGGCTGGGGAGGAGCCCCAAGACTGAAAATTAGCAAATCATGGGAAAAGCATATACCACAGAAATCTGCAAATCCTACAGATAAGGTGAACATTGGCCCCAGGCGACGCGCTTGACCTTCTTGGCTTGCTGGGAACTAAGGCTGAAAATGTCTGAGGCTCAAGGTGGGAGAATGTACAGAGTCAGGAGGCTTCCCCCAGTTGCTTAGTGCAGGGAACTGGAAGCCTCTACCTAACTGATGCACTGGAATAAAGAACTCATATATTTCCTTCCTGTGTGGACGGACTGGCACCATTTACAGCATTCCAACAACCAGTCTTGAGCCTCAGTGAGCCAATAAAGAAAAATAAGAGCAAGGTAACCCAAAAAGGATAGAAAAAGAATCAAACGGATGCTAGATTTCTCATCTTTAACACTGGAGCCAAAAGACAATAAAAAAGAAAGAAAACAACTGCACCTCAAGAACACTATACTCAGGTAAGACATATTAACCTGTCAGGAAAAAGAAAGATACCTGCAAAAACTCAGAGTAATAACCTACTCTGAGAAAAGTACTTAAGCAACTATCCAAAGAACAAATGAATCGCGACAAGAAAGTGAAAATGAAGGAAAGAGAAAGGTGGTAGGCAATGAATCTTGGAATATATAAATGCTGTTAAATTTAAACTAGATGACAGATTAAATAAAAATATACAATACAAGATGCCCCCAAAATATTCTTGAAATAAAAGGTATATGCATGGATAAAAGAGTAATTCTATACCCATAGCACTATAAAAAACACACTTACTAAAAAAGACTTGTTTACAGTTCTCTACATCCCACCCCTCCAGAGAATCTGTAGTCAAATACTGTCTTCTCAAGTTACTTGAATTAGTTCTCTCCCCACTACCTTCATTGTGATTCAAAATAGGAATTTAACCAGTATTTAATCTATACAATATTCCCCAGAAATATCTACCAGGTAACAAGCTTCTCATAACATAAACTCAGTGAAATGGCAAGTAAGGATAACATACATTAATTTAAACAATAACTTACAATAAATAAATATAAAAGTTAAACTCAAAAGAACCAAATGATGAAAAAAAGATGATACCAATCTCTATTTAGTAAATGAATAAGTGAAAGAAAGTAATTTGACTCCAGTGAGGTCATAAGAAGATGTTTTGAAACCACATGCTCCTTTTCTCCTGCTAGTTACTCATAGGTGCTTTGATTGTATTATTTATATTTGGTAGATGGGCTGGGAAGATTTTCTGGGAGAACGAAATGAAAGAGTTATCAGGAATTACTAACCTAATAGATAACCAGGCAGAGGAACTGACAGTCAGCTCTAGCTTTTCCTTTCCTCTCCCAGCCCACACTGGAAATAAAACACAACCAAGAATTTGATATGACAACCATTCAAAGGACTGAAATCCAAGGAAGCACTGATCTCAATACTTGGATGATGAGAATATTTTCAAATAAGATAACCAAAGCAGTTACTATGGGCCATTGCTAAAAGATGAAAACAACCATTGTTATACCCCCCAAAATATGACCCGCTATATGCCAAACAGCTTAGTCATTGAATGTACTACGTAATAATGTTGGTTGTATTAGTATTTTATCTCTATTTTCACTTATTTAAAATAATTTTTAATGAAATGTAAATAAAAGAGTTAAGCATTTCATTCCAAAAGAGGCGCGGGAAGGGGAGGGATAGAAAAGGCTCTGCTCAACAAAGAAATAAAGAGCTTTCCCCCACAAAGTTTATAGCTATATCCTTGCTGACTTAATCTTTTCTTATACAAGAGCACTTTTTCAACATTCTACATATTTTACCACTATAACTTCATTCTTAAAAATAATAACACCTGTTCAAATAAGCATGAGAAATAGAATTCATCATTCTATTTTTTAAGTAAATCTGAGCAAAAGAAAAAATACTCTGGTCAGCAGAGTAATAGGACTTTTTCATATATTCTGCTTATTTCATCATGTTTACTATCAAGCTGGCATTTCAACTTCAAATGCACAGACCTAAGCAAGTTAAGACATGAGCCCTTCGATAGCAGGAAGAGGCCAAGTCCCCTTGAAGAAGGACCTTGTGACACTACAAGTATATAGCATACACCTGCTGTTGGCAAACTACAGCAGGCCCTGTCTGGCCTGACATCTGTTTCTGTCAGTAAAGTTTTATTGCAATACAGCCACACGCATTCATTTGCATATTATCTATGCCTGCTTTTGCACTAGTTGGCAGAGTTGAGTAGTTGAGACAAAGACGGTATGGCCTGCAAACCCTAAAATATTTATTATCTGGCCTTTTATAGAAAAATACATGTGCTGACCCTTCCTGTAAATCTTCCTCCAATTATTCTTTTAAAAACCAGCAGCATTTGCTGGTGACTGCACTGGGGAAAAAAAATACTCAGACCAACCAGAGATTACCAGATACATTAAACAGACACTAATTGCCGGGGACCCATGCCATCATGGTCAGTTAAAAAGAGAGCTTAGGGTGATCAGGTAAATAGGTTTCTGGCTCAAATTTGAGTCTAAGTGGGGCAGTATGTTCACGGATATAACCTGTGGGTATTTTTCAGTTCCTGAATATATAATTGGAAGAGAAATACTTGGTAACAGGGAGAATTTCCACTTTGGCTCTCTGACCCATGCAGTAAGTGTCATTTTGCTAGGAAAAGCCAAATGAAAGCCTGAAACTTGTTCTCCCTGCCAGGGATATAAAGCAAAAGCAATAATGCATCCCTATGCCCAAGAGAGGTACAGAAATTAGTGCCATCATCAGACTTAAACATGTCAGCATGATAAAACCGATCATGAATCCATTTAATTTACCTGTTTAACCTCAGAGGGTGGGTGACCATGAAGAATGATCATGGATTATCACAAATGTAATCAGGCTGTGACACCCATTGCAGCTGCTGTTCCAGATGTGCTAGATCTACTGAAGCAAAGCAGATTTCAGTCTCTGAAATCTTATATACAGCTACAAGTTGGCAAACACTTTTGTCTGTATACCAACTGAAGGTACTATCTGAAGATATCTGCCTTAGCCTGGAGCCACTAATTGTATACTTCCCGGCCATCAACTCTCCCGCTCTTGGCCACAGTATAATCCACAGAGACCGTGGTCATTTTTTTCTTAATAGTTAATATGTATTTAGTACATATTACTAAATTTATGTAACATGCAGTGGTCAAAATGTTTAAATGCATTATCTCATTAAATTCCCACAAAAGATAGGCACTTCTATTATCCACATCACACAGCTGTAGAAACACAGGCAACACAGAGATTAAGTAACCTAAGGAAAGGGTGGTAGAGCTGGAACGAAATCCAAGTGGTAAAATTTCAGAGCCCCTTTGCTTAAGAGGATCTACTACACTAGTCTGGTGAATAAAAGAGCTGTTTTGTTTGCACAGTTACCCATTTGTCAGTTGATGGATATTTGGGTTGTTTTCACCTTCAGATATTATGAAAAATGTTGCTAAGACGATTCATGTACAAATTTTTCTGTTGACATATGTTTCCATCTCTCTTGGGTATACACTTGAGAGTAGAACTGCTCAGTCATATGGTAAGTCTATCTTTAACATTCTGAGAAACTGCTAGGGCTGCACCAATTTACGATCTCAATATCAGTGTTTGAGAGCTTCAATTTCTCCATATCCGTACCGCCACTTGTTATTATCTGTCTTTATTTTTTCAGGGATGGTGGTCCTTTTGGTATTACACAGAACAAAACACGGAGTCACAATGCGGCTGACTTGGACGTAGGGTTGCTGGAAGTGATGAGGAGGAAGAATAAAGTTCTTTAAAAGCCTTAGTAAGACATATGTAACAGAGGAGATGAGAGATAAAATGCACAAAAACTAAGGGGCCCATTACTGGAGTAAGGTTTCCAGGAGTCCAATGACTTGAGACCTGTCAACTTCTCCAAGGTGCAAGACAAGTTGCTATATTTGCAGTATTTACTACTTTATAAGGCGGACAGGGCACAATGCTTGACAAGCATTTATTTACAAGTCCGGATCAGAACAAGAGAAGGCTCTGTAACAAGTCCAGGCTGTTGCATAAGCTGTTCTACCACTTGAGCCTTATAACCCAGTATATCAATTATCTGGAGCCTCGAGCAAACCCCAACAGGAGAATCATATCACAAATCATCAGAGTTTTAGAGCAAAATCATGCCATTTCCTAAAGATCACTATTCTTTGGAGAAATTGATCCTAGCTTGTTATAGGGCCTTGAAAAAGAATGAAGGCCTAAGTATTGGAGGCAAGTAACCATGTGATGACCTAAGCTGCCCATGATGAAATGGGTGCTATCTGACCCGCTAAGCCATAAAGTGCAGGCATAGTAGGAACAAACTAACAGTAAGTAGAAATGCTATATAAGATTGGGCTTGAAAACATTGATAGAAGTATGGCTCTCTTACCTGGGGCATTGCCTTCTTTTCTTCATTCCATATCTAACATCATAGAGGAATTTCTTATAACCAAATGAATGAAGAAGAAAAAACTTAGGTGTAGTTTAAAGTTAGTTCCATAATGTCCCAGAACAAACAGGAAATGGGCTGATGCACAATAGTAGCCTGAAAATTAATATAAGACCTGGTATATTATATTATATTATATTATATTATATTATATTATCACTATATTATATTATTCTATATTATTATATTATACCAGGTCTTATACTACATTAAAATAAGACCGGGTCTTATATTAATTTTTGCTCCAAAAGACTCATTAGAGCTGATGGTCCGGCTAGGTCTTATTTTCGGGGAAACACAGTAGTTTGAAAGATTGATAAAGGATATGGAAAGCACAGAGCCAGAAAATGAGTGACAGTGAAGTCTGGGGAAGGTATGTAGAGGAACCTCTCAGAATATGCATATGTTAATGAAAAAATGTGCATCCATCACAGAGAAGGCTCTCAATAATCAGGTGGCCAAAATCAATCATTCTGAATGTCAATTCATTTATTTCCTCAGTCATCCCGGAGTTTACTCAATAAGCCCTTGTGAAAAATGGCGATAGTGGCAGGGATAGAGTATACATATGGGCTCAATTCCATGGACTTTTCTTCACCACAGTTGATCTGGCCACAGCTACCATTAAGTGTTCAACGTGCCAATAGTCGAGACCAACAGTGAGGTCTGATACAGCCTCATTCCCCAGGGGGATTAGCCAGCCACTGACCACCCCCCCGCACCCAGAGGAAGGGTCATTACACTAGGTTGATCGCATATTATAAGTCATTATGCTAGGTGATTAGGTTCTAGGTAGTTCCGCTACAGCATTTTTGGCAGACATCTTTACTGTGTAACTTGTTGGTCATAAGACAAATCTAAAAAAGACAAAATTACTGGCTGATAGTTTGATGGGTTTTGAGGGTCCTGTTCAATTTCATTTCTCCATTAATGAATCAATCACCTTCAGCAGACTTAAAATGTACTTAAGCAAGTTGTCAGTTTGGTTTCGTTTCTCCATTGATGAAGTGGTCAATTTAAAGAGTTAAATAGTGGTGGTCTTAAAATAGTTAGCATTTCTTCCAGATGATGATGATTTTTGCCCCAAGAGTTAGTTGATTTTTTTAAAAAAATACATTGCATTGGGAGAAGAAAGAGAGGCACTCTGGGGTCTCTCTGAGGGTGCAAAGTTGAACCCACATTTCTCAGATAATGAAGACAAGTGCTTAGGTACAACCCACAAAATGAAATCAGTTATTTGCATAGTGTTGCTATGAATCTACACACATTTTAAATGTTTTCTAATATTTTGTATTTCTCAATAAACTCTTTAATTTTGTTACTTATTTTTAACGTCCCTCTTTCATTTGTGATTTTATCTTTTTTTACAGTAAAATTGCCTTATGGCCAATTAGTTACACAGTGAAAATGTCTGCAGCAAAGATGCTACGGTGAAAATACTAGACACGGGTTGGGGTCAATTACACTGACTTCTTCCATCAGAGGGGCAGCAATTTATCCTCACTGGATCACATAAGTACTCCAGATAAAATATTTCTTTTTTCTCTTTAAAGTTCCCATTATCATCATCTCTGTGGACTTATGGCATGATTTATTCATTACCATTGTTTACCATAAAGCTTACTTCATAGCACAACAAGTGGGACAATGGGTTCATGGCCTTGAAAGTCACTGATCTTACCCCCCCACCTAGAAGCAGCTGGCTTAACAGAATGATCAATTGAAAAGTCAGTCACAACTCCAGTTGGGAGACCACACCTTAAAAGGATGGTGTTCTTACAGGACATGGTACATGTTTTAAAACTGTGACCAAATATATGGTGTAGTTTCTCCCTTAGCCCAACACATAGGTCAAAGAATTGTCGTCATCTCAATGTTATTTCTAAGTATCTACTGACAGCATTTTTGTTTCCCAACCCAGCAGCTTTGGTTTGGAAATTTTGGTTTGCAAATACAAATGCTTCCATATCGAGGGACATAAGAATGCTCCACTGAACCAGAAACTGAAACTGCCAGTTGACCATTTTGTGCTCCTCATGTAACTGCACAACAGGCAAAAAAGATTACTGGCTAAAGTGACAGATTCACTTACCAAAGAAAAACTGGGTCGTTGCTACACAACCTATTAGGTAGGATTATATCTGGACCCAGGGTATTCTCTGGGGTGCCTCTTAGTACTTCCATGTCCAACAGTTAAAGTAAATGGAAAACTATAATATAAAACAAACAAACAAAAAGGCAAGACCATTGAGGATCAGACTTATCAGGAATAAAGGTTTTGTGTCACTCCACTAAGTGAAATACCTTGACCATCTCAGGTCCTGGTTGAGAACAAAGGAAAAATGAAATGGACAGTGGAAAAAGAAAGCTTCAACTATGGTCTCATGACCAGTGCCAGGACTGCTGACTGCTGATGTTAACTAACTTTACAATTCAGTCATTAAGTAATAGATATTCAGATAAACTGGGACTGAATTTGAGGAGTGATTTATGTTGCCCAAAGATAGATATTATGATTCTCTCCTAGAAATAGGTAAATGATGATTGGGATGACTTTGTGTCTCCATACTTTGAAGGGATAGTGAGAGAATATCTGCATCTTAAGCGAAAGAATAACATTTTTGCTGTTTTATGGAAATCCAAATGTGTGTATAAGTATATGGATGCTAAGCTAAATAACTGAAGAACTGGATTGTGCTAATATTAGCTATTGTCTCTTGGCTTCAAACTCACTTCTTATGCTCCATTTTGTTATGCTAGAAACTTGGGGGTTGGGGGTGTGGGTATTAAAAGACTAGATGACAAAGAAAGGACCTATTTCTTTTCTGTTTGCGGCAAATGTTTTCTACTCTAGGTATGACAACTGATTCCAACAGTACTACTAGTGGGTTCCACTGAAGTTTCTTCCACATCCTAAACCAGTTTCATTGGGCCTCTTCTGAAAAGCCAACACCTGCTGGCCAGTATTATCCCCTTCCTTAGGATGTTTAAGTACAGAGCCATAGGATCCATCCTCCAAGATCTTGAGGCAACAGCATCAGCTGGCAATGACCTTATGAGCATTACAGGGCCTCCTCCAAGCTTCTGACTTTTAACAATTCACTGCCATTCTTTTGCTCCCCTAGCCCTTTGTGTGGTACATGCTTCCTGCAGTTACTACTACTTCTTTTCTGTTGTTTAATAACTGATAACAATTTTTCATATCAAATTAATTGTTAAAATAATTGCTGTAGTTTGTTTATGACTAGACCGAAACTGATGTCTATTAATATTACATAACTATGTGTAAATGTAAAATCCAACAACAAAATTGGATACAATCCTAAAACACACACAGGAAGACATGTGCATATATATTACCAATGACTTACACGTAAAAAAAGACACCAAACATTTCTAATTTTTCTATTACAAGTGAAACATCAATAAAATTCTTACATGCACACCTTTTTTGCATTTTTATTTTTTTGTATATACATCCTACCATGTTGTATTTCTTGAGTGCCTATTACATACAAGCCACCATGCTATTTTAAATACTAGGAATACAACTATGTAGAAGATAAGTAAGATCTCTCCTTTTATAAAATGTGAAGCCTATCTCCTCAGACATATACTACCTTACCGCCTACCAGGACTTATACCAATCTGCATTCCTTCTAAACAGCTTAGGAGAATGTCTATTTGCTCACACCCAATCAAAAGGGACGTTGTTGATGTTTGCCAATGTGATATATAAAAAATTAAATTTCACTGTTTTAAAATGTGTATTTTTTTATTAGAAGTAGCAAACATCTTCATATTTTTCACAGAAAAGTGCTTCTTCACTCACAGCACTTTTTTTTCCCCCACTTAATAATACCAGGTCTGACGATTAAGTTTGTGAACTTGTTACAACACTGTTGCTAACCTTTTTTGATATCAAGGGATTATTCATTATGAATTTGTACCAACTGGACAAACAACAGTTAACCCAGTTTACTATTTGGAAGTGCTGAAAAGGCTGTTTGAAAAAGTTAGATGACCTGAACTTTTCACCAACAATTCATGGCTCTTGCATCACGACAATGCACCAGCTCACATGACACTGTCTGGGAGAGAGTTTTAGCCAGTAAGCAAATAACTGTATTGGAATACCCTCCCAATTCACCTTTACCCGAGGAAAAAATACTTCTTTCTTTACCCAAAGAAAAAAGAAATATTGAAAGAAAGACATTTTGATGACATTCAGGACATCAGCGGTAATACAACGACAGCTCTGATGGTCATTCCAGAAAAAGTTCCAAATTGCTTTGAAGTGTGGACTAGGCACTGGTATTGGTGCATAGCTTCCCACAGGGAGTACTTCGAAGGTAACCATAGTGATATTCAGCAATGAGGTATGAAGCTCTTTTTCTACGATGAGTTCATGAACTTAAATGTCAGACCTTATATATGTTGTTTTAATCCATAATATAACCACACATTAAGCTGAGGTTAAATTAATAACTATAACCATCAAAACAACATAATGATTGAGTTCTATGCTGAATTGCCTATGTGTATCATTTGTTCATCCCTACAAAAACTTCATAAAGCTGTATTATTTTTGCATTTTAGCCCACTAGCTTGTAATTGTGAAGTCTATAAAAACATTTACTTTGTTAACTTCTGCAATTACATATAGAGTATGAATAAATCTTTACAACAAATTGAGGAGATAATAAGCACGACTATTACTTTCCCTTTATAATTTCCTTGATTAAACATTTTTATATTGTTATGTATTTATTTACATACATGCCATAAAATTTTATGGAACAAGGTGAAATAAAACAGTGAAGTCATTAAAAAAATTAACCAATAAATGAAAAAATGAATACTTAATGAACATTATGAAAAATCTTATTGAAATTCAACAATTAAAACTTTACCCTAATAAAGTATGGATATTTATCTATTTGTTATGCAAATACAAACATAAAGCAGTTTCCTTCAAAGTAAAACAGGCTTATTTCAAAATATCCAAGTTAAAAATCATCAGATTTGTATGGAACCACAAAAGGCCCCAAATAGCCAAAGCAATCCTAAGAAAAAAGAACATTGCTGGAGGTATCACACTCTCTGAACTCAGCTTGTACTACAGAGCAATAATAATCAAAACAGTATGGTATTGGCAGAAAAACAGACACACAGACCAATGGAATAGAATTGAGAACCCAGAAATAAAACCACATAAATATGGACAGATCATTTTTGACAAAGAAGCCAAAAACATACAATGGAGAAAACACAGTCTCTTTAGTACATGGTGCTGGCAGAATTGGAAAGCCACGTGTAAAACAATGAAACTAGACTGCTGTCTGTCACCATGTACCAAAATTAATTCAAAATGGATCAAAGACCTACACATAACACCTGAAACAATAAACTGCATAGAAGAAAACATAGGTACTAAACTTATGGATATTGGGTTCAAAGAGCATTTTATGAATTTGACTCCAAAGGCAAGGGAAGTAAAAGCTAAAATAAATGAATGGGACTATATTAAACTTAAAAGCTTCTGCACAGCAAAAGAAGCCATCGACAAAATAAAGAGGCAACCAACCGAATGGGAGAAGATTTTTACAAACAACACCTCCCATAAGGGGCTAATATACAAAATATATAAGGAACTCATACAACTCAACAACAAAAAAACAAGCAATCCAATTAAAAAATGGGCAGAGGACCTGAAGAGACATTTCTCCAAAGAGGGCTTACAAATGGCAAATAGACATATGAAAAAAATGCTCAACATCATTAATCATCAGAGAAATGCAAATAAAAACTACAATGAGATATCTATCACCTCACCCCAGTTAGAATGGCTATCATCAATTAGACAAATAGTAACAAGTGTTGGAGAGGCCATGGAGAAAAAGGAACCCTCATATACTGTTGGTGGGAGTGCAGATTGGTGCAGCTGTTATGGAAGGCAGTATAAAGGTTCCTCAAAAAATTACGAATAGAATTACCATATGACCCAGCAATCCCTCTCCTGGGTATCTACCCAAAACATCTGAAAACATTTATCCATAAAGACATATGTGCGCCAATGGTCATTGCAGCTTTATTTATGGTGGCCAAGACTTAGAAACAACCAAAGTGTCCTTCGATAGATGAATGGATAAAGAAGTTGTGGTTTATATAAACAATGGAATACTATTCGTCCATAAGAAAAGATGAAATAGTACCGTTTGCGACAACATGGATGGATCTTGAAATTATAATGCTAAGAGAAATAAGTCAGACAGAAAAAGCAGAGAACCATATGACTTCACTGATATGTGGTAAATAAAACTGAAAACAACAAAAGAACAAGACAAACAAATGAAGAAACAAAAACTCATAAACATAAACAATAGTTTAGTGGTTACCAGAGGGTAAGGGGGGACGGGGGGTGGTAGATGAGAGTAAATGGGGTCATATATACGGTATTGGAAGGAGAACTGACTCTGGGTGGTGAACACACAATGTGAGATATAGACGATGTATTACAGAATTGTATACCTGAAATCTATGTAACTTTACTAACAATTGTCACCCCAATAAACTTTAATTAAAAAGAAATTTAAGTATAACAACATTTTTATTTATAATTCACTTGACAGGATTACTTTCAAGTAAAATCTATTTTTGCTTTTACAATTTAACAAAGTTCATTTTTTATATTAGAAACAATTATTTTTAAGACTACAATTAGTAAAGTTTAAAGGACGCTAGAAAATGTTAGCTGTAATAGGTCAAAGGAGTACCTGTGAAAATGAGATAGATGTATACACGTGTGTATAAAGAATACCATCAAATATAATGTTTTACCTTTTTTGTAAAGTATATGTAAAAGACAAACAGCATTATTTCATGTAAAAATGGTAGGGGAACAAAGGTGCATACTTACCCTTCTCCTCCCATTCTTGTTATTTTTAGACGAAAATCCACAGAATTCAGACTGGGAGGTTTCCATTTCAAAATATCATCACACCGACCAGGTTTATATTTCTGAAGTGAATTAAAATGATAATCGTTAATAAGAAGCTAAAGAAATAAACATTTGATTTATTAAATATAAGATCAATTACTTTTTATTAAGTGAAACTGCTATTTTTTTCTGAATATAATTTTCATTTTCAACCAATGAGTGAAGCTAGCTATCTTATCTACCTTCTTATTAAAGGCCTTTCTCCTTTCTCTGTCAAAGCATGCAGACCCTTTTTTGTGAAAGCCCAGAAAAATAATAAAACTTGTTATTCTTTCCAATCTTTCTATGGCTTTAAGTAAGTTTGACCATTTTTAAATTCTTTTGTTTTTTTCTTGTTCAGCTTTACAGTGGGATAATTTATAATGAATAAAATTAACCAATGAATTAGGCATTCAATAATGTAATCGTGTAACCATCACCAATATCATGACACATAGCATTTCAGTCACCAAAAAAGTGTCCTCCTGGCATTTGCAGTCAATTTCCTCCCACCAACTCTCTGGTAACAGTGACCTTTTTCCTATCACTATAGTTATGCCTTTTCTAGAATTCATAAGAAATTCTTAGCGTCAAATTTTATGATTTATCTATGCTGGTTGCATATATTAGTAGTCTGTTCCTTTCTATGACTAAGTCGAATTCCATTTTATGTATATACCACAAATTGTTCATGCATTTGCAGGTCGATGGATAGCTGGGTTATTGCCACTTTGGGGCTATCATGAATGATGCTGCTTTGAACATTTGTGTGGACAGGTCTTCCTAACTCTTGGGTCAATACCTAAGGGTAAAATGGCTGGGTCACATGTATATTTAACTTTATAAGAAACTGTCAAATTGTTTTCCAAAGTGACTGTAACGTTTTCCATTCCCACCAGCAATAAATGAGACGTCAATTTGCTTCACATCCACCCATGGTCTAGGTATTGTCAGTCTTTTCAATTCTAAATGTTTAAGTGTGTATAATTTTAATTTGTATTTCTCTAATGACAAAAGATGTTGAAGATCTTTTAATATGCTTATTTGCTATCTGTATATCTTCTCTGGTACAGTCCCTGCTCAAAGTTTTATCCTTGTTTTTACTGGGTAATGTCATTATTAACTTGCAAGAGTTGTTTATATTATATTCTGGATAAATAGCCTTGGTTGGTTACGTATTGCAAATATTTTCTACCAGTCCTTATCTTGCCTTTTCATTCTCTTAATTTCCTTTTAAGGTTAAAGATTTTTTATTTTAATGAAGTCAAAATCACTTTTCTTCCAGCTTTATTGAGGTATGATTGAGAAGGAAAAAATTTAAGGTGTACAACCTGTTTTGACCTATGTGTACATTGTGAAATGATTACCACAATCAAGCTAATTAACACCCATCATCTCACATAGGTAATTTGTGTGTGTGTGTGGTGAGAAGATTTAAGATCTACTCTCTTAGCAAATTTCAAGTGTACATTAACCATAGTCACCATGCTATACATTAAGTCTCCAGAACTTACTCATATTATAACCGAAAGTTTTCACCTTTGATCAATATCTCCTTTTGTCCTACCTCCCAGCCTCTGGTAAGCACCATTCTAGTCTTTGTTATGAGTTCAACCTTTTCGGTTTTTTTTTTAAAGATTTCATATATATGTGAGATCATGCAATACAAGGTATGATCAAAAAATATGGTGAATGTTTCAATTAAAAAAATTTATTACAGTAAAATACACATTACCATTAATTCCCCTCAAAATACTCCCCTGAACACACCTTTCCTATCATACTTGCCACTTTCTGAAGCAATTCTGGAAGTCCTCTTTCGTGAGTGTCTTTAGTTGCACTGTTGTGGCTGCCTCAATGTCCTGAATCAATTCAAAACATTTTCCTTTCATGTTCATTTTGACTTTTGGGGAAGAGCCAGAGGTCACATGGTGCCAGATCCGGTGAATAAAGTGGATGAAGACACACCGTAATGTTTTTATTTGACAGAAATTGCCGTACCAAAAGTGATGTGGGACATGGAGTGCTGTCATGATGGAGAATGAAGTAAAGACACTCATGAAAGAGGACTCCCAGAACTGCTTCGGAAAGTGGCAAGAACGATGGGATATGTGTGTTCGAAGCAAGGAGGAGTGTTTTGAGGGGGATTAATGGCAATATGTCTTTTACAATATGTAATAAAATTTTTTAAATTTAAACATTCACCACATTGTTTGATCACATCTCATATTTGTCTTTCTGTGCCTGGCTTATTTCACATAGCATAATGTACTCCAGGTTCATCTATGTTGTTGCAAATGGCAGGATTTCCTTCTTTCTTAAGGCTGAATAATATTCCATTACATATGTATACCACATTTTCTTATTCATCCCTCCACAGACACTTAGATCGTTTCCATATTTTGGCAACAATCTGTAAATAATGCTGCAGTAAATAAGAGAATGCAGACATCTCTTCAAGATACTGCTTTTATTTCTTTTGGATACACATCCAGATGTGGAATTGCTGGATCACATGTTTTTCTGGCACTTCTGTTTTTAAGTTTTTGAGGAAACTCCATGCTGTTTTTCGTCAACAGCTGTTATCAATTTACATTCCCACCAAAAGTGCACAAGGGTTCCCTTTTCTCCAAATCCTCGCCAACATTTGTCATCTTTTGACGTTTTGATAATGACCATTCTAACAAGTATGAGGTGATATTTCATTGTGGTTTTGATTTACGAGGTCTGCAAATTAAGTTCGTGAACTTGTTGCAATGATGTTGCTAACTTTTTTTGATATCAGAGGGATTATTCATTATGAATTTGTACCAACTGGACAAACAACCAAGTTTACCATTTGGAAGTGCTGAAAAGGCTGCGTGAAAAAGTTAGACAACCTGAACTTCTTGCCAACAATTCATGGCTCTTGCATCACGACAATGCACCAGCTCACACAGCACTGTCTGTGAGGGAGTTTTTAACCAGTAAACAAATAACTGTATTAGAAGACCTTCCCTACTCACCTGATCTGGCCCCCAGTGACTTCTTTCTTTATCTGAAGATAAAAGAAATATTGAAAGGCAGACATTTTGATGACATTCAGGACATCAAAGGGAATATGACAACAGCTCTGATGGCCATTCCAGAAAAAGAGTTCTAAAACTGCTTTGAAGGGTGGACTAAGTGCTGGCGTCAGTGCATAGCTTCCCAAGGGGAGTACTTCGAAGGTGACCATAGTGATATTCAGCAATGAGGTGTGTAGCACTTTTTCTAGGACGATTCACTAACTTAATTGTCAGACCTCGTATATTTCTGATGATTTGTGATGTTGAGCATCTTTTCAAAATCATCCACTTTAAATTCTTGTGCTTCAACTGCTCTCTTTAAGGAATCTTTGACTATCCTAAGGTCACTGCAATATTCTACTATGTTTTCTGAAAGAAATCTTATAGTTTTAGCTCTTATTTTTAGGCATATGATCCATTTGCAGTCAATATATTTATATGGTGTGAAGTAAGATGGATCCACTGTTTGGCAGATGGGTATCAAACCGACCCAACATCATTTGTTGAAAAGATTACCCTTTTCTCACTGAGTTGTCCTGGCACCTTTGTCAAAACTAATGATTTATAGACACAGAGATATTTCTATTCTCACTAATGGGTTGCACTGATAAAAATGCCTTTCTTCCGGCTACTAGTAGCACACTGTCTTGATTACTGTAGCTCTGTCGGACGATATTTTCCTGTGGGCACGACGAGGAGCTCCATCCCCCACCCCCTCCTCCTCCGATATTCTCTCCAGCGGGCAGCATAGTCAGAGGCCTCCGTGTCAAAAAAATGTTGAGCGATCACAGCTGCTAAGGACAGACCTCCCCGGCACACCGGCCAGATTTTCCCCCCAAACCGGAGGCCTAACCCTATAAAACAAAGCGCCTGACCCCAGTTAGTGCTCAGCCTTTGGGAACAATCCCGCGGAGCCCGCCGGTGTAATAAAGCTGTGTTCTCCCTGATCTCTGCGTGCTGCTTGAGTCTCTCGGTCCTCGTCATTTTTCCGCAACAGCTTTATAACAAGATTTGAAACTGTGTGAAGTCCTCGAACTTTGTTCACCTTTTCCAAACTTTCTTAGCTAATGTAGCATTTATATTTCCATATAATTTTAAAATCAGCTTGTCAATTACTATGAAAAATAAGTCTATTGGGACTTTAATTAGGATTGCACTGAATCAATAGATCAGGGGAGAAATAACATCTTAACAATACTGAAACTCCCAATGCACGAATACTGCAAATCTCTCTATTTAGGTATTCCTAAATTTCTCTCAGCAATGTGTTGAAGTTTTCAGTATACAGGTCTTGCACAACTTTTGTTAAATTTATTCCTAATAATTTAAAATTTGGGGGGTATTATCAAGATAAAAAATTAGTTTTGTTTTTATAAAACAGCAATGAACAATCCAAAAATGAAATTAAGAAAGTAATTCCATTTACAATGGCATCTAAAATCACAAAATACCTAAGAATTAATTTAACCAAGGAAGTGAATAATATGTATACTGAAAATTGCAAAACATTACTGAAAGAGATAAAGAAGACCTAAAAATGGAAGTATATCCCTGTTTCAAAGACAGGAAGTATGATATTAGATTAAGAAATATATATTTGGCCTTCATCCCCTTTTCTGGCACAGAGCTCCTAAAACCCTTGAAACGTCCTAAGTGATGACAGTAATAAAGGCCTTTTATTATGTTAATGAAGTGGCTTTTGGAAAGTCCCTAAAGATGGGGGCTGGCAGTCGGAGGAGCTAAACACTTGATTTGAGGGTTGGCATTTCAGTACCACCCCCTTGACCTGGGGGGCTGGAAGTTGGATCCACTGCCAATGGCCAATCATTTAATCAAGCCTATGTAATGAAGCCTGAGTAAAAACCCAAAATGACAGGGTTCAAAGAGGTCCTGAGTTGGTGGACACCTGGAGATTTGAGGAGAGCAGCATGCCTGAAGATGGCATAGAAGCTCCACACCCCTTTCACATACCTTGCCCTATGCATTTCCTCCATCTGGCTGTTCCTGAATTCTATTATAATAAACCAGAAATCTAGTAAGTAAAATGTTTCTCTGAGTTCTGTGAGCCATTCTAGTTAATTAAGCAAACCTCCTTAATAAATTTAATTTTAAAAAATTAATCAAACCTGAGGAGGGGTCCAGGGGAACTTCTGATTCACAGTCAGTTGGACAGAAGTACAGGTACCACCTTGCACTTATGACTGGCACCTGAAGTCCAAAAAGGGGTCCACAGACCCTCCATCTGCAGCTCCAATCTATAGCCAGTAGGTGAGAAGCACAGGTAAAACCCTGAGTTTGCAACTAACGTCTGAAGTGGGGGGCAGACTGAGCCCTCAACTTGTGGAATCAGATGTTATCTCTGGGTAGAGAGTGTCAGAATTGAGATGAATTGTAGGATATCCAGCTGGTCAAAGAATTGCTTGTTGGTGTAGAGAAAACCCCGCTCCCACATTGGAATTGGTCTCAGAACACCAATTTAGGAAGACTTAATATTGCTAAGATGCCAATACTACGCAAAGCGCTCTACAGATTTAATTCAATCCATATCAAAATTCTGATAGCCTTTTTTTCTTTTTTTCTTTCTTTCTTTTCTTTTCTTTTTTTTTTTTTTTTTTTTTTTTTTTGCCAAAACAGAAGAGCTGATCCTCAATTTCTTATGGAGTTGCAAGACGCCTTGAGGAGCCAAAAAAAATCTTGAGAAAAGAACAAAGTTAAAGAAGTCACACTTCCCAACTTCAAAAATTACTACAAGACTATAGTAATCGAAACAGAGTTGCTGATATAATGACAGAAATATAGACCAATGGAATAGAATTGAGCACAAAAATCAATCCATATGTCAATAGCCAACTGATTTTTTAACAGGGGTACTAAGGTCATTCGATGGGGAGAGAATATTCTCCTCAACAAATGATGCTGGGACAGCTGTATTTCCACATGCAAAAGAATGAGCTGGACCCCTGCCTGCCACCATATATAAAAAAATGGACCAACGACCTAAATACAACAGCTAAAACCATAAAACTCTTAGAAGAAAACATGGTAAATTTTCATAATTTGGGGTTTAGCAGCGCATTCTTAGATATGACACCAAAAGCATGAATTAAAAAAAAAAAAGATACACTGGACTTTATCAAAATTAAAAAATTTTTGTACATCACAAGACATTATCAAGAAAGTGAAAAGACAACCTATAGGAGAAAATATAAGCAGATCATATATATAATAAGAGTTTAATATCCAAAATATATAAAGAACTCATACAACTCAACAACAAAAAAACAAACAACCCAATTAAAAAACTGTCAAATAACTTGAAAAGACATTTCTCCATCGAAGATATACAAATAGCCAATAACTACATAAAAAGATGCTCACTATTATCAGCCATGAGGGAAAATGCAAATCAAAACCACAATGAGATACCACTTCCTACCCACTAGGGTGGCTATGATTTTAAAAATCAACAGGAAAATAACAGGTATTGGAAGGGATGTGGAGAAATTAGAAGGCACATACATCGCTGTAAGGAATATAAAATGATGCAGCCACCATGGAAAACAGTTTGATGGCTCTTCAAAAAGTTAAATATAGTACTACCATGTGACTCGACAACCCCACTCCTAGGTACACATCCAGAAAATTGAAAACAGGGACTCAAATGGATACTTATGCCAATGTTCACTGCAGCATTATTCACAATAATCAAAAGGCAGAAATAACCTAAGTTTCCATCACCCCATGAATGGATAAACAAAATGTGGTATATATATACAATTGAGTAGTATTCAACCACAAAAAGGAATCAAGTTCTGATACATGCTACAAAAAGAATGAACCTCAAAAACATTATGCTAAGTGAAATAAGCCGGACATAAAAGGACAAAAATTATATGATTCCACTTAAAAGAAATATCCAGAACAGACAAATTCATACTGACAGAAAGTAGATTAGAGGTACCAGGAGCTGAGGGGTGGGAGGAAAGGAGAGTTATTATAATGGTTACAGATTTTCTGTTTGGGGTAAAAATTGGGGCAAAAATTTTGGAAAAAGATAGTGGAAATGGTTGTACAACAATGTCTATGTAATTAAAGAGACCATAGAACAAAATGTTTTAAATGTATTCTGGGCACATGGCAAAAAGAAAATATTTTACTTGTGTGGCTTAAGGACTGATTATAGAGGAGTGTTGTAAGCCTTGAAAAACGGGTAATACTCATGCTGACTTCAGCATGAAGTAAATATAAGCAAAACACAGGAGGAGTAAAATATAGAATCTACTGAAGGAGAGGCAAGTAGGTCAATTCAGCGAGGGCATTACAGAGAGTGGGACCATATTATGAGAAAGATACTCAGGAAGGCAAAACTGCTAAGTGTTCTCATTACTCATATATATATTTAAATATACAAGTCAAATTGTATTCTAACCGATTTTTATAAGTTTGAGGAAAACTGCAAAAACCCTAGTCACAGGAGCACTTATTTTAAACAGTAGTCCATATAATAACCAATGCAGTATAACTTAAGCTTTGGTAAGAAAGACAAATCACTGGAGTTGATAGGAAAGACATTTTATCTGTAGCAAATTTAAGAACATATAATATTTTCCCACAAATCTTATGTTTAAATGAATGAATATAAATGAAATATGTAATACTTCAATTGAAGTTTTCATCCACTTATTTGCCCTGAGAGGTTCATTTAGGTAACATATATACACCTCAGGATGATTACAAACAGACCTTAGACTTGCTGAATATAAGTTTTTATAAATGCATGCTAAAAACTGCAAAATTTTCCAACTGTCAACAGAATCTGACAAAATTTAGTCTTTTTTCTAATGAAGCATATCTGACAGAAATGTCACAGACCTTTTAGTAAGAGTGGTTCATTATGTTAAAGAGGGGTGAATAAGAATAAGGGGAGAAAGGAGTGTAAGCATCCTACCCCATTCACAACCTCTCCACGGGAATTTCATACTTACAGACAGATCACCATTTACTTCTGTTCCCTATTTATTTATATGACCATGAGTAGGAAACCACTTAGAAACCAATACCAATCCAAGTTATTAAATTAAGGATAGTTTAATGATTGTATAGTTTTAAAATATTTCATAATGGTATCTAATGACAAACTAAAAAGAATTTTAATATTTAATATTATTTGTACAGTAAATATTAACTATCCTTTACATTCTTCTCTCTGGAAATCAAGACTCAACCTCGTCTAATGAGAATATACGTGTACCAACTCTTCTGTTTTTATAAGCAATAATTCAGAAATTTAAGTCATTCCTCATCTCACTGCACACCAAACCACTTATGTTAATGTGAAATACTAGACCATATTATTGGGAATTTCAAAGCACTTTTATGAAAATTAATGGAATGTATGATCAAAATTGTTTTAGAAAATTATATTTTTAAAATACTGTAGTTCTCAATTACTGACTTCAACAATGACATAGATTCAATGAGTAAAATATATTTAAATATCTATGAGAATATAAATTCCACTTCAGCAAAACTCATGTCTAATTACATATAATACTTAGTTCTACTGAAATAAATCTGATTATACCAGCTGATCTGTCAAATAAAAAATTGGGAACAGACTATATCTGAAAACAATTACCAGTATAACCTGGGATAGCCATTATCATCAAAAATGTAATGAATGTACATATCAGGCAACAAAGAAAGATGTTTGGTAAACTGTTTACCAAAGGAGAGCAGACCCTGGCTTACAGTACAGGATGGCCTGTGCCTAAGTGAAGTCTCTGAAACTCAAATAAAGAGAAAACAAAATGGAGGCACAGGTGATATTATCTGTTGTATAAAGCAGTGGTTCTCAACTAAGGGTGATTTTTGCCCCACAAGGGATACTGGGCAATGACTGCGTTTCTTTTTGGTTGTCACACTGGGAAAGGGAGGGGGTGTTACTGCCATCTAGTGGGCAGAGGCCAGGGATGTTTCTAAACATCCTGCAAGACACAGGCCAGCTCACCACAACAAAGGATTATTCAGCTCAAAATGTCACTTGCACCAAAGTTCAACAACTCTGATATAAAGGAAGATAGTAGTATTGATAGCAAGGAGCAGAAGACATTTAGTTGCTCTGTGCCTCTGCTAACTACCTATTTCATGATTTTAAGTAGTTTCAAGTATGGGCTTCCCCTATCTTGCTTGTAAAAACGCAGTATCATTTTGCTTGCCTAAAACAGGGTATCTAGAGCAGAGATATCTAAAATGTTTTGCAGCGCTACTCTGTGACTTCCACTAACAAAATGTGAGTGGTTATGTTATCAGACTACCTATTCCAGGCCCGCCACTGAAACCATAATGGCTTTTTCACAAGGATCACACCCTGAAGCCAAGAAAGATCCCTGGCCTTACTATATGATATTAGTTTTATTTTTGTGGTTCTAGCATTTAGTTTTAAAGAAAACTGAAGAAACCTCAATTGGAAATGCTATTGAATAAAAGAATAAAACAACTCTGGACTAAGTGACTTGATTAGACCCTTTGTCCACATTTCACTGAGAAGCAAATTAGCAAATATCTATTGCGTAAAATAAAACAAGACGTAAATATCCCATACGGAGGAAAAGTAATTCATTCAACACTAAGTACCTACTATGTGCCCAGTACTATACTAGTTGGAGTAGATATGAGCTCAACCACAATGAGGCTTTTAATCTGATCTGCAAGAGCGATTACAGAGGTGCTAAAATGAACATAAACAAGAGTTGCTAAGAAAGTACAACAGACAACATCAAAATCAGGGCGACAGGAGCAAAAGTTTTCTTGAATAAGAGATGCATGAACTGAATTTTGAAGAACAATTAGTTTGCAAGAAAGTTCCAAGCAATGGGACCAACAATGTATTTGAGTTGAGGGGACGTTTGCTCAAGTTTTCTAAGACTAAGCTGGCTCATTACTCTATGCTGTTCTTATTGATGTAGAGAGGGAAGAGCCATTATCCAATAAAAATAATGTCAAGGCAATGACTTCGCACTCCATTTCTGAAAAGTCACAAACTTGGTAGAGATGGTAGAGAGAGCTATCACGGAAAGAAGCAGGGAAAGAAAATGGAGAATTCCATTTTCAAAAGCTTGCTGACATTTCTCATTTACTTAGAAAGGTTTTACTACTACTTATGGAAACTGAAGCTGTGATTTGATTTTGTGAAACTGAAAACTGTTAGAGAACTGATGGAGTTTCTTAGTTTATTCAGAGTGGAAAAATTACTCAGAAATACATTCAGATTATTATTTGTATTATCTTATTTAAAAGTCTAATTAATTTATTCTGGCTATTGTTTTAATATAAAATAACCTGCAGCTTACATTTCTAATAAAACAATTTTTGAAAAAAACTATATTTACACAAAGACTTCTGAAACTTCAGCTTTAGTTTCTATATCTGGGCAGTACCACAGAACAACTACCAGTGATTTTCAAATTTAACCAATAAAAAAACTGGGATAAAGGCAGGTTAAATGAGAATACCCAGTTAATATTAAGACCAGTTAATAGACCTGGGTGAGAATAGTAGAAAAATGAGTGGCCCTAAAAGCATGCAATAAATTCCCTCTTTTTACAGATAAACAGAAGTTAGGACCTATCCAAAAAATTCCCAAATCACTGTAATACAGAACTCTTTTACCATTAACAAAATATATCATTTGTCCAAAAGAAAATAATGAAAGGTTAAAAGGCTGGGTTAGATGATCTCATGAGATGAGATTATAAAACTGTTCCAAAGGAAACTAATTTTAAGTCAATTGTTTTTAAATTACTCTTAGTCCAGTTTTGTGGGGAGTGGTGAGTAGGAGGGGAAAGTGACTGACAAGTGGCCTGGCTAACAGAAGAGAGAGCTCAGACAACCTCATAAACTTCTTCAGCACCTAAACCACTTAGCCAATCTCTACCACTAAGGCACCACCAACCAGTGAAAGCTTTACTGAACCCAGTATCCAGTTCTATCTTTAACATTCTCCAAATGCACCCTGACACTACTCTCTGCTCTGGGTCCACCAAAATGCCTCCCCTACTTCATCAGTTTGAACTCTTTCATCCTATTTGCCATAATGTATAATAATTTGCTGCTATATTGAGTTTCTTTACAGAATGTTAAGCCCATTTGAGGGCAAAAACCCTATTTTTATTCATTGTTATTCTTTGCAAAACTCAGCAATGTATACGGCATACAGCAGGCACTCCACTTATTAAATGAAAGAATGAGTTAATATGTTCCACAGTTCAGAATTAACTCTCACTGAATACCCAAGAGTACAGTCATCTGGTATAAAATCCCATTAACTTTTAGAGCTCAGTTTCTCCTCTTCTCTGGTAGACATGTATCTAAATAAAAGCAGTCTACTGACGGGATCAAACTCTAGATAACAAATAACATTTGCAACCTAGTTACTTTACATATCAACTTCACTAATCTCCTTTTTGTTAATTTGTACTGTATAGTATCACCAAAATAATTTTCTATGCTCCTAGTACTGGTATGAAGAAAAGTATTATGGGAGAATCACACTCACCTAGTCTGACCGGCTTCCCCAAGGAAGCAACACCAACACCTAATTTGATATTCAAAGGATAAATGGGACTAATACAAAAAAGAAAATACTTTGAGGTAGAAAAAAGTTTATGCAAATATGTACTCACACAATATTTCAATTTGTAGTTTTTACAAAATGAACTGGTCTATCAGTAGAAAGAACCACTAATGTTATCACTAAACTTAGACAACAAAGGGAGAATCAATGTTTTATTATAAATTGACAAAATGTATGCTTTTAAATATTTCCTGCTAAAATTCTAAATTTCCATAAACATAAGAGTTTGGAGATGTCAATATAAGCCCTATCTTTTTGCTGATTCAAATATGTCCTCAGATATTGGAATTAGTGCTAAAATTAGAGCACTAACAAAATATACATTAAAAAATATAACTGAAACAAATTCTGAAAAGCAAAGTGCAAAATAATATGCTATTTTTCTTGAAAAGTGGGGTGGGAGCAAAAATATATTAACAGATTTATATTTGCTTATAAATGCATAAAGAAACCATAAAGAGGTAAATTTAAAACTAAAAAAACAATGAATGACTGAGGGAGGGGAGGAGTGTAAGAGGGAGATTTTCTTCTGTGTTTTACTATATGTTAAAATTTCTGTCTGCTTTAGATAGTAAAAGTACGTAGTTAGAAATTAAAATTAAAAATATACCACTGTAAAACAGAATTTTTAAAAAATCTACCATTAATGTTTTAATATTAAACATAAATTAGCAATAAAAAAGATAACTGTCCTTAATTCACTGTGTTTAGTATGTTTATTTTATATGAAAACTGATTTTGTACTTTACATATTTACCCTCCTGGAATTCACTGATTCTTTCATTTTTGTGATTATTTATATTTATTTCCCCTTTCTCTGCTACCAATATATCATTAACAGTGTCTTTTAGCTGTACAGTGATATTATATATCTATATCCAGCTGAGAATGATAACAAATTATTCACCTTTAGCTGTTTACTTTGTCAACAAAACTAGATGTAAAAGCAAATATTTTATTTATTAAGAAAACTAGAAAAATGATGTTCTCTTTTTTCTTCCTTTACAAAGCAAGCTAAGAATATTTTGCTATGTCCAAAAAGCTGAACAAGAAAAAAAATAAGGTATTTTCTTTCTTGGCACTTAGTT
Source organism: Rhinolophus hipposideros (assembly GCF_964194185.1). NCBI lineage: Eukaryota > Metazoa > Chordata > Mammalia > Chiroptera > Rhinolophidae > Rhinolophus > Rhinolophus hipposideros. The sequence goes on along the minus strand of NC_138049.1, from coordinate 63,101,347 downwards.
ATTACAATTCTTTGGAAATTACTGTATTTTTCAATAAAAAAATAACACATTTTGGGAAAAGAAAGAATGACACTTTTCCAGTCTGCCAGGAAACAGAGCCGTTCTTCAAGTGAAGACCTATCAAAATATGCAAGCAAATGTCATGGCAACAGAAGCTCTCACCATGGTAACATCATCCCTGCTACAGAGGAAAACCACTCTAATTCATCATGAACTTCATGACAAGACATTAGACTAATACCAATTTTCATTTTACAATCTATCCATAACATTCAATATACCTGGAAGTAGTAAAGATTTAATAAAAACATTAATATTTCACAAGAAAGCAATATTAAAATCAAAGCTGGCTCAATTTACATGCAGACTGATTAATGCGAAAGACATAAAATAAAGCTAACTCACCTTACAGAAAATCAAGATAATGATGAAAACATAAAAGAAACCAATTATATCACCATGGCTTTAGAGTAAATACTCTAGACTCAGTGTAGAAACAATTACATGTTTTACTAATCACAGTATAGCTGGTAGATAAAACAAGAAAAGTCTTTTTCTTTTTTAAAATAAAACAAAGAACCAGCCTCCTCCCATGACTGGTGACTGTTTAACAAGCTGTGCGTCGCCCACGAAATAGGAGTGCCCTTCTGTGCAGCCTCCATCCCTTTGCACAGCTCCTTCCGGTGGCCCTCAGCAGATCCCTGAACTGGGCTGGGGCCCATCCTGGCAATCACTGCCCATTCCACTCACCCCTCACTGCGCCTGCCCCAGAACCTGGGCCTGGGCTCAGTGGGTAGAAAAGGCATTAGTAGGAGGGGAAAAAAGAAAGAAAGAAAAGAAAAAATATGAACAGACTCAGCTTTGGGACTTCCAACCACCAGAGAAATTACATATAAATATATATAATTATATATCTCTACCATATGTGATGGAAAGACATTGTTTTCTTTTTCCAAACAAACAAAATGGAGAAAGCCTCCTGAGTGAGGGGAAAAAAGAAAAAAGAAAGAAAATACTTTCAAGATTTTTATTATTATCTCTATTTTATAAGTCATTATATATAATTCTGTTTTTTATTTCATAGTGATGGATTATTAATGGCACAAAAATTCTTATATAGAAATTAAGTGTCTCCACATGACAACAGTAAAATCAAATATGATTTTAAAAGGTTAGAAATTAATCAATTGCCACAAATAAAAATTTAATATGCTACATAAATCATTAAAATCCTCTTGTAAAAGCTGGTAAATAAATCTTATTCAGTTTGTAAATTAAATTAAAAGATTTAACATCTGTCAAGTAAAAGATCTACTACCTACAGCATAAGGTTGAAATGCCAAATGGCCATTTTAAAATATTCATTTTTAGGTGACAAATTACAAAAGATGAGCAATTCAAAATGTCAATGAAATGGTAAAACTGAAAATGATATAAAACTGAAAATGTATAAGGGCCTAATAAAACCTAACTGGTTTATGGATAGACTAATACCTAGATGGAAAATTCAATTTGAAAATGCTTCTTTTTAAAAATGATCACTTCAGTTTGATTAAAGTTTGAACCTTAAACCTTAGAAATATACTGTTTATTTTTAAGAAGTATATTAAAAATAAACAGCTATATTTTTCTTTGAAGAAATTACCCATTTTCTCAAAATACTGAAATATTTTGTCAAGTATAGCTTATACTTCAAATTTTTAAAAACACTGAATAAAATAACATAATTAAGTCAGCTTTAAGTAAAAATATTATTTCTGCGTTAACAACAAAACACATGAGGAAACCAAAAGGCATAATAAAGAAGAAAGTAAACTGGCTTCAAATCTAATTTTGGTCTTTAACCTAAAAGCAAGGGGAAATTGCTAGAGATTAAGGAAGAAGATCACTCCAGATCACTCAACATGAAGAAAAGATGGGAGGGTGACAAACTGGAAGTTGCAAGACCAGGGAGGAAGCCACTACAGTGATCCAGGCAAGAGGAAATGAATGACAAGTAGGATTAGAGTTGTGGCAGTGGTAATGGAGAGAAAAGGAAATCATTTAAGAGCTACTTAGGAGACAAAGCAAGGCTTAGAGATGGATCAGAGAGATGAAAGAGGGTAAGGTGTCAAAGATGGCATCTAGTTTCTCTTTTAAGTAATCAAGCTGGGAAATGCTGGGAAAGGATTTGTTTGTATGTTTGCTTGCTTGGGGAATAGAGATAAGACTTTGACTTTAAAATATATTAAGTTTCTGGTGTTTTTCAGAAATTCAAAAGGCAATATCAGGGTAGACAATTAGATAAATAAATCTGGAGCTTAAAAAAGAAATCAAAAGTTTTGAGTCACAGGCTTTTAGGTGACAACTAAAGCCATAGGTGTGGACGAGATTTCTAGGGAGAAAACAGAGCATGAGAACGAATGAAGGTCCAGGACACAGAGCCTTGAGAAATTCCAAACTTCAATGGCTAGTAGAAGACAAAGAGCTTGAATGACACAGAGAAGAAATGGCTTAATAAGACAGAATGGAATCAGGAGTACGTGCTATCAGAGAAGCCATGGAAGAGAGTGTTTCAAGAAAGAGTGAGCATGATATGTGGGATATAAAACTGAAAACAACAAAGGAACAAGAAAAACAAATAAACAAAACTCATAGACACAAACAATAGTTTAGTGGTTGCCAGAGGGTAAGTGGGGAGGGAGGTAGTAGATGAGGGTAAAAGGGATCAAATATATGGTGATGGAAGGAGAACTGACTCTCGGGGTGGTGAACACACAATATGATCTATAAATGATGTATTACAGAATTGTACACTTGAAATCTATGTAACTTTACTAACAATTGTCTCCCCAATAAACTTTAATTTAAAAAAAAATAGGAAGAGTAAAAAGAAAAAAGAAAGAGTGAACAGCAGTATGGAGTACACTAGATGGTCAAATAAGAAAAGAGCTGAAAAATTATCTTAATTTTACAATGAAGCAAGATCACTGGTGACCTTTCAAAAAGCAGTTAATCCAAATGGTATTTATTAGGTAAAGCCATTTTAAAAACAGAATCTTATCTGGTATAATATATAAAAGAAATAAATCAGGGCTCTCGTGATATAAACAGAATACTTACCTATTAATCTATCCCTCCATGTGGTCCCCCTGAGGTAGTTCACAGAAACCTAGAACTTTAGAAATTAGTGTTTTGAGACCACTGAGCTAGGTAATCCTGGAAGTGCCCTTTCAGCTCTGATTCTCTATAATTCTGTAAATAAAATTTAATCTACTTTATTTGAGTTTTTCATGATAATTAATGATTGTTCTGTGTTTTAGTAAATATCAGATACTGGTGCATTTCTTTACAAATACAAACAAATATAAAGCTTTATTTTTCTGGATATACCATCCATTACTTTGCTTTTCCTTTTTCTTATAAAAGTAATAAACCTTGTGCATTTCTGGATGTGTTACAAGGTTATGTCTCTGAAAAACAGAACATTAGATCAAAAGCTAAACAAATTTTCTTGTAAGCTGGTGTTTGGGGTTTGCTCTCAATGGAATCATCACTTTAATATTCTATCTTTATCACTATTCTTCAATATTTTTCCAGGATTCAAAATATTTGTTTAGCAGTAGTAACATCTTCTACTTTTTATTCAACTTCAATTCACTATGATTAATGTAATGGAGCAGAATTAACTTCTTGCTAAGTTTTAAGTAACTAGCACCAAACGATTATAGGCCCAAGTGTTTTCCCACAAGTAGATGCACCAGGAATTCTCTTCATCTTTTGCTATTCATTTGCCTTTGGAATATTTCTGTGGTATCAGAGAATGGATTGCAGGTTAAAAGTCAAGCTTTGCCTACTCCTGGCCAGGACTTCCTCCTCTCGTCAGGACTTCCAGACTCACTCAGATCACTGGGCTAGTCACTCAAAACAGTGCCTTTGTTCATTTATTTGACTTATTGGCTCAAGGGAGCCCACAGATACAACATCACTTTGTAGGAAGTTCTGAGGATTTGCTGATAAACGTGGTGGATTAAATATTTATAACCATTAAGCACTTATAACCATTTGGATTTGAAACCTCACTAAAATGGGAGTTACAGAAAAGAGGTATCAACAGAAAAGGGAAAATAGGAGAGAAGATAATAGCAGAAAACAGCACGTCGATACATTTTTGAAAGACAAAAAGTAGATGGAGAAGTTAACAGCACACAAAGCAAAGAAAACTGTATATTAAGTACGTGCAGAGAAGGATACCAATGCAAAACAATTCATGTCCCATGCTGCATTTCCCCAGGAAGGATTAGTAATACATGGAACAGACAACTGAGAAGGCTGCAAGGGGGAGAAAAGTGACACCCAGTACTGAAAACGAGGTTGAACATCTATGTAAGGAGCATTTAAACCTCTAGTTCCCTCCTCCACCCCAGGCGAAGGGAAGGAGATATGTTAATGCTGTGGAAAAAATGAAGGACAGAGACTCCAGTCCAGAAGATTCAGGCCCAACAGAAAAGGAAAACTGAAACTTGGGAGACTTAAGTGAAAGTTTCCCTATGAGGAGTGGACCCTCGCCCCTTTATCTTCTCTATTCCAAGAATGCTAACAGCCAGGCAAATGGCACCAAACAAGAGACTAAAGGCTTGGTCTCTGAACAGGCTAAAGAATTCCAGAGAAAAGAACTGTAGGTTTGAACATTTGGATATCCAATGTTCAAAATAAGTTCAAAATAAAGGGTGAAAAAATGTATATATACTTTAAGATGATAAAAACTACAGGTTACCTCCTACCTACTGGATTACTTTGTCATAAGAGTATCATTTACACTGCCTGCACTGAATTACTAAAGCTGAATTCATCAAAGGTTTTAGACTTCCCCAGAAGAAAAATTTAGAAATGCTAGCAAATTTTACATTAAAAGATTCTTGGCCTGATTAAGAGTCCTAAACTTCTCATTCAGAACTTGCTTCAAATAGCAAGCCTAAGGAAGATAATTTACAAATCTCACAAGGACAGAATCAGAAATTACACTGGGTATTAGGGTCTACAGCTATTAGCTGGAAATGCCATACCAAGGTAGATAACTGTGGTAGGAGGAAAAATGGCCCCAAAAGATACTTGGGAAACTTCATACCAAATGGCATACATACCATTTAGACCATAAATAGAAAATGGTATCGCTTACCCTAAATTGTAAATCGTCCTAAAATTAGATATGATAGAAATGAATCAATGAAACTTAATTCTGTTCATAATGTTGTCCTTTGAATAACAAAACTAGGCGCACACTCATTTTGTTGAAAAAGGGAAAGATCAGCTAGTCATAGATATTAAAAACTAGAAATAAACATACTTTCTCCTTCTAAACTGAGAAAATGAATAAAAAGTGGGATAGGACTAAATTTCTCATTGTGTGATGCAATACCATTTAGTGCCCTGTCCCAGGACCATCTAAAATCACATCTGCTCCCACAATTGGAAGCTATACCTGTCTGTAATCAATTCTCTTCTTACCTCCTTATACAGAAGACTCAGAGGAGCTAAAAAGGAAAACGAAGGTCTTTATGTGCAATAGCAATCACAAAATCACTTGGTAAAGAAAAGAAACTTGATGACAATGTATAAGCACAGTGGTTTCAATCCCAAAGAATTAAGTGAGAAAAAACTTAAGTACTCCTTTGAAAGTCATAAAGAAAAATCTTAAGTCATGAATTATTAGAAAAAATATATCTTAAACTCTGCTTTTTTTAGCAGAACATCATAAATACAGTGTTTTATATTGTCATTAAAGTTCACCTATTGAACAGAAACTTCCATTTTTTTAAAAACAAGTAGAAAAGTCATAAATCTCGGTGTAGAAGCTAAGCAGTCTCTCCACTGGCTTTGGCAAATTAACTCTGAAAATGGAATACACAGGACCCCTGCTGTGACGGTGGCCTAAACCAAGGACATACGAAGTTAAAATAGAAAAATCAGACTAAAACTGCAAAAGCAAAATAATAAAAAAAATAGCAAAGGGTACACAGTTGAATATAATGAAATTTTGCATTTGAATGAGAAAATTGCCTCCTGCTTACTGAGAATGGATTCATGCTAAATGGATTCATTGGAGCCTATTCTGGATAGCAGCGTTAATATATTTTATACTCAAAATATCCTTTAGAAGACTTAACACAAATACAGTAGGAAGGCAAAAGAACTATTGAATTAAATAGAATGGGCAGATATGTGACTAAATACCATCTTAGAGCCAGATGTCATTCTATCAATTGACAGTAAATTCCCACTAAAGTGAACACTGCAAAGACTATGAAAGCATATATTAGGGATAAAAATTAAGAGTGTTAGTGTTGGAAAAGTGTACTTTTAAGAAATAAGCAACTAGATACAAAATTATCATGATTGTGAGAAATGAACTATATCAAGAAATAAAGACTGAAATCATTAAATTTTCATGGAAAATAGAAAGGATTAACCAAAGATTAATAATTAGTACAGGTTAGTACTATGCCATCAATTAAACGTTTACCAAAATAGGCAGCTGTGAAACATTTTTTAATGAAGTTTTTTGTATATATACATTAATCTTAGAATCTGTATGCTAAGTTATAAGAATCTGACAATGTTCCAAGATGAACAAAATGTGACCCTTTCAGAGCCATTCCTGTATAATATTAATAATTTGGAGGTAAAGTATATGAAAGTGAAAACTCTATTAAAATGATGGCAGGAGAAAAAATTAATTAAGAATACAGTCATGTAATAGCGATAGTAATAAACTTTGTAAGAAGTCTATTTTATCTATTGCAACTATCTAAATTTCCATATAAGAGACATATTGTTTTTAGGAAAGTAAAATAAGAATAAGAGCTTATTCTCTCTCTTTTATTAAAAATTCTTTACCTAATACATTTTTAAGGATACTGGGGGAAAAATGGAATTCTTAAGTATAGCTTTATATTCACATACATTGATCATCATCTGATCACCACAAAATTTCACAGCTAAACTGTTATAGCCTGTACATTTTACAGATGAAGAATTAGAGAACCAAAGAAATATTTAGTGGCTTATTTCAACCAGAGACCACTTCTGACCCACTGGGAAGTCTCTGAGGAGGACACGCAAGTAACAAAGTTCATGTTATTGTTTCATGAAGATGGGTGTTTCCATGCTGGGCTCTTTGCAAGGAAACAAGTGGGACTTTAAAGAAAGTCATTGAAAAGATTTTTAAAGGAAAGAAAGATACAACATAAATTAAAAAGTACATATGAATGTGCAACAAGGATAGCACAGCAATAAATTTATAAGATATTTGCTTACACTGGTAAAACACAAAACAGTAAAATCTGAACGGCTAGGGAAAAACCTAAGAATGCATTTTCATTTATTTTAAATTAAATTTATTGGGGGGACATTGGTTAGTAAAATTATATAGGTTTCAAGTGTCCAATTCTATGATACACCATCTATGAGGACAATTAAGTTCGCGAACTCATCATAGAAAAAGTGCTACATACCTCATTGCTGAATTTCACTATGGTCACCTTCGAAGTACTCCCCTTGGGAAGCTATGCACCGACACCAACACCTAGTCCACCCTTCAAAGCAATTTTGAAACTCTTTTGTGGCCATCAGAACTGTTGTCGTATTACCTTGATGTCCTGAATTTCATAAAAATGTCTTCCTTTCAATATTTCCTTTATCTTCGGGTAAAGAAAGAAGTCATTGGGGGCCAGATCAGGTGAGTAGGGAAGGTGTTCCAACTCAGTTATTTGTTTACTGGCTAAACACTCCCTCCCAGACAGTGCCGTGTGAGCTGGTGCATTGTCGTGATGCAAGAGCCATGAATGGGTTGGCAAAAAGTTCAGGTCGTTTTTGTCTAACTTTTTCACACAGCCTTTTCAGCACTTCCAAATAGTAAACTTGGTTAACTGTTTGTCCAGTTGGTACAAATTCGTAAGGAATAATCCCTCTGATATAAAAAAAGATTAGCAACATCGTTACAACAAGTTCGCGAACTTAATTGTCACACCTCATACACTGCATTGTTTGTTCACCACCCAGAGTCAGTTCTCCTTCCATTACCATATACAGAGGATGCCAAAAGAATGTACACACATTATAAAAAAAGGAAAAAACTGTATTAAAATTATAATAATATATACCAATAACAAAAGATGAATACAAGTCACGTTTGACTTCTGCAATTACAAGAGGTGCTCAAAGTGGTTACCATCAGCGTCCAGACACTTCTGATCATGGCAAACACTGTTTGGTAGACTTCCGTGGCGAGCGTGTAAACTGTTCCAACACCACAGCAGAAGCAGCAGGACTTGTTGCTGTGCGAGGCCTCCCGGATCTTCCCTTGTGCACATCACACACGATACCATGTGTCTCAAGATTATCATGAACGCGTGTACTTGTTAAGTGTGTTGGAGGGCCTGTTGCATACTCACGCCTCCATTGTCATTGTACTTCCACAACATTCTCGAATTTCAAATACCATTTCAAAATGCTCTTGCGCTACTCGAACGACAATCATGCTATGGCCATTTTCTTTGTCGCATGGTGACGCCAGCATTCATTTGATTAATGCCATCTCTTAGCGAACGTCATACTATATACATTGCTGCAGTAATTCAATTCAACTTTGAAAAGTAATACATAGGTAACATCTCTTAAAATGCGTATACATTTTTTTGGCATCCCGGGTATTTGACCCCCTTTACCCTCCACTACCATCCCTCTCCCCCTTTACCCTCAGGTAGCTACTAAACTGTTGCCTGTGTCTATGAGTTTTTGTTTGTTTGTCTTGTTCATTTGCTGCTTTCAGTTTTATATCCCACATATGAGTGCAGTCATATGGTTCTTGATTTTTTCTGACTTATTTCACTTCGCATGATAATGTCAAGATCCATCTCATGTTGTCGCAACATTTTCATTTTTTAAAAACACATTTTCTAAACCCTATTGGACCAAACACTATCCTACACACTGTACATATCTAGATAAATAAGAAAGGAAAGGACTAATAACCTTAAAGAAGCCTATAGTTTTGTAAAATAAAAACATAACAGGTACTTTGTGAGGTGGTAGCTACTTTATCTAGTGTAAGGAAGGGCAAGGCATCTTCAAGGAGATCTTTTTTGCTTTGAGAATAATCATTTAAGTGATCTGTTTTAGTTCTAAGGATACTTGGCAATTAAGTAACAATTGTTCCAGAAGAAAGACAGAAAAGAACACTTTTACTTTTGGCTTCACAAAAGCAAGCCAATTCCCCCATAAATTCTACAGACTGGAGAGCAGGGGAGAGACTGAGCATGCACAAGAACTCCAAGATCTCAGTAAGGTCCAAATTGCTGCTCTTTTCACAATATTATATTTCTTTTGTCTAGGATGCCTGAGAATGAGATCAGCTGGCATCAGAAAACCTGAGAGACTCCAGGTCGAGAAGGGAAATGTAAGTGTTGGTGACCAGAACCTAGACTGTCATGGGAAAGATTTAATTCTAGACAAAGGTATGTATGAGCCTAGAATTCACTTTGACAGAGCTGGTCTAAAAGTAATGCTAGAAAAATTATTTGTGATGTGCCTGTGTATTTGTGAGTGTTCCCTAAAGAGTGATAAGATTAAGTGTTTATGCCTAAGGTGATACAGAACAAACCTACCGACCACTTTTACATCCCCTTTAGACCCTAATACACTACTACCATCAGACTAACAGGGGTAACTTACAAATACCTATCTACAACAATGTCAACACATAGTAATGAAGGCAGCAAAAACACAAAAAATAGTCAGTCTATGAACTCATCAGAATGTCAACATTTTAGAACCTGGTGACTGGACACCTTGGATGGAGTAAGTTAAAAATCTCAAGGAGAAACCTAGGGAGTAAAAAGAGATCCTTGCAATATTGCAACGTATAGTGATTTAGAATGGGGAGAGAAGGGGCCAAGCTATTTCATTTGAATAATAAAGAAATGTAACCTTTATTTTATTCTGAAAGCTGGAATTCCCAGGATGAGACAGTGAAGAGAAACCCCAAGAAGAAAAGGCTATACAGCAGGACTAGAAAATGGAGGACTTCAGAAGGAATGCCTTAAGTAAAAACTAGATCAGATATATTACCTGATAAATCTGATTGTATTACAAATAAAATCACCTGTTCTTTTAGAGAGTTTAATGGAAGAAGTAGTAATAATCAAAAGAAATTAAAATATAAGGCAATTCCTAACTCTAGGTAAAAAAATGTTTTCTAAAGAAGAAAAATGTATTATACTACTTGACTCCGATATGAACAATATTAATGTCACCATAGGAATACAAATACTGAATATTCATTTGATCAAATAAGAGCTACAATTTTAATGGGATGACAGATGAGGAGGGGTGAGGGAGTGTTGGTGGGGTTAGAGAGCTTAACCCTGTTCTTCAATAGTAGAAAGTAAGCAGATCAGATATAAAACAGAAAACCAAGAAAGAACAACATAAATAGATTTTACAGAAATAGGGAGAAAACAAACAAACAGCTAAAACAACAGAAAATGATTACCTCCTAGGAATGGTACTTTGGATGTGGAGAAGAGTAGGAGAAGAGACTTCTATTTTTCAGTATAAGCCGTGATACTAGGTAACTGACTTTTAATATCATGGGATTATATTATTATATATTACTTAGAACTTGTATAATTTTTCCATAATAATATTACTTTATTTTGAATATACAAAAAAGAGAGAAAAGAACTATAAGGAATAATAAGATGGTAGAAATTCTCAATAAACTAATACACCCAGATTCAAAGGTACATTAAAAATTACATATCATGATCAAGTAGCATTTATCCTAGAATGCAAGGATGGGTCAACATGAGAAAAATCACTGTAATTTACTTCATGAATGTCACAAAAAAGGAAAATGACATGATAATCTCAACAGATACAGAAAATGCATTTGCTTACTCCCAAAACCTATTTATGATTGGGGGAAAAAAGCTTTATAAGAATAGAAACAAAAATTATTTAACATGATAAAAGGTATCTGAAGAAATCTACCAAAAACATACTTAATAGAGAAAATTTAGCCACATTCCCTTTGAGGTTGAAAATAATGTAAAAATGTCTCCCTCTCCTCTAGCAAATGAGAGCCAATATTTAAGCCAGTACTAGACGTCATGACCAATACACAAAATCAGACAATTATTAGAACTAAGAATATTCAGCAAGATCCTGAATCAACAAAATAAATTAATCAACAGTGTGACAGCACATTAGAAATACCAAATAAAAAAGGCACCATTTACTATAAAAATGGAAAATAATAAATAACTAGGAATTAAATTAACAATTAAAAACTTAAACTCGATTAGAGAACAGAAAAAGACCTAAAAAAAAAAAAAAAAAAAACCTGTATCTTATTCATTGAAAATATAATTTAACATTGTGAAAACATAGATATTCTCCAAATTAATCTAAATTTAAAGCAAATTCGATCAAACTCCCAACATGAATTTTTGGGTAATGTGACAAACCGATTCTGAAACTTATATGTTAAACCAGATGTCTACAGATATTTAAGAAAATCCTGGCAAAGAACAAATATAAGATATGCCTTATCAGGTATCAATTACAAAATCTTTGTAATAAGCATGGTTACTAGAATGTGAACAAACTAATAAGTCACCTGAGTCTACTAAACATCACAGAGACTTCACTTCTCTTACAAACCATCAAAATCTCACATATGATTGGGTCTGAACCATGAGTTTAACACTATGAAATTTATTGTAATTACTATTATATTTAGACTTTATTTCTTTCAATCTAGGGAGATCAGGCCTGGAAAATACTGAAACTCAAGGATCTAACTTCCATCTTCCTAAGATAGCATTTTCTACAATTTCTGCCCTGAGCCTCTACTCTCCTCCATCTCCTCCTCCTTCAAACTCAGAAGACTTTCCCTCCACCTGTTTGGCAAAGGGTGCTGGGAGGAAGACCAAAGCCCATCACCTATCACATGATACCTAAATTTGCATTAACAGCAGAGTTTTACTATATATGTAAAGCATATGTAATATAGTGTTCAATACATAGTGTGCAAAAATATTAGTTCCCTTCCCTTTTCCCCAAGTACCCAGTTTGATGTCTCTCTATGTAACTCCACAACTAGCTAATAGCCTAATTTCTAAGAATAGCGTTAGTGAAGGCAAAATGCAGCATATGATGAAGTGTGGCACATGAAACAGAACTGTTTCCTGTACAGTAGTGGTTCTCATACTTGAGCACGCACTTGAAGAGCTTGTTAAAACACAAACTGCCAGACTCCATTCCTACAGTTTCTAATCAGGACTTCTGGGGTGAGTGACATTTACAACAACTTTCTGAATGGTGCTAATGCTCCTTGTCTACAGGCCACAATAGGAGAAACACTACCCTATGGAGCACAGGTTCTCAACTGAAAGCAATTGTGCTCTCCAGGGGAAATTAGGCAGTGAACGTACATATTTTGGGTTGTCACTACCTGGAGGTGTGGGTGGGAGAGGTAATACTGATATCTAACAAGTACAGATCTGCTTAACATCCTATCACGCAGAGGACAGCTCGCCACAGCAAAGAATTATCTGGCCCAAAACGTCAATAGTGGGGAGGAGGTTAAGGAACCCTGCTACAGAGTAAAACAAAACTTACTCCAAATGTATGATTTGACCATTAAAGTTGGTGAAAGTTCTTCAGTGAGTTTAAGAAATCTGACATGGGATTCAAAGAATTGTACTTTTCTTCAAGTATTGATAACTCTTTGAATTTTACTCATCCTGAATTTTACTCATCCATAGCAAAATGAAGCTTTAGAAATATTCATACTTATAGGTATATTGACCAATAGAAAGAAATAAGCATTTATATATTATTGGTAGATTTCTAGTAAAGAAATATTAATTAACATTCATTTTGCAAGAATAAGAAAATTAATTATATTAAGAAACTAACTTTCTTGAAAAATAATGATCAGCCATGTTTATTTCCTAAGCTGACTGAAAAGCAAAAACTGTTCTTTTCACTATTATATATATTTAATATAAATGAAATATTGTATAATGAACAATTTGTTTTAAGGAAAAGCAGTGATTATAGCAGTAATCAATCCTAAGTAAATATGTCTGAGGAAAATGTACTTTATATATACACCACACCACACACACACACACACACACACACACACACACACACACACACACACATGAACTTACTCCAATAGGCTGAAAAATAAGTCCATCCATTTCATGGCTGACTTCTTTGGCAAAATTCCCTTCAAGTAGCTATAAAATAAATATATGTATTTTTAGAAATATAATAATACAATAATCACTTAAAAAGTATTTCAATTTTTTGGTAAGCTTTATAAAAACTTAATATATAAGTTTTAAGAACTGAAATACAAAATGGGGGAGGGGGATATACATAACAGAGGGATAGAGGTTAACATACTAAAACTTTTTTTTTTAATATATGAAGATTTCCCATTCCATGGCAGGCTAGATATCTTGAACAACAGTCCTAACTACAACAACCAATATGATGGATAAAATATTAAAAAGAGATGTTTAAATGCATTGCTGAGACAGCACAAAAGGAAGACATAAAGATCAAAGACAAAGTGAAAATAGAAACTTTGGGGAGTAATAAATAAAGGGAAGAAAATAAACCATACACAACAAAGGAGACAGCAGAGAAACTTTCGTGCAGGTGGAGTGATCCCCTGAGAATCTATAACCACAGCCAGCTCAGACATGGGGAATGCAGTCCAAAAATACAGTTTCTGTGTTTTCCCCAAACCCTCAAGCAGAACATTTTTTTACCCTTTTTTTGGTCTTATTTTTGTTTCTTTTTTGGTCTTTTCTCTATTTTTTCAAGCAAAGAATTGCATTACCAGGGACGCACAGTACAAAATACAAACAGAAGTTTTATTTTTCCTGAGCCTTATCTACTAAAGAGCAGTTATAGGCCCTATGCTCTCTAATTAGTTCAGAGCAAGTAGTTTTAAATGCCTCTCTTCCACAGATTTTTATTATTTTGAAGAACTGAACGTGTATATCATGGATAGAGAAAGGCCCTAAACATTGATCTCTGCATTTCAGGGAAGAGACGAATATAGTTTCACAGAGCCAGGTAGGATAGATCTGGGATTCATACGTGTGCCTCCAAAATGGTGGATATGTTGTGGCTTATCCAATCACAATCTCTGATCACAATTACATCCTCTTAAAACCATTACACTTACAGGGAGATTTGCCTTCCAAAAGTGACAACCAAAATTTCAAGTATAGTTCGCAAGCAACAAGATCTGTGATTCTCCTCCCAAACTATGACCGTCTTCTCTGCCATTTCATTCTTCAAAATCTGTAATTTCTCTAAACTGGGGGCAGTTGAGCAAAATAAGAACAATTCTAAGTTTGAATATCTACATTTCTTAAAACGATAATGCTCCTTAGTCAAATTCATAGGGACAGAAATTAGAGAGGCTGTGGAAGGAAGAAGAGAATGAGGAACTAGTGTTTAATAGGTACAGTGTTTCCGTTTGGAAAGATGAAAAGAGATCTGGAGATGGATGATGGTGACGGTTGCACAACAATGTGTACGTACTTAATGCCACTGAAATGTATGCTTACAATGGTTAAAATGGTCGATTTTATGCAATGTATATTTTGCCTCAATTTTTTAAAAGCTGTAATACTCTTGATGTTTGCTGTTTTCTTTTGTTCCTTTCTCCTATTACAACGCTATGAAAGTGGGGAGCTTGCAAATTACAAGCCGTATTATCTAGAGTTTAGCCAAATAGGCAAATTTCAGGACATCTGAGATTCATGCATCGCTCTCCAATTCACTCATAGATGTGAATGCACTGGCCACCTGAAGAGGAAATTTGCTTAAGTGAAAATTCAGTATGGATTAAAGGCACTGATTTCTTATGAATTCCCTTCAAGACGTGAAAATAAACTCCAAGCATCATTGTCAAAATATCAGCTTACATTCTTGCTGGAAATTTAGAAGGAAATATTAAAGGTTTTTTTCATATATATGTGAAATATATGCTGGAGAAAAAAATGTTGAAACTTGTACTCATATTGAGGAGTATAGGTATATATATAAGACCTTTGTTTTCTACTTCAATTTTTCTCAAATATCCATAAATTAATGATGAGTAAAAGTTCAAATAAGAAAAAAATGTATAACCTTGATACTTCTTATACCCCAGGATGTAAGAAAAGTCAACTGCTAAATTGATAGCACAATTCCTGCTGAGGAATGATGCAATGAAAACCAAGTATCACAATCATCTTTTTTTAAGAAGATTTTTAAAAGGTTAAAGGATGTGTTCCCCTTTTATTGTTAGGTATATCATTTACGGCAAATAAAGGTAGCTTTTCCATTCTTAGACCAAACTTCTCAACTTCATATGCTGGACCATTCTTGTGTAGAAAGCATGTATAAAGTAACAGTTTAGAGTTGGCAAGACTAGATAATATAATGCTACCTGTTGCATAAATCAAAGTAACTTCCTTTTTTATTTTACTCTAACTTTGTATGAATCAGAGAATGTAAAGGACTATGCAACTTCTTGGGTCAAAACAAGAGATACTCCTTGTTTTCACTCAGTTTACTCCTTCTTAATTACTCCAAACAATATTTCTTTCTTTACTTAATACATCAACATTTACAATATCACCTATCATGTATGAAAGCCCTACTATAAAGTGTTGTTGTGCTTGGTTCTTAACGTATATCATTCAAAACACACCTCATCAGATGTATATTTTTGAGTATGATCATTTTATTCAATTTGCCAGAAAAGGAAACTGAAGCCATCAGAGGGTTAAGTAACCAACTTCAAGTCAGACAGCTAAAAAAGTAAAATCACTCAGAGCAGATTTCAATGAGACTTTAACTAAAAATAAGGAAGTAACCACAGAAATTCTCTGACTCTCTGAAACAAATACCCCAATGATTTCTGCAACTTCCTCCAATTATTTAAATGTCAAAAGAATTTAAAGGTATTGTAACATGCAGTATATGAATAAGATGCATACAAAGGGAGATAAAATTCTTGTGGGGGGCGTTTTTCAGGGATAGAGATGAAATCTAGAATTTTTATTAATATTGTATAATTTATTTATTTATTCATATTAGAAATCATGGAAAAATAATATGTTGAATTTAAAATATTGCTTTTTTTTCCCTAGTCACAATTCTTGAAAGAAAATTTACCCAAATTTGTTATGGGCTTTCTATATTCCAGTGTCTTCATTATTAGGGCCAATACTTAAGTCATTTAACATGTTACCATTATTTTCACTGCCATCTCTGAGTTACAGTGTACTTCAAATTATACCTGAGACTGTCACTACAGATGTTACCAAGCTACAAGTACCGAATGAACCACACTAGGAAAGTTCCTTCCCCCCTCATTCATACTATAGATCTACATTCATAATCTTGAAAGTGGTTAACTCCTTTAAAGTTATCTTTAAAAGGCTGGTTTAAAAGAAAGTTCCACTTTCACTTACAATGTAAAAAATGGCAAGAGCATGTCACTTCTAACCTGACAATAATTTTAAAAAGCAGATAATCTATAAAATCATGCCTTTTGGTAAGGTCACACTAAAGGGCTGAGATCTCCAGGAATCCAGGTAAACTGATTGCCAAGCCCCTCCAAAGGTGGAAGAGACATATGAACTGATTCAGCTAAGGGAGAGCATAAAAAGACAAAGTGGCAGCCATAAAGTGAGTACAAAGAAAACAACTGAAAGTCTGATCAATTCTCCAAAACCAAGGGTAGCTAATGTAACAGTTTAGAATGCCTGGGAGCCCCAAACACAAGAGGAATCCCAAACGCACTCACACTAATTCTATTCTCCAGGCTTCTGTCAGGGTTCACAGGAATGAGTGGGGGCAGAGTAGGAAACATGAGAAAACCTCACAGATATTACATCTCTCCTGCTTTCTAGACCCTTCCTGATATGAAGCAAAAGCCATTTGAGAATAAAGTCATCTGCAGCTGCACAAGTGGTCTGAAACAGCCTTGAGTCAAGAATATTACATCAATAAAAAGCAGAAAAACTTGCTCCTCCCAAAACATCCCACCTATACAAGGCAAAATTCAACTGCTAAGAGAGAAAGGTCAGGCCCACTGAGGGAAAACCCCTTCCTAAGACTCAGGCACTCAGAGCCTGCTTAATACTCCTATTAATATTAAGGTTTGAAGGGGAAAACTAAGAAAAATGTACAGTCCTAATAAGTCAGGCACCAAGTGACAACAAATAGTCATTTACAAAAAAGGGACAGCATAAGAGCAGGAAAATAGACCAGGTATAGACCAGCAAAGCCTACTGGAAGCTAAACGTGAAGCAGCAACACTGGGGAAAAAACACTTAATACTCCAGACCTCTCAATAGCATCATCTGCTGAAGGAATCTGAAGTCTTTGGTGCGCTGAAGATAACACAAACCCATCTCAAATATAGAACAGAATGACTCAACACCTAACCCCTTCTCCCCCAAATGAGGCCTATTAAACTGAAAAAAGAGGTATTTGCCCATTACTAAGCACAAAGATATTTACTTCAGTCTCTAGTGTTCATACAGGGGGAAAATTAATGTCCAGCAATCAATTTTTAAAAAATCACACACACACAACCATACAAAGCAAGAAAACATGATCTGCATTAAGTAGGTAAGGCCTTCACTAGAACAAGACTCAGGGATGGCCCATATTTTACAATTATCATAGACTTCAAAATAACCTTAACTTTTTAAAGGAAAAGGTAGAAAACATGTATGAACAAATGTGAAATTTCGGCAAAGAGATTCAAACTATAAAAATGAAACAAATGGAAATGCAAGAAATAAAAAAAAAAAACAGTATCAGAGAACAACAATTCTAATCAATGGGAATGATGATCAATAGGATTATCATCAGACTGGATATAACAAAGGAAAGAATCACTGAACTTGAAGAAGACAAGTGTGTAGCACTTTTTTCCAAATGAAATAGGAAAAGGAAAAAGAAGGGGAAAACTAGAGAGCTGAGAATAAAGAGCAGGGGTAAAGATGTCTTCAAAGACTTTATAGCACACACATAAAATCAGTACGAATATGAATACTGAGACAAGCTGATCCAATGGACAATTACAGAACATTCCACCCAACAGGAGGAAACACTTTTTTTTCAAGTGCTTACAACACTTTTATAGGTCAAAGTCATACAAAATATGTTTTCCGACCATAATGAATTAAATTAAGTATCAGTAAGAAAAAGATATCTGGGAAGTTCCCCAATGTTTGGTAACTTAATCACACATTTCTAAATAACCCATGAGTAAAAGAAGAAATCAAAAAGAAATCTTTTTTAATATTTCAACCTGAATGAAAATGAAAACACAGTAGATTGAGATTTGAGCAATAAAGCTCAAGTGCACTTACAAATTATACTAAATGACTAATTAGAAAAGAAAGGTCACAATCAATTATATCCTCAATTCCACCCTAAGAAACTAAGAAGAACTCTAGGGAATTTAGGATCACTGATACAAGAAGCATCCACGCGGGCTGAGACTGTATATCCCAAAGAGAAGTATCACTTTCCTTAAGGCTAAGACCCAGACATTGAGAAGGGCACAGCTAGGGCTCATGGGATGGCAGACAAGTGGATGAAACGTCCTAATAAAGTGTCTCACCAGTTTTTAAAGATAGAGTTAGAAAGCAGTATGTCTGAATTTAAAACTTTAAAGTAGGAATAATAGCCAGGGATAAGTTGCCATAGTGAAAGTGACTAAATCAGAATAAAGTCACAGAGGTAAAAATTGGAAAGGAGAAGCCAGGGTTATAAATAGGTCTAAGAAAGAGTATGATAAGTCAGGCATAGACTCTAAGAGGTGTACTTAACAAGGAGCCAAAACAGTCTCAGTATACGTAGTTAACATAGCATGGCTTGAAAGGTCAGGTTTTATTTTAATAAGTTAAATATCAAATAATTTAGAAGCTTACTTTGGTATTCTTTTATCTCTGATATTATATTCCAAGATTTAAGCTACTCTTTTTTTTTTCTCTTCTATTATTTTCAGTAGAACTTATTTATGAGTTGTACTGGTATTCTCACGTAAGAAGTGCTAAGTTAAGTTTTTCTTAGACCATTTGTTGGATGATAATATCTCAATAAAAATAAATTTCAAAAAAAAAATTTCATTCAGTGTTCATTCGGGTAGACATTTCCTGACTGCCTACTAAAGCTAGAGATCAGTTAGCATTAGGGATACTGGGGGCCCAATCATAACTTAAGCCTAGGCCAACATGACTAAATGATACCTTAATTTTAATTTAACAGTAAAAATATTAAATGCAATGATGTAATTAGCATTTCTGCCTCTCACTCTTTCTTCAGACACAGTTCTATTTAAACTACCCAAGATGTTTTTAAAACACTTCTAACAAATAAGAAAAAGATATTTTATTTTAAAAATACTTAGCTGCAAACCCTTAGAGAAGCTTTAAAGTGGAATATGGGTGAATTATTCTAAAGATCCTAAGATACATTCCTTTCCAAATTACAATATTTTTTATTATTTTTCATCAAATTAAATCAGAAAATATTTAAAAGGTAAAACAGACAATATATCAAAGTTATTAATAAAGCATGAAAGTATTTCATAAATCTTTAGTTATAAAATTTATATTTGCTTATCTATGAACAGTACAACATCACTTGAATACCATCTTAAGTATTCTTAAGTTACAGAAGGCACAGAACTTTCCACTGACCAGACTGGTGGAACAGACAAAGGTTATACCCGGTGATTGACTAGGAAGTGACATTTTATATGTCTATGAATCAGAAAGTAATTGGAAACCAAATCATTATAAATGCATAAGCAGAGAAAGATAATGCAAAAGGGCTTGAAATTAGAAACATGTGAAACAAAAACTATAAAGTTACAAAGCACTGAAAGGAACCTTGTAGAAATAAGCAAAATGATAGCTTAAGACTGCAAATGAAGAAGAAAATGAATCTGTGATGTAATTGGGAATGGAAACTGGCAACGATTCATTGTAATATAGAAAAATAATATTCTTCTCTTAAATGAGAAAAGAATAAACTATTGCCACCTTTCTGTTCTAGACTATTCTATTTATATCAGATGTTTTCTGAGCAAATATTCCTATATATCCTCAACTGATTGCCTGAGAAGACTCAATATAAAGGCTTATATCTGCTGAGTTTTTTAATATGCTTTCATAACTCCCTTAAAATTCAAGGTTTAGTTTTACCAATCCCCCCCAAAATGGAAATTTCCACTCACCTCGATATTACTCTTTATTCTTTTCCATTCTCAAAGTCTAACTTTTGGTTTAGGTTAAGATGATATCCAATGTTTTTGTACCCTAAAAGTTCCTCTAATCAGTACAAAATCATTCTATAAAACTCATTTTTGTTCAACAAAAAGTCAATACCATTACCTTCTTTTAAAAATGATTGATTTCTATTATTTGACAATGCCTAAATAATTTTATCAATAAAGTTAGCTAAACAAAATAATAAATAGCCTCTGGAATACTATCATTGGCTCTCCCATCAACCCACATTACTGCAATTAATATTAAGCATAATAATTCTGGTGAATCTCACTTGTCGAAGTTACAAAATCTAAAAACAAAATTTCTCTAGAAAATAGTTTATTTATTATGTTTGGTGGTTGTTAGTCTTAATTTTACCAAAATTCCCCACAAAGTAGAAATCAACAAATTCTCACGGAATATTCAAGTTCTTTTTGCCAGATTTCCAATTTTTCTTTTGAATTTCATAATTGAGGCATCATTCATTCATTCATTCATCAAAACATTCATTTAGTGCTAGTAACTGACAGCCACTCTATAAGTGTTTGAGATTTAAAAGAGATCAATCAGTTTCTATCCTGGAAGAACTAGTGTCAGAGTCTAATGTGGAGGTCACAAACTCAAATGCCTACAGGCATCAGGCCATGAACTTGAACGGGACTGGGTAAGATAAGAGGGTCTAGAGAGAACTATGATGAACTGTAGAGAGCATCCCCATCTACAAGCAAATTCAGTATTTTTAAAATATTGTATGAACTTGAACTTTCTGTTTAATATGGATGTAAATACACATAAAATAATAATTTTATAGTAAATGCTTTTAATAAAGCTGTTTAAAGACTTCTGAAGGAATCGAAAAGTACCTATAATTTCATCTATCATTCAGTTTTATTCAGATATTTACTGAGTACTAACTATGTATCCATGAAACAAAATGAGAAGAATAAGAGAAGGAAAAGGAAAAGGTAATACATGTAACACATGCTAAGCACTGGTTCTAAGCTATTTTTTCTCTCTCTCTCGCTCTCTCTCTCGCTCTCTCTCGCTCTCTCTCGCTCTCGCTCTGTCTCTGATTTTAGCCTCTTAACAATGCTAAGGAGTAGTGGCCTTTATTATCACCATTTTAAAGGTGAAATGTAGAAGTTTACCTAATGTCACACAGAAAGGAACTGAGGGTCCATTTCTTAACTGTTTTTCTAATCCATGGGTCACATTCCCGGTCTAGGTTCTATGCTTGGCTGACCACCCTCATAGTACCCTGTGCTTCCCTCTATCACCGGACTTTCCTGTTTAATTTTCTGACTACCAAATTGAGCTGTGGGCTTTCTGAAATCAGGAATCACATCTTATTATCATTGTATCTTCAGCATCTGTTACAGTAATCTGGCACAGGGTAAGCTCTCTATTCAACAGATGTGCTAAATAAATATAAAGTGAATAGCAGTGACAGGATTGATAAAAACAAGCCAATATATATCAGTTAAGTAGGATACATATGGAATGTATTATATTCCAAGAAATTGTGTAAAATGAAAACATAAAAAACTGTCAGAGAAGTTTAAAAAGGTGTTTATTTAATGCATATACAGATTATTACAGGGATATTTTTTAAATGCCAAAATTATCACTCATAGTTGATAACTTTCTCACAAACCACCCCTTGTTGCCTTCATTATCTCCAGTGGGGACAAGAATAAAAGATTCTTTACTGGTCTTGTTGACTGTAAGTTAACTTCCTTTCTCCAAACTATTTCTACTAACGACCGTAAGAACTGATCGTCTAAAACAATTTGTTGTATCACAGGCACATCTAAAATTTGTTGAATGCTCCTCCCTTCCAACAGTCCAAGTTTCCTTACCGTGATTTTTTTAACTTCTTTTTTTTTTTTTTCAGGGCAACTTTACCTAAATGTTTTCCACAATGTTTATCCAGATTGCAGCTGGTAAGAAATACGTATAGACAAATGTTCCCTTTGTGGATAGAAAAGCATGACCTACAAGTTTGGAAGAATATTAAGCATTTTTACAAATGCAAGAATAGAATAAATACTTAGCCATAAACACCTAAGTGATACAATAAAAATTAAACTACCGAGATGGCTGGTCTGAATGTCAAAAGAAAAAGGACAAGAATTACAGAGGTAAAGGAAGGAAGAGGTTAAATATTTGTAATGTGAGCATAAGATGCAAACCGTATTTATTTGTAAAATATACTTTAAGACTTTCACACAAAAAACAATATGGTAAATTGAAAATGTATCTCATTCAAAAATACATTCTTTGTTTGGATGGCTACGTACTGAAGAATTAACTTTACCCAAAAGAGAGGACTAGCCTTTGCCCTCTGCTACTGGGAGGTGATGTCTCGGGCCCCTCAAATGTCCTGCCTGACGAGAGCACCTTGGCTCGCAGGAGAGTCTAACAACATAATTTACGAGGGGGTCTTTGGAACACACCACATCAGTTCCATCCTCCAGAGGAACTGGAGACTAATGTGTTAGCCTACCTTCTGGGAGGAGCTGGAAACTAAAGGTCGGCCACGCAGGCAGCATGTGATTGAACCACAATATAAACTTTAGATACCAAATGCTTGGGTAAGCCTTCCTGGGTAGCAATATTCTAGTATTGTCATACATCTTAGCCAGGAGCAGATAACACTGTCCATAACTCCCCAGGGAGAGGCAACCAGAAGCTTCGCATTTGGGCTCCTCCCAGATTTTGCCCTGTGTGGTTCTTCTTTTGGCCAGTTTTAATTTGTATCCTTTTGTTACAGTAAAACTGTAATCACAGGTATAGGGCTTTCCTGAGTTCTGTGAGTCAGTCCAGTAAATTATCAAACCTAAAGAAGTCCCTGGGGTCCCCCGAATTTGTAGCCAACAGGTGTGAAGTGAAGGTGGACCTGAGGACTCCCAAACTTGCAGCTGGTGCTTAAGTAAGGGCAGTTTGGTAGGAGATTGTACAGTTGGCCTGAACTCACTGCAATGAGTTTTTGTCACTGTATTTCTCTAGTTGCTACAATTCAGACTCTCCTCAAAGTCATAGCTGTCATCAGAAAAGCATAGACGTCCCCTGTTGGGCATTATTGCCCAAAGGCGGTTCTAGAAGTGGCAGACTGTAGAATGATGCCATAGTTGCCCTGTCAGTTAATGGGTAAAGTGACCCACTCAGCCATCACTGATGAGATCTTTAATAGACATTGAATATCCCTGGATGAAGACAACACATACTGAGATGCCAAATGGCATTTATCTGTAAATTAACCATGTTATATAGCCTGAAAAAAGTACAGAAAATGGAATAAGACTTTAAGAAATAATCTTTATTTTCCAAAATGTAAAAAGCATATAACATTTCCTTTATTCTTTGTATCAATTTTAAGCTAGCATAGAAACAGTTCAAAATTATATAAAAATAGGACCTAAAATTTACGTCTAAATTTTAGAAAGCACATGCTTCATATTCTCAATACATTTCTGAAAAGCACACTAAAATATAAAGAGTAGAATCGAATATGCTAAAAAAAAATGTGAAATATAGGACATTTGATATCTAGACTACTGTATAAACACTTCATGAACAAAATAGCAAAAATATGTTATTCCTCTGTTACAGTGATTTTATTTCCAGTATTTAAAGGTAAGCATTTATCAACAATTTAATGCGACAATTACATGGTTCACTAGAATTTTACATAACATCTTTAAAGCATACTTGCTTTCATTAGCTGTATTGTCATTAGCCTACTATGTATAACTTAAAATTCTTCCGAGCTCCCTTTATTGCATCTATCTTTACATGCTCTGCCTGAAAGGCCCGGTCCTCCGTCAGCCCAGTGAGTCCACTCTTCCTCTTCTAGGCTGCACACATGTGCATACAGTGTATGTGGACAGACCCGTGCGCTCAGAGTCCCCAGGCTAAGCCCAGGAATTCTGAGCACATGCAAAAAGACAGGCAAATGATAAAAATGGGGAAAGAAATGAAAATCTTTGTGAAGGAGGAAAAGAAATGGATAGAACTAGTGGAAAAAAACGCTTAGCTTATGATGGGGTATTTGACACAAAATAATAGGTTTCAGAGGTAAGATTAAGCTAAATACATTAGGTATTGTTAAGGCAACGCACTTAACAATAACAGCACGTCCTGGATTTATTACTCTTTTATTCTGAAGTATATAAAAAGCATGAATCATTCAAGATTCTACTTGAAAATAACATTTAAAATAAATCTTTGGGAGCCTCCTAGATTCAGTAATAAAATCTATTTTAATGACAAAACATTGAGGTACAATACACCAAGATGGAGAAAAGGTGACCCAGATATGTGAGTATTTAAAACTTCATTTTTTTTCTGTATGTAATCACAGTCTAAAGGGGGACTGGGGGAAACCATAAATGTGTGTGAGTCTCTCCTCTCTCTTCTCCCCTCTCCCCTCTCTCTCTTTCTTTCCAAACAAGAATATGAAGGTCCTATACTCTATAGCATAAACAACTCTAGTCTAATATGCCGAAAGGAATTCTAAACATATGTAAGGCTTTCATTTCAATGCCTTTCTTCTCAGACAGCAAATGTAACGTATAGGTAGGTATTCTCACCTCCTCATGCCGTATGTCTGGATTAAGCACAGTTATCTCACCTCATACAAATTAGACATATAGGACTAAAAGCTGCATACAGTATTCAGGTCTTTTACAGTTAGGTTTTTCAGGCCATCCCATCAAAAATAAGATATTTTTTTCCTCCAGTTGTACAAACACTCTTTGGCCTATTTCTTTCTGTTACTATGCCAAACTGTGAACATAAACAATAACTAACTCACGCCATCTATACCTTCACTTCCTTCACCACCCAAGTCTACCCCACCACTCTGCCCTCACCACCGGTCGGATTTAAAACTTTTTATCTATACAGAGGTAAGATAATTCAACATGTAACAGTTTGACTTCTTCTTTTCCCACTGTAATCTCTGGGAGACTAAGTATCATGTCTAATTATTCCTGAGTATTTTTTTTTATTAGTTTCAGGTGTACATATTCCTGAGTATTTTAAGCACCTAAAAACATACTTGTCAAATACACTATCATAAAGATTAAGAACATAAGCGCAAAGCATAAGGTTAACCAGAAGCATAATTTAATTTTATTTTATCCATGTGGAATCAAATCTAGTCATCCTAAAGATTAATGCACATTTACTGATAATATAAGGCTATAAAAATAGCAACCAATTCATTACGGGTATATACCAGTTTAAAGCTTTTTGTCATGTGACCAGACGTTTCTCTCTTTCCCAGATTCATAAGACAGAGGTTTCAGGTAGGAAGAGTCTATTATACTAATGTACAATAATAGAGAAGGTAATGTGGGGCTGGCTTATAGATTGAAGAGCTCCAAGAAGAATGGAAGAGGTGAGTTCTGAAAGAGATTCTGAAGACCTTATGCCAACTAATAATCCATGTTCTCCATAACCCTTTCCAAATGGTGGGATCTGCATTCTCACAGCAATTTAAAGTTATTATATTTCCAAGACTTTTCTTTTTACTTTTGTATAGAGTCCTGATCATCTGGTTATATCCGTCAGCTACTCTAACCATAACATTAACTTTTCAATGCCATCTATCAAACTCACAAGAACTTCAGCACTTGAGTCACGATCTCCTTCCTCGTGTGTGCCACCATCCTGCTGGCATCCAAATGGACAATCCACCCAGAATCCTGGTGTCCAAGGTCCTCAACTTTATCAGCTCTACTGATAATCTTCTACTCTACCTCATTCACTTCTTACACCACTCACAGAATGTGACTCAAAACAGATCATAGACTAAACGTAAAACACAAAACAATAAAACTCCCAGAAGATAACAGAGGAGAAAATCTACATGGCAGTAGGAAGGGCAATGGCCTTTAAAGCACACCACCACAAGCACTGTGCATGAAAGAAATAAATGATAAATTGGACTTCATTAAACTTCTGTTCTGTGAAAGACAATGCAAGAATGAGAAGACGGTCGGAAGTTGACGCTGAAGCTAAGGCAGCCATAACTGATAATGGCAACGGGAGTTTTTCTGGCTTCCAGTCTCCAGTGTGACGTAGTTTTCCCTTCGCTCAATCTCTCCGTTGCCCTGGGCAACAGTTGAGCTGTCTGGGAAGAGAAGCATCTGCAAAAACTATCCAACAATTCAGATATGGCAGAAGTGAAGTCCATATTCTGGGAAGTTCTAACAAAACAAGGACAGTTGTCTGTGGAAGATATAACCACAATGGTGCTGTGTAAACCCAAACTTTTACCCTTAAAATCTCTGACTCTGGAAAAACTGGAGAAAATGCAGAAAGCTGCACAGGATACGATTCGCCAATAAGAAATGGCAGAAAAGGAACAGCAACAAATAACTCACTGACTGATAACTTAGCACTTCGTTGTAACACCCTACCTTCCTATTAATAGCTAATAAATAATCTATTAATCTATTAATATCAAAAAAAAGAATGAGAAGACAAACTACAAGCTGGGAAAAAATATTTGCAAAAATACATCTGATAAAAAACGGTTATCCAAAATATACAAAGAAGTCTTTGAACTCAACAATAAGAAAATAAACAACCGGATTTAAAGAATGAGCAAAAGACCTGAACACCTCACCAAGACATACGGTTGCAAGTGAGCACATGAAGAAATCCTCAACAACATGTGTCATTAAGGAAATGCAAATTTAAATGACAATGAGATACCACTACACACCTGTCAGAAAGGACAAAACCCAAAACACTGACATGGAATAATAGAAACCCTCACACATTGCTGGTGGAGGAATGTAAAATGGTACAGCCACTTTGGAAGACAGTTTGGCAGTTTCTTACAAAACTAAACATATTCTTACCATAAGACCCAGCAATCACACTCTTTGGTATTTACCCAAGGAGTTGAAAACTTATGTCTATACAAAAACCTACATGTGGATACTTATAACAGCTTTATTCAGAATTGCCAAAACTTGAAAGCATCCAAGATGTCCTTCAGTAGGTGAATGGAAAAATAAAAAAATAAAAAATAAACTATGGTACATTCAGACAACAGAATATTATTATTCAGTGCTAAAAAGAAATGAGCTATCAAGCCATGAAAAGAGATGGAGAAACTTAAGTGCATAATACTGAGTGAAAGAGGCCAATATGAAAAGGCTACATTACTGCATAATTCCAACTATATGACTTTCTGGAAGAGGCAAAACTAAAAAGACAGTAAAAATATCAGTGGTTGCCAAGGGTGAGGGAAGAAGCAGGAATGACAGCAGAACACAAAGGATTTTTAGGTCAGTGAAACTACTCTATATAATACTGTACTGAGGGGTCCATGTCATTATATATTTATCAAAACCCACAGAACATACAACATCACGAATGAACACTAATGTAAACGACGGGCTTTGGGTGAATATAATATGTCAATGTGGATTCATCAATGTGAACAAATGTACCATTCTGGTGCAAGATGCTGCCAGTTAGGGACGCAGTGCACATGGGAGGTAGGGGGTGTATGGGAACTCTCCACACTTTCTGGTCAATTTCGTTGTGAACCTAAAACTGCTCTAAAAAATGGAAGGAAGAAAGGAAGGGACGGAAGGAGGAAGTGAGTGAGTGGCAAGCTATCAAGCCACAAAAAAGATATGAAAGAACTTTAAATGCATATTGCTAAGTGGAAGAAAGCAATATAAAAAGGTTATGTACTATATAATTCTAACTATATGATATTCTGGAAAGGATAAAATTATGGAAACGATAAAAAGATCCATGATCATCAGGGGTTCAAGGAGAGGAAAAAAGAGACGGATAGGTGGAGCACAAGGAATTTTTAAGGCAGTGAAATTACTCTGTATAATACCAAAATAGATACATGATATTTTGCATTTGTCCAAATCCACAGAACTAGACAACACAAAGAGCTAATAATGTAAACTATGAACTTTAGTTAACAATAACATAAATATTGGTTCATCAATTGTAACAAATGTACCACACTAACGCAGGATGGTAATAGGAGAAATTATATTCTGGGGGAGAAAGGGTCTATGAGAATTCTCTGTACTTCCAGCTCAATTTTCTGTAAACATAAAACAGCTCTTAAAAATAAAGTCTATAAATATTTTTAAATGCAATATAAGTAAGTTATCATATAGGCCTATTTTTCTCATCAACACAGAAGCAAAGAAGGGGAGGGGAAAAAAGGGTCGAGAGGGGAGAAGTCGGGAGGGGAAAGGAGGGAAGGTCCAAATGGCTCAACACTATTGAGCAGACTCCAATTTTCCCTATTGCTTACACTGTGACCTTTATCATAATTCAAGTGACCAGGTATTTGGGCCTATTTCTTGACTATTTTCTTCCTAGGCAATGTATTTTTAAAAGGTAATATACCTGTATACACCAAAATGTTCACAGCAACATTATTTGTAAGAATCTAGACTAGAAGAACCTAAATATCTATCAATAATAGAATAGAATCAAGAATAGAATAAATTAATAACTTGTGGTAAATTCACAATATTACTTGTGGTAAATACCACAATAAAAATGATCAAACCAAGTCTTCATGTAGTAAGAGATGAATAAGAAATGTTAAGTGAAAGAAACCAAACACACAAAAAATTATATAATATTTGATTCCATTTACATAGAGTTCAAAAAGACAATAATATGTAATACTTATCACAATAGAAGTGAGAATAGTGATAACCTCTAGAAAGAAGGGGATGAGGGATAGCGATTAGCAGGCCATCCAGGAAGTCTTTTGGGATACTACTACCACAGTATTTTGCCATATATAATGCACACTTTTTGCCCAAATCTATGAGGAAAAAATAAGGATGCATATTATATATGTGTAGTACTAATTCTGTATCTATATAAATGTTTTCATTCTTTTATTTATAGTTAAAAGTGTAACTCTAGAAATCAATAATGATAGCCATATGCAAAATAATACCCTGGAATACGATAATCAGTTTTTGTTGAATTTACAACGAACTTGCAACAACAAAGAGTTCTTGTCCTTCTATGATGTCAAAATATCGTAAATTTGTCACCCATACATAAAATTTCTTGTACCTTGTATCTGTTCTTGTGTTTTGTAATTATTTGTTACATAAAATTTCTTGTACCATAATATGTTTAAAAATGCTATAATTTCTTTATAATACAAAACACAAGTACCTAAATTAAACAAATAAAAATTTGAATTAAAAAATTAAAACAAAAGATTTTTTCCCTGAAAGTCTGGGCCTAAAACATGGGTGTGCATTATACACGAGAGCGCATTATACACAGCAAAATACCACCACAGTTTGTGTGACAATTTCACAGGGTTATTCACTTTGTGAAAATTGCTGAAGTTGCAAACTTATGATTCATGTACATTTCAGTATATCTGTTATATCTATGAAAAGGTTTGTTTAAAATATATGTAAAGAAAGAATTTTCTAAATTTTAGAAAGCACATGCTTCATAGTCTCAATAAATTTCTGAAAAGCAGACTAAAACCTAAGGAGCAGAATCAAATATGCTAAAAAACAAATGTGTGAAACATAGGACATTTTAAGAAGCTCTCCAATAACACAAGAGAAGAACAAAGAAATGAAAATAATAAAAGATAAAGCATATAGAAGAAAAATATATGTTAAAATTTTAAATAAAATATAAATAGTAGGTAAAGCTATATTAGGAGAAAAACAAAAGAAGTTAATATTTCTAAGCAAAATATGACTAAGCAAAACTCAAAGTAAACCGGAAAAAACATGTCAACTTATTTTCAGAATAAAATTCGTAATGGAGAAATAAAAGTAATAAAAGTGTTAAATGTTTTAAATATTAGAAAAACAAAAAAGACAAAATATAATAGCACTGCAAGATTTTAATATTCCTCTCTTACTTTGACAGAATAATTAGAACAAAAAAAGTTCACAGAATTTTTATAAAAACCGATGATAGATTAAGCCATACAGAAAATCCCACCAAATTCCTAGAGAAAACTTATACCAACTACAAAAAAAGTTACAACTAAGAAAAAAATAATAAATTGAAAACAAAGGAAAGGGTTGATAAACTTGAAATTTAAAAGCATTCTGTTAAGTATTGTTTGGACAGAGTAAATGAAAATTGCAATGGTCTGCTCACTTCTGAACAAGATGAAGTACCTCATAGCAGACAGCTCTACAAAAGAAACAATGAAAAAGGCCAGGATTAGGGATAGAGGAAAAGTGCCCCAAAATAAATTAAATGTACATTGCCAGTTTTTCCTTGGAAGCATTTCCCAATTCTAAACATAGGGCAAATTTTAGAAAATCCAGGTTCTCCCCGGGGCAAAGGACAGAGAAACAAGGAGAGACATTGTTGGACTCACGAAATAGACAAAATTGGGAAGGGATTCAAACAACTGAATTTCCCCTCAAAATTACTACAGAATTCTCAAGTTACACAAATATACAGAAAACAAAATTTTAAAGATAACATTATTCCAACACCAACAGTGATTCTGAAAATTTTGATGAAATTGATAATTTTCTAAAAATTACTTTTAATAAAATTGACTCTTAAGAAAAGACAAAAACATGAGAGTGATGTTTTTCAAAGAATTTTCTCCTTTAAAAATGCCCTAACAATAATTTTAGAGCTGAGTTCATTCAAATTTTCACAGAACAGTTCCTTTTTAGGGAAAATAAACTATTCTCTATCACAGTAAAAATTGAAAATAATCTAGTTCAGTTTATATAATGAATATAAAAACCAACTAAAAAACTAATCTCTATCTACCATCAACTACAGACCAATTTCTCTCATTCCTTCAGCAGTTCCAGGTGGTATTCTAGGCTCTAGAAATACAGTCGCAAATATTCTTTCACATCTTCTACCTTATCAGAAGGTGTGTCTGTATCACAAAAAGAGAGAAAATGGATGGGATAACAATTAAAAATAGGTGATAAATCTACCCTATTTCCCCGAAAATAAGACCTATCTGGACAATCAGCTCTAATGCGTCTTTTGGAGCAAAAATTAATATAAGACCTGGTATTTATATTATATATTATATTATATTATATTAATTATATTATACCTGGTCTTATAGTAAAATAAAACTGGGTCTCATATTAATTTTTGCTCCAAAAGACGCATTAGAGCTGATTGTCCGACTAGGTCTTATTTTCGGGGAAACAAGGTATAAGTACATCAACACTTATTATATGATGGTTTAATTTTTGACAAAGGTGGCAGTGCAACCCAGTGGGGAAAGAAGTCTTTTCAACAAATAGTGCTGGAATAACTAGATATCCATAAGGGGAAAAACTAAACCTCGATTCCTGCCCCACCCTATATACACAAAAAAAAGTTATTTTGAGATGGATCATGCACATTAAAAACTACAAAGCTCTCAGAAGAAAGCATAGGAGAATATATTTCTGACCTTGAGTTGGGCAAGCAAAGGTTTCTTAAGCATGACACAAAAAGCACTGACAATAAAAAAGAATTGATAAATTAAACCAGTGAATTTAGTAACTACTGCTTATCAAAAGAATTGTTAAGAAAATGAATCAGCAAGTTGCAAAATAGGAGAAAATATTAGGAAAATATATATTTGACAAAAAATGGATATCCAGGATACGTACAGAACTCTTCCAATAAGGGGATAAACAACCTAATAAAAACTAAAATTAAAAATAAATTAAAGTTGGGCAGCCTGATGGCTCAGTTGGTTAGAGCACGAGATCTCAACAACAGGGATGCTGGTTCAATTCCCACATGGGATGGTGGGCTGCGCCCGCTGCAACTCATACTGAAAACAGCGATTGGACTTGGAGCTGAGTTGCGCCCTCCACAACTAGATTGAAGGCCAATGAGTTGACTTGGAGCTGATGGGTCCTGGAAAAACACACTGCTTCCCAACATTCCCCGATAAAAAAATTTTTAAATAAATAAAAAAATAAATGAAAGTCTACAAATTATTTTGAAATGTATCCAAAAAATGAATCAATAGATGGATAGAGCAATACACAGATTAACTGATGTATGTTAAAGCAGGTATATAATAAAATATAGAATCTAGGTAGTATGTGGGCATTTAAAGTAAAATTCTTTCAACTTTTCTGTGTATTTAAATTTTTTCTTAGTAAAATCTTGATGAAAACTATCAGAGATCAGAAAAAGACTCATTAAAGAGGTAAGACTGACCTAAGAATTAGAAAGTGGGCAGCTAAAACATCTGAGGACAGGACTAAGCACAGCATAAATGTTTTACAATGAAGCAAAATATCACGTATGGAAGTAAAAGAAATAAGAACACTGATTGGTGACAGTGAATGAAAGAAAAAGTCACAGAAAATGAGCAGCAAGAACTAGATCACATAAGTCACTACTGTACACCAAGATAATGAATTTAGATTTACTTTAAATGTGAAAAGAATCAGTGATATGGGCACAAAATTCCTCAATATCAGCAAATTAAGTTTAAATATACATTAAACCTCTGCTGTTAATATGGTAGCCACATGTGGCTATTTAGATTAATTTAAATTAAATTAAAAATCCAGTCCCTCAGTTGCACTAACCACGATTCAAGTACTCTATAGCCATATGTGGCTAGCAGGGACTGTACGAGACAGCAGACGTTACAACGGAACATTTCCATCATCACAGAAAATTAACCAGACTATACTGCTTTAAAAGCAAATACACATTTCATAAACATAATGCCAACAAATAAAATCATGCAGGAAATTGAAAAAATACACAAGTAAAAAGGAAAAGAATAAAAATTATTTACAAAATGCTAAAATTCTTACCAGATGAAAATGCTTAAAGGAATTCTGTCAGTTGTCACATAACATATATTGAACGGTGCATTCAGAGATGAGGAAATAAATTGATAACTGACACAACATCCCATCACATTTGCCATCTGTGGATCAGAAGTAAGTTACAGATCCCACCCATTCTGAGGAGGTGGAGATAATACAAAGGTCACTGGGGATTATCTCAGAATTCTGCTACTACATCAGTAGAGATGGATACGGTCACAAACTTTCAAGTATTTGGCAGTATGGATTAGAATCTAAAACTCCATTTTTAGAACTTGTCCTAAAGAAACACTCATGAACTCTCAGCAAGTTATCTATAAAAATATTGACCGAATATTAGTAAAAAATGTACTAGCAATCTAAATATTCAATAAGGAAATACTAACTTAAAATCATTATTTTTAAATAAATGCAGCTTATTTTCTATCTCTCCTTGTGTGTGTGTGTGTGTGTGTGTGTGTGTGTTTGACATATATACATTTTTTAGAGGTATTTTTCTTAATGTTTCCTTATAAGCAAATATTATCATTGTTTTGTGGCTGCAACCAGATTGTTACGCAGTGGTACTGATGTTTCTTTCATGGTAAAGCACAATATTTTCTATTGGTCTTCTTTTGCAATAGTTCATTATTGTTTCCCAGAAAACACTGGCTATTATGACGTTGCTCTGAATCTGACCATTGTTCTTAAATGTTTCCTCTGCACATCATACTTATG
This sequence comes from Rhinolophus hipposideros, assembly GCF_964194185.1. Lineage (NCBI taxonomy): Eukaryota > Metazoa > Chordata > Mammalia > Chiroptera > Rhinolophidae > Rhinolophus > Rhinolophus hipposideros. The sequence goes on along the minus strand of NC_138049.1, from coordinate 63,067,434 downwards.
GCTGCCCTATTCCATGTGTTTATATAAACTTTGTTTAAATATCCCACTATCCTCCACCCTACTCTGAAACCCAGCACATGCTCAAATAAGTAAATCAAGACTGATGGCACACTGGTGAAACACAAAGTGAACACAAATAGATGTCCGATCTCAATCTAAACTATTTGAATCCCTGGTTTATTTGAACCAATTTTTACAAGTTAGCATGGAAAAAATATAGAGTCCCTCTCTCTACCAGGAAATACATACTTCCCTATTTCACAGCTCACATTTTTTTCTCATCTCTGAAAATGATACATATCTTACAATCAATGACATATCATAGTTTAATTGGCAGAAGTCTTTCTAATCCAGTGATACATAAAATAAGAGCATGGTCTTATAATTAATGGCATCTTATTTGGTAAAACAAGGTACAGAAAACATGGTTCTGTGTGAACAATAAAGTTCTCTGATAACCTGAAACTTCATTACTTAAAGTTGCAGAACCAAATATGCACCAGAATCACACCTGTGACATACAATTTGTTCTCATGCATTTGTCTTCAGAATCTTAAGCCTAATGGTGAATGCTTGAACGGATGAGCTTAAAGCATCTCTGAAGTGACTTCTGAAAGTGTTTTCATGAATAAATATAAAACCGCACCCAATCAATTACATAACAGGATTGTGTCACGTATTAGGAGTATTTAATCTGTGACTCCATAATCAAATTAAGTTCTTCAATGCTTCACTTGCACCCTGTGAAGTCATCAGCACAGATTAAACAGTCTACGACTAAACACGATACATTTGAAATGATACTGCAATAAGTAGAAAAGCACACAAAATGAGGAGTCACAAATCAATTTTCCTAGAAATTTTATAAATTATTTTAAAATTTTACTGCAATCCTTCAACAATGACACACAAGTTTTCTATATTTTACTTTTGGTAAAACTGGCTCTGCATGGGGTATAAAAATGACTAAGTGTGTGTTCAATAACCAAGAAATACAACCCAACTGAAAAATGTATGTTTCTGACTTTCCTTAGCCACTCCAAAAGTTTATTTCCATAACCATGTCTCAAAGTCTGTTCCCATTTATACATCATCTTTTCAGTTCTTAGGGGAGAACCGAAACATATGGCAGGTTTTAAGAAAGTATGAAGTTGTTAAATATCTACTCTTTCAGCTGTTATGAGGGCAGTGAATATTTTTCAATTAAAAACATGAAGATGTACTATAAAGTTACTTTTAAACTCATGTGCTGGAACTAAGTACCATCCATCATTTCAACAATGACCAATAGAAGGTGGTTCACTTATTCTATGCAACTGAAAAGGGCAAAAGCTATTGTTTAACTTCAGTCTTTCATTTTAAAATTCTAGTAAATCTACTAGTTCAGACTTTAATACTGAAGTACTGGCTTTCACTGATGAGAGTTACATACTTTTTTAAAAAAGTTTTCAGTTGAATTTGAAGACATTTGTGTGGAATGTCAATCCTGTGTGCCTTTGTTAACCTGCAGTAGATTCACAATCACAGTTGGTTAAAACAATTAATCCATCAGACTTTTCAGGAAAAAAACTGCTTCCTAATCATTTTAGAGACCGATAATCATTTTTTTCTTCTGAATCTAATACATAGCTCTTGAATGTTAATTGTAAATAAATAAATAAGCTATTATACTGAGCAAACAGAAATTTCCCCCATGTTACAACTGTGAATCTTTCATAGAAATGTTTAAAATATATTTGGCACCAGATACAATGATTTCTTCATGTTTCAGTGAACAAGATTTACTACCCTAAAAGAAGTTTCCTGGGAAAATAAACCTTTTTGTTGCTTTTGAGGCTCCAAAAGCAGTTAAAAACTGTTTTTATTATGCATTACTGGTATTTTCTTAAATTCTCCTCTGAAATGCTAAATGAATGAGAATGAAAGCATCCATCAGCCATATTCAATTTCAATAATGATCATATACTAATAGACAAGATAATGCAAAACTGAACACTAGAAATATGAGGACACAAAGTTATCCTCATTTTATCTTCCATCTGCCTTTAAAAAAATAGTTTTACCATTATATCTGTAATTACATAAAAAATTAGGCAAATTATTGAAAACTTCTACATGTGAACAATAGATCTTCACATTTAAGCAAAGGCTCTTTCTTCTCTTCAACAGTTGCAATAACAAACTCTCAAAGATTCTTTTTCTTTTACAATGTAACAAACAACACAAAACTGATAAAATCACAGAACATTTGTATATATAAACAACAAACCTATGGCTAGATTTTCTTTATGAACTACTAGTCTTGGACAAACACTTAGAAGTATACATTTATATTTAGGGATAAAATAAGAAAGTAAAGAAGAACAAGGCAATACCTAGAAAATACACCTAAATGCCAGATGAAATACCCAAATATAAATAAAACCTAAATGTCCTACTTAGCAAAGCATGCAAAAAATAATAAATACCTACAAAATTCTTATTAAAATACATGCCCTTGAAAAATTAAATGTAGTAAAAGAATAGCCTTTGTTAATTTGTTTAATCTTTTCAACTGTTATTAGAAAAGAGATCTTCACATTTTTACTTTCATCCTACATAGCATACATTTTACTTTCAAAACAGTAACAAATAAATCATTATAAAAATATTTTCCACAGAATTGTAATAAAGCAGTCAAACTAGTAAAATGACTCCAAACAGAGAAAAGCAATAAATTTATTGCTAGGAACTTTTAAGAGATGATTAGTTCTTTCCTTTTTTTACCTTTTTTCTTTTTCTTCTTTAACTTCTTTTATTTCTGTGCGATGGGAGAAGGGGACGGAGTCTTGCTTATGTTTTTAATCAAGCATAATTTCTTACCGTTTCCACGAAAATAAGACCTATCCAGACAATCAGCTCTAATGTGTCTTTTGGAGCAAAATTTAATATAAGACCGGGTATTATATTATATTATACCCGGTATTATTATGTTATTTATATTATATATTGTTATGTTGTGATGTGATATGATGTTAATGTTAATGTTAATGTTATATTATACCCGATCTTATAGTAAAATAAAGACTGAGTCTTATATTAATTTTTGTTCCAAAAGACGCATTAGAGCTGATTGTCCAGCTAGGTCTTACTTTTGGGGAAACATGGTAAAACCATTCAAGATCAATTCTTTGCCATGTTATTTGATTGGATCCTAACTACTTACATTCCTACAAGGAACATAACTAACTACTCCTAAGGGAAAAGTATGGAGTTAAGAGAAGCAGACAAGCAGAAAATGAAGAAAGACAACTTACTATTTTAGCAAAAACAGAACTTTGCAAATGGGAAATAATCCAAGATCAAGCTTAGTCATATTGAAGTAAAAATGATGAGTTTAACAAAGAAGAAAATGAATTATTTTTGCCAATCTCAGAAAAATAAATAGGCAATTAGGTAAGAATACATTGGTCAATCTTACAGCTTTATAAATTGCTAAAAGTTTAGAGTGGTCTTTCCATCTACTTCTATAACAGATAACTACTATGCCCTAGAAATAAACAAGGGGAAAATAATTATAAAATGTAAAAAGCAGCTTCTCAAACTAGGAAAACAATAATAGAACTCTGCAGTTTAAAATATTGTCTGTCTAGCAGCTCTGATACAAATTTTCCGAAACATCTACTGACATGCCTATGAGAAACAGAAGATGAAAACTTTAAATCTCGTATCAGGACAAAAAAGTCCATATGCTACCAGAACTTCCAGGCTGATGATAGATCTCTATGGAAAAGTTTGGTCAATCGACCTTGTACAAGGTGCAGGCAGCAAGCCTGACCAACAAAAACGTCCCATTCCCATTCCCTCACTGTCCTCTGTAGATCACAAACACAAGATTTATAATAATCAGAAACCAGGCGACTGTTCTTCCATGTGTCTCTCTATCACCATGGGGCAAACTGCTCCTGTGTCCTTTCTTTGCCCATCTTATAGATGGTTTTCAAAGTTTGTCTATGGACACCTGGGGGTCCCTTGGATCCTTTCAGAGCACCATGAGGTCAAACCTATTTTCATAATAGTACTAAGCAAAAATTTACCCTTTTCATTATCACTGTCTCGTGAGTACAGAGTGCAAGTTTTCAGAGGCTACATGACATGATATCACAACAAACTGAGCAAAAGGGAACATGAGAATCCAGCTGTCTTTAATTAAGGCAGATATTCTTTAATTTGCAAAAAGGTGAAACAAAGCCCCTCTTCACACTGAATTTTTTTTTTGCTTTAGAATATGTAATTATTTTTCACAAAATGTTATTTCTATTAATATAGATTTCTTATTGTTCTTAAAATGAATTAATAAATATTTTCAGTTTTAATTCTTAATACGGTAACTATTCCTAGATACAATCACCATAAATAAAAGCTCTTCACAGTCCTCAATAATAATTCAAGTGGAAAGGAGTCATGAGACTAAAAAGTCTGAAAACTACTGCTCTAGACAGTCTCAGTCTTTTAGAGAATTTCACTTCGTTTACTGATACAAACAGCAAATCCAAGAAAATATCTAAGAAGGAAGGCTATGTGTCTAGTTTTATGGTCACTCATAAAAGGAGTGCAGTAGTGAAAGACAGGAGGGTCCCAGAAAGCAGAACATAGTGGAGAATATAATATTCATATACTCCATCTGTTCAGAGGATCATGCAGTAGAGGACAAAAGACTACTCCATTTCACTCTAGCACAGTCCCAGCCAGACAACTGCCATGAATGTCAACTGGCATGCAAACTGAAATTTAAACAGAGTGCAGGTAAGAACGATCTACAGCCCTTGTCAATTAATAAACATGAGGATTGGATGAATCTTTCATCATTTAAGGAAAGAAAAATAATATCATCATGAAAACTGATAGGGAAAGTAGAACTTTAAAAATAACTTCATTTAAAAATTCCATCAAACATGAATACATTTTTAGAAAAGTTTTTGATGGAAGGAGAACTGACTCTGGGGGGTGAACACACAATGGGATTTATAGATGATGTAATACAGAATTGTACACCTGAAACCTATGTAACTTTACTGACCATTGTCACCCCCAATAAACTTTAATTTAAAAAAAAATTTATATCCTTAGTAGGATGCCAGAGGACAAAACCTCTTAAGATAAAGAAAAATCAAGTAATAAAAAACTGAATGAGAAGGAAAAATAACACGATGAGATCAAAGGTAAAGGTAAAGGTAAAGGTAAAGGTAAAGGTAAAGGTAAAGGTAAGTTAAGTAAAGCAAAAATATTGCATAAAAGGGTAAAAATTCCACTTTAGAGAAAAAACTGGCATGAGGGAAAATTAATCTTTCATGTGAGACCCAATCTCAAGACTTTCTATAATGCAAGGGGGGAAATAGAAAAAACATTAAATCCAAATATTATATGAAAATAATCAACATCCACGATAACAATTTTAACTATGCCCAAAGAAACCTGAACACTTAGAACTAATGCAAGAATAAAGGGCATTTAATACCCACGTCTTTCTTGAAGATGTACTCGAATTACCACTGTAAAGATGGTATATACTTCACCCCCTCTAACCAGAGACACCAATAAAATGATAGGAATCAAATTAACCCAGAACAATAAAAAGCAACTGGAAGACCGTCAGAAGATGAGAAAGATTTCAATAGAAGCCTGTTGACAGATAAACCATAACACTGGTGGGAACTTCACTGAGGTAGAGGGGAAAACTCAAACTGCTAGGCCATCAGACAAGAGCAGTGAAGATCAAGCATCACGTAGCTACCACACTTGGAGTAGCTAAGTGTTTTAAACAAACCCAGACTTTCCAATTATTTCCTTGACATCACAGCAAGAACATAGGTGCAACTTGCTCTTTCTTCTTCTGGAAATCACATCTAAGCAACAAGGAAAGATTTGTGTGTGTGATTTTTACATATCAAAGAGATTTTTTCTTAAGTAACCCCACCTTTCAGTATAACTCGGAGACAGGTATAATCCAGTCTCTAAAATACAAGTGTAGGCTACAAAAAGCAGTAGGATCTACCAAAAGAAAAAAAAGCGCTAAGGAAAGTTCAGAGTGTAGCTGGAAGAACTAGCAGATCTCAGAAACTGCGCAAAAACACACTCCCTAAAAGTAAACAGCTTGTCCTTAAGTGCAAAAGCTAAATTTAATGTTTGTAATACTGAGTGCTGAAAACAGGGTGAAAAGGGCTGGGGAGAAAAGCACTCTAGTTACCAGACTAGTTCAGAGCAACAGATTTGGTGGGTCGACTTGGACAGTTAGACTGCCTCGAACAAGTCTGACTGGAAGTAAAAGTGAAGCTTTAGGCAGTATAATCTAAAGTATCACTCCCTGTACCCACACCCCTACAGTAACCTCCTGCAAATAATTGATTCAGGAATATCTAATTTATTTAAAGATGAGTAATATTTAAAAAACTAACATAGCATCAATACAAAAATACCGAATGAAAGAGATAGAAATGCAAAACTAACAGTGCTGATTTGACAGAAAAATATTGCTGCACAATGTATGAAAATTACCGAGCACTTTATCATTAGTTTAGAAATTAATAAAACTCTCACTATCATAAACAACAAAACAAAAAGGTAAAAATTCAAGGAAAAAGATAGGACAACAATAAAAGGTAATGTGACGAGACTCGTGGAAAAAGTTCAAGGGAAAAAAATCATCATTACAGAAATAAAGGCACAAGAGAGGATATGTATTTAAAAGACACAACAAAATGAAACAGAACAAAAGAAAAAAATTAAAAGGATCAGGGCATCAGTATTAGATTTAGAGCAGTGATTCTCAAAGCAGGGAGCCCTAGGCCACTAGTTGGAGTTTCACTTGGGAATTTGAGAGAAATTGCAAATATTCAGGCTACCAGAGACCTACCAAAATCACAAAGTGGGGAATTGAACCCAACTTCTGTTCTAACAAGCCCTCCAAATAATTCTGATGCACACTAAAGTTTGAGAACTGCTGCTTTGGAAGACGGAAACGAGAATACAGCATGAGCAGTCAGAATGTCCAAAGAGGAAAACAAAACGACAACATCACAAATATTTAAAGATACAAGTCCAGAAAACTTAAAACTTGAACCTACATATTAAAAAGGCATAAATGCCAGAGAAAACTGACCTAGCACAGTCAACTCTAAGACATGTGAGGTGGGACAATTAAGTTCACAAACTCATTCTAGAAAAAGTACTCCATGCCTCATTGCTGAATATCACTACGGCCTTCGAAGTATTCCCCTTGGGAAGCTATACACCCACGCCAGCGCCTAGTCCACCCTTCAAAGCAATTTTGGAACTCTTTTTCTGGAATGGCCACCAGAGCTGTTGGCGTATTTCCCTTAATGTCCTTAATGTCATCGAAATGTCTTCCTTTTAATATTTCCTTTATCTTTGGGTAAAGAAAGAAGTCATTGGGGGCCAGATCAGGTGAATAGGGAGGGTGTTCCAATAGTTTATTTACTGGCTAAAAACTCCCTCACAAACAGTGCTGTGTGAGCTGGTGCATTGTCGTGATGCAACAGCCATGAATTGTTGGTGAAAAGTTCAGTTCATCTAACTTTTTCATGTAGCCTTTTCAGCACTTCCAAATAGTAAACTTGGTTAAACTGTTTGTCCAGTTGGTACATATGCATAATGAATAATCCCTCTGATATCGAAAAAGGTTAGCCACATCATTCCAACAAGTTCTCGAACTTGTCAGGCCTCGTATCAAGTAAATTACTGAACTTTAAAGATGAAGAAATAATTTTTTGAGCAAAGAGATAAAAAGATTAAGTTAATTAAAATGGAAGGAGGGGCCACAAAATTAGATAGCATTTTATTGCTTCACAGCAACACTAAATTGTAGAAGACAGTGGACCAACACTCACAGGTTAAGTGTGAGCCAACAATTTCATAAAGTAAAGGTTTAAAAGTAAAGGTTACAACAAGCAAACATTTTCAAACAAGAACAAAGGGACCACTGCTCTCATGAAGTATTCTTAAGAAAACTACTAAAAGATAAACTTCACCCAAGCAAGAAACAGCTGAGGAATTTATGGGAAAAGGCTTCTGTTCTCAAACCATTAATGAGTAAAACAGATATGATAATGAAGATGAAAAGAAAGTAAATATCATCTACTCAATAATATGAAAATAATATAAATAAAAATTGATAGAAGAGAGAAAGAATGGACTAGAATTCCAAGTTTATAATATAATGCTAACAAATCAAGTAGTAGAGTGTAAGCATATTTAGCAGTAGGAAAGTAATGTTATTCATTAAAAACTAATAAAGAAATGGGAGCAAAAGAGAGAAGATGAAAACACAAGCTACTTATAGTATACATGGATAGGGATTTACTAGGTGATGTGAAGAAACAGAGAAGTAACGATATCGTATAAAGGTATAATTATGAAACTAACCACAGAACAAAAAACAGACCATCCAACTACCAGAAAACTACAAACACGTTGTGCCCACACACATTTTAACAGCAGAATGAAAGATTGATGGTTAACTATAAATATAGAAATTGTAACATATAATGACAGCTTTGATACCCAACATATCATATGGATAAATGTAATAAATCATCACTTTAAAAAATAAAAAAGTTATACACGTCTACATGAGAACATGCACTCAAATGTTTATAGCTACATTATCCATAATGACCAAAAGGTGGAAACAAACCGAATGTCCATCAACTGAAAAATGGATAAACAAAATGTTGTATATCCATATACTAAAATATTATTCAGCCATAAAAAGGAATGAAATACTGATTTATACCTCAAAGTAGATGAGCCTTAATGTTATTAGGCTATGTGAAAAAACCCAGTCATAACTACCACGTATGATTCCATTTCTATGAAACGTCCAGAATAGGCAAAGCTATAGAGCCCACAACAGCTGGGGCTTTGTGGAGGAGTGAAGAATGGCTGCTAATGGATAGTTCCTTTTGGAGGTGATAAAAACATTCTAAAATTGATTGTGGTGACTGTACAACTATGAATTGTGCACAGAATTGAATTCAATGAAACTGTATTTTAAATGGGTAAATTACATGATATGCAATTACATCTTAATAAAGCTGTTTAACATTCTAAATACAAGAGTTATAGTGTGGACCACAAAGAAAAAAACTCGCTGTATACAAAGCACAAGCCTAAAAGAATGTAATTGCAAAAAAACTTGAAATAGTAGGATGGACAAAGGCAATATAAACAAAAAAAAATAGGATTCACAATATTAGTCACAATCTTAGAAATCAAGACAAAAAAAAGACAAAACAAGTCAAAAAATAGTTTATAATTCTAATATAAATCCAAATGAATAAAAACTATGAATTTATCATCACCAAAAAGCATATAAATATTCATGAAGAAATTTTAGAAGGCATTATAATTAAACATTCATATACTAGTGTTAGCAGGCTTTCATTCACCATTCTTACTCCATGACAATTCAACTGAACCAAAAATAAATATGAATATAAAAGACTAAAAACAAAAACATAATTAGTAAGGTAGATTCTGATTGACATATATCAAAATCTTGACTAAGAATATTTAAAAATATCATATGAAGTGTCTGAGAAGCAGTCCAAAACTTGATGACGCCTTATAATAAATTCCAAATAGCAGAAAAAGTGCAGATAATATCTCTTCATCTCAGCACAATAAAACTTAATATTAATGACAAATTCAGAAAATAAAAAGGTCCTTCCACCTTGAAATTTCAAAACTCTTTAACAAGTGTTAAGACAAAAAAAAATTGCAATATTCTTAAAAATATGACAGAAGTTATCAGATATATTCTAGACATCAGACTATGGCAGGCTCAGAAGGAAATTTTAAGTAATATCTAAAAGAAGAGAATGAAAATTAATGAATTAAGCACCTAACTGAAAAAGTTAATAAAGAACAACAAAATAAAGAAAGGTACAAACAAGGGAGTTTTGCTTAAGAAATGAGCAGAAATCAAAAAAATTAATCCGGCGCAGCCAGATGACTCGGTTGGTTAGAGTGTGAACTCTGAACAACAGGGATGCCAGTTCGATTCCCACATGGGCCAGTGAGCTGCGTCCTCCACAGCTACATTGAAGATGAGCTGCCACTGAGTTGCTGGAGGGGCGGCCGAATAGCTCAGCTGGTTAGAGCAGGAGATCTCAACAACAACGTTGCCAAGTCCAGCAATGGACGGTGGGCTGCGCCCCCTGCAACTAAAGATTGAAAACGGCGACTGGATTTGGAGCTGAGCTGCACCCTCCACAACTAGATTGAAGGACAATGACTTGGAGCTAAGGGCTCTGGAGAAACACACTGTCCCCCAATATTCCCCAATAACATTTTAAAAAATAAAATTAATCCAAAATCTGATTTATTGGGGATGGGGGAGGTAAAAGAGCTACCATTATTAAGAAAAAAGCCAAGAAACATTCAACTAATAAATCCTATGAGAGGAAATATCCACAAAAACAGAAGAACTTTAATGTCTTACAATCAATTACTTTCCTCAACTCTACATAAATAATTTTAAAACTTTAATGAAATGGATATTTTATTAAGAATCGTAATTTACCAAAGCAGATTCCAGAAGAGAGAGACCATCTAAAATGACAATTTCCATAGAAGACATGGAGGATATCTAAAATCTGTTAACCCAATCCCAAAGCACTAGGGCCAAATAGTTTCATGGGAGAATTTCACAACACCTATAAAGATAAGATAATTTTAATGTTATTAAACTACTCTAGAACACAGAAAAATAAGAAAATCCTAAATTCTTTTTATGAAGCCAGTATAATATTGATGCAAAAATTTCCAAAGAGTTAAAGAAAAAAACTATTTATGAACATCAATGTAAATATCCTAAATAAAATGTCAGGAAAAAAAATGGGCAGTACATTTTTAAAAGCTAATATATTATGGAGAGATATTCTATGTTCATAGATAGGAAAACTCCATGTTGTCAAAATGTCAGTTCTTCCCAACTTGATCTACAGATTCAATGCAATCCCAGTCAAAATCCTAGCAAGTTATTTTATGGATATCGACAAAGTGATTCTAAAGTTCATACAGAAAGGCAAAGACCCAGAACAGCCAAAACAATATTGAAGAACTAACACTCCCTGACTTTAGGACTTACTACAGTGTTACAGCAATCAAGGCCATATGGTATGGGCAAAAGCACAGGCAAACAGATCAATGGAACAAAATAGAAATAAACAAAACAAAAAAACAAAAAAGAAAAAATAGACTCACACAGATAAATATTTTCAGATTTTTGGGGAAGAGAGCCAGGAGAGGGATCATTCTATTCTTAATTTTTTGAGGACCCTCCACACTGCCTTGCATTGCGGTTGTACCAGTCTGCATTCCCACCAACAGTGTATGAGGGTTCCTTTTTCTCCACAGCCTCTCCAACACTTAGAATTCTTTGTTTTGATGATACCCATTCTGACTGCTGTGAAGTGATATCTCGTTGTGGTTTTTATTTGCATTTCTCTGATGATTAGTGACGTTGAGCATTTTTTCATATGTCTATTTGCCGTTCGTCCTCTTTGGAGAAATGTCTCTTCAGGTCCTCTGCCCATTTTTTAATTGGATTGTTTGTTTTTTTGTTGTTGAGTTGTATGAGTTCCTTATATATTTTGGATATTAGCCCCTTATCAGAGGTGTTACTTATCCATAAAGATAAATGTGCTCCGATGTTCATTGCAGCTTTATTTACAGTGCTCAAGACATGGAAACAACCAAAGTGTCCTTCAATAGATGATTGAATAAAGAAAATGTGGTATATATACACAATGGAATACTATTCTGCCATAAGAAAAGATTAAATAGTATCATTTGTGACAACATGGATAGATCTTGAGATTATTATGCTAAGCGAAATCTTGAGATTATTATGCTAAGTGAAATAAGTCATACAGAAAAAGTCGAGAACCATATGATTTTACTGATGTGTGGTATATAAAATTGAAAATAACAAACAAACAAGACAAACAGATGAAGAAACAAAAACTCATAGACACAGACAATAGTTTAGTGGTTACCAGAGGGTAAGGAGGGAGGGGTGTGATAGATGAAGGTAAAGGGGATCCAATATATGGTGAGGGAAGGAGAAATGACTCTGGGTGGTGTACACACAATGTGATATATAGATGATGTATTACAGAATTGGACACCTGAAACATATGTAACTTTACAAACAACTGTTACCCCAATAAACTTTAATTTAAAAAAAAGAAATAGACTCACCCAAATACAGTCAAGTAATCTATGACAAAGGGGTAAAGGCAATAGAATGGAACAAAAATAAATTTTCAACAAATGGTGCTGGAACAACTGGATATCACATGCCAAAAAATGAATCCAAAACACAAACCTTACACCCTTGATACAAATTAACTCAAAATAGATCAGAAATCTAAATGTAAAACACAAAACTATAAATCTCCTAGAAAATAACATAGGAGAAAACCTAGATGATCTTGGGTATGGTGATGCATTTTTAGATACAATACCTAAGACATGATCCATGAAAGAAATAATTGATCATCTGGACTTCATTAAAATTAAAAACTTCTGCTCTGCAATAGACAATGTCAAGGGAAAGAGATGCTAAGCCATACACTGGGAGAAATATTTGCAAAAAACACATCTGATAAAGGACTGTTATCCAAAATCTAAGAAAACTCTTAAAACTCAACAATAACAAAATAAATATTTCAATTAAAAAAATGGGCCGAAGACCTTAACAGATACTTCACCAAAGAAGATATACAGATGGAAAACAAAAATATAGAGATGTTCCATATCACATACCATTAGGAAATTGGAAATTTCCAAAACAATGAGATACCACTACACACCTATTAGATTGGCCAAAACCTTGAACAATGACACCACCAAATGCTGACAAAGACGTGGAACAACAGGAACTCTTATTCATTGCTGGTGGGAAAGCAAAACAATACACATCTCTGGAAGACGGTTTGGCAGTTTCTTACAAAGCTAAACATAGTCTTACCATCTGATCTAGTAATTTCAACCCAAAGGAACTGAAAACTTACGTCCACAAAAAACCTGCACATGGGTGTTTATAGAAGCTTTATTTATAATTGCCAAAAATTGAAAGTAATCAAGACATCCCTCAGTAGGTAAATGAATAAATAAACTGTGGTACATCCAGACAACAGAATATTATTCAGTGCAAAACAGAAATGAGCTATAAAGCCATGAAAAGACATGGAGAAATTTAAAAGCAAATTATGAAGAGAAAGATGGCAATCTTAAAAGGCTATACAGTATGTGATTCCAACTACATGACATTCTGGAAAAAGCAAACTAAAAAGACAGTAAAAAGATCAGTGGTTGCCAGGGGGCAGGGGCGGGAGGAGGGATGAACAGGCAGAGCAGAGGATTTTTAGGACAGTGAAAATACACTGTATGATATTATAATGATGGATGCCATTAGACATTTGTCCAAACCCACAGAATGTACACCACCAAGAGTGAACCCTAACGTAAACCATGCACTTTGCGTGATGATGGTATGTCAGTGTAGTTTCAGCCGTGGTAGCAAAAGTACCACTGTGGTGAATGATAATAATGGGGGAGGCTGTACACGTGGTGCCAGGGGGGGTATGGAAAGTCTCTGTGCCTTCCTTTCAACTTTTTTGTGAACCCAAAACTGCTCTAAATAATAATAATAATAATAACAACATTAAGACTAAGAAGGGCTTATCCCAGGAACACAAGAAAGCTTCAGCGTTGGGAAATATTGTCATATAATTCATGAAATGAACAGCTCTAAACAGAAAAAAATAATAGTATTATATCTATAGTAGATAAAAAGCCATTTGACAACGTTGAATAACTATTCCTAATTAAAAGTAAAATGACTCATTAAAACAGAACCAGACACTTGTTTAACCTGCTAAAATAGATTTTAGACTCAAAAGACAACATATACTTTGAAGAAACACAGAAGCAATCCCATTCAAATCAGGAACAAGACAAGGATCCCTACAACTATTACTACAACTTAAAATTACACTTGTGTGTGACTGAATTAGATGAGAGGAAAATTAATGTAAGAAAAATCTACAGAGTTAAGCTATATCTATATACATTTAGTATAACTGAATACCTAGAAAAAGGAAGAGAACCAACAGCAAAGTCAGTACAAATACCAAAACGCAGCAAGAAAGTTGTATAAAGTTAGTATAAACCCAAATCAACAGCTTTAGAGTTTAAAAACTCATGTATTTAAAAAATATGCTAAAGTCCTACAGCTAACATCTTAATAGTTAAAAACAAATTTTCCTGCCCAAAAATGAGAAACAAACAAGGCTGTTCACTCTCACTACTTCTATTCAACATTAAATGAGAAGTTCTAGCCCCTACAATAAGGCAAGAAAAAGAAAAGGAATGCAGATTGGAAAGGAAAAACTGAAAGTGCCATTTGTTTAAAAAATGACACAACTATCTATGTAAAAAAATCTGATGGAATCTACAAAAAGCTGTAAGAATAATAAATGAGTTTGGCAAGATAAAAGATCAATATACAGAAAATCAACGTATACCTATGTTACTAAGAATTAGAGATTTAAAAAAATTTTAAATGCTATTTATAATAGTGTCATACAGTATAAAATAAATGTGGAAAAAAATCAGATGAGTAAAACCTAATACTTAAAACTACAAAAACTTCTGAGAGAAAAATAATGGGGAAAAAAGGAGACCTACCAGGTTGATTAACCAGAAAATGCGAAATTGTTAGGATGTCAATTCTCCACCTAATTTGACCTACATCTTCAATGCAACCCCAATCCAAATCCCAGCAGGCTTTTTTGTAGAAATTGGCAGCAAATTCTAAAACTCATATGAAAATGCAAAGGACTAAAATAGCCAAAACAACTCCAAAAAAGAAGTTTAAGTTGGGAGATTAATTCTGATTCCAAGATTTATTATAAAGTTAAGGAATCAAGACAGTGTGGTACTTGCATAGACAGACAAATAGATCAAGAGAACAGAACAGTCTATCAATAGACCCAGACGTACATGACATCTATTTTTTTATAAAGCTGCAGAAGAAATTCAATGAAAAAAGGATAGTGTCTTCAATAATTGGTACAGAATCAATTAGATACCCACATGCAAAACAAACAAACAAAAACCTATCAACAGGTTAACAACACAAATGTCTACAACTATGAAATAGTTAAATTATGGTACACTGAGAAAATGGAAATCTGTGCATATATTTAAAAAAGGAATGAAGGCGATCTCTATGTATCACTACTGAAGCCAGGGGACGCAATACATAAGTAAGTAAGTAAGTAAGTAAGTAAGTAAGTAAATAAATAAATAAATAAATAAATAAATAAATAAATGTATAGAACAGTGTGTTAAGAATCACTTCTTAAGTGTGATAAGGGTGGTAAGATGATAAATGTATTTGCTTGTACACGCATAAAGAAATTCTGATGGATACACCAAATACTAACACTAATGGTTACTCTTCTGAGAAGATGATAAAATGAATAGGAAACTTTCTGAGAAACTACTTGCTATGTGACTTTAAAAATTTTGTTAGCCATATTTAATCTATTCAAAGAATTCTTTTCTAATTGGCTTTCAAACTGGAAATGCAAGTAACATTGTAATTTGAGAAAATGCTACTTGTTATTACTGTTCTGGATGCTGTATTCTAGCTATGAATATCAAGTTAAAAAACTGAACAATGCATTATCCCTGCCCTGTATTTGATGGATCAAATTAGGCAAAATGAAGAGGTTGTTAATAGAGCTACACTAATAAAGTCCTAAAATCAAGTTATCTTTAAGATCTTATAGAGAAATGAAATTCCATTTTTTCTACAAAAAAGTATGTATTTTTCTATAGTTGTAAATTTTGTTTAAAACCACATAAAAACTAGCTTTTTTCATAAAAATGATCTATACTTCTCTGACAAATGTTTTATTATTCATAATATACTATTTTATCATTCCCATTAGCAAAGATAAAAATAATAAGAATCTCTAGAGCAATAACCTGTCAGCTATTACTCTATATCTGGTGTTACTAGCCTTCCCCTTTCGACCAACTCTGCTGCAACTTTCCTTCTGCAGCTTTCCTTCTGTATTCTACAACCAAAAACAATTTTAAGAGAAACTGAGAACAAAAAATAACAGTAAGAACTGAAAAGGGCTGAAGAGAAGGCTAATAATTAAAATTCCAAATATGAGAACTGCTTTAAAAATATATCCTATGATTTTAAAAAGGGGTTATATAAGCTAAGTATTTTTTAAAAAGTTAGAGCATCATGTTTTTCTAGTGAAAAACTACATTAAAAATTGTTCAACATAACTTCTTCAGATCCCTAAAGAACAGTTCTCACAATCATCCACTGCCAAATATTTCTAAACAGCCCTGATTTAGACTAATGAAACTATACTAAGACACATTTTCTTAAATGCTGAACTTTGAATTATGACAGCACAAGCTGTCAAATTAGTTTTTTTTAAACGAATGCAAACTGAAACAAGTTGGCTTCTGCCCAACTTTCACACTGTCCTTATAATTTAGAAAATATTTCTGTAAGAATACATAGCTCCAATAAGCTGATTTCCACCAAGGGTGTGGCCCATGTTAAGTATCAATGTTATCCTTACCCTACCAACTGGGCATGGCACAGAGGAGCACAGGCTCTTGTAGGCAGCCCTTTATAATATGCCTGCTGCCAAAACAGACACAAAAGGCAAGCAGTGAATTGTGGGAAGATCAGGGCAGCAGAAGTCAACCAACAGTTCCATGCCACGTAGGCATTATGCAAAATATTAATTACAGAATGGTTAACTTTACATTTGTTGAGAAAAAGGCCTGCAATAGAGCTGAGATTACTGCTAATACTATATCTAAGGGCTAATACAAAATTGAGTGGATATGAGTAGAAGCAGACAAAATACAACAAAAACTTACATCACCTAATATGTGAGGTTATATTAGAAAAGAGCTTAAAACATATAATTGCATATGTTGCTATATCTCGTATATTATTCTATCATAACCATCCCTCCTCCAAAAAATAATAATTCTATGGTGCATCTTTACTGTCAAATACTGTACAGCATCTAAAAAATAATGTGGCAAATCTCTATGCATTGAATGGAAATTTTTCCAAGCCACACTGTTAAGTGAAAAAAACAACAGTCCCAGAATATTTACTATGATGCATTTTAAGTATTCAAACAACAAAAATCAATAATAAAAGAAAACCTTTCGTGTGTGTATGTATATACATATATATGTAAATGAATTTTTAAAATAAGACTGTGTACTAAATACTGTTGACTTTCAGAAGGCCTAACATGTTATTTTCACTATTATATAACTCTAAAGTGCTTACAGCCTTTTTAAAAACATAATACAGACCAACAGCCATGAATCAAAAACTATTATGAGAAACAAGGAAGGAACCTAGCTTAACTTTCCATCACTGAGAACCTCACTAAGGAGGCGGAGACTTGGTTAATTGTACGTTTGTCCAAAATAGTACTATATTAAAAACAAAAGTACTATATTCAAGTAATTGCTGGAAAAACTCAAGACAATTTGGCAGGAAAATGTCATTCATGTTCCTTTTACAAGCTGAATTAGGATACATTATAAGTATTAATTAGAAAATGTTACCTTTCTTGAAGTATAAATGTCAAAAAATGGCTTATTTCTGACACTAAATGGTTCCTGTGTTTTGTCAATGAGGCCAGTCTTCATTTTTTCATGACGAGGATTTATTATTTCTCGTTCTATACACTGCAGACGAATATTAAAATCACAATCTCCAACTGGTTGTGCCTGAATTAAATGAGACAATTATTTAATTTTCAACTCTAAAGACTATTTTTTCAGCATAATTATCAAGGCTGTCACGTTGTACAGACGTCTGTGTAAACAGCATCCTTTGGAGCCGCCCAATGCACAGCCTGCACAACAGTACACACTAGCCCTGAAAATTAATTTAGCTAATGATAGAAGCATACTTAAACACATAAACACACACAGTTATTTATTTTAAAATTATAAATGCATAAAATAGTATGGGAAAGTGGTATAAATCTACTCTAATAAAAATTGATCCAAAATTTTCACATCTGAATTAAAGTATGACTATACTCGCTAATAATTTTTAGCACTTATATGAATAAAAGTATATGAATTAGTAAAACCTGTATGAAATCTAAAATCCACATAATTCAGGAAAGTATAAGCAAATAAGCAAACAATATATCAAAATAAGCAGTACCACCTATGTTTTTTGTTGTTTAAAGTGCTACCACTTTACAGGCATCAATAAGTAGAAGGTATTTATTAGACAAATACATGCTCAACTCTGAAAGCTAATATAGAACACAGTTTACATAATATATTCAATTATACAGTTATAAAGAAAGTTCTCTTCCCCCCATATGTACACATACAGTATATATACTACATGGTACATAGTACATACTCGTATGGTTTAAACCGTGAAATAAAAAGTGCATATATGCTTTGGTATGAGTTGAAGGGAGGAACTTGCCCGAGCCTAATGGTACATACAAATATTGTTTAACACATCATCTGCATGACACTAAGCGTCCAGATTAGCAGCATCATCTCAATGGTACATCAAGTACCACTCTTCTTTACTTGGCAATTGTACACCCATCAATGCACTTCTCCCATCTTTTCTGTCTTCTCCCTCTTCTCAAATCCATATTACTCAACCTACCATTCACCCAAGTTAATGTTCACAAAGGGGTGGCAGTACTTGCTTAAGCTGTGAACAATAAATATGCCTTGAAGATGACTTTTTCTGAACTTTGAAAGGATGATAATTTTGATACTCAGCAAAGAAAAAGGAGCAAGAGAAAGTAAGCAAGAGCTAGGTATGAGATAGAATATGTTGTTCCCTTTACATTCAGGCCTATAATTGTTTACGAAGGGTATTTATTGAGGAAATGCTAGTAAATGATCACTCAATCCATGTGTAATCTAAAATACTAGGTTTATTAGGCCTGTTAGATTAATTCAGACCACTGTAAAAGTCAAGTGGGACAAACAAGCCCTTCATTTTAAGAAAGAACGAATAAAAATAAATTCGTCTAAATTCCTTCCTAGATACATTTTGTTTTAAAATATACATAAATTCACTAAAACAACAAGAATAGATTGAAAGCAAGTTTACCTTCAAATCTATGCTGCCTATCATAAAGAAAGCTCTTGATAGACAGGTGTTGAATCCTTCAGAATAGACTACAGGAAGCACTCAACATGTATTGACTAATTAGCCTGCTTTGCATTCTTTCTCACTTCAAAACACTATCGATGCGGCCATTGGAGTTATCTTTCAAACAATAAAACTATGATCATATCATTACCATAACTAAACCCTTCAATAGTGTCCTATTACAAACAGAACTAAGCTAAAATGCCTTATTCAAGTAAACTAGCCCCCTACTCACCAATCCATTCTCATTTTCTGCTATGTCCCATGTATCACCACACATCAAATACACTGACAACCATCTAATGCTCCTGACCTTCAAAATTAAACTGTGTCACTTTCTCTGTAGGAAATTCCACACTTCAATGACTCAACTATACCCAGAGTAAGTTGGAATACTCTCCTCTCCACTATTTCTCATATATTTCTATATCTCTCATATATCTTTGTAGTTATACTTATGATATTACTATTGTTATTTCTTTACTTTTATACTCTCATCCATAAAACCAATGGTCTGCAAATTTATTTTTATTTTGTATCCAAACACATACAGTGTTTCCCCGAAAATAAGACCTAGCCCAATAATCAGCTCTAATGTGTCTTTTGCAGCAAAAATTAATATAAGACTTGCTATTATATTATCATATATTCTATTCTATAAGACCCGGTCTTATATTATAGTAAAATAAGACCAGGTCTTATATTAATTTTTGCTCAAAAAAACGCATTAGAGCTGATTGTCCAGCTAGGTCTTATTTTCGGGAAAACATGGTATCCTAACAAATGTATATATGTATATTAACTTTTAATAAATAGCAGACATGTACAACTGTATGTCATAAAACATAAGAATTGAATAAATATGTAAAAAATAAACAGAAGTTCTCCTGTTTTCTTCTCAAACCCCAATAAACTGTTGTGGAAGTGGCCTTTGGAGGCCAGTGCACTAAATTATGAATTCCCTAAAGGCAAGAAATTATGTATTATTCATCTGTATACCCAATACCTAGAACAATACTTGATATATAAAAGATGATCAATTAAAACCTTGCTGAACAAAATAAACTAAAGAATTGAAAATTTTTTAACTGTGATTTTTTTTTATAATAGTGATCTTAATTTGGTGATTCAAAATAAACAGAGTGGTTAATCATTAATGAAGCCTCCATAGTAAATTAAAGAATTAAATATATGGTGTTTTAATTATAAATATATCCTATTATCAGAAATATTTAAAATCAATGAAGTATGGTAAAAGGCACTCAATAAATATTTACTGCATGAATGACTGAACACTAGAGGTGAAAATGATTAATCATTTTACAGCAAAATATGGATGAATTTCCTAAATAAAGACACAAATACACAAACTTTGAGTTCTAATAAGTTTGATTTCATTAAATGGAAAACTTCTGTGGATCAATGCAAACTAAATTAGAAAAGATATTGTTTGCCACATTTATAACCAAGAAATAATTAGAATACAGAAAAGATAATGAATTCCTACACATTAAACAGAAAAAAAAGGTTGGCAACCAAAGAGAAAATTAAAAAATTATTTGAATCTACAATTAAGTCACTAAAGAAAAAAACAAATGAGTAAAAATATATGAAATATACTTAACTTCATTAGTAATCAGGGAAAAGCAAATTAAAACAAAGTGAGATATCATTTCACACATATCCAAATGGCAAAAATTGGTTATCTGATAATACCAACTGTAGTAAATCGGTATAACTACTTCTGAGAGGAATTTAGCAATGCAGCTAATAAAGCTGAAGTTGCCAATACAATGAGAATCTCCATGTTGCAGGGATAAGGGACAGGACTTTTTAAAACACTTTCCAGATGATTATATCCCAAGAATGAGAAGTGTCCTAGAGAAACTTTAACACAGGTGTACAAGAATAAAACATATAAAACTTTTCAATGCACAAACTATGGATATTCAAATGTCCATCAAGAGGAAAAAAAGATGGTCAAATATATGGTGATAGAAGGAGAACTGACTTTGGATGATGAACACACAATGTGATAAATAGATGATGTAATACAGAGCTGTACATTTGAAACCTATGTAACTTTACTAACCATTGTCACCCCAATAAATTTTAATTAAAAAAAAGAGAAAAGATATATTCCATATATTTATACAATATAATCATCAACAGTAATTAAAGTGAATGAACTAAAGCTACACGCATTAACAGATAAATCTACAAAATATTGTGGAGCAAATGTTGGGTACCACAGTATGGTACTATGACATTTATATCACTAGAAACCTTGCAAAAGAACACCGTATCTAGCTTATAGACACACACATTGATAGTCAAGGTATTAAAAACATTCGTGGGGATAATAAACACCAAATTCAGGGTAGAAGGTGTTACTTCTGGGTCAAGAATAGGATGATAGAGGTGTGCACAAGAAACCTCTACTGAATCTGTAATCATTTATTTCTTATTAAAAAGAAAGTGGAGTAAAAATGACAAAGTTAAGCTTCAACAAATCTGGTGGTCAGTACATAAGTATTCTTTATATTATTCTCTGTACTTTGGTGTATGCTGGAATTTTTCCCATTTTTTTAACGAATTGGAAGGTTACTGTCTATGACAAAGTCCCCAGGCTAAGAAGTAAACCTGCACTACACACATTTCACAGCAGAGCTCAGTATAAAGAGGCAAAGGACACAGTGCTTCCCCATTCACAAAGAAACAAGGCTGTCCCCACCCTTTATGTCTCATTATGGGCCAAGGAACATTATTCCAAGATCTGTGATAAGAGTAAGTCAATTCTGGAAAGCATCCCTTTTGAGGAACACAGTAGTCAGAAACAGAACAAAATTCAAACTTGATGGTTTCTGAGCTTGAGTTTCTTATATTTGAAATTCTGTTTAAAATACAGAAATTCAACAAAATAAAACAAGATATATACATTGAAAATTTCCAGGAAAAAAAATGCCATTAAGTGATATGGATTAATGTAATCTTGAATATTAATACTGCAATTTAAAATACATACTCCTCAAAAAAAAGGTTTTAAAAAGTTTGTTATAAATCTTCAAAACCTTAAAACTTAACACTTTTAATTCCAGAATTCTTAATTGCTTTCAGTCTGCTTGGAATAATAAATGATTATACAATCTGAATAATATAGTTCTAGAGCAATGATTATACCTTTTCATAGATGTACACTACTGAATTTCTTCCATTACAGAATTCATCTTGTACTACCTAAATAATTTTGACATTCAATTAAACACTAACAAGCAAACAGATTCTTGGATAGTCTAAAAGTACAGGAAATGGATAGAGAATATAATTTCTCTTTTTTGATACCTATTTACAATAGGGAATTTTATACTTTGTTTTTAAGTTTCCTGCCTGTACTCAAGAATAACAAATTTGCGCCTCCATGGTATACATTCAACACTCACAATCAGTTTCCTCTCTCTTTTTTTTAAATGACAGACAATAATAAAATTGGGGGACTCCTTTTTTAAATCAAAGACAGGATAACTAAAACCAAGACATTTCCATTTTACAATATATTATCTCGTTTTATCCCAATTAAACTGTTTTTCTTTACTCACTTGAAGTACCTAAAGAATCTAAAGACAAATGTGCAAAACATTAAGCAACAAGATAAAGAAAAGATGTAAAAGTAACTTGGAAGAATCACAATTTTTCTTTCCTGCTATGTCTAAGGTAGCAACACTTTTTATTTGTTAAAAACATCTATTATCTCAGTGACAATTTTTCTTTTATAAATTATAGAAGATACTTACATTGAATTTAATTATGTCATAAATCAAATATCGAGGAACGGCTTGTCCATTTACTCTGTCAATAATCATTTCCTTCAAAGAGAAAAGAAGATAAGTTTCTTCATTCTTTAACAGCAATTTCTTTAATTTGATTGAAATATAACATATACACAGAAAGCATATAAATCATAAATTATACAACTTGATGAAATTTCAAAGTGAACACACTTATACCCAGATCAAATCAATACTGTCAGCACCCCAAAAATCCCCATCACGAATTTATTCTGTATTAAAATAAAGACATATGACAATATCCCCTTATATATTTTTATATTTTAATTTCTATGTTATATTTTGTTTTATGTTTTAATTACTAAGCAGCTATTGGGATAAAAAGACTACAAATTTTGAATTCCAAATATCAGGAACATTTTAAAAATAATTTTGTTAAATCATTATTGCTTTATATTTTATTATATACCAATTACTTTAATCACAAAATCTACAGGTATAAATGGTGCCCTTATAATAGATATAATCCCCAGATGACCTACGTGGTTCCATGTCCGTCTATTTTGATCAAAGGGGAACAGGACGAAAGAATATATCACAGCCATTAAATGAAAAGAACTTAAATTTTGCACTGACAGGAAAGACTAAAGAATGATTACAGGTAAATAATGTAGTATTTTATAAAATTTTAATTCTTAATAATAGGTTTCACTTAAAATGACTACACTTTCCTTATAGTCTTCCAAACTAAACAGGTTTTTTAATCTAACTTCATGACAGAAATTCCACACACGACCATCTAGAATTACAAACACACTGATTTAGGACAAGTATATTTTGTTGTTATAAGAAATTATTACCAATTAATTTCTTTCTCAAATATGTATTTGCTAAGCTACAAACATATTAATGATTATTGTCTTGAATCTAACTCTCACTTTCATTGTTTTAAACTGTTTAATGAAATATTTTAATACTTGTATCTGAGAACTTTGTAAGCCACAAGGCGGTGCCAATAATAGGTTTCAATTAATCATTCTTTTCAAAACTGGTGGATGGAAATTAAGTGACCTTCCAGGTTCAGATTGCACACATCACAGAATTTCCCTCCCAAAATACCTGATGAAATGAGCAATAACATATCTTTCTTTAAACATTAATAAAAGCAAAAAAAAAAAATTACTATCAGCAAGTAAAACAAGTAAAAAGAAATAAACAAATGAGTAAGCTTTAAAAATTGACAGCACAAAAACTACCACAATTCTGGTGGAACAAAAAGGCACAGCAGGGTTCATCTCCAAGCCAACTAAATCCCCAGAAGCTCTACTTGTAAAATGACAAATTATTGATAACTGTCACTATTACACTCAAATACAGACAAAAACTGTGGTTATTCTCATCCTCTTTTTTCCCCTCTTCTCATTTGTAGAGTAATAAAAATAGCAGGACACTCTTTCTGCCTGAAGTAACGGCTCCCAGACTCCATGCTAAACTGAAGAAGTCTGAGCATTATTGGAATAAAACATGGTTCCCAACTAGCTGAAGAAAAACATTCACCAAGAGTTTTTAAAAGATAACAGAACCCAGGGAGTGTAACAAAGACCCGATACCCAGGCTGAGTTCTTTCCAATAACCCACCCAACACAATGGCCCTTCCCCACAGCTGCCATCTCTGCTCTAGGCTACAGAAAAGTAAGTAAACAAAATAACTAAACTTCAAACTTAGTTTAAAAAATTGGAACCCTGTACACTGTTGGTGGGATTGTAAAATGGTACAAGCACTACCGAGAATAGTATGGCAGTTCCCTCAAACAATTAAAAACAGAACTATCTTATGATCCAGTGACCCCAAATATAGGTATGTATCCAAAAGTATTGAAAGCAAGGTTTTGAAGAGATATTTGCACACCCACGTTTATAGCATTATTCCAATAGCTAAAAAGTAGAAGCAACCCTAATGTATATATATATGCCACCTTTATTTATACATTCATTTGTTGAACATTTCATACATACACACATGTGTCTGCGTGTGTATAACGGAATATTATTCATCCTTGAAAAGAAAAGAAATCTATCAAATGTTACAACATGGATAAACCTTGAGGACATTATGCTAAGTGAAATAAGCAAGTCAGAAAAGGACAAATATTGTATGATTTCACTTATATGAGATATCGAAAGTAGTTAAATTCACAGAAATAGAAAGTAGAATGATGGTTGCCATGGGCTGGGGGTCCTGGGGAGCTGTTTCATGGGTATAGAGTTTCAGTTTTACATGATAAAAAGGTTCTGGAAATGAGCCCTATAACTGTCCCAGCTTATTGCAAGGAGAGTTTCCAGGCTTCATGCAGGCAGGGGGATTATAGATGGACCCTAGCTTTCTCCATGAGTTGAGAAAATACAACAGGTTGTCCAGGGAAACCAATGATGCTAGAGTTCTTAGGGTAGAGTATGAGAGAGAGACAGAGACAGAGAGCGAGAGCGAGAGCGAGAGCGAGAGCGAGAGAGAGAGCGAGAGAGCGAGAGAGCGAGAGAGCGAGAGAGTGAGAGAGAGAGAGAGAGAGAGAGAGAATGCGCGCCAGGGAAAGAACTCCAGATATCTACAGACAGACCCCTTTGAATATTCAGCAGAGTATGCATGTGAGGAAACTACTCAAGGCCAGGCAAGGAAAAGTCTTAAAGGGAACCATATCTAGCACTGACACAAGGTTGGGAATAATGACTGTTCCCACCAGCCAGATTAGAAAATCTCATAATTCACAGGGCAATGAGTACTCAGAAGGATCTTGTCTCAGTAGTGGAGAATATTATTCCTAGACTAAAGACTGCTGTAGTCCACCTAACAAATCTCAAAAGCAAGACTCAAAAGGTACAAACTAGTTCCAAATAAACTAACTACATCCCAGAACAAAGCTCACAAATATTTATAGGAATACAAAAATATCAAGCCCCCAAAATGGTAAAATTCAAAATCTAATCATCTAATCAAAAATTACCAGGTATACAAAGAGGCAAAAATATACAACCCATAAAAAGGGGGGGAGGGGATCAATCAATATAGGCCCCAAAGTGAGAGAGATGTTAGAGTTATTGGGCAAGAACATTAAGATGGCTTATATAACAGTATTCCACATATTCAAAAGTTAAGTAGAGACATAGAAGACACACACACACACACACACACACACACACACACATACACACAGAGGCTCAAAATGAATTTCCAGAGGTAAAAACTATGTCTGAGGTGAAACAATACTGTGGTTAGGATGCAAAGCAATGTAGACACTGCAGAAGTAAAGACTAGTGAACCTGAAGATATAGCAGCAGACGCTAGCCAAAATGAAACACAGAGAGAAAACAGTTTGTTTTAATTAAAAGAGCATTAGTACTTATATCTCCAAAAGGGGGAATGGCGGAAATAATGGCAAAAAATTTTCTACTTTTGATGAAAACTTTAAAAGATACTCAAGAAACCCCAA
Organism: Rhinolophus hipposideros; assembly: GCF_964194185.1. Lineage (NCBI taxonomy): Eukaryota > Metazoa > Chordata > Mammalia > Chiroptera > Rhinolophidae > Rhinolophus > Rhinolophus hipposideros. The sequence continues at coordinate 63,040,882 of NC_138049.1, read as the reverse complement.
GCATAAGAAACATGAAGAAAACTACAGCAAGGCACATCAACTTTGTATCACTCAAGAGCTTGTTAGAAATTGCTCCATTATCTGTTGGTATTAAATATTACTGTGGAGAAATATGACGCTTGACTCCTCCATTATGGTTCCCACTCACTCCCCCAAAAAAAATTCCTGCATGTTTGTGATTTTTCTATTCTCTATACGTTTCTATATTCCATTCCCTTTAGTTGAAGTCCACGGGCATCCACTCTTCTGCCTATCTATCCACTATCTCCTGAACCCAAACTATGTATTAGGCATAGCTCTAAGCGCTAAAGAAATTAAACACACAGTGCCTATCTTCAAGGAACTCAAAGTCCCAGAAAGAGTGGAAAATATATAAGGAAATAAATCCAATGAAGCATTATACTTTTAATAACCGATGGCCATATAGATAGAATGACCTAAATGTCTAAATCAGAATATTTCTGAGACTGAAACTATTTGCTATTAATTAGTTTAGTATTTAACAGCTATACTAATTCAACAGGTATATCCCTATACTATGCCAGCCAAATAAGGACATAAGATATAAGGTTAAGAAGTAGTAATTTCTACTTGAAGAGTAAAAGAATGGTTTGATAAGATGCATTGCTCTTAGTTGAATCCTGAAAGATGCAGTGGACATTTTCTAGCAGGATGGTGGATAAAACAAAAGGTATTATTACAAAGGTGAGACAAAAAAGATGGTTTGGGGTAACCTGTCAAAGCTCAGTATAAGAGGAACTTATGGTTCAAGGGCTCACAGTCAAAGATGATGCTAAAGACATTGGCATGGCCTGGATATAAAGAATATTATGTTGAGGAGCTCGGCTTTAGTGCTGTGGGCAACAAGGAACCTTTGAATGGTTTCAATAAAAGGAGATAATTAGCTGTTCTCTGGAAAACCTGTGGGCACTCAAAGCTCATCTCAAAGGTAACCCATTCCTTAAAATCCTTTCAGATAAAGCCGACTCATTTCTAATCATCGGAGTTCATCCAGTGATGAAATGCTCTGGAATTAGGTAGCAGTAATCGTTGCACAATCCTTCAAATATACTAAAAACCACTGAACTGTACACTAAAATGATGAATTTTATAGTATGCTAGTATATTTCAATTTTTAAGAATAAAAATAATTGTTTTTTTAATCCTAAAATCAATTCTTCAGAGTGAAGGAAAATGATGGAACCCCAGACACACTGCATATATTCAATGTAAGCTATGTACATATTGATTATACATGTTCTATAAACATAAGCACAATAAAATGACTAAAAGGAAGTACATCAAAATGTTAAAATGTAATCTCTTCTGGGATAATTGAATTTTTCTATTTTATAATGTACAGACTTACTAAAATTTTAACAACGAGCATACATATTCCTTTATAAAAAATTAACAGTTGAAAAGACACGCCATTTTTCCAAGATTCTTGCTATTAACTTTAATGATTAACTGCCATATCTTCCTCTTAGCTTCAATATAAAATTGATTGAATTTCACTGATTTGTTTCAAGCAAATTAACGCCATATTTCTAAACTCCTATTTTCCACATTTTGTGGGTCAAAGAATATCATTTAGAGAGAAAAACAAAAGCTTCAGTGCTCACCTCTGACAGCCAGACAATTAGGTAGTTTTGAGTTATTCTTGGATTTGGAATTTTACAAAAACAACTTGCAAATGAAAATACAGAAGAAACAGGAAACTACAGAGGACTGCTTTAATTAACTAACTGGAAAAACAGATATGACAACTATAATTCTGGTCCAAGTAAATTGATACCATGAATCATATTGCTATTTTAAAACCTCACAAGATTCTATTATGCTGCTCTCAGTTATCCAACTTTGGGGTGAAAATAAATAGTATTGCTAAGTTAAATCTGAAGATGGTTAAACATCTAATTTTCAAGCATTATTTCCTACCTGGAATGACCTCAGCCTATGTCCAACAAAACGCTCTTTCTACATAAATTTTCCATATCGAATGTCAACTCCTCTATTATACATCTTTAGTTCCTAACTAGATGCAATTTATTTCTCTTCTAAACCACAACAGGGCTTGTTTTAAATACCAATTATTTGGTATTATCGGCACTTTACAAACCATCACAACAGTATCAAGAACTAAGTATTGTTATTAGCCTCACTTCGTTATAGATGAAGAAACTGAGGAAATTATATAAGGTCCCTCATGTAATAATAAATGGAGTCAATAAGGTACCATGATTTAGTTAGGGCTCTTAACCACTATGCTATACTATCCCTTAAAATGGAAAAGTCCTTCACCAAATTAGAAAATGTAAAATTTTTAAATCCTACCATTTAAGACAATGTACAGAAACTTTATATATGATTGGTAAATTGTACATGTGTTCAAACTTTCTGGAATTACATGTCAACATTTAAAATGGGCATGCCCTTGAATCCAGCATAGTGAACACAGTACAGCCTGTTACCATCCCTTCCTTGGGAGCCCAATTCCCACACTCCAAGTGGTGCTGCTACCAAGGAGTTCCTGGCTTCCACTGCCACTCTTCCATGGTACATAATTCAGGCAAGGCCCTCTGAAGTGGAGTCTTCCCTGGGATCGACATTATGGATGTTGGGAGAACATGTTATCTTTCAGCTTGAGTGGCAATGAAATTTGCCTCTCAAGTGGCAAGAACCTTCATGCGGAATGAAACCAAACAGACAAGTAAAGCAAAGACAGCGGGAAAGACAAAGCATGGCCACTATTATTTGAGCCAGACCCAGCCTGAATCAGGCCAACCTGAAACATAATTATCTGAATCACTCTTGTTCTTTTTTTCTTCAGTTATTTTAAATTGGACTTCAGTTACTTGCAATCAAGAGTCTAAATATACATTACAAGCTCACCTCTAAGAATCTTTTTAATTATAAAATTGCACAATTGTGAAAGGGAAAGGTATAAGGATACACATTCAAGTGTGTCTTATAATAGAAAATAAAACTACAAAAATCAAAATATCCCCCCAAAAAAGGTCTGGTTTAAAAAATCAAACAATTATTTCTTAAAGTTGCCTGACAGAACAACTTGGGCACTTTTTAAAAGTATAGATACCTTGGCCGCTGGGATAATCTAATTCATTAGGACTAGGATGGGCTATTGGAATGGGTCATATTTTTAACAAACATCCCCTACAATTTTCACAATCAAAATAGTCTGGAAACCCCACATTACGGTGTATCATACGGTGTACATATACAATGGTGTATCATTCAGACATTTACGAGAAAGATATCCAAAACAAATTGCTAAGTGGAAAAAAAAGACAAGTTACAAAACTCATATATCATTTAGTTCTTTTCATGCAAAATTATGTAATTATCTATGTGTTTACCAATTTGACCAGAGCACTCATTTGCAACCAGGGCAAAGGTGTCATAATTATTCGGCATCTTACTGAGCCCAAAAGGGGGTCCCAACCCCCCTAAAAATTCTGATACACATTCTCTAAGAATCTAAGTTGTGAGTTGCTATTATTAATATGAATGTGTTATATCCCTCAGAAACAGATAGAAGATTGAACTCTGGCACAGAGAAAAATCTGGAATAATGCTCATCAAAATGGTAGGAGTTCAGATGATTTTTACCATCTTGTTTGTAATGTTTTGTATTATTTAGTTTTTATTTACAATGAATCGATATTTTTAGAATTGGGGAGAAGAAAGCTATTTGCATGAAAGCAAGTTAAAACATTTTAATCAAGTACTTAGATGATTATTAAATGCAGATTTTCTGAAATAGGAAAACTCTTATCACCTTTGAAATTTGAATGTAAAAGTACAGTGGTTGCTTACATACAAAGGCAGGCTTCTCTATAAAAAAGAACTACTAGTCCATATAGCTGAAGAGCTAAGGGGAAAATGTGGTATGTCCTATCACTTAATTAAAATTCAACTGGCAAGTAAAATAAAAAAATAAAATTAGTCTTTTTCAATACGAATTTTGTTTCCAATCAGAAAAACAAAATATTATTTAATTTTGTTCACTTACTCTCACACCCAAGACAATGATCAAATGACAGTAACTGCAGGTAAGAAAGAAACGGAATTTAACACCCTAATAAAAACTAGATTTGATTCTTTATACATCAATTATACCTAATTTAAAAAAAAAACATTAAAAATTAGATGCAATTCTAAACTTCCCATTTAATTAATAAAAATACACATTTACAAGAAACAAAAATGTCAGTTTAATTTTTTTTAAAAAAGGATAAAGTATTACTTACCCCATCCAAGAGAGTATTTGATAAATGTATACGGAGATCTTTACGAAATGGAAATTCCAGATTTGAAACATGAAATACTGAATTATCTCTATCAACCATAAAAACTTCATTTGTGCCATCAATCAACATCATATACCTATAAATATTAAAAAGGTAATATTAACAGTATAATCCAAGAATAGAGTCATACGAAATAACAGTTAAATTGTTTTTCCTCAGATTTACAATAGCTATGTGGAATAATGGTCACAAGATTCCAGACCACCCCCCATCATTCAAATTGAAGTACCACAAATAACAAATATTCTTTTTTTAAAAATTGTTTCCTATAAAAAAAAAAACACAAACTACAGAGAAACCAAAGCTTTTTATGGAGACCATGTGATGTTCAAAGGCAACCCTATGACCCATCTTAGGAAAGAATAGTTCTATAATTTTTATTAGATGTTAAACATCAAAGTTTACAAAACACATCAACACACAAACATGCAATTGACTGCATTTTGTCTGCTCAACAGCTATACAAATTAGGTATTACTTTCTCTACTTTGCAGTACAAAAAAACAAAGTAAGTGATTTGCATATGGCCAGACCTCAAACTATCCAATGCCCTTTCTACCACACTCCAGTTAGCAAAACAGTCCCTCTTTGAATCAAAATTACAATACAGCCAGATATCACCATTTCAGGTACAGTTCTCATTCATTACTATAAAATTAAAATATTTTTAAATACAAGCCTTTGAGAATTTCTATTAGCCCTTATCTTCTTAAAGCCAATCAATACGTGGGAGAATTTAAATACTTTAACATATGTCATTCTTCAAATGGTCAAGTTACCATCACTGATTCCCATCAATAGATCAAGAAGTGAGCTCTACTTCATACATATATAGAAATACAGTCCAGACGAGTTCAAGCTGAGAAAATTACAGACTGATAGACAATGCCACCAAACAGATAATGTGGCAAGATTTGGGGTGAACATGGAGACCACACCCAGGTACCAAACTCTTCAAAGAATGAGAGAAAATTGACAGCAAGAAATTAGTAAGTTAAAAAAGTCAGGAGCGTCAAAGGAACAGAATCATTTTAGGTTGCTTTTTAGGTGTTTTTTTTTTGTTCGTTGTTAAATGAAAGAATGGAAGAATACTAGTCAGGATGTACCATGGAAAATGGAGGAGAATGCTGAGCAGTTGGTCCAACCTCCTACCCATGAGGTATATCAGAAAAAAGAAAGGACACTGAACGCTGGAGCTGAATCAAGTTAAGGCAAAGGCACAGAAGAAACATTAAATGAAGAGATGGAAGCTAACATGGTACATGGCAGACGTTATAAAAAAGGATAGTTTGTTTCATATAAAGAAACAAGAGCAAACAGACAGGTTTAGGCTAGGTGAGGAGAAATGGGAGAGCTGATTAAGGTAAAAGAAGTGTGTGATAACAGGTTGTAGAGCATCAAGACCAAAGGGGCTACATTTGGGAACTAGATTGGAAACATGCTGTTACTAGTATGTTTAAAATAAGTAGTCATAGCAGGCCCCTGGGGAGGAGGTAGAGCGCTCTTGCTACATATTGAAACAGCTATAGCCCTAGTAGATGGGGATTCTGGAGACTCAGGTTTCACTAGAAAATAAAATATGCCTCAGTCTGGACTGACTGTGTATCTGAGATATTCCTACACCAACTGCCAGGCCAGCAGGCTGGCAGACAACACGAATACTTAGTTCCCAAAGCCTTTCTGCACATGCTTTTCAAAAGCAGCAATTCTTGGTGGGCAAGGAGAATTTAGGCTTCTTGGAAGAAGTCAGCCTTATCCCAAACTGTGTTTCAAAAAGAATTTAAGTCAACATAAGAAAAGGTCAAATAAAAAGCAATTGTGATATCTTCTGCAAAAATGGTATTGAAGACACACTCCATCACGTTGTTTAAGGACCTAAACCAGCATTTTACAAAGCTTAATATTTACTTGAAAAAGCATTTCATGGCAAAATAAACTAGGGAAACACCTCATCTTTCTCTTAGGTCAAGATACATATTAGGAATATTTAAGGTTATAAGAAAACATATATAAGTCTGTTTACCTTATTTAGCCCATTTTTTCCTAAACTTTATCCTGAAATGTTAATATTTGGCAGAATAAGCGTCATATATTCACAAGTAGAGGAAAGCTGGCTTATGCTAATAAATTTTAAAATTCAGGAAAAAAATAGTTTGTTTCTTCTGATCATCTGATGATGACAGAAATTATATTTCCCTTTTCACTGGTTGCCCAGAAGCTCAGAATTAAATACAATGTTCAAATAGAATAAATATTAAATCCCAAGGTGCTAGTATATTTGCTTCTACTGTCATAATTGCTTATTTTCCATCCATATTTTAACACACTTATTTGATACACATATGTGTATGTGTGTGTATATATTATATATCAGTCCTTTCTTTTTACTTAAAGTGAAATACTAAAAGAAAATACTGTCTATATACACTTACACGTGAACAGAATAAAAGACTGAGTAAGAAAAGGCTTTAGAATATAGAGTTCACTATAAAGGATTGCTCATGGGAAACACAGCTTCTATCTGCAGAGATACCAGAGGAATTATTCAGCAGTTGGTATTTAGGGATTCTTCTGCACATATAAATTTTCAGGCTTTAGAACAAAAGTTTCTGGGATATGATGTTTGGTTTGAACTCCAGTCACTCCAAAAGATGGAAATATTTCCACATTACTCCCGTCTCTGAAAGCAGCCAGATTCTTTAAAAAGTGACAACTATCCCATATAGTGTCAGATGCTGGCTTAGTACATAACTATGGTTCTACCTTCAGTAGCTCTGAATCACTAGTGCAAAATAATTTCATATTAATTAGGAAATTACCTCCATAGCAAGTTTAATATTCATAATTACTAAATTGTTCATATTACATCCAGTCTCATTAAAAGACAAAAATTAATTCAGTAGAAGTTTCACTGAATTAGAAAACATTGATTCACTTTTTAAAGTATATATACCAAAGCTGTATAAATAACCAAAAAAAGCCAAATTTATAAACTTCTTTACTTTAAATGCTGGTTTTCCAGCTTTACTAGAAACAATCTTTCAGGGCAGTCACTGAGATGTGGGACAACTAATCAAGTAAAACTAATCAAGTCATTCATATATTAATGAAATTTAGGAAGTACCTAATTAAAGAAGAGAATAAATTGTTTAAAAATGTTAGTGACTAATAGCATCTTAGAGTCCTAATTCACATGCCTAATACTAATAGTCTAAGAGTAAAACAGAATTTAAACATTTTATAATTTAAATTTATCACCAATTCAAACCAAAGTTCACCATCAATTAGATTTCTAGGAATTTATCTTACACTCTATGAAAGCAGAGAGCACATCAATTTTTGCTTTCCCACAGACCAGGTGTTTGCACCATCTATTTGAACACACACAGAAGGCACTCAAAAAATACTTGTTAAGCAAGACTGTATGTACAAGGATGTTCATCCCAGCATTTTATAAGTGAAAACTGAGAACTCCAATGTCCATCCTTCCGCAGATCAGTTAAATAAAGACTGCACATCCACGTAAAAGTATACTATTCAAGTACTTTTAAATGATGATTAAAATGTCCATTAATATGGAAAGAAATTCACAGTATATTAAATGAAGAAAAAGCAAACTGAAAATCAGAATGCATAATATGATTACAGGGGTAGGGAGAAAAAACTTTGTATATACAGTACAGGTAGACAGAAAAGCTTACACCAAAATGTTAAGAACTGTCATCTCTATCTGGAATTATCAATGATATTTGCTTACTTCATTATACTTTTTGTACATTCACAAATAAGCACAAATTATTTTCACAAGTGGGGGTGGGGGAGTGATTAAAGCTACAGAAAAAAATAAGAAATACAGTCTAATCAGAGTCCAAGAAACATTTCCTTTTGGTTAGTGACAATGAAATAAGATGCGATGCTAAATCTTGTTTGTCATACCACAGCAGCTTCAAAATTAGCAGGTGTTTCTCCTCTCCTATTATAGAGCGTCCATACTAGAGCTTTTTGGCAGGTAATAAAAACAGAAAAGTCGATCATTTAAATTAATTAATTTCACCACCATCTCTATCCATTTGTAGTAACTCCTATCAAACTCACTATAGCTTTTCTTTAAAAATAGTCAATTTTTAAAAATCTTTACTACCAAACAACCCAATTAAAAAATGGGCAGAGGACTTGGGGAGACATTTCTCTAAAAAGGACATACAGAAGGCAAGAAGACATATGAAGAAATGCTCAACCTCACTAACCATCAGAGAAATGCAAATAAAAACCACAATGAGATACCACCTCACTCCAGTCAAAATGTCTATTATCAATAAATCAACAAACAACAAATGCTGGCGCGGATGTGGAGAAAAGGGAACGCTAGTGCACTGTTGGTGGGATTGCAGATTGGTGCAGCCACTATGGAAAACAGTATGGAGGTATCTCAGGAATCCGAAAATGGAACTACCCTATGATCCAGTAATTCCACTCCTAGGCATCTACCCGGAGAAATCCAAAACTCCAATTCAAAAATCTGTATGCACTCCTATGTTTATTGCAGCACTTTACACAATAGCCAAGATATGGAAACAACCGAAATGCCCATCGGTAGATGACTGGATTAAGAAGCTGTGGTACATTTATACAATGGAGTATTACGCAGCCATAAAGAAGAAAGAAATCTTATCATTTGCAGCAACATGGATGGATCTAGAGAACATTATGTTAAGTGAAATAAGTCAGAAAGAGAAAGACAAGTACCATATGATCTCACTTATATATGGAATCTAAAGAAAAGACTATGTGAATGAACTAATCAGAGACAGTTTTGGGGACGCAGAGAAAAAACGAGAGTGGTTAGATGGGTGTGTGGGAGGGGGTTGGGGATAAGGGGAAAGGTGAAGGGATTTGGAAGCAGCTGGTAACCACAAGATGGCCTCAGGGTTTTTTTGAAAATTAATTTGGGGAAGGTATTCTATAATGTTGTAATGATTTTGTTGGGTATCCGATGGACATGCGTCCTATTTGGGAGACCACCTCAGGGATACTGTGGATACCTGATCATGGCATTGTACACCAGAAGCTAAACATTAATGAATGCCAACTATAATTTTATATATATAATGTGATGGTTCAGTGTGAGGTCGAAGGGATAGTGGATGGGGGGAGGGGGGTTCACAGTATGAGGGATATAAATGATGAACGTCTAAGTATTACCTTGTTTTGTACACCTGAAACTAATAAATAAATAAATTAATTTAAAAAAAAAAGAAAGTTAAAGCTAAGACATTAAACAATTGTAAAAAAAAAAAAAAAAAAAAATCTTTACTACTATGTTTCCCCGAAAATAAGACCTAGCCAGATCATCAGCTCTAATGCGTCATTTGGAGTAAAAATTAAATAAGGCCCAGTCTTATTTTAATAAAAGACCCAGTCTTATAATATAATGTAAAGTAATGTAATACAATATAATACAATACAATAACAGGTCTTATGTTAATTTTTGCTTCAAAAGATGCATTAGAGCTGATGGCCGGCTAGGTCTTATTTTCCGGGAAACACGATAAAGGTCCAACCAGGTATCAGGGACACTGCTGGATGCTAGGGATATAACAGTGAACAACACAGACTCTTCATATAACTTCATGTAATTTATAACCATAACAAGAAAACAAGATACTAAACAATTAATCCCAAGCACACTGAGTACTGAAAAGGTGAAGCACAGGGTGCTACAGGAGCATACAAAAGGCAGAACCTGTCCAAGTTTGGAGGTCAGGAAAGGCATCCTAGGGGGATTCTCATACGGCTGATAATAACAGCAAGTTATTATCACTTATTGAGCAATGCCTACGCCCCGAGCCATGTTCAAAGCACTTTACATTAACTCATTTAAGCCTTTCCAACAAGCTTTCCATGTAGGTAATATTATTATCCCAATTTTCCAGATGAGGAAACTGAAACACACATTATAGAAGTAAAGGTCATAAAGTCCATAAAATAGCAAAGCTGATACTACAACCTAGAGCAGAGCCTATCTACAACCTCTACAGTACACAGCCTCTGCCCTGCATTGTGCAGGCGTTAGCCAAGCAACCACTGTGGGCCGGAGGGTGAAAGGACGCAGGGGGGAGCTGGTGATAACCAGTGCTTGGTACACATTGTACCAGGTGCAATATCTATCCTTGAGACAAAATACAAAATGTGCATGTTCTGGCAACTAACAGCAACTTCAGAATACTGAAGCACGAAGAGAAGGAGGGGACTGGCATGGCTTGAGACGAGAGTAGTAGTCGGGGATTTAGGAATGAAGGAAAACTGTTTTTTACTTTATCCTAGAAAATGGAAAACCCCTTGTATGAGAAAAACAGAAACCACAATGGATAACTCAAACACAGGAGATTTAGTACAGGAGACTGGTTACATAGATGTGCGAAGGCTGAAAGGGTAAAAAAAGGAAGGTTAAGGTAATCAAGATTAAAGATTGCAGGAAGCACTACCACCTGAAGGGCTGGGGGAACAAAATGGAAGAAGTGTGTTATCAGATGCTAGGAGCCTGGAGGCAGGGCATGTGGGGCTATGCCTGAGAGAGCGTGGGAGAGGCCCATGGAGCTGGGTGCTCAAACCCCTAAGGAGGTAGCACCCGATGGCAGGGACCTGGACCTCTAAGAACCAGAGCCCTGAAACTCAAGTTTGAATCTCTCCAGAGGACGCACAGAAGGGAAGGTGCTCAAACCAGTAAGAGGACAGGCCAGTGGGTGAGGAGATGATGCAGGTTGCACTCTCTCCACCCAGGATGGACCACCCTGAAGCTGGTACCTCTGAGGGGAGCAGCATCCCTGGTGCTGGGAATGCCAAGAAAAGCGGGAGAATGAAGTGATGATAGTTGCCGCTGCCTGCTGGAGGTATAAAGACACAAGAAACAACAGAAGACCCTTCTCTCACCTTCTAAATTCCTGCCAACCTCCTAATGGTAAAAACCAAGAAGCAAGCTGGCGAGGGAATCGCAGAGTCCCAGTCCCCTGTCACAACCCACGAAGGGGGGACTGGAGCTGAGAAGCAGCAGGCCACTGCAAGGTTTTTAGCAAACAGCATACTGTGGCCTGCATGTTTAAAAGTTCACCCCTACATAATGTACACTCCTATAGGGTAAGAAACAATCTGTAGACCAGAGAAATTATGTGGGTTCTACAGTACATAAGTGGGACTACAGTGGCAACAATAATGGGGGTAAGTGGATAAATTTAAGACATTTCAGAGGGAGACTGACAAGACAATATGCTATTGACTGAATATGGGGCTGAGGGAATAGAAGTCAAGGATGACTTCCAAGCTTCTGGCATGAGGAATTGTGTCTGTTTTATTTACTAAGTCACGGAGCATTTAAGGAGGAAGGAGTAATTGTTCCGTGTAGTGTGGGAGACGTGACAAGCACTGTGGTTTGGATGTGGATATGGATGGCTTCATTTTCACATGGGAAACCACAAGGTCCAGATTTTCTCTATCCCTGTTCTTAGCAGGTTGGAAACAGGCTAAGCATCTAGTAAGCCAGACAATCAAATGTTCCTTTCCCAAAACTTTTATCTTGAGTGAGTGACAAAGAGGCACAGAGACAGCTGAAAAATTATTCAGAGAAACAGTGGGGTGACTATCAGCAAGTGCCAATGGTGGCTTCATACTCAACGTGCTCTTGTGCCTGACCTTGACTCTGGTCCTCGTTGCCCGGCTTCCCTTGACTCAGATCCATTTTCTGAGACTTATTCTCCTGAGAGCCTTCCAATTTATTCCTTTGCTTAAATTAGCCAAAGTGGATTTCCACTGCTACAGTCAATGTAATGCTAATGGATATGCTAGGGTTTTCTTCCTCTTTGCCCACTATATATAGCCGAATTCAAGTATGTTAAATGTGCCTATGATATAACTCCACTGTTATGTCCCCCAACATATCTTCAATACCAAGGGTTACAGATACTAGCTCCTCACATAACAACTTCATGCCAAGAGACGTGCCGTCCATTTCTCGTCCTTCAACAGAGGTAAGTGTATTATGCTAAGCCCATAGCTTACTTTCCCTTTGTATCTTCTCTCTGATAAGAATTCACTGCCAAACCTCTATTGTTTCAATGCCAGCTACATTTCCTCTCATTTCTATTCCCAATAGAATTGGTACACAAGTCCCTGAAACCTAATTCTCAAGGTTGTAGAGATCTACAGAAATAAATTCAGGCATACTAAAATTTCTTATAAAGAAAATTCACAGTTTAGAGCTACTTCCCCAGATATAATTATAAGCCTTCCTAACATAAGAGCAGTTGGTCACACTCTGCCCCCTACCCATCAATACCTGTTATACCTTATTCTAAAAACAATACAGGAACAGCTGACTTGCCAGACTCCAGCTTTCTTCCTTCCCCACGGAGGCTTATACACACTTTGCCTTTTTCTCTCACTAGCACACTGCTCAGTCACTTTTATCTCTGGTAATCTCTTTTAGAAAGTATATCCATGTCCTCTTTAACTTATTATTTTTTTGGTTCTTTCAACTCTTAACGATAAAGAAAATTTATGTTACATGTATCTCACAGTTTTTTTAAACGAAAAAAGAAATTTTCCTCCTTCTCGCCTCATTCACGTGGTTCCATTAATGAGCCTAAGAAAACTCTTACCCAGGCCAGTGACACATCTGTGTCAAGCAAAATGAAAACTTGGGTTTAATGGATTTAGACAAAATAAAGGATCAGTGTCAGATCCCCCTAACAATTTCCATAATACTCTCGATCTATATCCTCCTTATCTTATGAAATCAAATCTATTTTCCTCAACAGAATTTTTGAACTAGTCAAAATAGTTCTTATAAACTTCTTACATTTCTCACAATTATAGTTTGCTTCGTTATCAGTGGTGAAACAGCACATTTTATCACTTTTCACAGCAGACATACAAAGTAAGTAATTTAGATGCCTTAGGAATTAAGGAAGCTTTATAGGCTGGATTGGGAACCTAGCTACTATTCAGACTAGAATTCTATGGAAACACAACCCACAACCTAAAGTTGTATTCAGCAAAAGACGTCAGATAACTTTAAATATCAATTATCTGATATTTAAAGGAATTTCAGCAAAAGACATCAGATAACTTTAAATATCAGTTTAAAAACTTTAAATATCAGTTTAAAAACTTTAAATATCAGTTATCTGATATTTAAAGGAATTTCAGCAAAAGACGTCAGATAACTTTAAATATCATTGTTTGCATCGCTTCCACAAAAGGACCAATCAATATGTAATGATCAAACAATGTAATCCTACACGAGTTTTACTTTCAAGCTAACAGCTATTCTACTATCTGTTTATCTGACACAAATAACATTTCAACCCTTGAAAAAAAATTATTTGAAGAAGTACAGCACCCTTTATTTCATTTTCCCAGAAATTCAAAGAATTCACATTAAGGTCATTCTTATTTTCACATTAACAAATAAAAGAGAGCATATGCACATACCTCTTAACCTTTTTAAAAGTTTTAATGCTGATGTTAACAATCACTGAAATGAAAACACAGTTCTAAATTCACTTGAAGCCCACAATTTCATTCTACTATGTGATCACCTACACACGAACAACAGTAATTAAACAGACAACATGTATTATTTAATTTTAAATTGCCAAGCCCATTCACTTCACTACCAATTTAATTGTCAAATTTGTCTAACCAGCCTTTTATCTCAGAATGTTAATTGTATATTAAATGACACGTCAGAAGCATGCTACTGCACATTTGGACAATTTGCCATAATTTAAATGTCTTCTACCTAAGCATAATTGTTTTTATTTTATATGCTGTTTATACAGCAGATTTTCTATGTTTTATTCATCTAAGTTTTGTTTAAGCTTGCTACTTGGTAAACTTTGTCTATGGAAAAATCATCAGTCAAAAGAGTTTTATTTCAACTGAGGTAATTCATCACAAGCAAATCTTGAAGACCTAGGGGTACCTACCATTAAAAAAATTACAAATTCTCCAAGCCTTCTCATTAAAATATCATGTGTACTTACTTCTATTAACAGATACTGATAATTTTCAAAGCAAAGCTGTTTCTGTTTAAAGAAACCCCCTTCAAACAGCTTAGAGTCTTGTGCAAAGCTTAAAAAACAACACTAAAAAAACAACACTATGAAAGAGTTTGGCAAGGTGTAGGGCCCACTGTCAGTTTGTAGATTTCTCCCTCCCATTCTACAGAATTAATGATACGTAATACAAATAATCAAGTATATAATAAGATATAGAGCAAATTTGTTCCAGACCACCCAACAATTAAAAAACAATTTAATTTGCTTACTTTGTTTACATGAAGTGTCAATGGTACCAATGCTATCATAAAGGGCTTTGGAAAGAAAATTCCAGTTCCAAACTCAATCATGCTTGCTATCTAGACCCTTAAAAAACAGGCAGGAAGATTGCAACCAAAAATCTCATCAAATATTATGAAATGATTCCCTTTTTTTTAACTTATTTCTGCTTTATTACATGCCCATCACATGTCCATTGCATTGTAATATTTACACCAGGATTCAACTGATGCAACAACCACTAACTGAAACATTGTCAATGCTCATGGTAGATAAAAAGGACCATGTTAGAAGGTCTTTCATAAGTAATTGAATGCTTACAGCTTATTGGTCACAACTGGTCTCTGGTACCATCCAACCTCAGGGAGTGCCAGGAAAGAAAATTCTACCTGCCCAGAAGACAGAACTGCATGATGAGTGGCTTTGATGGATATTACATCCAACACGCCTACCAAACTGTGGCGGTCCTTCTGCAGTATGAAATGATTCTAACTGTCCAACTCAAAACATAGTTTAACTTTAGAATTGCAACTTCATTGCCCCTTTCTCATTTTCCCATTCTCCACTGCTCAGAAGTTTGTACACCACTACTGCTAAGCCTGTGTGTCTGTACTACCATCTTGTCCTAAAACACACATCTTGAAACTCTTACTCAAAACTCTGTTCCATAAAATTTCTCATACTCTAAATAACAAGTCCTATTCAAACTACTCTACCATTCTAAGTTTTCCAAAAGTTAAAAATCTATTATGTATAACAAATAATCACCTCTGGTAGAAGAAAAGCATATGGGAAGCAAGTAGGAGCCTTAAAATCCAATCTGAGTTGCCACTTTACTTTGTAATTGAGCTGATTTATAGCTGAAATGCAACAAACATTAAAAAATAATATACTGTAAGTTCATCTCTCAACATTAGTATTAAAGGTATTTGTATTACATACCATTAATTATATATTAAGATATACTAAATAGGAGTGAAGATATCTGTAGGCAAAACAGATGGCATTGACACAGAAAGACATATATGGGTGTCTACTGTGGTGGTCAGGAACAGGCATCCCAGACAGGCTCCTCCTAGCTTATGATTTTGCACAAATCACTTAACTGAGCTATGACTCAGTTTTCTCATCAAAAATCTCCACCTCCTAAGGCAGTTGTAAGAATTAAATAAGGTAGTATGCCCATGTTCATAACAACATTATTCACTATAGCTAAAGTGTGGAAGCAACCCATGTGTCCATTGACAAATGAATGGATAAGCAAAATGTGGTGTATATACACAGAGGAATATTTCTTGGCCTTAAAAAAGGAAGGAAGTTCTGATATACAAGGTAGGACAATGAAGTTCACGAACTCATCCTAGGAAAAGTGCTACATATTTCATTGCTGAATATCACTAAGATCACCTTTGAAGTACTCCCCTTGGGAAGCTATGCACCGATGCCAGAGCCTAGTCCACCCTTCAAAGCAATTTTGGAACTCTTTCTGGAATGGCCATCAGTGCTGTCATGGTATTACCCTTGATGTCCTGAATGTCATCAAAATGTCTTCCTTTCAATATTTCCTTTATCTTCGGGTAAAGAAAGAAGTCATTGGGGGCCAGATCTGGTGAGTGGGGAGGGTGTTCCAATACAGTTATTTGTTTCCTGGCTAAAAACTCCCTCACAGACAGTGCCGTGTGAGCTGGTGCATTGTAGTGATGCAAGAGCCATGAAGAGGCGAAAAGTTCAGGTCGCCTAACTTTTTCATGCAACCTTTTCAGCACTTCCAAATAGTAAACTTGGTTAACTGTTTGTCCAGTTGGTACAAATTCACGAATAATCCCTCTGATATCAAAAAAGGTCAGCAACGTCCTTAATTGTCAGACCTCCTATGCTACAACATGAACGAACCTTGTGGACTTTATGAAATAAGTCAGTCACAAAAAGACAAATACTGTATGATTCCACTTATATGAGGTACCTAAAGTATAAGAAATCAGAATGGCTATCATCAATAAATCAAAAACCAAGTATTGGTGAGGATGTGGAGAAAAGGGAACACGTGTGTGCTGTCAGTGGGATTGCAAATTGGTGCAGTCACTATGGAAAACAGTTTGGAGGTTCCTCAAAAAATTAAAAATTAAACTACCTTATGATCCAGAAATTCTACTTCTGGGAAATTATCCAAAGAAATCCAAAACACTAATTCAAAAGATATATACACCTCTCTGTTCATTGCAGCATCATTTACAATAGCCAAGATATGGAAGCAACCTAAGTGCCCATCAACAGACAACTGGATAAAGATGATGTGGTACATATATACAATGGAATATTACTCGGCCATAAAACAAATAATGAAATCTTACCATTTGCAACTACACGGATGGACTAGAGGGTATTATGCTAAATGAAATAAGTCAGAAAGAGAAAGGCAAATACCATATGATCTCACTTCTATGTGGAATCTAAAGAACAAAATAAACCAAGAAACAAAATAGAAACAGACTCATACATAGAGAACAAACTGATGGTTGCCAGATGGGAGGGGGCTCAGGGGGCTGGGTGAAAAAAAATAAACGGATTAAGAAGTACAAATTAGTAGTTACAAAATAGTCATGGGGAGGTAAAGTACAGCATAGAAATTAGAATATAGTCAATAATATTGTAACTATGAACAGTGCCAGGTTGGTACTAGGCTAATCAGGGGGATCACTTCACAAATTATATGTCTAATCACTATGCTGTACACCTGAAACTAATATAAAATAATATTGAATGTCAACTGTAATTGAAGAAAAATAAACTGACTGACATACAAAAAGATTTTTTTTTTAAAAAAAAGATGTTTGGGAGGAAGAATGGACAGGATTTGGTAACCATCTTGATGAAAGGAAAATTATAGGTCAAAAGAGACTAATTTTTTCCGTAATTTTTTTTTAAAGGAAAATGTACTCAGGAATTAGTAACATATTTAAAATTAATTATGGTAATAATAACAGTAAACGGAAAGTTAAAAAAAAAAAAAAACCTCCTGACATGTTTAAAAATATAAACGAAGGGCTTAACCAGCCACCAATGTAACAATTTTCTTCCTTTCGCCTTAAGTACATAACTTCCCAGTGCCCAGAACTTACATAGATTCTGGATTTACACCATTTATTAGTCAGGTCCATCCAGCTCAGGCAGGCTGTTTCCACCTCATGACTTCCTTTGTTGCTCGTCTTGCCCATGTTACTCTTCACTAGTCATCCTCCTCCTAAGAACTCCTACTTTCTTAGCGTCTATGTCATGTCACTTATAGGCAATTCCAATTCATACTGTTCTCTTCATGTAAGCCTATTTTAATATCGCAATTAGATTCTGACCCATTTAAGGGCATGAACCATGTCAAATTTTTTTTTAACTATGTACGGATTTAAAAAATAGAACTTTACCACAACTAAAAAATTTCTCTTTAGAAAGTTACAGTTTGGCTTTCAGTATTTTACTTTAATGAATCTACTGATTGGGTAGAATGTGTAATCATCAACTACATTTACCAAGTACTTACTACTAGTCAAGCATTATTTTAAGTGCTTTAGATGAAACTACTTGATCTCCATAACATCTATGACATAGTTATTATTGCTATCACTAATTTTCAGATGGGCAAGCTGGAATACAGAGAACTTATATAACTTTCCTAACCTCACATGACTAGTAAGTATAGAAACTCTAGGATTTAGATCCAGGCAGTCTAGTTTCAATGCCCAAGCTATTAACCACTATGCTACATTGCTTCTCAAAAATAAGTTAGACGTTATTTCAGAATTTTGGATTTTTTAAAAAAAATTAGATAATAAAAAATACATATATAATAAAATATAGTTACAAATACTTTTCCTCTCAAAATTTTATTGCCATTGAAATTTGACCACACATTAAAATATTTTATTTGGTGGCTCCAAGTACATTTAAAACTTGTTGAAAATTAGAAATTTTCTTTAAATATACAAAAATCTTTTTTGTGTATTATTTATACTAGAACAATGAATTGTTTTTTTTAATTATTTTAGTGAAAGGAAAAAAAAGACCTAACCTACAAGAAACTGGAAATAATTTGTTTTAACACAGATATCATACTTTACACCTTAAATACTGTACTATAAAGATCCTCAGTTACTTATTTTTAATTTATAAATGGACTAATAGTACAACTAAGGTATTTTTAAGAAAGAAAATTAAAAACACATGTGGAAGATGAACAACACACGATACTTGGTTTTATTTATAATATTGTTTTATGCACATTGGGAAAATGTGAGTAAAATTATAGCTAAGTGATCACATGTTTTAAATGAGTTTTAATTTCTCTACTTATGACTACATAATGTTTAACGGGCCACACTATTAGAAATTAACTGTTTTCCACTAGTCTTTGTTCCTGTTCACATAGAAATATCAAGAGAAATCCTAGACACACCGATCTTAAAGCTAACACTCAATGCAAGTAGCTAAATACTGAGACTACAAAAATAAATACAATATGGATTCATAATATTAAAGCAACTATTAAGGTCAGATGACAAGAGTAAATTCAATGTGCAACTGCTTCAAGTTTACAACTTAAGCAGCAATTTTATTTGTCCTACGTATATACTGTATTCCATACCTCTAGCCAGTAGTTTACATTTTATCAGGCTAATACAACACCTAAGAGGCTTAAAAGCCATTCTAAATAATTCATGGGGAGACAAAATTTAGTTCGCTGTCCATTCAAAAGTATTTTAAAAAATAAAATTTCTAAATTCTAAGATGTTACTAAAATAAAATGTATCCAAGATAGTTCACCTGCCAGCAAAAATATCAGCACCAACACTGGAACTGGGCTAAAAGCCAGAGATACACTGTACTAAGATGGGCTGCCTATAAAATCTTCAAATTAGATTTTACAATTTAAAAAGAGTTGTCAGAATTACTCATTTTTTATTTCTTTACCTAGCTCACAGATACTAATGCTTTTTGGGAACCAAATTACCATTAATATGCAAAAGTTGAATGTAGTTCGTCAAGAAAGTAAAAATACTATATATATATATATGATTTTTTTAAAAGAAAGCAAGCGGTTATAGAAATTTCTTTCCCAAAATATAATTGGAGCACATATTTCAAAATCACTGTCTTTCATATACCACGTATAATGTCAAGTGACATAAATTTCACTATCTAAAATAAAAGAGTTATATTCCAACATTGAGTTTTTCTATTAGACTCCTTTGCTCCCAACACAAACAACTAGGAGCAAACAAACCCCACATGAATAAAAGAATCTTCACCTAATTCTTTCACTCTCTGAGATTCCAACATAAGAACATCAGTTTGTGGAAGCAAACAAAAACACTTTTAGAGACTTAATATGGCAAAATGTTTTTACAAAAACAGTTTCAAAATGACACTACACGATCATCTACAAATAAAATAATTCAAATGCAAAAGAAAATGTCAACATTATCAAAACTGCTGTTTTCAATACTGTTGTATGCTGATCCACCTAATCCTTACTAAATATTTAATAATCCCAACTGTACAGTGCACTGGGAACAACTAGAATTCCACTGCTTCACGAAAGCAGCCTGCATTAGAGCTGGTCCTCTGCTGCCATCTACTGAAGTCATGAAATGCCAAAACTAAACCAACAAGAGGAAAAATTTTCAGTGATGAATCTATTTAATATGAAAATACACAAGTTCAAAATATGTCATTAAAATACCACTGCAGAAAACGGTACAAAAATATTTAATATGCTGGAGTTTTTTAATTTAAAAAAAAGTGTGTGTATTCCTACAAATATATGCTAGAGCATATAGAATACAGGAATAAACAATTCTAATAAACTATCAGATGAATAATTAATTACTCATATGAAAAGTGTTATCTAGAATAGTATTATCACAATACTATTATAACAGCAAAAATTTCAAAACAATCTAAATTTCCAACCACACCAGATTTGTCAAATAAATTATGGTGCATTCACACACTGGAATATAATGATCCAGCATGATTCCTTTCCCTACCAATACACTATCAAAATGATAACACCAGGTTTTTTGTGTGTGTGTTTTTATTATAAAGCCATCTGGTGGTTTTAAAAATGTCCACAACTCTGGGACAGCCGGTTAGCTCAGCTGGTTTGAGCATCCTGCTCTTAATAACAAAGTTGCCGGTTCAATTCCCCATGGGCCACTGTGAGCTGCGCCCTCCCACAACTAGATTGAAACAACTATTTACCTTGGAGCTGATGGGTCCTGGAAAAACACAATTAAAAAAAACAAAAAAAAATGTCCACAACTCTTCAAACTCTTTGACACTCTTCCCTTCAAAAAGGTGCAGCTTCAACCCCATTAATTATCAGGGAAATGCAAATCAAACCCACACTGAGATACCGCCTCACACCAGTCAGAATGACTATTACCAAAGTCACCAAATAAGTGTTAGAGAAGATGTGAAGAAAAGGGAACCTTTGTGCACTGTTGATGGGAGTGCAAATTGATGCAGCCACTATAGATAGCATACCGTTTGGAAGTTCCTTAAAAAATTTAAAATAGAACTATCTTATGACCTAGCAATTACATTTCTGAGTATTTATCTGAAGAAATCCAAAACACTAATTGGAAGAGATATACGCACCCCTGTGTTCACTGCAGCATTATTTACAATAGCCAAAATATGGAAGCAACCTAGGTGTCCATCAACAGATAAATGGATAAAGAAGATGTCGCATACACACACACACACACACACACACACACACAATGGAATACTACTCAGCAATAAAAAAGAATGAAATCTTGACATTTGAGACAACATGGATGGATCTAGAGAGTATTATTATGCAAAGTAAAATAAGTTAGAGAGAGAAAGACAAATACCATATGATTTCACTTACATGTGGAATCTAAAGAAAAGAATAAGTGAATGAACTAATCAGAAATAGTTTTGGAGACATAGAGGAAAAACTAGGGGTTGCTAGATGGGAGGGGGGTGGAGATAAGATGGAAGGTGAGGGGATTAGAAAACAATCAGTAACCACAAGATTGCCACGGGGTTTTGAAAATTAATTTGGGGAATGTAATCGATAATGTTGTAAAGATTTCGTAGGGTATCCGATGGACACTTGTCCCATTTGGGAGACCACCTCAGGGATGATGAGATGCCTGATCACTGCACTGTACACCTGAAGCTGAACAATAATGAATGCCAACTATAATTTTATATATATATATATGTATATGTATGTATGTATGTACTTACAAGAAGTGGAGTACAGCATTAGGAATAGAGACAGTGGAAATGTAATGGCTGTGTGCAATGTCAGAGGGATAGTGGATGGGGGGAGGGGGGTCCACACAGTGTGAGCGATATAAATGATAAACATCTAAGTATTACTTTGTCATGTGCACCTGAAACTAATAAAAAATAATAGTAATAATAAATTTGAGAGAGAAGAAAAATTTTAAAAAATATATTGTGATAAGTTTGCACAGTGACAGATGATTACTAGAATTAGTGGGGTGATCACATTCTAAGGTATACAAATGTTGACTCACTATATTGTACACCTGAAACTAACATAATATAATATTGTATATCAACTATACTTAATTTTTTTAAAAGATATACACATTTTAAAAAAAACCAAAGAGGTAGAGCTTTATTTCCCTCCCCTTGAGTGTGGGCTGGATGTGTATCTCATCTCTAACAAACACAATATGGCATAAGTGATTGTAAGTAACTTTTGAAATTAGGAAAGGACTAGTCCTTTCACCTTAGATATCTTAGAGTATTACTCTCTCTCTGTGTGATCATCTGGTCTCGGGGAAGCTGGCTTCAGTGTGGTGAGGACACTCAGGCAGCTTCAGGAACCCACTTTGAAACCCAGCGTTAATATGAAGACTACTTTAAAGTGAAGACATTTGAGATTCAGCAGGTATAGAAAGAAACCTCAGAGCTTCCCTTCTATAACTAAGAGCAAAAACTTATGGGAATGAGGCTACCATAAATCCCTTTTTGGGGCAGCTTCACTCCCTGTAAGGAGATTAAAGGTGATACTATCTTAAATATTCTCTCTGGAAGAGTTACTATCATGAAGAAGAAAAAGACCGCTGCACCAGCATAAACAACCATTATCATAAACTTTCTTATCTCCCATTTGTTACCCTAAAAACTCATTTGTATTTCCTAATAAAAACCCATGTGTTCTTCCCATAAAAGCCTTTCCACTTCACTCCCTCTCCCCTGTTAAGTTAGGCTTGTATAAGCCCCTAACTGCCCATTAAGCAAGCCACTTGTTCTGTGCACTACCATATGCATAGGAATAAACTTTGTTTTTCCTTCTCTGTCTTTTGTCAGTTTAATTCTCAGGCCCCCAAACACTAAACCTCAATGGGCAGAAGAAAAGTTGTTCCTTCCAACACAGCCTATGGACAGGTCCACAAGGCAAGGAATGGAGGCCTGAGGCCAACAGCCAGTAAGGAGCTGAGGCTGCCATCAGCCACATTTCGAGCTTCTAAGTGGAGCCTTGAGATGACAGCAGTCCTGGCTGACGGCAACCTCATGAGACACTGGGCCAGAAGCACCCAACTAAATTGCTCCCCAAAACTATGACATAATAAATGTTTGTTGTTTTAAGCTGCTAAACTTGGGGGTAATTTTGAGGTAATTAGGTAGCAATAAATAACTAATACAACACAACAATGAAGACAATGAAGAAAAGGAGGGAAGAACACTGGCAGATGAACTATTTCAACAAATTTCCAGTCAACAGAAATCGATGGAAAGGTGCTGAGAAGCACTGCACAGAGGTGACAACATCAAAAGTGGAGCTGCCTCGTTTTGCAAAACCCCAAAGATCCAACACAGAAACTTCTACTATAACGGTATAAGTAATTCATTAGAAAGATAAAAAGAAAATGAGGAAACATCCTAGAAAGCTGAAAAGTGACAAGTAGAGGAAAAGTACAAGAAAAGAATTAGAGATGAAAAAGAATCCAGAATCTAAAAGGTATAAGAACCAGTAGTAGTAGTAGTTCTAGTAAAGGAAGGAGGAGGGGTGGTAGGAGGAAGGGGAGAAGAAAGGGAGAAGGGGGGAGGAGGAGAAGGAGGAGGAGGAGAAGGAGGAAGAGGAGACGAAGATGAGGACAAAGAAATAAAGAATCAAAAGATAAAATTTCCATGAATGGAAGAAGCCAGGTTTTCAGATTCAAAGAGATCACCCAACACAATGATCGGAAAGAGTAGGGAGGGAAACTCATATTAAGACATCCACTGGGGAATTTTAGGCCAAGAATAAAGTGAAAATTCTAAGTTTCCAATGGCAGACTACTTACAAGGAACTAGAATCAGAATAGCATTTGACCTTTTATCAATAGCAGAGAATTTACAGTTGCATTTGTATACACCAATAATAAACTATCAGAATTTACAGTTGCATTTGTATACACCAATAATAAACTATCAGAAGGAGAAATTAAGAAAACAGTTCCATTTACCATTGCTTCAAAAACCATAAAATTCTTAGGAATAAATTTAACCAAAGATGTAAAAGACCTGTAATCAGAAATTATAAGACACTGAAGAGAGAAATTAAAGAAGACACAAATAAATGGAAACACATACCATGCTCATGGATAGGAAGAATTAATATAGTTAAAATGCACATACTTCCTAAGGCAATATACAGATTCAACTCAATTCCTATCAAACTACCAAGGACATTTTTCACAGAAATTGAAAATATAATCCTAAAATTTATATGGAACCATAAAAGACCTCGAATAGTCACAGCAATCTTGAGAAATAAGAACAAAGTGGGAGGTATTACCATACCTGACATCAAATTATACTACAACGCTACAGTAATCAAAAAAACAGCATGGTACTGGCATAAAAACAGACACATAGATCAATGGAACAGAATAGAGAACCCAGAAATAAATCCATACCTATGTGGTCATTTAATCTACGACAATGGAAGCAAGAATTTACATTGTAGTAAAGACAGTCTATTCAATAAGTGGTGCTGGGAAACCTGGACAGACACATGCAAAAAAAATCAAGTTGGACCACCTCCTTACACCATAAACAATAATAAATTCAAAATGGATTAAAGACTTAAATATAAGATCGGAAACCATAAAACTCCTAGAAGAAAATATAGGAAGTAAATTTGCAGACATTACCCTTAGCAATTATTTTTTACTGATATTTCCCCTCGGGCAAGAGAAGTAAGAGAAAAAATAAACATATGAGACTACATCTAACTAAGCAGTTTCTTTCACAGCAAAGAAAATCATCAATTAAACAAAAAGGCATCCTACTGAATGGGAGAAGATATTTGTCAGTGATATATCTGACAAGGGGTTAATATCCAAAATTTATTTTAAAAACTCATTCAATGCAACATCAAAAAAACAAACGACCCAATTAAAAAATGGGCAGAGGAACATGAAGAGACACTTTTCTAAAGAGGACATACAGATGACAAACAGACATGAAAAAATGCTCAACCTCACTAACCATCAGAGAAATGCAAATAAAAACCACAATGAGATACCACCTCACACCAGTAAAAATGTCTATCATCAATAAATCAACAAACAACAAGTGCTGGCGAGGATGTAGAGAAAAGGGAACCCTCGTGCACTGTTGGTGGGATTGCAGATTGGTGCAGCCACTACGGAAATCAGTATGGAGGTACCTCAAAAAACTGGAAGTGGAACTGCCTTATGACCCAGCAATTCCACTCTTAGGTATCTATCCAGAGAAATCCAAAACACTAATTCGAAAAATTTATGCACTCCTATGTTTACTGCAGTGCTATTCACAACAGCCAAGATGTGGAAACAACCGAAATGCCCATCGGTAGACGACTGGATTAAGAAACTGTGGTACATTTATACAATGGAGTATTACTCGGCTATAAAGAAGAATGAAATCTTACCATTTGCAACGATATGGATGGACCTGGAGAACATTATGCTAAGTGAAATAAGTCAGTCGGAGAAAGACAAATACCATATGATGTCAGTTATATGTGGAACCTAAAGAATAGAATAAATGAACAAACTAATCCGAAACAGTCTCAGAAATATAGAGGAAAAATTGAGGGTTGCTAGATAAGAGGTGGATAGGAATGAGGGAGAAGGTGAGGAGATTAGAAAGCACTATCGGTAACCACAAGATTGCCACGGGGATACAAAAGACAGATTGAGGAATATAATCAATAATGTAAAGATTTTGTAGGGAGTCAGATGGGCACTTGTCTCATTAGGGAGACCACTTCAGGGACAGTGTAGATGCCTGACCACTGTGCTATACACCTGAGGCTGAAGCTGAATAATAATGAATGTTAACTATAATTTAATATATATATGGTTACAGGGTGTGGAGTACAGCATAGGGAACAGAGTCAATGGAACTGTAACAGCTATGTACGATGTCAAAGGGGTATTAGACTGGGGGAGGGGGTTATCATTTCGTGAAAGGTGTAAATATCTAACTATTATACTGTTTTGTACACTTGAAACTAATATATATACATATATATAATATCTAGAAAATAAAATCTAAGAGATTTTATCTATTAAAAAAATAATAAAGATTTTGGTGAGTTACATCCTCAGTGACCATACGAGGGCTCGCCTAAAGCTGATTAATAAACAGTTATATAAACATATTATTTAGAGATTGGAGGATAACCACAGAACAAGTAAAAAAATAGAAAGGGTTATATGTGATTGCCTTTAGGGATCAGGACTGATGGAGAGAAGGGAGGGAAGAGGAAGGATTCTAGTGCTCTCCATTATAAGCTTTCCAGTATTTTCTGATTTATTTAACCATAAACAAGTATTACTTTAATAAAGAAATAATTTTGTTTTAGTCATCTAATAGAAAATATTTAATGAAATGGAAAAATACTGAGGATATATTAAGTAAAAATAGATTACTAAACTATAAAAAGATACTAAAACAGTTTATGTAGAAAACATATTTCACCTAATTAGAAGGTACAATATAACAGGGACCACTGTAATTTCCAGCACCTAGAACGATACTTGGCACATAATACACACTAAAAATATTGTGACGTGAATACAGTTTCATTTAACTAAATAAAAGAATATACACAGACAGAGAGGAAGGTCTGAAAGCACACACACCAAAATGTTAGCAGTAACCATCTCTAACTGGTGATTACAGATGCTTTTCATTTTTGTCTTTTTACTTACCTTCATTGTCTAAACTTTCTACAATGAAAACAAATTACTTTTATAATGGGAAATATTTTTAAAGATACTATCATTTCTTTATTATTATAAGACCAGAATCGCAAGACAAAAAAATATATTTTTACTAAGATGTAAATTACAGATATTGTCATTGATCTTGACCTAATTAAGAGGATCTGAAAAAGTATTCAAGATAATGGAATACTGTAGAATTATTATTCATTGCATAAATCAGGTAATCAGTTCCAACACTAGTAAACAAATCTCATGAAATCTATCAGTTCTGTAGATAAAAAACCTCTCTTGGCCATTTTAATTAGTTACTTTTAGATTAAGTAGCTCTGTTCATAATGAGAATATAGAACGTCTTTATCAGACTTTAAAGTGTAAAATCAAATGATATTTTCATTTGTACTAATTACCATGAATGTTACAGGTTATGCTTTTTAGAACGTCATAGCCACACACAAATATGTAAAATACTGTATCATTTTAAGTGGTCTTCCACCAGGGAGAGTAATGCCATATCAATTGCTCCAACTGACCAATTTACCTTGCTCTGGAATAAAATTTAAATGCCACTTAAAAATGATTTGGGCAGCACTTACATATCAAAGGTGCAGAAAGACATGAAAAACATTTTGATTTTTATAAAACAACCAATCTTCATGAGAAGAAAGGATCAAAAGAAAAATTCCAAAGGTTTTGTTTTATTTTACATTAGTCCCGGACATGTCTGACTACTTTTAATTTTCTTTTGTATAAAGCAGGCATTCTTTAAAAAAAAAAAAAAAAAAAAATCAATTATAATTCTTTCAATTTTTCACTGATTCACAAAGTGGAACGGATTTGTTTTCTTTTTTTACCCAACCAAGTACTTGCCATTTCTATAATCACACATAATGGGCTAGAGCATGTGAGCAAATAACCAGTTCTTAAAGTATCATGAAATTGTGAAAAAATAAGTATGAAAATCCACTCATCCGACAGATAGCTCCATAGCTGAGACAGGAGGAGAGGCAAATGTTCTTTAGTGTGGTCAGCAGCACTATTTAATGCTAAATAAGGTAAAAAACCCATCTAGGACACCCCATACTATACTCCTA
Organism: Rhinolophus hipposideros; assembly: GCF_964194185.1. Lineage (NCBI taxonomy): Eukaryota > Metazoa > Chordata > Mammalia > Chiroptera > Rhinolophidae > Rhinolophus > Rhinolophus hipposideros. The sequence continues at coordinate 63,012,854 of NC_138049.1, read as the reverse complement.
AAATCAAAACAAATACTCATATTCCATAAGGAGTATCAAGTAATGTTCCTCAGCAGTTCTTAGGTACTGCTTGCTCCTTATTTATTCTGCCTTGTACTATACATAGTTTTACTACTCCTCTTACTACAGCTGAAAGCTGATTCAGGGCAGAAATTGTATTTTATTTTCCTATAGTGTCTGTATCTTAATAGTTATCTGGTAAAGCAATACGTAAGTATTATTTCTGCCATGATACTGATTCTTCCATTAAATGAAAGGCGCAGTGCAATTCCAATCACCATCGCAAAGTATGTGAAGGAAAACTGATCAAGTTTCCTACAGTTTATAATAGAACAGTATACATCACATCCCTTTCACATGCAGGATCAAGCAGTGAGGGAAGAAGGCAGCAGGCAAGAAGACGGAGACATAATGTCTACAGGAACCAAACATCCAGATCTTAACTCTAATTATCCCAAGGAGTGTAAAAACAGTGCTCACAGCGAGAACTTCCAATCTCCCTGTATAATGTTTCATAAGGAAAACATTAGCAGAATAAGTATATTTATGACAAAAATTCACCTAAAAGAATAAAACAGTAAAAATAACAAAAGAAATATTGAAACAGAATAATGAAGACCTTATCTGGTAATATAGGAAAAATAAACACATTTACAATACAGCATATAAAGACCATAGGCTCTGGAGTTAAGCCACTATATTCAAATTCCATCCAGTCCTGTTGCTTACGTAACAGTGTGGGTTTGGAAAACCTACTTACCTTTGCATGCCTCAGTCTCCTAATTCATAAAATGGGGATAATAATAGTACCTATACCTCACAGAGTTGTGCACATTAAATGAAACACTGTACAAAGGACTCAATCTCTAAACAATGAGTCTAAACAATACTAAACAATGTCTAGTGTGCTTAAGTGCTCAACAAGTGCTACCTGTCAAAATATAATTATTGCTATCGCCAAAATACATAATGAACTGGTGCCACCACACTGGTGCTCAAACAAGAGCTTTTTAAAGGAGTAACAAAATTTCATTTTCCAATTGTCAACTTAGCTACATTATTATTTATACTAAATCAAACTACCCAAAATGGCCAAGGATGCAATGAAATGGGCTCTTTTAGGCAATGCTCTTTAGGCCTGATACCTACAACCTTTGCAAGGTATCCACAGACTTTAGAAGTTTCCATACTCTTTAAGTAATACTACTTTTATCACAACTTACACAAATATAGGTATAAAGAGGCCATTTCAGTTATTTATAACAACAAAACTGTAAATAGTCTAAATGTCTCAATAATAGAGAATAAACAATTTCATTGTGGCAGTAATTAAGTAATATTTTTAAAAGTATGTTCTAAAAATGGAAAATGCTTGTGTTAAAATCAAAATAATACAAAATAATCACATACAATTTAGTTCTACTATCTGCTAAGTCTACCACAATCTCTGGCATATGGTAGATGTTCAATAAATATTTGTTGACTGTATGAATAAACAGAGACAAATTCAGTCTTCTATATTATCTCCTCATATATTTGGGTCCTGTAGCCTAGCTCCATTTAAAAATATACAGAGGGTGCCAAAAAAAGTATGCACATTTTAAGAAAGGAAAAAACTGTATTAAAATTATAATACTCATTATATATCAATAACAAAAGATGAATACAAGTCATGTGCATGTATTTTTTTGGCACCCCTGGTATATATTACCAAAAAGGAATTTTTTTAATGTTTCAAAGTTCCAGATGTTTGCTACCCCTAGAATATGGGCAACTGAAAATTCTGACGTAGGCTGCATCTATGTTTGCAACAGAGGTTTTACCTGTATCTGTTTAGCTCTAATTGTTCCCTAGCCAGATTTGGTAACAGGTAACAAATTCTGTTGACTTTTAAGTACCATTTCAGAGACAGTATCTCTATTAATTAGTAGTAACTGTGATCCTTAGGATTTAAATAAAGAAATTGATATTTAAAAGACCTTTTTATCCTTTAAAATTTTGATTTTAAAATAGATGATCTTTGTCCTATACCTATTTTTCTTCTTTTATAGTAACTATACCACGTCCTAAGAGAATTGTGATTGGACCCTGGGAAACCAAATGTTGGTTCCCATATAAAAATGGTTTCCCAAGGAGTCTTCAGCTATAGTAACAATAACTAACATTTATTGAACACTGTACTAAGCATTTTATATGAATCTCCTTTAATCAATTAATGGACAATTCTCAGCCATATCCTTACTCAGTGGCTGGCTAAACTTCAGTCTTCTTTGTGTCACTGAATTTTAAACTGTTCCACAGGGCTCTAAGGGCAGTGGTTCCCAAACCTGGCTAGAAATCAAAATCAACTTGGGTGCTTTTCAAAAAGGCCAGGTTCTCCGAGCCAACCAAGGCCTACTGGATTTTGATCTGAATTTTTTTAATATATAAAAGCTTCCTATGGTAATATAATCATGATGATGACATAACCTAAATATCCAAAGTTGTTTGGGAATTGCTGCCCTAAAAAGTTCCATGGTGGCTTTAGAGACTACCCAGAATGTAAGCCCCACACACTCTCCCAAAATGTTCAACAAACAAAGCAGCACCACTTTTATCTATTTTATAGAGTGGAGCTCCAAGTAAGACTTGGGCTTGGGAGGAAAATGAGTTAGGCTACTTTCTTTTTTAACCAGTTTACCACCAGATATCATCAGCTACAACTTCAGACCACTAAACAGTATTTCCTATTGACCGCTAACCACTCTTTGAGATAGTCTCCTTTCTCCATTATAAACAACGAACGAAGGAACACGGCTTTATTGTGTCCCTCCCAGTGGCAAGAACACTGGCCTGGATCCCTCACAGTAGTTTTAATGAAACTAAAAAACAGGACTGGAGTCTTTAAATGATGCAATCTGGTCTACATTCTCTCTAAGGGTTTTTGGTTATCGCCAGAGGTTCCCGTAAGTGGAACTGAAAATACTAGAATACAGAACAAAGAAGCAAAGGCCAGAACAGAAGACCAGAGTTGTGCTGCTGACTTTGCTACTATCTACTTGTACAATTGAAGCAAGTATTTTATTTTTCTGGATTCTGGCCCCTCCCATGCTTCCACTAAAACTCTAAGTGTCCATAGAACAGTGTAGAAATTAAATATCCTTTCCAGGCATAACTTCATCGAGTAGTTTGAGTTTCTAAATACAGGTATGATGGTATGGCTATAAGTTAATATTTATTACCAAATAAGATAGGAGATAAATTCTTATTTAATGCTAATGTTCGGTCAAAGTTCTTCTGTTATATATTATAGGGAACTATTTGCTTTGCAATTAAAAGAAAAAATAGAGCTAAATGGAAGTTTTTATTTGCTCTGATCTCTTCCCGTAAGTGGAACTGAAAAACAACTACTAAGTGAACAAATCTAAATTGAAGTAGTATACACATTACTTAATTGATCATAATTTGACTTATTCATTCTGTCCCTGAGTAGCATAAAACAGAGTTTGGTTTTTGTAGTTCACTGAAAATTATTCCAGCGACATCTGAAACCTCTTTAATATTCCTGTCAGTAAGACTTTTCTAGTCTAGCAACTCATTACCTTAGCCACACTATTGCTATCTGAACATTCAGCTCCAGTCATTAGAATAAACATCTGCTACAAACATTATTGAGATACATATCAAGGGTTCCAAGTAAGCTAACTACCTGGGGTAATTACACCGTTCTGCATAAAAACCGTTAGAGCAGCAAATATATAATAGAAGCTGCCTGAACATATTATAAACTAAGTACTCTTATAAGAAAGGCATGAAACATGATTTTTATGAGAAAAAAAGGTTAATTTGCCTCTCGAATTTATATATTTAGTGAATTACTTAAATAAAAAAATACCTCCCAAGTACCAAGGGGTTAGCAATAACTTAAAATTAATGGGAAGAAAACTTATTGCAACTTTTATAATTAACTGAAGCAAACTTTAAAATGAAACGTCTTCATATTAAACTTATGTTTTCCTACCATAAGCTTACTTTTATACTTTCTTATGAAGGAAGAATATTTGAGATATAAAAATAGTCCTTTAAGGAGAATGTATTCCACCATAGGTTGGCAAACCTATGACCCAAAGGCCAAATCTGGCCTGCTACCTGTTTTTGTAAATAAAATTTTATTGGAACACAGTTATGCTCGTTTGTTGACGTAAGAGCAGCAGGGTACAGCTACTTCTGTGCTACAGTGGCAGAGATGAGTAGTTGAAATAGAGACGTGTGGCCCATAAAACCTAAAATAGTCATTATCTGGCCCTTACAGAAAACACTTGCTGAAACCTGGATTACACAAAAAACTTAAAGCTGGGGATTCTGATCCATTCAGCACCTGACACAGCCTTGGAGGTAAACAAGGTTTCAATATAATTTTTGAATGAATGAGAGAGAAGGGGGTCCCCTGACCAGAGTTCAGGAAGAATGAACCTGACTACAATTTCCTCCAAGAAGCATTATACAAATATGTCTCGCTTACTTAAATAGATGTGTTCTAAAAAGCTAACTATAAATTACATTTCCATAAATGCCTAAGACACCTTTTTTTTAATTCCTGAAATAATTTACCTGTATATTCAGTTTTTCTTAAAGTAGGGTATGCTTGTATATGTGTATGTGTGTTACATATATAATACCTATATACTAAGTCAGAAGATAAGTATATGCATGTGTAAATCAGTAGCTATCTTTTACTGAATGTCTACTAAATGCTAATTGCTTTAAATTAATTACTTCATTTAACACTTTCATAACAACTCTATGGGGGTAACAGATCATCCCTAACTTACATAAATCCACACAAAAGTTCTTTCTTAAGTCTGTCTAACTTTAAATACTGCCCTAGTGTATCATTTTCCTTAAAATATGCTTTTTTATTTTGCTAAACATTTTTGTTTAAAAATTAAATGTGACATAGAGTTGTACTTTTTTTAATCTCAAAATTTTCACAACCACAATAAGTGTTTCCATATATTTCATGCAAAGACATTAACAGCTTTTCACTCACTACTTCATTTCATAAGTATTTACTGAGAGCCTACCATGTGCCTGGCACTCCTTTCGGCCCTTGGGGACACACACAGTGGTTAAAAAGACAAAAGTCCCAGGCCTCAAGGAGCTTGCTTTCATTATGATTATCAATTCATTAGAAGGCTTTTGCTTGTCTGTTACAAATTATTCCCATAGCCTTACAGTTTTCCTAAGCCAAAGTCTGAGTTATCTTTTACTTCACTATTTACATTACAATAGTAGTTACAAAAAAATAATTTGGTTTTGAACCTCATGATTCAGAAACAGTTGAAATTAAATTTATATTTAATCTCTAGATAAAAAAAATAAATTGTGAGATTAATTCTAAAAATTTTACATAGTTCTAAATCTTCACCACTTTCCCATGGATGTTAAATTAATTTTGAATGAATGGATTTTGAGGACTGATCATTTCTTTTTATTGCATAACAAATTCTGCTAATAAACTAAGTACACAGAGGAATTCTATTATAAAAGTTCTAATTATCTTTTCTCAGTATAGTCTACAAAATCTATGGAACAGCAGTATTTCACAACTACAAAACAGTTCAATTCCAACTGTATCTGCAGTACCCTGGTATCCTTTCTGCTGGCGCTGCATTTATACCCAAGAGGCCCCTTTTGTGCATCTCCACTGTGACCAATACAAATGATCTTTCTGGACTCTTCTTGGAAATCTCCCATGGGTCAAGCTGTATGTCGTTTCCTAGATACATCACATTTTATTTATGCTGTTAGATTAAGTATTGTATTCTTTCATTTAATCACTTACTTTATTAATCCCTCCCGCAGTAATTTACTTATTCATTCTCTCATTTATTCAATTACTTATTGCATATCTTTGTTGCAAGCAATGAGTGCAATGCATTTGTGAAAAGAGAGAAGAGAAAAATAAACAGTAGCTATCTTTTACTGAGTACTTCATTCATGTATGCTAAGCAGTACACTAATTGCTTCAATTACTTCATTTAATAATTTTACAACTTTATAAAAGTAACAGATTTTCCCTATCTTATGTAAATGTTCTAGATATACAACAAAAGGGAAAGGTCGGCAATTCATTTATTCAAATAAATACTCAGAAGTTTCCCTTTGGTTTTAGTGGAGCATTGTTGTATAACAAATGAGATACTTCCATTATCAATCAAAAACATATTAGATCAAATTACTTAGCTAATCATTTAGGGGTCTGACAGTAATGAGACAGAGAAAGAGGAATACAACTGCAGCGGAGTAAAAATAAACAAAAGTAAGATGGCGGAATATGTGACAATTTTTGCAGACTTTATTATATTATTTTTCCCAAGGTTTGGCACGATCACAGCCTCCGATACTATAGAGAAGGCAATGTAGAAAGTGAAGAATATCCAGAATATGAAACTCATCAGATCAAAACCAGGCCTCACTCCCAAATCCCAAGGTCATTTTGGAGTATAAAGCCTAGAGATAGGCACCTTTATCACTCATTCTCCACTCAAAGAGGTAGGTAATAAAACCATCTGTTAAGAGATTGTTACATATCAATTAAAAATATATCTCAACAAAAACTCAACTTATGCTAATCCTTACAACCAATTTAACAGATTCTGAACTTATTATAATCCAAAAAATTAAATATAATTTCAACATTCTAAAATAAGCAATGAGGCCAATTTTCACTTATCCTTCAAAAATAAATATCTACAGGGAGGAGGGCATGAAGGGACAAATCATCCAAATCATCTATATCTGAATCTTTAACTGTGTCATCCTTATAGATTCATCCTTGTAGAATGAATACTCCTAGAAGCACCCAAGACAAACAAATTTTTCATTTTATCTATCTGTACTGTTTGAATTTTTTATCATACATTAATATTAATTTCTAAAGCTAGTTCATTTTACAGTAAATTCAAAGTAATGTAAACAAATGAACATATATGTGTAAATATATAAAAAATATTAAAAATATATATGGAAAACATACTTTGTTATTTAACTATTTGAATTCACTATACCAAGCATTAATATTGAAAACAATAACTGTTTTATAACCAAAAGAATATGGTCAATAGTTATGTTAGTAGTTATCTCTAGGTGATAAAATGACTACTTTTATTTTCTTCTTTTAATGTTGTATTCTGAACTTTAATGAACCTGTGTTACCTACAAAATCCCCCCAAAAACTAAAAAGTGCTAAACTGAAGAAAACCATTGTTTCCAACAAACGCAAATGAAAGAAAATATTTTGATATATTTCCAAATAATAAAAATGAAATGTGATAAATTACTAGAAAGCATATCATGTTGAAATATCATTATATTCACCTACTATTAAAATTAAGTGTATCTGCCCCACTTTATGTCTCCCCAGGGATCTTTTTTTTTTTAATTAAAGTTTATTGGGGTGATAATTCTTAGTAAAGTTACATAGGTTTCGGTGTACACACAATGTGATATACAGATAATGTGTTACAGAACTGTACTCCTGAAACCCATGTATCTTTTAAGATCACAAGTTAATGTAGATAAAGAAAGAATGATACGAAAGGTGTAACTGCCACTGTGACATTCAAAAATTTCTCTTAAATGCAACCTACACCATCTTCAAAATAACATCTAAAAACTAAAATATGAAATAGGATCTCAAAGAGATATCCACATTTCCATTTTGATTGCAGCATTATTCACAATAGCCAAGATATGGCAACAACCCAAGTCTCTGTCAACAGATGAACAGATAAAGAAGATGCAGTATGCAGCATACCCCCCTTATCCACAGGGGACACATTCCAACACCCCCAGTGGATGCCTGAAATCATTGATTGTACCAAACCCTATGTATGCTATGTTTTTACCTATACATACATACCTTTGTTAAAATTTAATTTATAAATTAGGCACAACAAGATATTAAGAACAATAACTAATAATAAAATAGAACAATTATAACAATGTACTGTAATAAAAGTTACATGAATGTGGTATCTCATGCAATATCTCTCTCCATCTCTCTCCCTCTTTCTCAGCCATGAGAAAGAAATCCTGCCATTTACTATAACACAAATGGACCTTAAGGGTATTACACTAAGTGATTTAAGTCAGAGGAAGATAAATACCATATGATAGTACTACACATGACATCTAAGAAAGCCAAACTTACAGAAACAGAGATCAGTATGGTGGGCACCAGGGACTGAGGGGAGTGGTGGAAATGGGAGGTGTTGGTCAAAGGGTACAAAATTCCAGTTACAAGACAACTAAGTTCTGGAGATCTACTGTACAGCATGGTGGTTATAGTTACTAACAGTATATTATATACTTTAAAGTTGCTAAGATAATAGATCTTAAATGTCCTGACCACAAAAAAGAAATGGTGATTATGTTAAGTGATGGATGTGTTAGCTAACGCTATGGCAGTAATGATTTTGCAATATATAAGTATAATATAGCAAATCAACACATACACAGTAAGTTACACAATGGCATATGTCAATTATATCTCAATAAATCTAAAAAAGAACTAAAATACATATGCACTCCTAATTATTCTAAAACATTTTATTATGAAAAGTTAATAAGACTCCTATATTAATATCTGTTAAAATAATTATTTCAACTATCAAAACATTTGATAAATAAGCATTTGCTAAATATATACAACAAAGCTATAAAAATATGGATTACAGAAGTTAAACATCATTGAGGAAGCATAAAATTTATACTAACAAATATTTTAAAACTTAGGAATACGAAATTTGAAGTTAAGCTTTATTGTAAGAATAAAGCAATCTTAAGAGTGTATCAAATCACAAAAAGAATTAGCAAGGATTAAAAGAAAAACTATTCAAAGAAGCAAAAAATAGACTGAATCAGGGAGACCTGGTAATTTTCAGATTATAAACTGACAGCACATCTGTTCAATTTAGAAGTGCCCAATAATCATTAAAGACAATGTGGTGGACAGCAGACATACCAAAAAGCACAATATTATCAAGAGAAATAACACTTTCAGACTTAAATTTGCTACAGATTTATGTCAAACTAACAGAACTCTGAAACCAAAACTTTAGCAGGAAGAGTACTGCACAGCTAAGAATACTAGCAAAATAAAAACTACACAATATTTGAAACATGCTTAGTTTCCGCTCAAGTCAGAAATTCACACTCTTTAGAGAGCAAACCTTCTCTAACAACAAAGCAATATTCTTCAAGCATTAAGGTTATTTGTGTAACTTTTTGAGACGTCTAACTTACCGGGTACCATCTGCTTTCCAGCTTACTTTATATGGCTTCTGCTCCAAAAGTTTAATATTTTGCTTGTCCATGGAAACAGGCTGTGCTCCAGGGAATCCAGACCTTAAAGATGAACATTTTACTATAGGAATATTTTACTAAGAGGAATATTTTACTATTATGGCTGGTATCCATATAAAGCAATACATGTCTGAAACCAATCTCACATGAGTCACACATTTATCACAATGTTCTCATCATGAGATTAATGTCAGTTGGAATAATATTAGCTTTCAGAAGAATGCTGACAAAGGTTATCATTTTTTTGACATTTTAGATCACAAGTTAATAAGATTCTAATTGCCACTACTAGACTATAACTATTGGGCTAATTTTTAAATATTAACATACATGATCTAATAGTAAATATGTTTACAAGTCTTTCAAATCAGAAAGAAGTTCAAATCTTGCCTTAATTATCTTACATTATTCTAGACCCCATGTTCCTCCATCATGACACCAACTTGGCGTTAACTACAGAGTTGGCAAGTGTCTCCTCAAAATATGCCCAAAAGTTACAAAAACAGGAGAAATGTAGATCAAGATTAAAGTACATTGACAAGGATTTAACACAACTAAAATCAGTATTACTTCATCATCATTTTCATCTTTTAGTTACAATTATTTCTAGCTGTATGTACCAGTCAAAAAGTGCTTTGTATTAGGAATTTTTAACAATTAACAGTCCTGTTTTATCATGTTCCATCTGTACTACAATTTTCTGCCACAGATAACAATGATCAACGGAAATGATCATAGACCAAGACTCGAGAGAATCTTCTCCCATGAAATGCCTGATAAACATTTTCAAGGCATCATGGGGGAACATATTTAAAACCAATTCTCCCAGGTTACTGACTACAGAAAAACAGAAAAATGTAGCACATTCAAGTTTCACCTCTTCTCCCTTAATACAATAAGGGCAACCCAAACGTTAATCAGCAACAGTAGAATCAAACACACAAAACAAATACTAGATAGTGACAACAGTAACTTTTTACTCCTTTAGGAAGACATGTGAGTCATCTAATTTTCGACTCAACTGTCTAGGTATTACACTGCCTGTTCTGAGAACAACCTAATAAACTCTTACATAACATCTTTTTATACACTCTATATAAATATACAAACTTCAAGGAGCAAATAAGCTATGTTAATGTCTGTATCAATATTAAGTGTTGCAGGAAAAGAATAAATTTTATTTAAAACATTAAAATGTTTCTCACCCTTCCCAGCCACAGAATTGATGACACTTCTGCTGTACTTCTGCTAACTTCGGTTGAGTCGTCACTTGAGTTACACCTTTAACAGTTATACCTTCCAAGAAAATAGCACCCTTAAAATAAAGAGAAAGGAAAAATATTTGATTAGAGTTCAAATCCATTTACAAAAACCAGACTGAGAGATAGATTCATTCATCATCACAAATCTTAGCAAATATATGAAACAGAAATGGTCTGCTCCAGGAAGCTCTATAAACTCCCCAGATGTACACTAGTTCTCTTTAATCCAGCAAATAATTTCAGCTCAGTGTCTATATAATATTGTCAAAGCATTTCATAGGCACTACTCAGAAATTATAGCGGTCATAATAACTTATCTTCCCATTTACTCAGAGCTAGGCAGAGTATCTGGCATTGTATGAACATTTTTCTAACCCTTCTAACAACTCTGAAAAGTAGACTCTATTATATTTATTTCACAAGTGAGTATATGAGACATACAGACCGCATGAAATTTATTCAAATGGCAATAACAAAATATGAACCAAGGTCTACAGTACATCAGTCACCAAATATCCTCGTGTGGGGAAGGGTAGAGGAATTGCATCACTTACAGAGTATGGATTTCAAGGGATAAACACCCACAATATATACCTTTCTAAATTGGATTAGAGGATAAAAATAGACAAAGTGGCTAAACTAGAGTCACTCGAGGTATCAACATAAAAATTAAATATTACTCATCATTGAACTTTTAACCTAAACTCTTTAATTCAGACCTACATAAAGTATCTTATTATATTTCGTAGCATATATTTTAAAAATCAGAGAAGTGAGACAGTTGGAAAATTTACATATCACATAAAGAACACTCCTGGAAAGTTTAAAAACTAAAAAAATAGTTTAGATTCATGCTACAATTACTTTCAGATCCATAAGAGGGCTGGCATTAGTCTCAAGAAAAATCCATAAAACAACTCTAGCTGTTAATGTAATTAGAGGATAAAAAAACATGGTCTACAAGCTGCAATGATCAACCTTCTAGCAAAGACACGGCAACTTGAGCCACTTGGGAAGAGAAAAAGAGAACACATATTTATTCCACATACATCCCTGTCAAATATAGAAGAGTCCTGCGTCGAATCCAGTCATCTAATTCAGATCCGAATTCTCATTCACATTATAGTTATCTAATATGCTATCTACTTTATTTTTCTTAAATAAGCATACTTCAGAGATTTCATGAGCCAAAGAATCAAAGAATATCATTGCTCTCTCTTACACCATTAACCCCTCTTTACCAGCCAATGGAATTTGTTTTAGAACCATTTCTACCATTAAATATAATAATGAATAAATGAATGAAAAAAAAAGAGAGAAAAGAAGGGAGGGAAGGAGGGAGGGAGGAAGGGAAGAAAAAAGGGAGGGAGGGAGGGAGGAAGGAAGGAAGGAAGGAAGGAAGGAAGGAAGGAAGGAAGGAAGGAAGAAAGGAAGGAAGGAAGGAAGGAAAAGAAAGCATTTTTAAAGGAAAGCTAAACCAGGTGGATAAGATTTTTGCCATATGCAGTTACTGAGATATTCAGCTATTCAGATAGCTTCAATATTCTTATAAAAGTATTCATATATCTAGTTACGCTAATTAAAGAGAGAAAATATTAAGAGTTCAAAATTCAGCATCTTTATTCTGAAGGTACTAGTTTTACATGAATAAAGTATTTAGCTTCATTTATAAACATGTATTACCTAAGCAAAGCTATGAAATCAATGATAATTTCTGAAAAGCAAAGGCCAAATTAGCACAAATTAACCCTAAAAACACAAACATTTCTTTTTCTAACAGATAATGAAAAGGACTAAAACAGTAGAAATATAATCAACATTCAACCAAGCACTTTCCCACAATATTACTACAGAAATATTTTAATAAGTCTATGCAGTTGAACAAGCTAAATATTTTTTAATTTAACAGAACAAATAAATATTGAACCTCAGTACAGATTTAACAACCATTGAGTTTGTTTATAAAAGGTAATTCCAACCATTTGTATATGTGTCATCCATTTATTTTTTCCTTCCTTAATCTTTCCTACAAGGTAATTTCTTTTTCACTTTTTTATCTTTCCCTATTTTCTTCTGTAATAACTACTATTAAGTAAAAATAAAGGTAGGAATAAGTCCAATAAAAAAAAGTAAAGCACGATGTACCTTATTCACAAGTAATATTTAGTAACTTTAAGATAACTTAATCTGCTATCTACTGTCACTATGTTTCTTGTGACAAAAATATCAGTTCATAGTATTCAAAATTAGGTAATATTTCCAAGAAAGATCACTAATTCTAAATATAAATAGCAATGTCTTAAGTCTGAAACTACTTTCCAATATAACATAATTGAGTTTTAAAGTCACTGACATTTATTTTTACTTTTTAACAAATTACCACTTCACTGTGTGGAAATAAAGAAAAATCAAAAGTATAAAGATAATATATGCTTAAGATTTTAAAAAGTGCATTTCATCGACAGATTATGCCAGCCTTAAAAGGGAAATTTGTATGGTTATCACAAACAGGACAAACGGAATGAGTGTTCAATTAGAGAGAAATTAAGGATATTATTACAGAAGATGTGGGGCAAATTATGTGAGAAAGGGGTGTGTGTGTGTAAAGAGAGTAAGCAAGTTTGCATGTAATGTGTAGTAAGGATATCTGAGCAATGAAGAAAACGCATTAGCAGTTTTATTCAAAGAGATGATCCCAAACATCAATTCAAAGGGGCAAGCAACATACTTGTAAGTCATGCTTTTCCAACTCAATTAACAGCATATGCTCAAAAGACGAATTAAGAAGGTATCTTAGGAACGTGAGGGCCAAGTACAGGACATGCACCACTGTTATAAACCAAACAGAACTATCAGACTTTACTACAAGGAGTCCATTACTTCAAATCACAGTTGTATCAATATACGAAGCAGGAAAGAGGAACTCTTAACAAAAATAAAGTTTCATGCCAAGAATTAATCACTCTTGGATTACCTCTGCTATCTTCAACCTCAGATTGAAAAAAAGGAAAACAAAAGCTTTCCAAACATGAGTTTGCCAGTTAATTACACCTACACTTCTCATCCCTGTCAACCATACCACTGACATCACCCAAAATTCAACTCTCCAGACACCTTTTCTCTCTGATGGTCTTGTCCTCACTACTTTAGAGTCCCTTCTCCTTGGTTCATCTAATCACCTTCCCGGAGTGCCAATATAAACCCTGGAATCTCTTTTCCACAAATAACCTTCCCTATAACCTCAATTTTTTTCATGAACACCATATATTCTGTGTCTTAACTAAAAGCTAGCTCTGCACCAAGAAGACCACGTCTCTCTTCAGTGAAAGCTACTTATTCTCCCATTGCCTAAATCCCATGGGTAGTATAAACCATTCTATATCGCTTCTTTTCTAGCATCTTTCAAAAGCTCCTTGTCCATTTAGACTAACTCCATTCAGCTAAATCACTCAACTGTGGTAGGCCAGACATTCACAGTGGTTGGTGGCATAACAGCTCTCTGTAAGAGCTGTCCTCCCCATCCACAAAGACAGAACTCTAACAGCCATGTTACATGACATTACAAAATAACACCCTCCTCCAGCCATAGTTGATGGGAGCACGTGTGAACCCCCTAATTCAATCTGAACCCATCAGGTTCTCTTCTAGTAACTTTGGAATTGGGATTCTGCTTGTGGCTAAAATGATTAACATGTAAGCTTTTAGAAGATATAGGACAGTTATAATCTCCCAGGTAAACAAGAAACAAAGGAGAGAGAGAGAAATAAAAATGAGAGAAATGCAAAGAGGAGGAATTAAGAACAAATAGCAGAGGGTCAGCCAGTTAGCTCAGCTGGTTAGAGCGCGGTACTCTTAACTACAAGGTTGCCGGTTCGATTCCCACATAGGCCACTGTGAGCTGCACCCTCCACAACTAGATTGAAACAACTACTTGACTTGGAGCTGATGGGTCCTGAAAAAACACACTTACAATAAAAAAAATTAAAAAAAAAAAAAAGAAGAAGAAGAACAAATACCAGAAAGTGGGTTCTAGGTAGCTTTCCAGGTCCAGCCTCCAGTCCCTTCCTGAGATCGGGCCATATTCTTGTGCTTGAGAGTTCCACCCATTTATTCATAATAAGTTCCTCTTATTATTTAAGCTAGTTTGAGTTAGTTTCTGATACTTGTAACCAGAGAGTCTAAACGTAACCAAACGCTCTGTGCTTCGTGTATTGACCTCTGGTTATTTCTCCACATTCATCAAGAACAGTATTTCCTACCATGCTAACTTCTATCACTTTATTGGTAACAGCAACATTCACTGAGGTAATTTGACCCATCAAACAACCTAGGCTTCACAGTTCAGTCATTTCATTTCCAAAAACCCTACGCTTCTGCTTAACTTGAACAACCAGCTCGATGGCCATACCATCATCATTCCATATTGCTCCACCTCTTGATTCATCAATTGTACCTCTCTTTGACCTCTTTCATTAAATAGCTTAACTCTTACTCTCACTGAGCTCACTTTTCAATTTCACCAAGACTAACAAGCTCTCACTCCTCCCTTTTCACAGTCTAACAGCCCCCAATCCTGACCTTATTTGCAATTCAGTCTAGATCCTATGGCTGTTTACTTCAATTATTCTTTACTTGATATCCTCTGTACTCCTATCCCTCTTTCCATCACATCTATACTAAATATACCCAATATTGTATCAATCTACCATTAGTCTCTTCCACTCCAGCATAAGGCTGAAATTTACTGAGGAAAAATCACAATCTCAGTACTGAAGATGAGATACCCTCCCTTGTTGAAGAACTTTCTCCATCTACTCTTGAACTACATTCCCTTTCATCTCCTCAGATTGCTCTATCATTTATTCCCCAACTTTTATTGACGTTCATTGATTCCATTTGCATCTTATCCACAAGTAATAAATATGCTTGAGTTTGCCTTTTCTGATTATGTCTGCATCAAGCAATCACCCTTACTCTCCCTTTTTTATCATAAGCAAACTACTTGAATAAATAGTCTGCACTCATGTGCAGAAAAGTTAACACAACAGGACATACGGTTGACATCTGGATGGCATCTGGGAATGACTCTCAAGGAGTGTTCTCAGTAAAATGATACGGTGGTTCACTGTGCTAGACTCTTTGTACAAACAATACAGTTTATGCTGAACAAATGCTTTCCTTCTGGGATTCTGAAATTTTGGTACGTGCTAGACAGAGGCTGCCTACATGACCGGCCAACAATAAAAACCTTGGGCACTGAGACTCTAGTGAGCTTCACCAAGCGGAAACATCACACATGTTGCTGCATTTTCATTGCTGCGGGACGCATAATGGGAAGGAGAGCATAAGGAAGCCTGCTTATGAGCTCCTCTAGACTACACTTGTCATTTTCCCTTATGGCCCACTTACTTATCATTAGTACATCACTATAATAAATCTTAACTATGAGTACAGCTATTCGTATATGCCGAGTCCAAACATAGAAGTAGTACTGGGAACCCCTAAGACAACTCTGTCTCCATCTTCTAACCTCCCATTAGATTCTTAAAATCCATAGTCTGACCTGGTCCTAATGTACCACAAAAAATAATCCTCAGATGAACATGTTTTATCCTTATTGTATTTGTCCCCTGTGATATTTCATATTATTAAATCATTCACATAAATCATTACATAACTCTAAACTATTTTTTATTTTTCTTTATCCTATTGTACTGTACCCGGGAAGAATTTCTTAGTTAGATCTTCCAACTTGATAATTTCCTATACAGCTAACTTCATTCTACTATCCAACTCATCTACTAAGTTTTTTGGTTTTTTATTTTTTATCATTTCCAAAATCTCTAATTTGTTCTTTTTCATAATAGCTTGCAATTATTTTATGGATTTATATCCACTCTAATCTTCTAAAGAAATGTTCTGTTTGTTTTTTATAAACTGATTCCTCTGGTGTTAACTAAAATGAATGAGGTGATTCTATATGTACTAAAAAAAAGATATCCAAGTTTTTGGTTTTTTTTAATTAAGGCTGCAGGAAAATGCATTAATGTTTTTAAAAGGGAGGGGTAAGGTCAAAACCGAAGATATGTAATGCATACAAAAATTAGTATTTAAAAGGACAGACCTTTTAAAAAGTAGAGACCAGTGGAAAGAGGGTGAAGAGATACCTTCACTTTTTACTCTACATAATTCTAGATGTTCACATTTTTATTTTGCAAAGAAAACTGATCTTTAAGTCATTTCTGTACACTTTTAAAACAATGATTGAGAGAGAAAGAGGGGGAGAGAGAGAAAGAGAGAGCTAGAGAGACAGAGAGAGAGAGAGAGATAATGGGGAGAAATTCTTCAAAGATGACAAAAATGCCAGTAGTGAGGTGAAAATTAAAGAATTATAAATTGTTTCTTTAGTTTTCAAACTTTCTTTAATGTAAGTATATTACTTTTATAAGTAAAAATGTATTTTTACAATTTTAGTATTTACTAATTATGATTTCAAAAGAGGAAAAATTACCATAAGGCATAAGTTGGTTTGGGGGGGGGTTGTTTTGTTTTGTTTTCATAACTCTGCCTTTGGAAGTATAAGCACATATATTGTTGAAAATCACCAATGTTTTCTCCAAAACGTGTTTTCTCCAAAACATTTAGGAACAAAGGAAGGGAAGATTGCTGCTTTGAGCAATGGCAGGCCAGCTTATTTAGACAAATTCTGAAGCCATGAGAAAAACCTAGACAAAATGTCTTTTGCACCTCTTTGAAGACACTGGAGAATTAGAAAGGCAATAAGAACTTGAAGGACCAAGAGCTCAGAGGGAAGGGAAGCCCAGAGAGATGAGCTAGACATCTGGTATAGTTTTTCTACTTTAGGATTTTCCTCTACAGGCACTGTTTCAGAAATGGAATTGAGAGGATAAGAAGCTGAACAGAGCTTTCAGAAATATCATAGGAATCATAAAACAAAAACTGGAGTTCCAGGCCACCAAGGAGAAGGGATCCTATTTAATTATCCCGGCTTTCAATTAGGATTCCCAAAGGGCTACACTCTAGGAATCAGGGTGAACCAAAAACAGACTAGCCTCCCAAAACTGAAACCTAGCTTCTAAATGATTCAATCCTTGACTGAGTTAAGATGTTCAACTCCTAGGCCTATGTAAGAGCAAAAGTACATCTTCTCTGAAGGAAGGTAACGTGATGTAGAGTCCCAAAATATTTCCACAATTTTTCGTACATAATATCTAGTAATCAGAAATACCTACCTACGTATGAAAAAACCAAAATAAAACCCTACAATTGACTAAAAATCAAAAAGACATTAAAAGAAAAACTAAAGAAGATCCAGAAGAGATTCACATATTAGAGTTATCTGTCAGAGGCTTTAAAATAACTGGGATTAATACATTCAAAAACCTAAATAACAAGATGAAGAGCTCCACCAAAGAATTGAAAACAATTTTAAAACTCAAATGGAAATTCTAGAAGTAAAAGTAAAATAACTGAAATTAAGTACTCAATGGATGAATTTAATACCAGGTTAGACAAAGCTAAAGAAGAAATTAATAAACTAGAAGATAGGTCAGAAGAAAACATCCAGACTGAATTAGGAAACAAAAGGATGGAAAATATACATTAAAAAAAAAAAAAAGGAGACTATTGAGTAAGGCCCAAAATGAGAAGAGAGAAAGAATGGATCTGAAACAATATTTGAAGATATTAATAGCGAAAAATTATCTAAAACAATTTTTTTTTTAAATCCAACCATAGATTCTAGAATCACTATAAATAGGAAGCAGGATAAATACAAAGAAAACCACAAGTAGAAACATCATTACAAAACTGTTGAAAATCAAAAACAAAAAGATTACCTTCAAAGAAGCAACTTCTCAACAGAAATAGATTATGGAATAATATTTTCAAAGTGCCAACCCAGAATTCTATACCCAGTACAAACATTCTTCAAAATGATGGCAAAAAACAGACATTTTCACACAAACACTGAAGGAATGTGTCACAGGAGACCCATATTAAAGAAAATACTAAAGAGCTCTTCAGTCAGAAGGAAAACTATCCAAATGAAACCACAAAAATATATGAAAGAATGAAGAGCACTAGAAAGTATAAATATGTGGGTATAGCTAATGAATATTAACTATACAAAACAATGATGATGATGATGATGATGTCTCATGGGGTTTTAAATTTTTATAGAATTAAAATACACAATACCGAAAAGGTATTTTCTGAGATTCTTGCATTGTCTAAAAAGTGGCAAAAGTATTAACACATACCAGACTTTAACAAGTCAAAGATGAATACTAAAATCTTGGGTAACCACTAAAAAACTAATAAACTAGTAAAACTAATAGGCAATGGGTAGGGGCGATAAAATTTTTTTAAAAATTGAGTATAAAGGAGGCAAGAAAGAAAGACAAAAAGAAACATACCACAAGTGGGACAAACAAAAACAGACAGTAAAACAATCAGTAAATCTAAAATTAGTAAATCAGTAAAATAAATGTACATGGACTAAATACTCCAATGAGGCAAAAACTGTTGGCTGGATAAATACAACCCAACATGATGTTTATAAGAGACATAATACCCTAAATAAAGGATAAAGATCAAAAGTAAAAGGACAGAAAAAAGATATTTCATATAAACACTATCCAAAAAACATTTCTACGATCATACTAATATCAGATATTTTACAATGCTAAAAGTTAAGACACTACAAAGACAAAATAATCTTTTACACATGTTTGTATAATAATAATATCACCCCAAATAATATCACCCCAAAACATAAAGCAAACCTGACAGAACTAACCGGAGAAACACACAATCATAGAAGAGAATTTGTAAAACACTCCTCTTAGTAACTGACTAAACAAAACAGGAGAAACTAGGTTTGGGATTTTATATTGAATGTTATTTATTTTCATTTAAAAAAATCTTGGATATTTCTCTCTTAATGCTGCTTGAGCTCATCTGCAACTATAGGAATTTGATGGTACTTGATATTATAAAATAAATGTCATTTTTAAGACCCTTTCTGCTGGCCAAAAAAGTACAAAAACAAAACCTGCAAACTTTACTCCATTTTGCAAAATAGTAACTCTTTATTTTGAACTCTTTTACACATTAAAATACTATAACATAATTCAAAAACACATTAAGCATATGCTCATGATCATTATTCTTAAAAAATATCCTGTATAAAAATGGTATCATAAAAGGATAATCATCTGTATGTTATGTCATTCTACTAGACTTTATTTTGAATGTGATTCCTATTTTTCTAGGTATATGATTCAGTAATTTCTTAAAACTAAATCCAGGAAATAATGTTACACTAAAAGAATAATAAGCTATTTTTGAAATTATTTCTATGTTTCAAAGTATTTCACACTTTTAGTGGCCTTAGAGTTTTGAAGTTTGAAACGTGGAAATACATACAAATGTTTCTCAAACAAGGGACTTTTTTTAAAAGCCCAAAATAACCATTATATGATTTACATAGAACAAGACATTTTCTTCCTTGCCTGTGAATCACTGCCTATTAATAAATGCTGTGGTTGTTTACTGCTCAACCATGATTCCACACACCTTAATTATTAACTTCATTAGCACTTAATTATCTCCACACTTTCCCTAAGTTACCCTTTGGCCGAGAGCACGTACCTATGTACACACAAGTACAACCTGTACTTTTCTTCTCCATATCTCTCCAATCCATCTAAGAAAGGGAGATTAACTCCTAATGTTTTTAGTTAGGATTTTTATTTCTAGAAGATTAATAGGAGTTCGTCATAGAAGTAAAAGTCTTCTTGGTTCAACTTCACAGAAAATATGAAAATACCACCACAGGGAAGGAGAATGCATATGTAAAGTTATTTTAACTCTGTGAGGTTTTTGTAAAGCATTAGTAAAATTTTCACTAGATACTTAGTTGGGATCTCACAATACTTTGCAAAGAAATAGTAAATTCTCAATCTAAGGTCTAAGAGTTCTTTGGTTTACCTAAGAAACAAAAATAGGATGAATTTATGTAACTGAGATTTTTCTTGTAGAAAAGGCAGACACACGGCTATCAGGAATCTTTAGAAATAGCCAGAATGAAATAACCTCACAAATCTAGTAAAACAAATACAGTCAACATTCCATTTGCGTAAATCTCAATAAACCTGCTGAATGAAAAGGTAAAGACTATAATAATTTTAAACATTACCAGTTTTAACCGTTCTTTTCTCCTTTTGCCAAAGGAGGCACTTGACCCAGGTTCTGATTCCTTTCTTCCATCCTCATCCTCATCTTCATCTTCATCATCCTCAAAACACCAATCTGGCAATAGAGGTGGGGGTGGTGCTTCCTCTATATCACCATAGCGACGAAAAAGTTCTTTCAAATAATCACCCTTATAAATTCCTGGTGGTCTGGCTTGAGCAAAAGTAGCAACTGCTGCTTCAATACTATGGAAAACAAACACCATGCAATTTCCTCACTACTCTCCATTTATGCAGATTTATTAAAACTCACTTATTACATTTATGGCACCAAAGTATGTTAGAGATTTATAAAATAGACAAATCACAGTCCCGTTCTTAAAGCATTCAATCTACTAAGGGACACATTCATTCCAAAACAATTTTAATATAAGGTATATCAGTAATTCCTAAACTCTAGAGGTAAATTGCAATGAGTGTACGGAAGAGACCTGGGTGGTCTGTGAAGGACTTAAATAAAGCTTTGAAGGTTGAGGTCTGACTCTGAGGGAAAACATCAGTCAAAAAAATGTGAATAGCAATATGAATGAAAGTAAAAAGCATGCTGATTTTTCAGAAACTTTCAACAGACCCAGGCAGTAAGAACATCGGTCATCAGAGAAAGTCTAGGCATAAACTGAGTCTGACATAGGACTCTGGGATTATTGTTTACAGCATAAGAAAGGCCAGAAAAGCTGAGCTAGAAGTGCATGCAGAAGAGAACCACTGAGGATGCACGAGCAAGGAAATAAAATATAAAATCAGATGCATACTTCAGCTGATTATATTCAGAGAACGACCTACTATGTAAAAGGCTTTGTAACCAAAATAATGACCTTCAATCAGTAAAGGAGGAAATTCAGTTAGTAGGATTCCATTCTCTCAGGAATTTTGAGTAACTAGGGTTCTAATGTCTCAGAACCTTAAAAGGCACTTGACAAATAACAGGTGCTTAATAAAGATATGCTGATTGGTTTAAATAGAGTAACTCTGTTCCAAAAATACCTTCTCTGTATAGCATTGTAAGTTTTTCCTAGTACTCAGCAGCTATAAAAAGGTACTATTAAAAAAAGAATAACAATAGTAATGTCCAAAGATGAATAAAAACACGAAATATTGGGAGAACTTGTCTCTGATAATCCTGTAAGATGTGAAAAAACATCTGGACAAGAAAATACATAGTATACGGGATCCATAAGCACTCAACTAAAGGGCTACTTAGTACAAAAACACCAGGTAATGAATGGTATTCTAAAGATTATCCAAATCTGAAATAAAAACATATTCAAATTATATTAATTATGACTTCACCAAAAATTTGGCAATACAATGTGCTAAAACTAAAAACTCAATAAAAATGTTTTTATTAATTACTAAATATATCTTCCATTATAACAAGAAACAAATACCTCCAATCCATTTTCTCCACCAAAAAGGCACATATGAGGAAACCAGTGCGATTGAAACCATGGGTACAGTGAACACCTAAAAAATAAAGCAGCTTTGGATTAAAATTAATAATTTCAGAGACCACATTTTACTTTAAAATTCCCACCTGCAATCAAAACATTTCAATCATTTTATAAAATAACTACATTTTTAAAAACTCAGCTCTCTCTTATAACTATTAATAACTTGTCAGTTTAAGTTGCTTAGAGTCTAATTCATAAAATTAGCTAGAACTTTAAATGTGCTACATGTTGATTTATTAGTTACAAATTGTCTGTAAGGTCTAAAGATTTCTCTTAAAACTAAAAGATTCCAAGCATATTTTAAATAAGGAGGTATTTTAATCAAACATACAGACACACAACCACACACACACATACACATACACACACACACACACACACACACGACACTTGACTAGATACAGAAAATAATTAACTAACTGGTATGCAATACAATAAAAAATTAAAAAAGTTCTCTGGAAACCAACTGACTGTATCATTACATTATAATCTTTCAAAATAAACTTTTAGGAGAAAAACCTGCTGAGAAAAAGGTATTTGTTTTTCTTAACCCTTTTTTTCAGGACATATTTGAGATCAGTGTGGCCCCACCTCTATATTCTAAAAAGCTGCAAATGGGCTTCATAAATTACAAAAATGATTGCATTTTTAAATCATTATAAGTACTTCGAAAAAGTAAGAACAGCTTGATGCAAATTGCCACATGAAAGCATTACTGCCAGGTTAATTCACTCTCCTGAAAACTTCAAAGTGGAGGTTTTCCTATTATCTCTGTTTAATGGGAGGATATCCTAACATTCAAGACTATATATCTTTCTTTTTAATGTTACCTTTTACAAACTAATCTTCTCTGTGTATATAAAACATCCTGATAGAAAGCAACGAAAATCAACTACAGAACTAAACTAAAAGTTGGAATTACAAAACTTCTAGAAGAAAATATGGGAGAAAATCTTTGCAACCTTAGTGTAGGAAAAGATTTCTTAGATAAAACACAAAGTAAAAGGAAATACTGATAAATTGGACTACTTCAAAATAGTAAATGTTTGCTCTTTAGAAGATGCTTAAGGAAAATAAAAACACCAGGCACAGAAAATATTCACAGGACATACACTGAAAAGGACTTGTATCCAGAATATATAAAGAACTCTTACAACTCAATAATAAGATGAAACAACCCAATTTTTTAAAAACCAGGCAAAAGATTTGAACAGACACTTTACAAAAGAACATATGCAAATAGTCAAGAAGCACATGAAAAGATGATCAGTATTATTAATCATCTGGAAAATGCAAATTAAAACCTCAATGAGATTCCACTACACATTAATCAGAACAACTGAAACCAAAAACACTGACTACAACAAATGTGAGTGAGGATGGAGAGGAACCAGAACCCTCATATGCTTCTGGAAATGGAAATGGCACAGTCACCTTGGAAAAGAGTTGGGCACTTTCTTAAAAAGTGAAAAATACAGCTGTATCAAATGACCCAGACATTCTAAGCCCAGTTATTTACTCAAGAAAAATAAAAACATATGTGCTTCACAAACTTATACATAAAGACGAATGTCCACTACAACCCCAACACAAATGTCCACAGCAACTTTATTCATAATGGCCAAAAAGTGCAAGCCTCCCAAATGTTAATCATCGGGTGAAGGGATAAACATGTTGTATACAATGAATACACTCAGCAATAAAAAAGAACAAATTACTAATAAATGATACGAGAATGATTTCAAAACCATTATGCTGTATGAAAGAAGTCAGAAAACAAAAAAAAGTACATATGTAATTTCATTTACATAAAATTCTACAAAATGCAAAAATGTGTATAGGACCACAAAAGGCCCTGAATAGCCAAAGCAATCCCAAGAGGAAAAAAACAAAACCAGAGATACCACACTTCCTGCTTTCAAACTATATTACAAAGCTACCGTAATAAATCCAGTATGGCGTTGATATAAAAATAGACACGCAGACCAATGGATACAGAGCCCAGAAATAAACCTCACATATACAGTCAACTAATAGTCTACAAGAGAGACAAGAACACTAAATGGGGAAAGGAGAGTCTCTTCAACAAATGGCGGTGGGGAAATTGGATAAACATATGCAGAACAATGAACTTGGACCCCTAACTTATACCACTCACAAAAATTAACTTGAAATGGATCAAAGACATAAGATCCAATACCATAAAACCCCCCACAGGGGTGGGGGGGTGCACAGGATAGATGCTGTTTAAGGGTACAAACTTGCAAAATAAGACCTAGAGATCTAATGCACAAGTATAGTAAATACAGACAACAATACTGTATTATACTCTTAATACTTGCTAAGAAATTGGAATTTAATTATTCCAATCACTAAAAAGAAAGGATAATTATGTAACATGATATAAGTGCTAATTATCGTATAACAGCAATCATATTACAATGTATATATGTATACATTGATACATACAATGTATATATGTATGTATCAAATTAACATGTTGTAAACTTTAAATTGCAGTTATAGGTCAAATACATTTCATTTGAAAAATTCTAGAAGATGCGAACTAATCCACAGTGACAGAAAGCAGAAAGTGATTGCTTCATCCACAGCTAAGGGTGAACACAAAGGAGCATGTGATGCAAAGGCTCTGAATCTTGACTGCGGTTTCATGGGTGTCTGCGTCTGTCCAAGCTCATTAAACTGTACACTTCAAACGAATGCAGTTTATTATACGAGTATATAAATTACATATAAATATACAGCAATACTGTTGATTTTTTTTGAAAAACTAGCTGTTAAAGCGAGATGCAAGCACAAGTCTGCAATTCGCTTTAATAACACATTCCAAATGTCAATGTTCATCAGCATGGCCTTGTTTTCAGTAATTGACTTTACTGAAAATGTTATAAATTGGATAGGTTTTTTAAAGCATACCAATAAAATACCATTTTCACCTCATTTCTGTAATAGGGTAAGATTTCTTTCCAAAAACGGTTTTTGCTACTTAAAAAAACATTTGAAAATCTGTAACTTAGAGTTACTATCAATTGAGCCAAATAATCTATTTCTACATCCATAGTACAGAAAACGATCATTAATATTTAGAATCAAACCTTAGTCAATGAACAACGCTCAATAAACAAGGATACAAAGGAACTGCAGACAGTAAGAGCAATTTGTGCAAATTAAAATTTATGAATCAAAATAGACTTTAAATGAACCATACTGGTTACAGCATGAGGTATGATAAGAAAGTAATGCCAAATGCAGGTGGAGACAATGAGAGGGTCAAAATCTGGAAGAAACGTGTGCACCACACTGAAGAGATTATAGGGGCATGGAGGGATAGTAAAGAATTTTAAGCATGGCAATAAAATTACCAGATTTCAGTAAAGCCACTCCAACAGCAACAACGAAAGTAAGAAAACCAGTAAGGAAGCCATCCCAGTAACTTACACAAATATGTGAGATAAGATTCTGTGGAGGGAAATAACCAGATGCGGACTAAAGAGGCAGTTAAGGTGTTAGCTGCAATTTGAAGGGTGAATGACTGGCAACACTGAGAGAAATGATTTAAAAGGAGTCTTTGGTTTCTGACTCGGGTGACTAACTGGGCAGCGGTGCCATTTACAAGGCTAGGAAGTAAGTACACTTTACACCAGTCTACGGGCAAGGTAATGAATACAGCTGGACATGCTGAGTTTAAAGTTCTTACGGGATTGACGAGTATTTGGAAATAACGATAAAGAGTTTCACAGAGTGGTCTGGCTGGAATTGTAGATTCAAGAATCATCAGTGATACAGTCAATTATGGAAGGGGTCTGTGGTATGCATAAGATCACCAAGAATGAGTATGTAAAATAAGACAAAAAAATTAAGGATGAAATCTGAGGAAAACCAACCTTTCAAGAATAAGTGTGGGTAATGATGAACGTCTAAGTATTACCTTGTCTTGTACACCTGAAACTAATTTAAAAAAAAGAAAAAAAAGAAAAACCAAAAAAAAAAAAAAAAGAATAAGTGTGGGGGTGGGTGGACAATAAACAAAGACTAAGAATGAATTGTCATTCTTAGAGAACATGGGGTCATGTACACCAAGGAAAGAGGAAATTTCATGATATGAGTGTTCAATTGTTTAAATGAGTTTAATTAGAACTGAAAGTCACTATTTGATTAACACTGCAGACGGAAGACTCCAGATTGCAATGAAGTGAATCAAAATAAAACGGATTCAAGTATCCATCTTTCAAAACGTCAGCTGTGAAAGGGAAAAGGGAAATATAAAACAGAATGAAAAGGTGGGGGTATTGGGAAGAGGTGGTATCGTTTAACATGAGAGGCTTAGATATGTTTACAGATTGAGAAGGACCTTCTTAAATCACAGAGGTTGACAACAAGGATATATTATAACTGAAGTCTCTGAAGGGACGAGGTAACAAAATAGATCTCAGCCTTGAACACAAAAAGATGCCTCCTTAGAAATAAATGTCTATAGTCATTAAACTATGTAAGTTCCATCATGTTCATTGCTTTGTAAGAAAAGGGGCCTCAAAAAGGTTACACAAAGATGTTAGCTGTAAAGACTTTTTAATTCAACATGTAGCTTAACCCAACATGTAAATTTCCTTTCTACTTCATATTTCAGACCAATTTAAGCAATAAATGTTCTAACTTTAGATGTTTGTCACCAAAACCATCTAATTTACTCTAGCAAGATCAACTAAATAGTTTTATGAAAAGAAAATGTAAGAATTGCCAATTAAGTGATTCAGTCATGTGAGAATATATAATGTAAGAAACTACCATTGCTCTTTTAATATTCTATTATAACAATACATATAAAGTTTCAGCATTATTGACAAAACTCTACAAAAAATTTGGAAGATTATGTATTTAATGTAAAAAAAATTCCATTAACTAAGTATGCTACAAGCTTAGTCTAATATGTCTTCAATGTTAAAATTTCAGTTTTCCTCAGTTTATTATGAAAATGGGTCCATCTAGTGGCAAGTAAAGTACAATTTATAACTAAAGATTAGCTCACTATTAACTATTTCAAGTCAACTTCTTATTCAAATTTGTCTTCATTTTCTAGGTAAGCTAATAAATGAAATGAATTTATATAGCATTTTAAACAATATTAACACTAATCTACGCATTAAGGGAAAACTGTAGTTCTTTTAAAATCAAATTAAGAGAAGAAACTATCTCCCCAACAAAAGGAGAGAAAGATGAACTGTAAGTATGTAAATACACATACTGGATATATAAGTATAACTTAGGAAGAGATGACTTATAAAGGACTAGTGACAATATATCTTTAAATGAAGCCTGATTTCAATACACAATTTTATTTCTATCTCACCAATCACATACATTATATTTTTAGGATCAAAAAATTTACCTGATCTGTCTATATCAGTGGTTTTACACTGGGACAATTTTGCCTGCCAACCCTTAACCGCCGAACACCTGTCAATGTCAGGAGATAATTTTAATAGTCACAACTAGCATTTAGAGGGTAGAGACCAGGGATTCTGTTTAACATCCTGCAATGCACAAAGAATTACGAGTACAAAACAGTGCTCAACAGTGCTGAGGTTGAGACCTCATCTAAATGAGCAACAAAAATAAGAACAAAAAAAAGAAACGTACAATTACAAAGAACTTATGATGTGCCAAGTTATCTTAAATATTTTTATTTAAAAGAAATGCTTTTTACATAAATAAGCGTGTGCTACTCATGAAAATATATATTTACAAATCTGTCACATGTACTTATAACCAGAAACACCTAAAGTAATTGGAAGCATTAGTTAAACTATGTATCTTATACATAGTCTACCATTTAGACTAAAAGAGAAACAGAATTGAGCTGTTTCTCTTTTAACACAAAACAGATTTTCTCCACTCCACAAAATTCTTATTCTCAAATTACTTCTGTACATGCAAACAAATGCACTATACCTCCATAATCTCTTATTTGCAATTATAATTTCAAAAAAGTTCTAAAAAAATAAGACTTTTTTTGTAAATCATTTGGGGACAAAAACTGACCTGAACTGATGTGACATTATTTACAGTCTATTATTCCCTCTTAGTGTGAAAAAATATTCATATGTTCAATTGCAAAAAAATGTTCATGTATTTAATTATGGAATGTTCTCTAACATTCAGATTATATCCACTATTTTCCACTAAAAGGAACTCAGGAACCAGGCTCCTTAGAAAAATAACTGAATCTGGAAAACATCTCATTCCAGAAAACAAGGAAACCATCAAAGACTGAAAGGGTGATAGAAGGATACAGAAACCAACTTGAAGGGGCTCCCATTGGCCTAGGATGAAGCAATTTGGACATAAGAATCAATACTAACTGCAACCAATTTAAATACATCAATTCTATAAAAATATACAGTTCCTACAGATACTCCAAAAAAATAAAATTAATCAATCACCACTAGAGACTGCTAAGATGACAACTCACTGTTCTGAAAATAGAGAAATACATAAAAGGAAAGAATCAAATACTTATTTTGCCTTTACAGTACAAACTGCATTTCAGGATAAACAAATTGAGAAGAAATGGTTCCTTACTAAAAAAGAATTCCAGCTAATACATAAAAAAATGAGAGAATCAGAAAAATCATTTTGCAACCCCTAATGAAATATTGGATCAAGACAACAATCATCAATGGATACTAAAATCATTAGTAAAAGACAGATGAAGAACTTTATCACAGAGAAAACAAGCTGCCACCACCTGAACCCACTTACCCACGTTAGTACTAGTAAAAGTGGGACAACCAGACATTATGTGCTTCCTGATGTAGCGTGAAAGGAACCATACAACACCAACTATAAAGTGTTCTTGTCTAAAACCCTAAAACTGAATATAACTATGTCTCTAGATTTAACTACCAGTTTACACCACATACAAGAGATAAAGGAACAAGGTTAACTGATACCATGAGAAATCAATCAGATAAATCCAGAACATGGAATATTTCATAGGGCCAATGACCTAGTTTATCCAACAAATTGATGGCACTTAAAGAGAATCAGAGAGATTTAAGAGACATAACGGCAAAATACATGGACACTGTTGGATCTTGGTTTGAAAATCTAACTTGAAAAAGATATTTTTTAGATAATTGAGGAAACCTAGACATGAACTAGGCTTTAGATACTAAGGGATTTTTAATTATTCTATGTGGTATAACTGCATGGTGGTAATAGAATAACCAAAAATCCTAATCAGTTAGAGATGCATACTGAAACATTTTTAGTAAAACGGTATGTCTATGATTTGCTTTAGAATACTCAAAACAATTTGTTAAGGGGAGGAGAGGAAAAATGAAAAAATCAGCAAAATGATAACTACTGAAGCTGGCTGACAGATACATGAGATCTCATTTTACTATTCTCCCCACTTTTGATGTATTTGAAACTTCCATAATAAAAATAATCAGGGGGTACTGCCCTCAGGGGGGTTGATATATGGTAAAAAAACTAGAGACATCCGACCAAAGGGCATCCGACAAAGGATTATGAAACTGTAGTTCTTCCTAAAGATCAGAAAATGTTTCAGGCCTCTGTGGTAAATGTTTCAAGCACTTAACATTTCCACTAAGCCTATACAACATTATTCCACAACCAGGCTAAGTGCATAAATTACCAATTACATCAGCTAATTTAAAGATGATTTTTTTAAAAAAAGAGTAGCTTTGAAAATAAATGAGTCTCATTTTTGCTATGTCACAAATGTTTACTGTTAGTCACAAATGTTTACTCAAGAAAGTATGCTTCAGCAAGAATGTGTGCAAAGCTGATGAAAATTCCACCACTGATACTAAAACACAATGAAAATATTGTAAAAATAGGCCACTTAAACTTGATTCCTTACTTCCTTTTGCTGGAAAAGGCATTACCAGCAACTAACTCTAAGACCAGTTTCTGTTATTATCTTCAGAGTATTACTACAATAAATAATTGCCAATACAACCTGTGCTGGAAAACTTGGCAGGCCCAAAGCAAATGTTTCCACTTCAATCCACATAAACAGAATCACTACCCGTAATAAAAGACATATATAATAATATATATTGTAACAGAGTTCTATAATTTCCACAACCTGTAAAACACTCAATTTAGAAAATTTTCTTATCACTTTTTCCAAGAATACAACTGAACAATTTATAACAACGGTCAACTTATTCCCCTAAACCTGAAAGTGTTACTCTTTCTGAAATCGTGACATCTGATTCCAGACGTTAAGATTTTTCAACTGCCCTTCTTTGAATTCTTCAAGAATACTTAGCATATACCCCTACAACGGTTTCTCTCAAATGAGAAAAGTTTTTAAATCGTTCCAATAAAGGCCTCTATGCTACCTTAGGCTGTTGATCGTCTAGTCGTTTACCTAAATATATATGTATATATGTGTACTTCTTACACATATTCATGTGATGTGTAAATATATACACATACACATATTGCAATACTATCATATATTCCCATATTATTGTTCTTCTGTTAAACAGTACTTGCATACTGTACAATATAAATGACCTGCTTTTCTCAGCTACATAAGCTGTTGTTTTTTATTACAAATGAAGCTGTGATGAAATTCCTTTCACATAAATCTTTATGTTCACCTCTAACTAAGACCTTAAAATAAATTCTTAGATGTGGTCTTGATGAGTCCAAGTGTATGAACACTTTCAAGGATCTTGAGAAATATCACCAAACGGTCCCTCCAGAAATGCTGGGTATCCATTAACACTCTAATTAACAGTATATTAATGCAAACATTTTATCCAGTCCTTCACATTATATTTTTTTAGTTCTTTGTCAATTTGAAGGGGGAAGGTAACGACATATATTTTAATTTGTATCTGTTATTATCAAGTGAGAACAAAAAAATCTTTCATGTTTCTTGGCTATTTGTATTTCGTATTTTATAAATTACATTTTCATTGTCTTCCATTATTTTTCTATTGAGAAATGCCTCTTTCGCCTATTAGATTATAAAAACTCTTTGTATATAAAAATACTATTTTTTTATTTGTCATATATGCTTCAAATATTTTCCCAATTTTCAATAAGCAATTATTAATAGCAGCTGTTACTATTAATAGACACATTTTAATTTTTGATAGTTCTCAAAATTAAATGTGCATAAAAATCACCTCCACATTTCTTAGTAACTTTATTCCTTGTTTTATACTTCTGTTACAGACAAGAGAATTGGTTTAGAGTGTGAATTTTCAACTCAGATTAAGATTTGATCTAAGTTCTAACCCTTACTAGCTGTGTGAATGACATTGAGCAAGTCACATAACCTTTCCAAGCCTCTTTCTTATAAAACAGGGGTGAAAATAATATCTACCTAATAGGATTGTTGTGTGTAAGAAGACAATGAGATAATGTATGTAAAATGTTTACAGAGTGACTATTAGAGAGGAAATGTTCCATAAATGTTAGTCAATATTAATAAAATTATTAATGAGACCATTCTCTAATTATATTTTCTAACTAGTTACTGCTTATTTGCAGGAAAGTTGCTGATATTTTCTTATTTATCTGTGTGCAAATATATCCCCTGAACTTTCTTTCTATTACTTTCTTACTAATAGTTTTTCAGTTAATTCTCTGAATGAGGTAAATACAAAGCTGCTTAAAATATTTAAAAAAAAAGAAATCACAAAAGAAAATATATTGAAAACAAAAAAAGTTTTAAATGATTATGAAAAAAGTTAAGATAAATGAATTGAAAAATTCTCCAGTAGTACATATAAGAAGTTAATTTACAGCATCTAGGTATCAGTAGAAAAAAATTATTCAATAAGCTGCACTAAAAGAAATGATTGGTTATATAGAGAACATTTAAATTGGATCCTCAGTTCAAATCACATGCCAATATAAATACCAGAAAAAACAAAAAATCAAAGCTCAGTATCAAACCTTAAAATTTCTGAAAGACCACTCCTAGCAGCATGGTTTATATTAGGAAAAAACAAAAACTGAAAATAACCCAAGTATCATTTTAAGTAACTCTCATTTTAAGAAAATTTATTTATTTATTGCTTGCCTTCCCTCAATTCACCACCCCCACTCCAAACCCACACTAGAATAAAGCTCCGGAAGATCAGGGACCTTTTTTCTGTTTTCTCCACTGGTATGTTCCAAGAGCATGTACCTGGCAAAGAGTAGCAATCAATAAATATCTGCTAAAAGAATTGTCCATCAACAGGAAAATGGATAAGCTATTGTATATTCAGATGATGGAATACTACACAGCAGCAAAAAAGTGAACATCAGTTACCTACACCATCATGGATTACCCTCAGATACTGAGTGAAAAAAGTTTCAGAATAATACGTATGGTATAAAACGTAAAATTGTAAAAAAATAACTACGTAGGTTTAAGGTAGTTTCCCAAGGGTACACCCAAAGAGGGGCAATTAGGGCTTTATCTTGAAAAATATAAAAACTACAAAAATATATTTATTTTACAGTTCACAACAGTCTATTCCTTTAAAAAACATTTCTTGGTGATTACTTAAAAATAGTAATAAAAATAAACTCATGAACTCACTTGCAAAAAAGAGAATGGAAACCTAATTGCAAAGTAAAAGTCAAGTCAAACGTACCTATAAGTTCAGGTGGGTTTCTTTCATTAAACCGCTCACATAGACGAATAAATGTCTCCGTGTTCTCAGTTGTGGGGCACTCACCATGTCTAGTAATATGAAAACATTTCTTTTTTAAAAGAAGAGATTACAAATCTCAGCAAGAGGTTTCAATATTAAAGAATCTTAATACATGGCTTACCCTTTACACTGAAGTTTTATATATTTGATTCCTTCTTTTTCTATGTCATTTCTGTCGTAGAACCTTGAAGTATTTGTCAGATCCACCAACAAGCCCATTTTAACCTTAAAAAAAAAAAAGGTACATTTACTATCAACTGAATTTCTCCCAAAACAAGCTGACTAAATGGCAGTACTCCAGTTCAGACATCTCCATTGAAGGAGATGTTACGTTCACTGTTAGCAGGCACTAAATGAAATAAATTAACGCACAAACTAATGATGGCACAAGAACATATGCAAAACAGACTCCACTTCAACATCACAAAAGTCTACCTAAAAAAGCAAACACCAACATAATTTTCTGCGTCTGTCACTGCACTTATGATTTGTCAAACAAGAGGCTAGTGCAGGGATAGCAACTATCTGAAATACACCCAACCCAAGCTCCAGACAAACATCAATCCAGCATTCCAAGCAACCATCACTACATCATGTTAGGTTAGGCAGTTAAATTCTAAAGCGAGTATTATCGGGTAAAACATATGTATGCACAGTCAGAATTCCCTTGTAAATCCCTTAAATAATCAATAAAGAACAGTACACATGGCCATATTTGTGCATCTCATTGAAGCCTTAATCCCATCTCTCAGCCAGTTTTTCTTCCTGCATTAAAACAAAAATCATTATTCTGTGAAGTGCTAAGTGACGTAGTTGACTTGTATTCAGAGGCCAATAAATCTGAAAAATCTTTGACTAGAATCACATTCAGCCTGGCAAGATAGTCTCGCTAAGAAGCACACACCTGAACTGAGCCAACAAGAAAATAGTTAATTATACATCTTTCACCTCATACTGAAGCATATATTCTCTGGGAAGAATGGCAAGAGAAATAATCCATACTTTCTAAATTGTTATCTTTTTATTTTATTTGTTGTTATTGTATTTATTGGGTACCTATTGTTAGACTTGCCTAAAAGAGATGAGTCTACATAATAATTCAATTCCATTGTGACACAGGGAAAACTGACAAAAACATTTTTACATGTGACAAAATAGAACTGTGTGCTTCTAAAATATAACTAGCTGCCATAATGTGCCCTACTGATTTTTTCCAGATTCCTTAGCCCATGTGTAAATGAGAGACAGGTAGACCAATCAGGTGAGCTCTTCCTTACAGAAAATGTATTTTTGATGGTATTTTCTTCAATTTGCCACCATGGGCCTACTTCTCTAACCAAATAGCTTCTGCAGTAATCTTAATTCATTCAGAGGATATATATTGCCAAATACAAAGATTTAGATATCATATTAGTTTTCCAATGAGTTAGAATTAGAACCCATGTTGTTTCTCTCCAGGTTCAAAATGACAAGTGAATGTAAAGAGGGGCTGAGAAAGCAAAATACAAATTTTCTAAATACCGTGTTTCCCCGAAAATAAGACCTAGCTGGACAATCAGCTCTCATGCTGGAGCAAAAATTAATATGAGACCCGGTCTTATAGCAAAATAAGACCGGGTCTTTATAACGTAACATAGCATAGCATAGCATAGCATAGCATAGCATAGCATAGCATAGCATAGCATAGCATAACAAACATAACATAACATAACATAACATAACATAACATAACATAACATAACATAACACCCAGTCTTATATAAGACCTGGTCTCATATTAATTTTTGCTAAAAAAGATGCATTAGAGCTGATTGTCCAGCTAGGTCTTATTTTCAGGGAAACAGGGTATACAGGACTACTTTAACCAAAAAAACTGAGAAATTGTATTATGTGACTTAATGGCCCTGAGCCATATATGAAGTCTGACAATTAAGTTCGCGAACTCATCCTAGAAAAAGTGCTCCATACCTCACTGTTGAATATAACTACGGTCACCTTCAAAGTACTTCCCTTGAAAAGTTATGCACTGACGCTAACACCTAGCCCACCCTTCAAAGCAATTTTGGAACTCTTTTTCTGGAATAGCTATCAGAGCTGTCAGCGTATCCTTGATGCCCTGAATGTCATCAAAATGTCTTCCTTGCAATATTTCCTTTATTTTGGGGTAAAGAAAGAAGTCATTGGGGGCCAGATCAGGTGAGTAGGGAGGGTGTTCCAATACAGTTATTTGTTCACTGGCTAAAAACTCCCTCACAGACAGTGCCCTGTGAGCTGGTGCATTGTCGTGATGCAAGAGCCATGAATTGTTGGCGAAAAGTTCAGGTCGTTTTCCTCTAACTTTTTCACGCAAACTTTTCAGCACTTCCAAATAGTAAACTCGGTTAACTGTTTGTCCAGTTGGTACAAATTCATAATGAATAATCCCTCTGATATCAAAAAGATCAGCAACATTGTTGTAACAAATTCACAAACTTAATTGTCCGACCCCATACGTAAATATAGGAGTAGAAATGTGTGTATGTGTGTATGATGTGTCTGTGTGGATAATGTGCTTGTGTGTGAATGCATCTGTGTGTATAACATATACACATACACATATTACATACAAATATGTATTTTTCATAATAGATAATGCCAATGCATAAAGCAAATAACCTCGTAGAGTTGTTATGAGGTTTAAATAAAGTCCTTACTCTGTGCCAAGCACTATTCTACATGCTTTACATGCACTAATTTTATTTACAGATGAGGAAACTATAACATGAAGAGATTATGTAACTTGCCCAAAAAACTATAAGTGGCAAATTGGAATTCAAACCCAGTCTGTCTGACTTCTAAGCCCAAACTCTTAACACACCACCTAGGAAATATTTAATGCTTTTATAAATGTTCATTATGATTTCCAATACAATTTTTGATAATAAAAACTAAAAGTTTATAAGCTAAAATAAAAGATATACACAAATAAAAACTTGAAACTACACAAAGGAAAGGGATGAGTAAACAGGTTTTCAAAATCTAAATGGTGATTCTTCTATAGCATGATTGGAGCCTTGCACACAATGAGCACTAACACTTGTTGAATGTACTAACATATAGCATACAGTAATCTTCATTCATAGACCACTAAGAATATAAAAGAGTAACAAAGATTGCAGTTAAAGTTGAATTATGTCCCCTAAAAAAATATGTTCAAGTTCTGACTCCCTATGAATATGACCTTATTTGGAAACAGGGTTATAGGGTCTTTGCAAATACAATCAAGTTAAGATGAAGTCATACTGGATTGGGGTGTCCTTAGGAGAAACATTTGGACACAGATACACACATGGAGAATGTCAACAATAAGGCAGAGACAACTGATGGAGCTGGAAGCCAAGGAATGCTGAAGATTGCTGGCAATCACCAGAAGCGAGGAGAAAAGAATGGAAGAGATTCTCCTTCCAAGCCTCCAGAAAGAACCAACCTGGCCAACACCTGGGTTTGAAACTTCTAGCCTCCAGAACTGTGAGAGAATGAAGCTCTGTTGTTTTAAGTCACCCAGTTTGTGGCAGCTCGTTACAGCAGTCCTAGGTAACTAATACCATCAGTATTACGTCAGAATAATACATAAAATTGCAAAGTTCCATTTCGGAAAATAGTTTGGCACATTCTTGTAAAATTAACCATGCACTCAGCAATCATATTCTTGGGTATTTATCCCAGAAAAAAATTGAAAACTTATGTTCACTCAAACACCTGCACATGAATGTACAAGGCAACTTTATTCACAATACCACACAACTAGAAACAATTCAAACTGGTTGAAAGGTGATTTAACCATTCAACAGGAGAATGGCTAAATTAAGTTCTGCTATATCCATTCACCTGGATACTATTCAGCAATAAAAAGAAACGAATTTTTTGTTGATATATGCAACAACTTGGATAGACCTCAAGGGCTTTATGCTTAATGAAAAAAGCCAGTCCCAAAAGATCATATACTGTTTTATTCCATTTATTTAAAATTCTCAAAATGCCCAAACTATCGAGGTAGAGAACAGATTAGCAGTTGCCTATATACAGGGATGGTGGTGGGAAGAGGATCTGACTATAACGGGGTAGCATGAGGGATTTCCTTTGTGGAGATCAAATAGTTCTGTAACCACCGCCACGAATCTGTACACTGGATCAACCTGCAAAGAACTGTACACACACATACACACACAAATGAATGCATGTCACAACTGGTTACAACTAAATAAGGTCTGCGACCTAGTCACCAGTCCTGTACCAATATCAGCTTCCTGCTTTTGATATTGTCCTACAATTATATAAGATGCCTAATGGAAAAACTGGGGGAGGGTTTATAAAACTGTGCACAATTTTGGCAGTATTTCAAAATAAAGTTTGTTTGTTTTAAAAAAAGAAAAAGACACCTGAACAACAAGAGAGGGATAAAGCACATTAAATCAGTATCAAAATATTTTGTTTCTTACCTTCAGACTCTTTAGATAATTTGAGAGCATACTGGGATGGAACCGATTTTCTTCAGCAACTTGACTATCGTATCTTGGTCCTAACATTGTCTTCAGAGGTAAGAATCTTCCTAAACAACATGAAGATGAGGAACAATTTTCATTAAAAAAAAAAATCCAGGTTAAAACTCTATAATTAGCAGTTCTCAAAATCACTTTCTTAAAATGTTTTAAATAAACTGTTCATGATGGTGTAGATGCCTGATCACTGCGGTGTACATCTGAAGCTGAAGCTGAATAATAATGAATGTCAACTATAATTTTATATGTATATATATGAATATATATGTATATATATATTCACAAGAAGTGGAGTACAGCATAAGGAATAGAGACAGTGGAAATATAATGGCTATATGCAATGTCAGAGGGGTAGTAGATTGTGGGAGGGGGGTTATCACTTTGTGATGGGTATAAATGATAAATGTCTAACTATTACATTGTTTTGTATACCTGAAACTAATAAATAAAAAAAATTAAAAAGTAAAAAAAAAAAAAAAAAAAAAAAAAAAAAAAAAAAAAAAAAAAAAAACTGTTCATGAAGCACTCTCAATCTAAACTATACTTTTAAAAATTCTGCTATGGAATTTTTAAGGACAACATAAATTCTAGAAATTGACAGTCAACTATAATAGCAAAAGAGAAATTACCAGGTAATGAATGGACTCCCATAAAGACTCTTAAGTTCTAAACCAGTACATTACAAAGTTACTGCCTTAAAGCCTTTAAAGATATGGTACTAGAAAACTGATGATGGAGTGAATTAAATCAATTTTTCAAAATTCCCAATTATACCTCTTTAATATGAGCTTGGAACTTTCTCCATCTTGTGGACCTTATCTACATTTCAGGATCAGGATCATGCTGAGAAGCATGCTAACCAAAATCACTCTCCAAACAACTATCAGTGACTATCATTTCAGCAACACTGACTGACCTTTTTGGCCTTTTTTCCTGAATCACAATGTAAACACAGGAGGAATTACCTTATAGAATCAATTTTTAAATCACGTATTTTAACTGATTTATATTTTAAAATGTAATAAAATCAATGGAAGAAATGGGAGAATAATAAGAATAGATAAGAATATCCATCTAAGAATAGAATAATATATCTGAGTGAAATATCTGAGTAAAATATCTGAGTGAAATCTTAACATCTGTCCAGAGGCTTTAACCTAAATTTCATAAACAGATAATTTTTAAAGTTTTTATTTTCTATAAAACCACTCAAGGTCACCAATAACCTCCACATTGCTAAATCCATTGGTCAATTCTCAAACAACTTTGTTCTCAAACTGATCACTTTTTTAATCAAGAGGGAGCTCTTAGATCGCCTTTTTTCCCTGGCCTTCCTCCTGCTTTTCCTCTCTCTCTGGCCTCTCCTTCTCGGTCTCCTTTACTGGCTCCTCCACATCTCCCCGACCCATCTGTGTTTTGTCCCAAGGCTCTGTCCTTAGGCCTCCTCTCTACCCACACTCTCTCCCCTGGAGTCTCCTCTGGTCTCATAGCTTCAAAAGCCATCAATGTGCTGATGCCTCACAAACGTCTGTCTACAGCCCAAACCTCTCCCTTAACTCTAGGCTCAGATGTCAAACTGCCTACTAGACTTAGTCTCTGCTTGATGTCTAACACACATATCCAAATCTGAGCTTCCAATATTCACACTCCAAAAGCTTCCCCCTCATGGTCTTCCCTGTCACAGCAAATAGTAACACCATTTTTTTTAGTAACTCAGGCCAAAACCTTTAGAGTTATCCTTGACCCCTCTTTTTCTCACACAACAAACATCCAATCCATTAGCAAACCCTATCACCTCTATCTTCAAAATATATCCGGAATCTGACCACTTCTCACCAACTCTACCATTATCTCACCTAGATTATTATACTTCATTTAGTTTATTTGAGAGATGTTTAATGAGTGCCTATTATGAACAACCAGGCATTGTTCTAGGTATATGAAATACACTAGTATAAAGAAAAAAAAAAAAAGAAAAAATCCCTGCCCCAGTTGAGCTTACATTCTATGGGGAAATATAAACAGTCAACAATAAACATAACAAATAAATAAACAGCATGGTATGTTGGAAGATGCATGACCCATTAGACTCTCTCCAACTATCTAGTATCTAGCAAACTTCTACTTATTCAAGATAATTCGGGGCTGGTCCGGTGGCTCAGGCGGTTAGAGCCCCATGCTCCTAACTCCGAAGGCTGCCAGTTCGATTCCCACATGGGCCAGTGGGCTCTCAACTACAAGGTTGTCAGTTCAATTCCTCGAGTCCCGCAAGGCATGGTGGGCTCTGCCGCCTGCAACTAAGATTGAACACTGCACTGGATGGCTCTGTCGGTTGGAGCACGGCCTCTCAACCACAAGGTTGCTGGTTCGACTCCTGCAAGGGATGCTGGGCTGTGTCCCCTGCAACTAGAAACGACTAGAAACGGCAACTGGACCTGGAGCTGAGCTGCGCCCTCCACAACTAAGACTGAAAGGACAAACTTGAAGCTGAACGGCACCCTCTACAGCTAAGATTGAAAGGACAACAACTTGACTTGGAAAAAAGTGCTGGAAGTACACACTGTTCCACAATAAAGTCCTGTTCCCCAATAAAGTCCTGTTCCCCTTCCCCAATTAAATCTTTAAAAAAAAAAAAAAAGATAATTCATGCATCAGCTCCTCTGGGGAGCGTTCCCCTTCTTCCTCATCTCCTCTTCCCCAACCTCAAACAAAGAATTAGATTCATTATCTCTGGCATCCCAAAATATTCTATAAGAGTCATTATTGCATTTATTACAACAGAACTCTGTTTAAAAATGGTTTGCTACTCCCACGGGACTATGTACTCTTTAAGGTGAGGTACTATATCATAACCCCAGCCCCAAGGAGTAGCACAAAGTAGACACTCAAATATTTGCTAAGTAAAATCACTTCAAAGTCACCATCACTACCACAAGACCGTCTCATACTTATACCGCCAGTTGGTTCCTAGTAAATTCTTTACACATAGTAAGTACAAAATAATGTTATGTTGAATGACCATGAAAAAATGAGTTCACCTGAAATCTATCACTCAGGAGAAAAAAAAATTTTTTCAGAAATAAAGCTTGGCCCTATCTCCAGGAGCTCTCTCTCATTGGAAGCCTGGTTTAGAGAAGGTGACTTCATAATGGAACAGATTATATATAATTAGTACCATCTTCTTTCTAAATCAAGAAAATGATGAACTTCTAGTACTAATAAAATGCATCCTAATGTTTACAATGACAAAATGCAATTTAAGCAGGCCTAACATATTTTCCTAAAGAGGCAAAATATCAAAGAAATTATACAGTAAGCATGGATTACTTTTATAATCAGAAAAAAAATAAGAGGAAAACGACAGTAGGTAGAAAAATGGAATGGGAGTGATTCCTTAATTTTCACTAAAGCTTGCAAGAATATAGCTAGTAATTCTTGCTCTGCTACTATAAAACACTGCTAACCCATCATTCTCAAAATACACAATGTGGCATGAAGGCTTCTAGGACACAGACAGAAGGAACTTTAAGGGAAATTCAAACAAATTTCAAGAATTCTAGGTTACATTCACTTTACTTGCTAATAAGCATCACCAGCTGAAGCACTGTTGATTACTAGTGAAGATCCAGTTGTCAAGAGGCCTGCAGTTCCATCCAGAGACCACAATCAATCACACAGGTGAGCGTAATGACTCACTGAAGCACAATAATTAAGAATCTAGCTTTTGGGGGCCAAAATATTCCAATACAATAAAAAGGAAAACTTTTTAATTCCTGACCCTTCATTCCCAGCAGAGGGCATACAGCTCTATTTCTCAGAGAGGTAGAAAGCTGCCTGGAGCTCAGCACCTTGCCCGCCGCTATCCACCCCCAGTCAGTGCTGTATTTGTCCCATGTTTAGTCTAGCAATAAATCAGTATTCTAATATGTCATTGCCATCCTGCAGACCATATTAAAATTCTGATCTTTTAAACTGTTTTTCTAATTCAAAAAAACTATTCACATTGACAAGAACTTCTTTATGATTCTGTGTTTTCTCACAAATCAGTGTAGCAGTTAACTCTAACGAAAGGATCCAGGAAACAAGCTCTAGGCTAGAAAAGAAGTCAGACATCTAAGTTTAGAGGTTTCTTCATAACTCCATAGGGAAAACTACATATAAAAAGAAAGGATTCAGTATTAAGTTAGAGATGGTAACCAGGAAAAAAAAGTCAAAATGGCTAGAGAGTAAGACTTATAAAGAAAACGTAAAGAACTGTGATCAATTCATTCGAAGAAGAAAATACAATGGTTATCAAGTATAACTGTTTTCATTACAAGTAAAAATGCATATAAAAATGGTTAGAACAACATACAAAAAATTATTTCATTTTTCATCATTTCAAAAGAAAAGATTTCCTCACCCTAAGACCTCCTTAGATTATCTTTCAGTAACATTTTTATCCATCATTTACATGGCTTCATTAACTAATATGTGAAGAAAAGCTGACAGACTAGAAGAATCAGAAAACCTGAATAAAAAATGACATACAGAATCTCCTCTTCCAACAAATGTATATAACTAGATAGACATAGTTTAGACATGTACTCATAGCCCGCTACAAAATCCTTTAATTTTTGTTTCAAAACACCTTCTAGAAAAAGCATACGTCCAAAAAAGGACTTGTATTTACGTGATCAAAAAATATAATGAATGTTTAAATTTAAAAAATTTATTACAGTAAAAAACACACTGCCATTAATCCCCCTCAAAATACTCTCCCTCGCTCTGAACACACTTATCCCATCATTTTTGCCACTTTCTGAAGCAGTTCTGCAAGTCCTCTTGCGTGAGTGTCTTTAGTTGCACTGTCGTGGATGCCGCGATGTCCTGAATCGATTCAAAACGTTTACCTTTCATGGTTATTTTGACTTTAGGGGGGAGCCAAAAGTCCCACAGTGCCAGATTTGGTGAGTAACGTGGATGAGGACACACCGTAATGTTTTTATTTGACAGAAATTGCTGTACCAGAAGCGATGTGTGACACGGAGCATGTCTTGATGGAGGATGAAGTAAAGACACTCACAAAAAATGACTTCCAGAACTGCTTCAGAAAATGGCAAGAACAATGGGTAAGTGTGTTCCAAGTGAGGTGGTGTATTTTGAAGGGGATTAATGGCACTGTGCCTTTTACTGTACTACACTTTTTTTATTTAAACATTCACCATACCTTTTGATCAATACCTCGTATGTAAAGAACTTTAATAATTCAAAAATAAAAAAACCCAATTTTAAAATCAGCAAAAGATTTGAACACTTCACTAAAGATATGTGAATTGCCAAGAAGCTCTTGAAAAGATGCTCAACATCAAACCACAATATTACTAAATAAACACTTATTACAGTGGGTAAAATTAAAAAGACTGACTATACTAAGTGTTGGAGACTACGTGGAACAAACAGAACAATCATCCATTGATGGTGGAAATGTAAAATGTTAAGATTTTGGAAAAGAGTTTGGCAGTTTTTTCAAGGTTGTCCACCTATCATATGATCCATTCCCATTCGAGAGATTTACACAAGAGAAATGAAAGCTTACGACCCTATAAAAAATTGCATACAGCAAGTAAATTTGTAATAACCAAAAACTGGAAACAACCCAAATGACCATCAACAAGTGAATGAATAAACAAATTATGCGGTATCCATAACAATGAAATACCACTCGGCAATAAAAAGGGATGAAATGCATATAAGAACATGGATAAATCTCAAAATAATAATGCTGAATGAATGAAAGCTGCCAGACACCCCCCAAAAAGAGTGCATAACCGAACGTTTCCATTTACTGAAAAAATACAAAGAAAATGCAAATTAATCTAGAGTGACAGAAAGCAGATCAGTGGTTGCCGGATGAGAAAGGAAATACAAAATAGCATAACCCATCACTTTGTAAGGTGATGGGTTCTGTTTACTGTCTTTGATTGTGTTGATGGTTTCGTGGGTTGTTTCATAAGCTACGCGTGAGTAGTCAAAATTAAACTGTACACTTCAAAGTTTGTTGTGTGTCCCGCTCAATAAAGATGAAAATATCCACAATAATAGAAGTCATTTACACAAATGTTTTTAACCCCAGTCTCTCGCCGATGTATTACACCACAGGGCACTGCCCCTCTCCTTTAGCCCTGCTCCATGTCAGCACTGACACTTGTCCCTTCCCCTTCCGAGACCCCTGAAAGAGTCACAAACTTCTCACTAAGCTTCAAAGCACTGCCCACTGTAGTCTTGTGCCCTCAGCTCCTGCCGCACAAACCTCTAGACTACCTTCGCGCCCGCAACGCTTAGGCTTACTGGATACTGACAAGTGCCCCCTCCCCCTGACCCACCCTCTCCAGTCCAAGTTCCCAAACACTCATCCACGAACCTTCACGGGACCGAGCACATCTCGGTCCTGAAACACCCCGAGCAGGCACGCAAACACCGAAAGCTGCGTGCGCCCCGCGGACGGCCCACCCCGGACCCGCCAGGGCACGGAGGCTCCATCACCCCCGGGCCGGGTTACCTGCCACCGGCTGGCCGCGCCGCGGACAGTTGAGCCACCGCGGCGGAATCTTGTTGTGAGCCATGTCTTGGGGCCGCGCAGAGCCGGCCCCTCCACCAACGCTCGCCGCGCCTCCGCCGCCGCCTCCTCGCGATCCGTTCCGCACCGGAGGTGCGAGGAACCCGAATCCCGGCC
The DNA here is from genome assembly GCF_964194185.1 of Rhinolophus hipposideros. Classification (NCBI taxonomy): domain Eukaryota; kingdom Metazoa; phylum Chordata; class Mammalia; order Chiroptera; family Rhinolophidae; genus Rhinolophus; species Rhinolophus hipposideros. Next base: position 62,968,545 of record NC_138049.1, on the reverse strand, counting down.
GACGTCCGAGTTGCAGCCGCTCCGATCGGGATAACGTCAGGGGCTGCGCGCCACTTTCATTCAGGCTCAACTCCACTGCTCTAGGCAAGCCCACAATGCACCGCTACTTCCGCTCCAAAGCCCCGCCCCCTTCTTTCCGAGGTCAGAGGGGAAAAGGGAAGCTCCGCGCACGGGTAGGACGGGGTTAAGGCCTAGGCGGGTATGAGGCGGCTTTTCTCTCGCTCCGAGGTGCCCACGTCCCCGCGCGCTGTGAACAGCTTTGCGCCCGCCTCGTTGCCCCCTTACGGGGTTGGCAGCGTGACGCGAATTTGCGGTGCCCTGCAGACAGCTGGCGGAATCCCCCCAAAATGAGAGGCAGCCTTCCTAAGGGCATCTGTTTACTGAAGGAAGGAGCCTGCCCGCCTTGATCACAACTGAAGAGCCCGATCGCCCTTTTTCGGCCCAGCGTGGCGTCCCGACCGGATCAGGAGTTTGATTTGGAATTGGGGACGTTTTCCGTGACGTGGATCAAGGGAAGAAGCTGTAGAGAAATAATAAGGGCGGAGCGATTGGAGAACCGGGATCGAGGAATTTCTCTTCGGGGAGGTGCTGTCAAGGATCCAGGACGTGTCTGAAATTACTCCAAACACAGGTGCTACGAGGTCTGTGTGCGCCTTTCTGGAGCAACGTGGCAACGCGTACCCGAGAGCTTCAGAGCGGCCCCGTCCGACAGTCCCCGGTCGGTGTGTGTGACCCGCAAAGGCAGGAACTGCCGATGCAGCCCCACGACGTCGCGTGTTTTCCGTTGCCAAATGCATGGTCCTTCCCTTCCAGGGCAGCGGAGACGACTGGAAGCATTTTATAAACACCATCCGCAATAACACTTTAGGTAGGCGCCAGACTAAAAGTATTACATATAAAGCTGGGTGATGGCAAATTAATCATAATGTAGCAGCTCGGCTCCAAGCACCTATGGCCTTACGTGAAGGGCCGGAGCAGGCGGTTTGGGGTAATACGTTTTTAAAGGCGCGGTGGGCCACTTGGGGGCGGCTGAGCTCGTGCCTGAGCCTCCTCGTGTTCGCCCGTAAAGACAGAGGCCCGACGGCTGCCTCTCCGGAAGGGCCTCAGTGACAGCCTGGTCTGTCCTGCTGTTAAACACTGAGCGCTTGTACTGAAAGTGTCACTTGTCCCGACAGGACACAATGAGACTCAGTTTCCTTACCCACCAACCTACCTAAATGAGGCCCAGTTCTCTTTGCAGAGAGAGCATAGCCCTGCCTACACCTTGATTTCAGACTTCTGGCCTCCAAAAATGTTGAAAAGAAATTTATTTTATATTTTTTAATCAAGTTCACCGATATATAATACAGTTTCATGACTTATGGTTAAAGTGTATAATCCCCAAATGTCCCCTCACACCCCCACTGTAGTCAGTTTTCTTCCCCCATTTCAAGGTCCTGGCACCACTGATCTGACTCATGTTCCTATACTTTTACCTTTTCCAGAATACATGTAAACAAAATCATACAACATGTAGCCTTCTATGTCGGACTTTTTTCACTTAGCATAATCCTTTTGAGATTAAATGTATGTTGTTCTAAGCCTCTCAGTTTTGGGTACTTCTTTACCACGGCTCAAGAAAACAAATACGGCCGGCCCGGTGGCTCAGGCGGTTAGAGTTCCGTGCTCCTAACTCCGAAGGCTGCAGGTTCCATTCCCACATGGGCCAGTGGGCTCTCAACCACAAGGTTGCCAGTTCAATTCCTCGAGTTCTGCGCAAGGCATGGTGGGCTGCGCCCCCTTCAACTACCAATGGCAACTGGACCTGGAGCTGAGCTGCGCCCTCTACAACTAAGACTGAAAGGACAACTTGAAGCTGAATGGCACCCTCCACAACTAAAAATTGAAAGGACAACAACTTGACTTGGAGAAAAGTCCTGGAAGTACACACTTGTTTCCTAATAAAGTCCTGTTCCTCTTCCCCAATAAAATCTTAAAAAAAAAAAATGTGACTTCTTTAAAAAAAAAAAAAAGAAAACAAATACAAAGCCCCACAAAACCTGGATCTGCCCCTGTTCTAACCCAAGCTCTTGGAGCCAGTGTCCTCTGTACCAAAATCCTCAACCCTACTATAAATGCAGACAATTTTTTCTCAAGCCCTTTTATATTTATCTGGTACATACACCCTTGGTGTTTTAGTGCCCAAAAGCCTATTCTAAAGAACTCAGACATTCAGCCACAAACACTAAATTACTGTTTCCTATAAGAGCCCTGAGGTCTTCAAAGGAAGAACAGTTAGGTATCTCTTCAGGTGGCAAGCATTGTCAAGTATCTGCCAGGATCTCCATAGTTCTCCGTGTCCAGGAGTCGCTGGTCCTCAGGTGCTGGGAGTGCACCCCAGAAACTGCCCTCAGACCCAGAGCTTCATCTCCCATCAGAGGGCCCCCCTACTGTATTAGTTTCTTAGGGCTGCCATAACAAAGGGCCACAAACCAGGTGGCTTAAAACAACAGAAATGTATTCTCTCACAGTTCTGGAAGCTAGAAGTTTGAAATCAAACTGTTGGCAGGGTCATGCTCCTTCCAAAGCCTCTAAGGGAGGATCCTTCCTTGTCTCTTCCAGTGTCTGGTAGCCCCAGTCATTCCTTGGTTCCAACCTCTGCCTCCATCTTCACATGACCCCCATGTCTGTTTCTTCACATGGCATTCTCCTCTCTATGCATGGCTGTGTCCAAATTTCCCTCTTCATACTAAAACATTAGTTTTATTGGGTTAGTGTCATCCTAATCCAGTATAACCTCATTTTAACTTGATTCCATCTGCAAAGACCCTTTTTCCAAATAAGGTCACATTCACAAATACTGGAGGTTAGAAGTTCAACATATCTATTTGGATAATTCAACCCATAATACCCACCCTTACCTCTGGAGGCATACCCAATCTCGCAGAAACCAAGCTTTTCTGAATCCCAGGAATTTGGCTGCTATTTATCTTCCTTTTTCAGAGAGCTATGAAGTTTTTCAGAAAGTCAAAGACTGAGACACAGGCCTTAAAAATCACCTTCCATTCCCCTCCCTTTCTTTGTATACTGCTAGGAGCTACAGAAAACAAAATATCATGAGAAAACTCAAATTCACCTTCTTTCTTTCTACCCACAATGCTGAACCTGCTTGAAGAGTTTAAGGTATTTAGTGGCATGCTTTCAAACCTCATCTCCTCCGAGGCTCCAAGTACTCCCTCAGTGACTTCCAAAGGCCCAAATTCATGTCTGCACATTGTTAAAAAGGTAAATTGAGGCATAATAAAAATGTTAAGATTTATCTGAGTAGAACTCGACTGGAGCCAGGCAGCATCAAACCAGAAGTTAGGAGCATTCTGAGGACAGGAGATGGGGGAAAGACTTATGCAGGATAGAGAAGGTGTGGAAGCTAAAAGGAAATTATTTGATTGGCTCTGGTTGAAAGTCTAGACGGCTGTTTGTGATTGGATGTCCTTAGCATTTTCTCCACCGAGAGGTATTTACAGGCTTCGATTTTGGTTTGCTTCCGTAGGCCTCCACGGCATTAGAAGCACTGCAGTCTCCTGGCCTGTTCATTAAATTTATGTCAAGTTCCCAATAAGGTCTCAACATGAAATGACTCCAATTCCGGGGTGCAAATATACACCTACCCCTGAATAAGCTCTACACGTAGAGATCTGATTCTCTGGTGTGGGGGTAGAAGAATAATTCTCCTTCCATCTTTCTAAGTTCTTCTGGCTGGACCAATAATCAAATTAACACAAGACAGATTAACGGGAGAAAATGACCAAATTTATTACATATGTATTGACAAGAGAAAAATTCTGAGAAGTCCTACATTAAATTACAGCGGGCCAGGGAGTGAGAGAGACAAGAGTAATCAATTAATAGCTGTGGGCCAACTAACAAAAGACTGCGCACATGCCCGATGTGTTTTGGAGCTTTGAATCAACCTCTGCAGTGACCACCAGATGCCACCATCCTGCTTATGCATGAACTTTCAGAGTGTTGCTCACCACCAGTTAAAAATAGTAATTATTTCTTCCTTATAGACTATGCACCTATCTTAGAACTGCTCCAGTTTCACATTTTCCAACCCCCTTATCTGTAGCCTATATAAATTCTTTCAAAACAACTGACATCTTCCTTCCCCAAACCATAATGTATAAAAGAGTCCCATCAACTCCAAGATGGTGGTCATCTCTCCTGCTCCATCTAGCCAAAGTGCTGGTGGTTTAGACTTCAGACCCCAGGACCTGGTCCATTTCTATTGCTGTTCATTGCTATTGGGCCTGGTCCAATAGCATTTGGCTCAGTAGAATCTTTCAGAGAAGCTTTTGACCACGGAAGTTTTTTAACAGTGCATACATAGGCTCCGTAAGAATATGAAACCTGAGGATGCATGGGGCTGTTGAGGCTCATACGCCATTCCGGACTAGAGATAGGCAGGAAGAGGTCGGGGATTTCAAGGGGAAGGTGAGCAGTTCACAGGTAGATGAGAAAGAACAAAGATGGTAAATTTTTGCTGGGCTACCCAGAAAAAGTGGGACACAGAGAGGAGTCCACCAAACAGGCTTTGCTAGATTTCTCCGTCTGTTCCACTTAACTCATATATGCTAAGGTGAATATGCTAAGGTTCCGTTCCTGCAGCAGGTTTTTCTATCTGAATTCCTTTGGGCAGGTAAAGGGGGAGTGTCAAAGTTTCTTTCTGAGTCTTTTGTTTCTTAAAAATAACCAGCTTAAAATAATCAGTATCCCAAAAGGCATATTTTTGGGTAGCAAACTCTGATCCTCTTCACTGGCCATAAACCTTCATGCAAGGATATTGCATCTCTTTATTTTCTGTAAATCAACTTAATCTTGATTCTGAATTCTCTTTCTGCTAAATAGGTAGTATATGAGAGGAAAAGTAATTTTCCCTCTACCCTTCTGAGTTCTTCCCTGAGAACCCCTGTAATAAAAGATAAATTTACAAGAGAAAAAAACATTAGTTTATTAACATGTATAACTCACATATAGATGGGAGATATCTAGGGAAACTGAGTAACTCTCCCAGATGGCCCAACCCACCACCTTAAATGCCATCTTTAATTAAAAACAAAAGAAAGATGTTGGGGGGAAGGCCAGTTATGGGAGGTTAGCAGGAAAAACATAGCTAATGGTAAAGTTTGTTATGCAGATTTAAGTCCCTGACTTCTCTGTTGTTAAGATTCTCTGGTGATTTGGAGTCGTCCTTCTCTATGTGGTGCAGAGAGGGAAACTTCCTCACAAAGAGATTTCTTTTATAAATGAAGATTTCCCTTGCAGAAGAATAACTCCTACTCTGTGTCTGCTTTCCTCAAAAATAATCAGCTCAAACTAATTTTTATGCCAAAGAAGGATATTCTGCTGTCCTTCAGTGGGAAATTCCAGCTCTGGCATTCTTGGGGCTTCCTACCCTCACTTATACGCCTAGAATTATATTTGGTTTCAGGGGCTCAGACAACACATCTCCAAGAAAAGGCTGGACTACGTTCTCAAAGAACAGTTGCCCTCTTGTTTACTTAGCTTGTACTGATCCTTGACACGGCTCCCTGGGGTCCAGCAGCCATCTATTGCTCCCAGGACAGGTATCTTTGCGGGGGGGGGGGGGGGGGGGGGGGGGGGGGTTGGAAGGGAAGAGGGGAGGGAATCTTTTGTGAGGCTGGAAACCCTATTGCACAGGCCTAATGTTTTGAGAAATTAATTGTGGGGGGCGGGGCTTGACGATAGAATGTACATATCAAATGAGGGAAGCATCATCAAAGATGACTCCAGCCTTTCTTTTCTAAATAGGAAGGTCTCCAACTTTCCGACCAGCTCCAAGAATCTTAAGCCTATTATTTTAAGTATTAAAAAACAGCATTAAAAGTATATATATTGGATCATTTCTCCTGAATAGTGAGAAGATGGACGTATTTGCGTTAAAAGATAAAACTTGAATTCCCCATATTTTCTCTACTACCGAAAACTGAACCATGTGTGGCCACTAGATGGAGCGAAAACCCAGGCAATCCTACCCTTTTTTGTTTTGGTAGCCCAGAAAGTAGGTCAGTGAGTCAGGTTCTTCAATTACTTATGTGTGTGCCTATTCCAAAGGTTCAATTTGGCCCTAGTTCACCAAATTTACAGTACCAGACGTCAGCCTACAAGATGATTAAATAACTGCCTGGCAGAGTGCCTCTGCTGTGCAGTTTATGTAAGTTTCTTCATTGGAAAATATGAAACATTAAAGAAAAACCAAATGTTTGCTTTCTAAGCGTTACTGTCAAAGCACAAAGGTTTACAGAGATATAAGTGACTATCTGCTTCTGTGTGCCATAAAAAATTTTCTCCTACTGTTTAAATTATGTGGAATATTGCCTGTCTTTTTGTTTGAGAATAATAAAATGTTACATGTGACTTATGCCTTACCTTGTACAAAGTGTTCAGAGATTTTCTAATTGGAGCTAATCTTCACAATTCTGTGAAGAAGTAAATGCTGCCATCATCTCCATTTTATAATGAGGAAACAGGCTCAGAGAGATTTAGTAACTTGCCCAAAGCATCACAGCCAGGAGGTTAAAGAACGAGGCTGTGAGGTAGTGTGTGACACAGGAACCCACCATCAGAGGCCGGAAACCAATGTTCCAAATCCAAGCTCTGCCACCCATGTGTGTTAAACCTTGAGGGAAAAAAATACATCACCCGCTAAAGGCCTGATTTTTTAATTTTCCACTTGAAAAAAAATTAGATGTTTCCTAAGACAGTGTACCTTAAAATTAAAGGCACTCAATCCTTGGATTCTTATTAAAATGCAGATTCTGATTTAATAGGTATGGGTTGGGCTTGATGTTCTACATTTCTAACAAGCGTGAGGGTGATGCCCCTGTTGTGGTTGGAAGACCACACCGCCTTGCCTTCCTATTGCGGAAAGCTAATCACTAACATATGCAAGGGAAAGTATGTCCCAAAACTAAGAAATGGGCAAACCATATATCTGCAACAATGCTTGCAGTGTGAGATACTCACTAGTAGCTGTCTATTTGAAAGGAACTCCTGTTACTTGATATTCATCTACCTCTGATCTATCTCTAATTGATTCTCGATTAATTAGAGCCTATTAGATCCTATAGGGCAACAGAACTTTGTTATTCCAATTAGCCACCAATATAGCCTTATCATTTGCTTCTTAGATCAATTATTTTTTATTCCTGAGTGATAGCACACCTGGAATCTCAGATTATGTCCTATGTGACATCTAATATGAAGCTAATGTTTTATGTCTTTGCCATCAAAACCATAATCTTTATCTAATTACGTGCTGGGAAACAGGTAAAGGGTGTTTTCCAAATAAGTAACATTCAGATTTTTATAGCTTCCCCGTACTGGGACATTCTTCTATCTCCTTGCAGATTTCACATGCTTGCTAGGGAATTGTTAAATTATAGCATGTGCTTACGTTCAATTTGTCTGAGAGATTTTTGCATTTACTCAATGTAGTGCTTTACAAGCTCGAAGAGCATTTTCACCTATGCTAACTCATTTCATACTATAAAAACTTGGTAAATTCGATAGGGAAGATATCATTTTCTGCACGGCAGATGAAGAGACAGAGGCTCCAGAAAGATTGTGACAGACAGGAACACAGCCAATATCTCCCGACTCTAAATCCCAAGCGCCTTTTACCTTGCCACACTTTCCTACTCTGCCCTGTGGTTCACTGTGTATATGAATCTGAGCAAAAAAGTGTGTCCATGCTGCAGATAAAGGAAGAGGAAAGAAGGAAGTGGGATAACTTGGAATCACTTTATTAAGAGAAATGAGGAAATATGAGTAGTAAATTGAGGTTAGTTGATGGCTGGGGAAAACATTTTGATTACGTTTAAGTTTCTGGTGACATATTCCAAAAACTCCAGGTTTGGATTCTATAGAACTGTAACTTCAAAGGTCATTAACTCATTTCTAAAGTGGGTATCTTAAACTGGGCCCTAGTTTTAGGCTCAGATAAAGTACACTCAAATCTAGTCCATTCATTCTATTCAAATATTTACTGATTGCTTACTATGTGTGAAGAAATGCAGCAGATACAAAGATCAAGCTACTTTCTTGAATCATAAAAAGCTTATTATTTAATAGGGAGGTTTATTATTTCAACTAGTCCTGTATTGATTCATTCAAAAATAGGATTTAGCACTTTGCTATGTGCCATCGCCTGTCCCAAGTGGAGAACAACGGCAATGAACAAGACAAGGCCTCTGACCTCAGGATTTTATTGGCCAGTACAGGATATAGAAAAAAAAAACAGTATAATAACTGCCACAAAGGGGGGCTGCCCAAATTACCATAGAATCTGAGAAGGGTATCTGTCCCAATTCTGAAGAGTCGGGAGAAGTTTCCAGGAGGAAGGGACATTTAAGCTGAGCCAAGATGGGGTGAAGGGGGACCATATGCGAAATGGCCTAGAGGCAATAGTGCGTGGTAAATGTTTAACAACCATCTCTATGGAGATAAGTAAAAATGCCCTAATTTGTAAATTTTGCCAATTTCCTTGATATAAATACTCCCACTGTAGCAGACTTTAAGCTGCCAATATGACATCATAATCACAGATTGGGACGAGATGTGCACCACAGGCTCTCACAAGCGGGATAAACACCAGCTCTAGAGCACCATTGACTAGAGATAGAAGAACAGGCTTCTGGGGAATGACAGCAGTTCTGTGGGGTGGGAATGTCCAGTGTATTGAGCAGTGTGGGCAGCAGAGAGGGGTATAGGTAGAAAAGGGAGTGGAAGGAGGGAAAGCTGGAAAATGACCAGCTTTTGAAAATGACCAGCATTTGAAGGATTTTGAAATTTATCCTGAGGTAAATATGGATTCCCTTTAGAAAAGGGAATGGCCTTGTTGAGAGTAGTACCTGTAGACTAATGGAGACAGAAGCCTGATTACAGTACTCTGGAGTGTGAATGAGAAAGGATGAAATAGACATATAGAGTAGAGACAATGGTTGCAGACAATATCTATACTTGTCTGTGAAGCTAAAGGAGCAAGGAGCTAAAGCAGTAATTGTGGGATAACTTGAAACCAGAGGGTTTGATTCAGGGATTTTTTTTAATATGGAAAATATTTTTGATTAAATTTAAAATGAATATGATAAAGAGCCATCGGAGAGAAGAGGGGACTCCAATGTAGAGTAAGGTCTCTGAGGACAGGTAAGAATGGAATCCCAAGTTCAGAAGACCTATTACAGGGTAGAGTAATATAAGTATCATGAGATTAACAACATTTTATTAATGCTAAAAAAAAAAAAAATCCAAAGTATTGCTTTGAGAGTGAAACCCTTGTCTGTTCTCCTCAGCACTTAGAAGAATGCCCAGAACAGGGTAGGTGCTCAGCAAGTATTTGCTGGGTGAGTAAATGCATGCCTGGATAAAAATAACCATTAATTAGGCACACACTTTATGCCAGGAAAGTGAAAATGATTTTCACACATATTATCTTTAATTATTGCAACATCTCTGAGGTAAATATTATTTCCATTTTACAGATGAGGAAAGAAAAGCTTAGAGAGATTTAGAAATGGAGTTCAGGACATGTCCACCCCCGGACCCCCACTCCCCCCCCCCCACACACACACACACACAAAATATGCTGCTTTGGCATATTGGTTATTTTGAGCCGAAACAGCAGATCCAGGAAGAGCTCTCTGATCTACCCTTTTCTACCTAAAAATAAACCATAAAGGTTCCTGTGAAAAAGGTACCCTCACTGTACCAGGAAGAGAAGGACACCCTTCTCACCAGAGACTGGGAGTTGACACTGACATACAGGTCTATACAAACACACTTACTGAAATAACCCTGACCTTTTACTGGTTTACCCCTCAGAGATCTCCTAGTTGCTTGCCCACAATTAACTGCCCCTAACCAAAAACCTTTGACTTGTCATTTCTTCACAAATTTATTTCGTTGTCTTAAAAGTATAAAAGCTTCTTGTTTTGGTCGTTTCGGGTCTTCATTCTTTTGTGAAGGCCCCCATGTACGTATAAAGATGTAATAAAATTTGTATGCTTTTGTCCTCTGAATCTGTCTTACATCAGTTTAGTTCTTAAGCCCAGTTGGAGATCCTAAGAGAGTAGAGGAAAATTATTCCTCCCCTACAGAAACTTGCCATAACTACACAGCTAATGACTGGCAGACATGGGATTTCATCCAGGTCAATCTGAATCAAAGCTATGCTTGCAATAATGACAATGATTTGAAGTGTCTGGCTTTTAAACATTCTATCACTTTGTAGATTACCATATTAGCTAAGTACCAGTGCTTTAACCCACTCCAGACCAAATGAGATGGAGGCCCTGGAGTTGGAACTCAGATGTCAGTATATTTTAAAACCCTCCAGGTGATTCTAATGTGCAGAGAATGCTGTGAACTACATAACTTCATTACATAACTTCCTAATTTGAGGTTATAGATATTATCTACCTATATCTGCCATTTATTTTGAAGCAAACATTTTGCAAGTACACCAAACAAAACATTGCATCTTATTTTCCTTGGGTAAGTAAAGTACCAGGCACAGAGTGAGTGTCCTATAATTGAAGTGCTGTCAGTAATACTACTTATCCATATCTTTATTAAGAAATATTAAATATTTGAAGTAAAAAATGAAAATATTTGAGAAAGGAAAAGGAAAACATCTTATTCCTTGCATCAACAGAGTAAGTAGAAATGAGCCAATTACAGAGAGACAGAATACCATAGCAGTTAAGCATGCAGCCTGTGGAGCCACAGATCCCAATCCTAATGCTCACTGTGTGACCTTCAGAAAGTTACTTAACCTCTCTGTACACTGGATTCTTCTCCTATGAAATAGAGAAGACAATAGCACCTACTTCTTAGGATTGTTAAGAGAATGAAATGAGTTCATACGTGTAGAGCAAATAGAGCACAGTAACATCTGTGTCAACCAGCATTGTTCTTGCCTATCTTTCCCTACGAGATAAGGAGAATTTTTGTCTATTTTTTCCCAAACATATCTCCAGTTCTTAGACTAGATCCTGTATGCCACAATGTGGCCTCTCCATAAGCTTATTTTTTTTTGAAATGAGATAATTATGTGGAATGAATGTCCAGCACGTATGTGTATGTCACTCAAAAATATTCGTTGAACCTGAAGCTAATAATATAAACTGCTCAGAAATCATGTTTTGTGATCATACTTTCAAAGGAATTTGGTAAGCCAATATAAATAAAGAAACTGGTAGAACCATTTAAAGATATGGTTAGACAGTCACACCTTAAATTTTACATATATCAATCATCATCCAAATATTGACTTTAGGTTAGAATAAAAATATGCAAAAATGAAAATAGTTAAATATTAAGATTATAGAGTTTTAGTGACTTTACCATTTTTCTCTGGTTTCTTTTACATGATTATTACACCATCATGTCTTGCATTATCTTTTTTTCCTCCTGATGTTAAACTGAGAGCAGGTTCATCTTTTCTGGAGAAGGAGAAAGAAAGACAGGAAATAGTCCAAGAGTTGAACTGTACTGAATAGTTTAATGCTGCCCTTTTAACAGCTGGAAATTTTTCATGGAATGGCTCCAGCACTCCTCGACTTGTGGGAACAATCACTTAGGAAGCTTCTGCCTTATGAGCAATTCATAATGTTGAGGAAAGTTGGATCAAAGAAATGTACAATGTGCCTGTGAGTCATCCTGAAAATACTGATATTTTCTTCAATAAGCTTCTGTAATGGGGGAAAATTATCATTCCACACAAGCTTCAGAGACCTGTTATCACTTGGTAAATTGAGTAACCCTTGGAGACAAGGCAATCTACTGCCTAGACAGCCTGGAAACAGCTCCCAGACCTATCAACCGCCTAGAAACAGTTCTTGGACCAATCAACCACCTAGAAACAGTACCTGGACCAACCACTGTGTTCTAAGAACTGTTTCTTCTAATATCTGCTACTGCTGCCTTGCAAACCCAAACCAGAGAAATAAAACATACTGGAATTATTTCTATGCTGACTTCATATGTCCCAGACCATCTATGGCCTATTTGACAAGTACTTTAAAGTTTGTGCCACTCAGTGGAACTCATTCTGTACCGAGTGATTTTTTTTTAGCCATGTCCAATCCTTTGTGGAATTATGTAAGGAATAAGTACATTTCAGTATATATCATTTTGCACATTGTAGTGGTTTTGATGTTATTTTATGAGTGCATTTTTTCATTCAAAGTAGGTTGTTCCCAACCTTGGGGGTACAGTAGAATCAACTAGGGAGTTTTTAAAACTCTGATGCCCAGGCCTCACCCCAGACCAATTAAATCGGAATTTCTGTAACCATATTTGTCAAAGTTCCACAGATGATTCTAGTGGGCATCTTAAGTCAAAAACAACTGCTTCACCAGATCTTAACTAAATTAAAAGCACACCAAAGGCATGGCAATTTCTTGTATTTTGCTTTATCTTGCCCCATGCTGCCTAGTACAGTTTTTCTGCTTAGAGTAGGCAACCATGTGATAACAAATACACAGGTAGTTACAGAAAAGATGCCTAGGATTTGAGTAAAATCAGGATGACGTCACCCTCTGAGCTCAGTAATCACCACCCAACTAATTGTAAGATGGTGAAATAAATGTATTTATTTGAGAGGGTGTCATAAGGATTATATTAGATAATGGTAAGTAAAGCACTTAACTTGGACCTTGGTACATGCTCCGTAAATAAATAACAGACTAAGAATAAAGACAAAGAGATGACTGACTTGTGAAAGTAATCCTTCCTAAGAGGTGATTTGTAACATTAGTGGGGGGCTTAGAAAGTGACATGCAGTGACAGTGTTCAAAATGTATCCTCAGACCTGTTATTTAAACAGAAATGTGATCTGATCAACTCTCTTGTAACTTGAACATTTCTAGTAGCATTATATTAATGAAAGTGTCACTGCCTGCACAGAAAGGCTATAAAAAAATTTTTTTTAAATTTAAAAACCACAATAGAAATAGATAGAAAAAAATAAAATAAGAGGTAGAGAGAGTTTATGGAGCGTCTCTAGCACTGTTTAAAAGAGAGAGCCTTTCTTCCCTGGTGGGAGCAATTTTGTCCCAGCTTTGGTAGACTTTCTTGGATTATTAGAATAAGAAAGAAACTGTGCTGCAACTCCAGCTGCAACTTGACTCTCTAGAATCGATAGGCCTTTTCCAAAACAAGAACTCTTTGGGGCATATCAAGCCTTACCCAATTACAAAGCTTCCTGGATCTGGGAGTTAGAACCATATCATAGCCTGATCTTTTGTCCTCAAGAAACCTCTCTCAAAACCCAATGCGTAGTACGAAAAAGTTTTCAAAACTTAATTACATTTACATTGCAGTATGTTAAGGCAGGAACTTCTCTTTTTTATTAACCTCCACTAGTCATGATAATACCAGCTCCCACATACATGAAGGGCACACAGTGAACTCGATTCTTCCAGTATCTAAAAGAAGCCTTAGAAAGAAATTAATAATAGATCCATTAACTCTTTCAAGCTATTCAAGCTATTCAAGCTATTCACCTATTGGCTTATGAGATTTTATTTTTGCAATGCCATAGCACCTGCCTCTTCATCCCGAGCTAGGAGTGCCACAAATATGTATCACTGGTCATAAATAAAACTAGAAATTTCTCTTACTAGGAATGTAGAGGGTCTAAGTACATTCTAAAATAGAAGGCCATTTTTATTATATCATCCAGAAAATAAAGCATCATTTAATGAATTCAAACTATTTTCTAAATGATGCCCTTGTGTACTCAATGTTATTGCAGGACTTTAATAAGTTTTACTTAATAGTAATACTCCTGTGGTTGGAGAAAACTAGCATAGCAGTAACATGCATAATTTATTTCCCAGGACACGGACAACAGACTCAAAATTGAAATCTATCATAAATATATACTACAAATGTCATATACAATGACAATCTTTTCATATAGATATCCAGTTGTTCCAATCACATTTGTTGACATGACTGTCCTTTTGCCCATTGAATTTCCCTAGCACCTTTGTTGAAAACCAATTAACTGTATATTTGTGAGTCTATTTATGGATTCTATTCTGTTCCATTGATCTATTGATGCCAATTTCACACTGTCTTGATGACTATACCATTTTAGTAAATCTTGAAATCACGTAGTTCAGTCTTTCAACTTTGTCCTTTTTAAAGATCATTTTAGCTTTCCTATATCCTTCGCAATTTCACATAAATTTTACAGTCAGCTTGTAAATTTTTAAAAAAATAATCCTACCAGGATTTTGACTAGATGGCTTTACTGTTATAGATCAATTTATGGATGGTTGACATTATAATACTATGGAGGCTTCCAATCCATGAATGATTTGCCAGTCTGTTTATTTAGATCTTTAATTTCTACAACAGTTTTTATTTTTCAGTATAGAGATTTTGCACATTTTTTGTTAAATTTATTTATTCCTAAGTAGTTTATGTTTTGATTTTCTTGTAATTGGTATTATTTTTAAATATCATACATGACCCAGTAGCATAAAGTATATCTTGGTGAATGTTCAATGCGCACTTTTAAAGAATGTGTACTCTGTAATTATCGGGTCAACGAAATATGTCAAGTCAAGTTGATGAGAATGTTACTCAGATTTTCTATATCCTTACTGATATTTTGTCTACTTATTCTATCACATACTAAAAAAGGAGTATTAAAATATCCAAGTATGATTATAGATGCATTTCTTTCTGGTCAATTTTTGCTTTCATACATTTTCAAGCTCTATTATTAGGTACACACACACTTAGGATTGTTAGGTCTTCTTGGTTAACTGAACTTTTTATCATTACAATATTGTTCTTTTTCTTTAAATCTGGAAATACTCTTTTTCTTTAAATCTACTTTGCCTGACATATAGAAATACTAGCTTTCTAATGCTTAGTGTTTTCATGGTATAGCTTTTTACACTCTTTAATTTTCAAACTGTGCCTTTAGAGGTAAATGTATCTCTTGTAAACAGTATAGAGGTGGGTCTTGCTTTTTATCCAGGCTGACAATCACTGTTTTTTAATTGGAGTGTTCAGTCCATTTATGTTAGGTATAATTATGTTACTGGTGGATTTAAGTCTACTACTTTGCTATTTGTTTATTTGTCCCCTTTTTGGTCTTCTTTTGGATTAAGTATTTTTTGTATTCCACCCTATCTTCTCTATTGGCTTTTTAGGTAATGTTTTTAAAGTGATTATAATACGCATCGTTAATTCATCACAGTCTACTTTGAATTGATATTATACCACTTCATGTATAATGTAATGGCCTTACAACAACATATGATAACTTTTGATAAAATTTTTTTTGAAATTTCAAATTTTTACATATATATTTATCAAAACTCATTAAATGGAACACTTAAGATGTTTCCATTTCACTATATGTGACTTTTACCATGAAAAATAAAATAAACAAACAGTGAGCTTTAGCTAATAACAAGAATACTGAAGTGTCCAGGGATGAAGTTGACTGATGTCTGCAACTTATTTTGATATACATCAAAAAATAAGATGAATTGGTGAATGGTGAGAGGAACGGCTAGATAGATATGTGACAAAGCAAACACAGCAAGACAATGTATAATAATATAGGTGATTCTTCCAATTTTTCTCTTCACAAATTTTCATTATAAAATGTTGGATAAAAAAGCCAATCTTCTAACTTAACATATAAATTAAAATTTAATCTATTTTGTAACATCAATTAACTAGTGAATGAAATCTTGAGAGCAGGAAAAAAATTATGCACATTTTTTTCTGGTGATGGCCTCAATGCTCTATCTCAGTGATCCCTTAATTCTTAATTCCAGATTTGGCCTGAATCCTACATTCACAACACTGTCTACAAGGCTATACAAGATCTCACTGTTGCCTACATTTCCCGTCTCATTAGCACCCCTCTTCGCCTCACTCTGCACACCAAGCATATGAGACTCAGTTCCCTGAATGCCCTGGGCAGCTGCTTGCCTGAGGCCTCGAGGCCGCCACAAAAATGATTTCCTTGCCTGGAATGCTGCCCTCCCTAAGTCTCTCCTTCTTTTTTGAAATATCATGCTCATCACTAGGTTTGAACAGAAATATAACTTCCCCAGTAAAGCAATCCCTCATCTCCCAAAGTAGGTCAGGTTCCTGTCCTGGAGGAACTATGGGAAAGCACCACAGGCCCTGAATTTCTCTGAAGCCCACACAGAACCATGGGATTCTCTTCTCAAAGAAAGCAGATGTCACTAACAGGCTTGTGACCTTCATAAATTATCCGCAAGTAAGGCATTCCCCTTCTCAAAAATAAGGAGAAGTACGTGTAACATCTAAAAATCCCTTGATAAAAAGCCTTCTTTGGTTTAGAAATCATGCTTGCTTGCTTTTTATGTTATATAATAATAATAATAATAGAAATATGTCCCCTCATTGTCTTAAGTGAGGTAAGAGAGTTGTGATTGGATATTATCATGGGCCCACAATTTCTGTCCTCCAGAAGCAATTTACCTGGGGGTGGGGGGAAAGGGGGTCAGAACAGCAGCACACACACACACACACACACACACACAGAAGAGTAGTCAGGTAGCTTGTGCAGTAGCTCATCAGCAGGCTGTGGGCAAAACCCCTGTGCAGACTGCCGCCGATCTCTACAATCTGCCCACAGTCTGCCAAATCTCAACATGCAGAACTGTCTGAGCAACTGCAGAGCTTCACCTTAAGAGATCTAGAAGCCGTGCCATTATAACTGAGTAGTGATAAAGTGCAGTAATAAGCAACAAAAAGCAGGGGAAAACCTTCGCTTGGTCTCTGCTTCTTGGTGCCCTGTGTTGTCCGTCTCATTGTAAGCAAAAGATGTAGAGTGAGATCTGATTCTGATCAAGAGAGAGGAAGCAGCTGCAAGTTGGCAAAGGCTAGAACAACCGTCAGCTGCACATTGCCCACAACTCCACGACTTCTCTTTGCAAAACTGACTCACAGTCTTTTCGTCAGTGTTTCTATTCCCCGTCAGAATCTAAGGTCCGTGAAGACAAAAATACATCTGTCTTGTTCCCTGTGGTATGTATCTTCAGCCGTAAGTGTACGGTAATGCCTCAATAAATATTTGTTGGAAAAGGGAATCTCTGAACCTTCTTCATTATAATACTGTTTTGTATATTCCATGATGTTCCTAAATGCCACTTTATTGTGTGTATTTTTCACTGTATTCATGATCATTCATTTAATCATTTATTTAACTGACATTTATACAACACCTTCTAAGCACTGAGAAAGCAAATATTAGTATTCCCTCCCCTTAAAAAGCTCATAATCTGTAAGGGGCCCACAGATTAGCAAATAACTACCATGTGATATGGAAATGCCACAACAGAATCTATAAAGGAAACTATAAATATAGGAGCTAAATTAATAACAAGAAAGAAACTATTTTCTCCTACCAAATTAGTAAAATATAAAAATAAAATAGTAATAGACAAACTTCCCTTGTTCCTTCCTAACAGAACCCTATTATTTCTTCTGGTATATACTCCTCATCCATGTAGTCAGGTGACTCAAAAGAAGCTAACTTCATCCTCAGCTCCAAAAGTTGATGCAAAACAAACCAAAGATCATAATCCCACCCAGTGGGATTGCCAGGGATCAGTTCAAGATCCCAAGCCTAAGCCAAGTTTAGGGTTAGGGTTATATTCCCTCAGGAACTATTCTATGTCCCAGGAGAAGTACATGACCTAAAAGTGACCCAATCAGGCTGAGAAGTGGAACTTTATTCCATTTTTAGGGTAGCATTTCTTTGCCTGTCTTACCGAACATGAGCAAGGAAGCAGGCTGCCCCAGCCTGTTACCTGAGGGGGCCCTGAATCAGCGACAGCCCATGAAAGGGACAAGAGAGGTAGGAAATAGACCTGCGATAACTACAGAAAAATAGGGTAGAAACCCAAATTATGGGCCGGCCCGGTGGCTCAGGAGGTTGGAGCTCCGTGCTCCTAATTCCGAAGGCTGCTGGTTTGATTCCCACATGGGCCAGTGGGCTCTCATCCATAAGGTTGCCAGTTCGATTCCTCCAGTCTCTCAAGGGATGGTGGGCAGCGCCCCTTGCAACTAGCAACGGCAACTGGACCTGGAGCTGAGCTGCGCCCTCCACACTAAGACTGAAAGGACAACAACTTGAAGCTGAACGGCACCCTCCACAGCTAAGATTGAAAGGACAACAACTTGACTTGAAAAAAGTCCTGGAAGTACACACTGTTCCCCAATAAAATCTTTTAAATAAAAAAAAGAAGAAGAAAAATAAAAAGAAACCCAAATTATAGCATACCTGGAGCATATCCTACTTCTGTGACTCCTTTTACAGCAGTAATAGTAATTAACATATATTCCTTATTGTTTAAGACCATTTGAATTGTGACTTGCATCCAAAACTATCGTGACAAAGCCAAGGTATTGTGAAGCTGTATAATTATATGGGGAAATGTTTAGGTTAATACCACTACCCAGAAAAATAGAATACAAAATAATATACACATAATGATTATAACAATATTAAAAAATCTACAGGAACAGTTACAAAAATACTAACAATTTGATTGAATTTAGATAGATGTGTGATTGAGGACTATTTTTCTAGATCTCCCAATTTTCTAAGATAAACATATGTTATTACTATAGTAAAAAGTGTTTGAAAATGTTATGGAAACAGAGGAATGAATACCTAACTCTACTTAGAGAAGTCACAGCAGGCTTTACTAGGAAGTGCTGTGAGCTGACACTGGAAGGAGGAAAAAGAAAGAGGCAATTCCAGGTCACAGTTACTTCTTTTGTTAGGGTTGGCAAATTAGTTAACTCCTATTAGCCTCAGTTTCCTCGTTTTAAAGTAGGGATAAAATTTCCTACCTCACAGAGTTTGGGTTAGAATTTAAATTTTTAATTATTATGGATGTTACTGTTATGTCAAAGGCAAAGAGTTACAAAAGTGCATGGCTGGTTCAGGGAGTTTTGAATACCTGAGTGTGTTTGGAACATAGGACACATGGCAGAGATGGAGCTGAAAGTGAGCCATTGGCCACATCATGAAGAGCCTCATATGTTATATGAGGGATAGAGCTTCAAATAAGCTTGAAGCCTTATCCTGTTTGGGAGTCAGATTCAGAAGTCACCTGAGATGGTTCTTAGATCCCACCTGGGCTCACTGTGGTTGCTTAGACATGTCCTGGGGCTGACTTCACCACCTCTAATACCAAATGCCTGAAAAGGGTCATAGAGGTAAATATCCCCAGTGCAGGGTGCGTTCCTACCCTAAGAAAGTTAATTTGCAGTTCGCACCAGCAGACTGACAGGAAGACAGAACAGCAACAAGCCTCTCAGCACAATTGGGAGAGGCCATCCTGAGTGGGGCTGGGATGGCCCTTCTCAAAGGGCATTGGTCAGGTGGCAGCATCAGCATAAGATGCCATTAAGGCAACGTGAAGGCAAAGAAAACTTGGCTTTCCTATAGGGAGGATGCTGCCCAGTTGTGTTTTACCCTGTACAGCAAAGAAACTTATACCTTTTACCTGAAATGCTCATAGCATCTTTTCACGACCTTCATCACCTGTTTTGGTTACATGCCAAGGAATTTGTTTTTCTCCTATAGGCCAGTAGTTCTTCTCTCTCGTTGAGCCACAGACCTTTCTGAGAATGTGATGAAAACTACAGACCCTCCCCCAAGAAATAGGACATATTCACATCATTTGTCTATACAACTTCAGAGGATTCTTGGCCCCTTGCCCATTTATCTGCTAAATGTCTGTGGACCATAAGTGAAGGACCTCTATTGAGGAGAGTGATGAGTCATGGAAAGGTTTTAAGAAAGGGACTGACCAATCCCTCCAGTACTGTGGTGAAAAATGGATTTGGAGATAGATGGAGTGAAACTGAGAGTAAAGCAGGAAAACCATTTTTGAGGCTATTGCAAAAGTCCAAAGGCCAGAACTAAAGCAGTGTCAAAAAAGAGAAGTGGGAAATAAGAGAAGGTGACAGTTTGGACAGGAAGAATATGGCCGTCTTGGCCACTAGATATGTGCAGGGTGGGTGAGGATCACTTGAACAACAGGATGGGTTTTGGGAGTCTCCCTTCCTTTATCTTCACTCACCACGGTTGAAGCTTTGGGATGCCAGGAGAGTAAGTCCTAAGCTGCGTAACATTTAGATCTCCACATGCCATCTCCCCACAAGACGGCAACCAAAAATTTCCAATCTGGTAAATGTTTATGATCTACAATATTAAGCAACAAAAATAACACAGAATAAATTTATTAGAAGTTGTGGTCTTCTGAAAGTACCCTCCTAATAAATCTCCTGTGTCAACTTTTAAAAAATAAAATAAAACTAGGAACAATTCCTCAGAAAGCATCAATTTATATTATAACAGAAATCTATTCTTTTGATAATGTTAGTTGAAGTAGCCACCTAGAAACGATCAATTTTAAAAAGAACATAGAGTACTTGCACAAAGATTTATTACTGATATGGATTTCCTTTTTTAACTTAATGACTCACCAGTAAAATCCTTTAGAATTGGAAGGCTCTGTACTTTGTGCGATTGCCAAAGTTAGTCACTGATTTATTCCCGTAAGTGTACTTTGAAAGAACCTGCTGTGTAAATCGAAATACTGTAAACCTGTAAACCATGAATCTTTTCAAATCTAGTTTTCCTAATAATGTTGCCCAATGCTTGAGAGTAGCATCATAAATTGGGGGGTTGGTGGGGGCAGGGAGAAAGGTGAGACCTCTACCGTGCTAAACTTCTGTGCAAAAACTTCCACAGAACCAACATGCAGAGGATCAGCTACCAGTTCAGCAGGCACGGAGGCAGAGAATGGGTGCTTGGACAGGCACATCTAACTTTCTGACTATGATTACAAGGACTGATGCCTTTGGATTGGGTAGATATTTCTGGAATTCTTAAATTTATCACAAGAAAGGGACCCTGAAAAGGAAAGTCTTTCCTGAGTGAAATGCATCATTAGAGATTGTGATTCGTGTTGTAAAGGAATGTGCATGATCCTGTGATAACGGCTAACGGGATTGGCTTGGTTGGTCTGGGACTTAGAGGAGTGTTTTGAGGTGACTCTTTCAGTTATCTGTTGCTGCACAACAACCTACTCCAAAATGTGACAGTTTAAAACAAACACCTTGAAGAAGAGGAACCATTTATTTGCTCACAGTTTTGTCGTTTGGGCTCGGCTTTGCTGGTCCGTTTCCCAGCTGTTCTTGTCGGTGGTCACTCATGTGGCTGCACTCAGCTGGCACATAGCCTGGACCACAAGTAGGATTCTCTCACGCAGTCTCTCCATTTGGTCTCTCCATTGGGAGAATCAGAGCTTTTATATGTTGGCTCAAGAGCACAGAAGCGGAAGTGGCCATCTTTCTCAATGTTTAGGCCTGGAATTGGCACAGCATTATTATGGACTGGATTCTATTGGTTACAGCAGACACAGGGCCAACCCAGAGTCAAGAGGAGGTGACTACACAAGGGAACAAATACAAGAAGATGTAATTCATCAGGGCCATATTGTAATAAACTACCAGGGTGACATTAGGCAGAGATCAGGAAGATGAGTAGGAGTTTACTGGGCAAAGAGGGTGGAAGAGTGTTCCAGACAGGAGCGATACTACACACAAAGCAATTATGGCAGAGATACATGAGGAGCTTCTGAGTGGCTGGAGCAGAAATCAAGGGGAAAGTGGTTACCGGCAGAAAAGGGCCAAATCATGTCATGCCATTACATTCCTTAGGAATCTTCTGTGTGCAAGTGGTAGAATCCCAAAGAAACTTGCTTAAGCAAAAACATAAACAAAAAGAGATTTTATTAGCTCACATTCCTGAAAAGGCCAGGGCACAGTTCACTTCTGGTAGGGCTATATCCAAGACTTCAAATGATATCACCAGGAATTTATCTACTCCGTCTCTTAGCTCTGCCTTCCTCTGGGTTGCCATTACTTTCAAACAGCATCTGAAGTTCTATGCTTACATCCTCCCAGACTTAAATCCCTTAAAAAAGAGAGTTCCTTTCTCTCTCTTACTGAACAATGTTCCAGGATGGTACCAGCAGCAGTCTGGAGCTCAATAAGAATGGGATGGCACACTCAAATTAGGATAAATTTTTTAAAAATTTATTTACCAAGGGACTATTTCAGTGGTGTGCTGGAGCTGCCTCACAACTTATAAAAGCTGATTCTTAGCATTTCCTCCCAACTCCATGTTCAGTGACTTCAAATTGATAGCTTGAAACGGGCTATGATGGGAATATTTACACCACAGCAAACAGCAAATGCTGCAAATTAAGGCTCTTTCCCTCATTCTTCCACCACCAGCCATTTACCAGCACACCACTGGACTATTGACAAAGGTTTAGGAAAGGTGTAGGAATCAAGGACCCAAGACTAATGGCAGCAGAGGAACAAGTAGAGAGAGAGGTTACCAGAACGCAGAAGGAGCAGTGGACTCGTGAGGGGTATCACAGGAAAGGAGCCAGAGGATAAATATCCTGACCTTAACTTTCTGCCCCAAAGAGGGTAACATGGTTTTATAGATTCTGGGGGGGAAAAGCCAAAATGACATAATCAGTTGTTAAATCAATATTATTAGGATGTGGAGTATTTAGCTGCCAATTTATTTGTAAAATGCTAAAACATAAAGGGCGAGCTTTGGAAAGTCCCCATGCTTTCCTTGCTGGAAATTCCCATGGCTAAATAATTCAGGGAGCCAGCCTCGTTCTCCTGTCATGGACTTCCTCCCTACACTGGTTTCAGATTCACTTTTATATATAAGCCTCAGAATTGCCACTGATAGGGGAATTTAGTATATGAAAAAATGGTGTTTCAAAATAGTAGAAAAAAATTAAGTATTCAATAAATAGCACTGGGACAATTGTCTAGTCATTTGGAAAATAAAATAAAATAAAATCCCTACCTCATACCAAAATCGTATGTTTGCAAATTTGGCAGGAGAGAAAGCTTTAAATAAAACACAAAAAGCAAAAACCATAAAGTAATGACTAAGTAGGAAATATTTGTATAGGTAGATAAATATGGACATGGATATCTACATAGGTATTTATTCTACAAAATACATATAAAAACTACTAAGATCAAAAATAGAAAGGTAAACCCTCCAATAGAAAGAAAAAGGGAGAAAGAATATGAAAAGGCAATTCTATGAATAGATGTTCAATTATATTAGCAACTATGGATATATGAATCTACTTCCATCAATTTGCTTGGCGAAATATAAACATTTGTTATACCAAATATACACATATATATGTCAAGGCATAGGGAAATAGTCTCATCCACTGCCAGAGGGATAAGCTGTTTATGGTCACTTCAGCAGCAATTTGACAATACTTTCAAAATTAAAGTGCGCATATCTTATGATCTAGAGACACTACTTCTCACTGTCTATCCAGGAGAAATGTACAGACATATACGGAACGAGACATCTGCAAGAATCTTCACTCTGCATTGGTTACAAAATGAAAAACTGGAAACAACCTAATGTTTATCAGTAAGAAAATGCTAAATAAACTAGGGACTCTCCATACTGTGGAATACTATATGGCAATTTAAAAGAATGACGCCTACCTATATGGACTGGCATGGAAAGTTTTCAAGAGTGAGAAAAAAATAAGGTACAGAATAAAATACAGTATGATGAGATAAAAGTAAAAAACACAAACAAAAAATCCACACAAAAAGAAAAAAAATATTTATTTCTATAAGGAAAAGGCCTGGAAGAATAAGTAGGTATATATTTTGGAGAAAGGTAAAAAGATTTGAATGATAGTTAAATCAAGGGAGAATTTAACTATCTATAATGTTTGATTTTGTTATAATAAGAATGACTTATTTCTTGTATAATCAAAACTTTTCAAAAATATTTTCTTTAAATGCCATGTTTTATCTTTCTGTAAACAGCTCTATTGAGGTATAATTCACATACCATACAATTCATCCATTGAAACTGTACATACATTTCAGTGGTTTTTAGTATATTCACAGGAGTGTGCAACCATCACTATTATGTAATTTTAGAACATTTTCATCACACCAAAAAGAATAATCATTCCCTATCAAACGCCCATTCCTCCAACCCTAGGCAACCACAAATCTACTTTCTGTCTCTATATATTTCCTTTCCCTGGACATTTCATATAAATAGAATCATAAAATATATGGGTTTTGTGTGTAACTGGTCTCATTCACTTAGCATAATGTTTTTAAGGTTCATTCATGTTGTAACATGTATCAGAATTTTATTCCTTTTTATGTAACATTCCATTATATGGTTATACCACTTTTTGTTTATTCATTCATCAAATAAACTAAAAACACATTTATGTTATTTCCACCTTTTGGATATTATAAGAAATGCTGCTATGAACATTTGTGTATAGGTTTTTGTGTGAACATACGTTATCATTTCTCTTGGGTATATATACTTAGGAATAAAACTGTTGGGTCATACGATAACCCTTTGTTTAACATTGTAAGGAAGTACCATACTGTTTTTCAAAACAATTGCACCATTTTACATTCTCACCACATGATTCGTCTTTTGAAAATTATACTGTGGGGTAGGTTATGAGAGGCAATAGTTGTTACCCTTCTTTAAGTTACCTTCAAAAAAAGGTTTATATATATACATATATATTAAATTATATATATACATATATATGTATATACCTATACATATATACACATATGTGTGTATGTGTATATATATATATATATACACATACATATAGAGAGAGATAGATTGTGTGGACAAAACCCCAAAAAACAGTTTCCAGGCTCTCGGCCTCACAATAGAAAGGTGCTGGCTCGGGTAGTAAATGGCCATCAACTGTGATCAGATGCCAGCAGCTGTGGCTAGTTGGCCGTCAGCTGTAACCCGTAGGCCATTGGCCACTAATATAACGGCTGTGGCTACGCTAGCAGGGAAGGAATGGGGGCTAGCAAGAAGATGGTGGCTGGCAAGCGCGAACTGCTGTTAGGCAGATTATGTAGATCCTGCTTCCTGTGTCTCCAGCCCAGCCGCCAGCGAGAATATATTGGTTTGACTCCCCTATCTATGGCTCCGTGGGTGTTCCTTTTTGGCCTCACCGTGTCCTGCGTTCTTGGGCGGAGAGTGGGAGCTGAGACCCTGCATGACATAGATATATATAGAGAGATAGATATAGATATATAGATATAGATATATATAAAATCAGCTGATTTCCAGGGTGTCGTATTTGTTTCCTATTACTGCTGTAACAAATTGCCACACACTTAGAGGCTTACTATATATAATTTATAGTAAAGAGCAAAACCCTAGGTAAGTCCCATGTTGGAAAGTCCCTGGAATTAGAACGGCCAGGTATCAGCTAGAATCTGGCAGAATCATTGGCTAGAGCTGTCTGCAAGGGCAGGAGGGATGACCTAAAATGACTCTAATCTAAGACAGCTCCAGCAAGACTCCATCTGCAGGATAAAAGAGGCACCTGGAGCCAGGAATCCTGTTGGTCAGCTTTGTTTGGGGCTCCACAATTTAATGAATCAGGAGGGCCTGAGGCATAAGAAAGAGTATTAGAAATAGGGTCTAGTTTCAGTGGGAGGGGCCTGCTGAGAATCAGAACCAGGTGCAAGGGTTGGTGGAGCCAGTTTTGACAGCCCATCAGCCAGAGTTCAAAGCTAGGCTCTAGTCTCTATATCCCTGGCTGCAGAATACCAGGCATAGGAGACGGGCTCGGTCAGCCGTGATTGGGAAATGGGGGGCTCTCAGGGACCGTTTCCCAGCTGCCTAGTGGGGAGGGTCACTTAATAGACCAGACAACAGCTTTTCTTTGACCTGGACAGCATGGCAATATCATAACCAGCAGAGCAGGTAGGAGGCCTGGAGCAGGGAGTATAGCAATGACAAGTTTCAAAGAACTCTCTTCACACTGTAGCTCATCCGTTCACACGGCATGCACTGGCTTGCCTAAGGATTGTTATTATCCCCAAATATCGAAACATTTCTAAATTGCCATTTATTACTTGGTATGAATTTTTACAACTCTTTCCTAAGCCTCCAGTTAGGATATAATTGAGGATGTCAGCTCCCCACAATGGAAGCCCCTCCAAATAATATTCTTTAAATGGTTGTTCAACATGTCAAATGGTATTTTTATCAATAAAAATCATTTACTTCAGATTAATTTGGTCTTTCATTTTCACTAGCCAATGTAAAGTTAAATGTCTTGGAAAAAATCTGCATACCTTTTTGTGGGTCTTATTCTCTCTATAATTTCATTTTGTGATTTTTTTGTTTTTAAACTAGGTAACTTCATGTAAATATATTAAAGAGATTAAAATGTAGGTAAGAAAATAAATCATTTGCTCTGGTTAACTAAGGCCATTCCTTGTATTCAATCCAGAAGTTCAGTTGATGAGGCCTCATACATGTGCAATTCCAAAGCATCCCAAAGATGAGTCCAAAAGGTGAGGAGACCTTTGTTATTCTTCTCTTTAAATTCCACTCAAGAACACTGTTTTCTTTAACAGAGCCAGGCAGACGTAAAATTCTAAGAAGTTGTATGTGGAAAACCTGCATTCACAAACACCATATTCTAATGTATTCAGCAACAATTTATGCCTCTTACAAGCACCTGGCTGGCTTGACCCCTAATCCAGCTCCACCTGCAGTATTTACCTTTTCGGTGGGCACAGCTTCTTGGAGTCATGGAGTCTATATTTTAATGTATGCTAAATAAAGAGGTATTTCCTTTTATTTTTGTTGGAAGTTCTGTTAGCCTTCAAGAAAGATTAATATTTCTAGTTTTTCAGGATTTGAGAAAGTAATCCATGATTATTCTTCATTAGTTTATGACTTCAACGTTTTTTTACAAATGGAATCTTTTTGACTTATTTGTGTAATTCTCTCTGCCCTTGATCATTTTTAATGTCCTTCTCTGGATCTTTTCTAGTTCTATTATATCTTTGAGAAGCAGAGACCAGAACCCTATGAAATATTCATCATATAAAATATTCCAGAGCCAGTTACTCCTCCAATTACAGTCACTTCACTTCTCTTTTTTTTTTGAACAATCCCCAGACCTGTTTTCAATCATTTTCCCTGACACATCTCCCAGACTGTGCTTGCCAAAAATCAAACCTTCATCCATGATTGGTTCCTCTGTTGTGTCATGAGCTGAATCTAATCAAAACAAAAATCACATTTGAGACCATAATCTTTCCTTCATCAAACATTCATTGGAGTTTAAGAATGTGCCAGGTATTGTGCTACGTAGAGATACGAACAGGGGTTGGTTTCAAATATTAATAAGAAGCAGCAGCCTCTAAGAAACAACAGTGTAATGGGGGAGACATGTATTTAAAAAATGATATATTTACATGTAAATGGCACAGAATTCAGCCAACTTCTAGGAAGTTGTACTTGTTTCCTATTACTTCTATAACAAATTACCACACTCTTCGTGGCTTAATTCAACACAAATGCATTCTCTCATAGTTCTGAAGGTCAGAAGTCAGAAATGAGCCTAAAGTTTAAAATCAAGGTTTTGACAGGGCTGGTTCTTTCTGGAGGTTCCAGAGGAGAATCCATTCCTTCCCTCTTCCAGCTTTTAGAGGCTACCAGCATTCTTTGGTTTATGGCGGTGTCATTCCAATTTCTTCCTCCATCATCATATTACCTTCTCTTCCTCTCTCTGACCAGGAATCCTGCCTTCCTCTCATAAGGACTCTTGTGATTGCTTTGGACCCACCTGGATAATCCAGGATAATCTCCCATCTGAGGATCCTTAATTTAATCTGCATCCTCCCTTTACAATGTAAATAACATATTCATAGGTTCCAGGGTTTAGGGTGGGTATCTTTGGGCAGTCATATCTGAGCTTATCACAGAAGTCAAGAGAGCAGTGACTTAAAACGACACTTGAATTTCAAGCGGTAGCATTAGCTAACATTTATTGGACAGTTGCTTTGTGCCAGGCATGCTGCTGAGTGCAAAATGTGTACTTTCTCATACAATCTTCTTTTTTTAACTTTTATTTATTTTAAGTGTGTTTTTCCAGGACCCATCATCTCCAAGTCAAGTAGTTGTTTCAATCTAGTTGTGGAGGACACAGCTTGCAATGGAACATGTGGGGATTGAACCGGCAACCTTGTTGTTAAGAGCACCGCACTCTAACCAACTGAGCTAACCAGCCATCCCTCTCATGCAATCTTTACACTAGCCCTTCGAGGTAGTGGTTATTATCTCCATTTTACAGGTGAGAACAGTGAAACTTAACAGGTTAAATAACTTACCCACCATCCTAGTTAACAAGCAGAGGAATCACGATTCAAATGAAGGTATCTGACGTAGAGCCTTGCTCCAAAACACTATGTTGTATGGATAAAAAGAGATACGAAGGAGAATAGCATTCCAGGACAAGAAACCATTATATTAAAAGGCCCAGAAAGAGCACAGAGCCTTCACATTGTAACTGGGTTGGGGGTTTGAGGGGAAGAATGAAGGAAGACAAAGATGGGAAGGGAGGTAGGGAACTTGATGGTAATGGACTCCACGGTGAAGGGGGAGGGGTGTTTTCTGTCAATAATGGTCAATCATTAAAATATTTTAGAAAGGAGACTAACCTAATCAGATGGTTGTTTGATCAGAAAGATAACTCCAGGCAGCATTTCAGAAGTAAATTCTGAGGGACAAGGAGGCCTGCTGTGAGGTTATCATAAAGACCCAGGTAAGAGATGATGGAAGCGTGAACTAAAGCCTGGAGTGGAGAGGAGAGCTTGGCTGAAAAGTCATGGAATAGGAAGAATCTACTGGATCTGGCTGAAAAGGTCAATAAGAATATGAGGGAGGTAAAGAGGGAAGAGTTAAGGATGTCGCAAGCCTATGGCTTGGCAACTGGGTGTCAGTAATCGAGATGAGTAATAGAAGTTGCACATATTGGAAAGCCCTCTGTTTTGACTGATAATGTAATTAAGGGCTTTCCACCCTCTGAGAAACTGAACTCTAATGATCGAGGAGACAACCTCCACACAGTGGTCAGTCACACTCACTCAGGGCCTACAGCCCAATCACAACATCCCTACATTCTACTCACCTGGCCTGATCCTGTTACCACAACCTAATGGAATTGAAAACAGTGATGTCAACAAACTGAACTGCCTACAAACTATAACATACTCAAAACCTGCGTAAGCTTGCTCTATGGCCAAGTACACATTCTAAGAGGACTTCAAATAAGAATCCAGCCTTTTCTCTCTTCCCAGGGAGGGTTTAGGCTAACTGAGGATGCAAGACAAACGCCACAGGAAATAAAGAGCAAAAGTATAAGAGACTTCATAAGTAAGTGCTAAATTATGACATCAATTCCATTCAGAGAAAAGTGATATAATTTTTACTCTGCTAGAATAGCCAGAGAAGATATTAAGTTTTATTTAGCATCTACTGCCAAACCACTACCGGGAGAAGTATTGTTTCATTTTCCGGAGAAGGCAAAGGAATTTCCTTAAGTCACACAGTTGCTTAAGAGGCAGAGCCAGGGCGTGAAGTCAGGAGATACTGCGTCAGAGCTGGCGCTCAGGAACACACCGCAGGAGCCAAGGCTGGAATGCTCCTGGCTGAGGTCTGGGCTGGCCTCCGGGGGCAGCAGGGAGTGGGGGGATCACGGGAGGGAAAGCAGGGAGAAGGGACTTGGCACAACTCGTTAATTATTCCAGAAAAGAGACGTTCTGACTTGAGACTTTCAGTTTGCCTACCTCTGCTGGGTGTTTTAAACATTTCAGTTGGCAATAAACCGAAGAAGTTTAGTAACACAGTTGTAAGCCCGGAATATTCAGTGCCTGCTCGCCGTCATGAACCATTATTACAAAATACCAGCTGGGAGAAGATCGTGGGGCAGCAGGCCCCCCCTCGTATACTAGTGTCCCACATAAGGGTTTTCCAGTCTATGGAAACCAGACCAGCTGAGCATTCAAATAGCTGCTCCAGTCACAGTCCAGATATGTATTTCTATTGGTGAGAAGGATGACTAACTAGCAGGCTGATTTACATGCAAGTTCCTCCTCGGCTTTTTTCCTGTCAGCAAAATGCACAACTGTCTTCTAGCTATCTTCCTATTTCACTATTAAACATTGTTACACTCCTGGCAGTAAAACACATCCAGCCAAGTGAGAGAAAGGTTAAAAATAAGCACGCAGGGAAGCAGGAGCCTGACAAAGAGGTAGATGAAGAAAAGGAAGGGGAGAGGAAGAGGCCGAGGAGGAGGAAGGGAGGGGGAGGAAGAGGATGGAGATAAAGACGTGGAGGCTGGCTACTGGAAACGCACAACAGAAGAGGGATGAGGAGGACCAGACAGCAAAAAAGGAAAAGTGAAACTTTGGAAAAGATAAAGAAAGAAAAGAAAAGAAAAAGGGCAGCCGTGACCTAAGTCACCCTCCACTTCTTATCTCGGGATCTAAACCTGGTCACCTTCGAGTCACATCCAGCCAGCCTACTGCCCAGGGCAGGCAGCTCCTCCCGCAGATGACACACATTCTCCCCACCCAACCCAAACCGCAACCTCAATTTGCAGCCGAGGAGAAAAAAAACGAACAAAAACTTCCAAGGCCCTGGTTTTTTGTGTGGGTTTTTTTCCCCCTTACAAATACTTTAAGAAGGAAAGTTTTGTTTGCATTTTTTATTTACTTTTTATATTGTTGTACATATTGTTAGGGGTCAGCCATTTTTAATGATCTGGGATGACCAAACCAGGCTTTGGAGCATTCTCTGTCCTATTTCTGACTTTACTTGTGGTGTGACCATGTTCATTATAATCTCAAAGGAGAAAACAAAACTTGTTGAAAAAAAAAAAACAAAAACAACAAAAAAAAATCTAATTCCAAACATTCCTATAACTTTTTTTATGTATGTTCTTAGTTGTGCTGTAAGTAGTTGGTTTGTATGACATGGTTAAAAAGTCCAAAAATAGAAGGTTTCTTTTTCCCCCCTTTTCTGTCTACAAAGTTGCCATTTAATTTTTTTAAATTTAATTATGGCCTGTTTGATGCATGTGAAACAATGTTGTCCAACAATAAACCAGAATTTTATTTTGCTGAGTTGTTCTAACAAGAAAGAGACAGAGAGAGAGACAGAGAGAAAGTAGATAATATGGGCTGGACTTTACCAGGAAAAACAAGAGCACATACTGGCCAAGGAATGTTGCCAGGAAGGAATAACCAACTCCAGTTATGATTCTGGGCAATGTTACAGTTGCACTTTTGGTTTATATTAACTAGTACTAGAAACACATAATGAGTGACCTAATTCTTTTCTAGTGGCTGTTCCATTATTAGAGCTGTGCCCTGGTAGGCTGCTTAATTTAAGAATTTAAAAAATCAACACTGAGTACTACTTTGAGCTCAACCCTGACTTAAATTTTCAAATATAGCATTATAATATTTAATAAGCATGTAGTTTTTAAAAGTTTTTTGAGGGGTCATTTTACATTCCATGAAGTTCACCCATTTTAAGTGTATAATTCAATAACTTTTATTATATTTATAGAGTTGTGTAACCATCGCCACAGTAAGAATTCATTTTGAGTTTATTTTTTATTGGTCTTTTTCAATAGATGATAATTAAGAGTAAATGGTAAGTCACAAAAAGGACTGCAATCTAAGTTATTAACTAAGCTTTTACTGAGTTTTAGTTTAGTCGCCAGAGGTCTTCCACACTGCTCTTTCAGATGCTTTGTGTTTAGAGAAATAATGTGTCCAGATAATGTGGCTTATGTTCCAGCTCATGCTGTGGTTTGACTGTTAGTCCATGTCCCCTGAAACGAATGATTACCGAGTAGGGAGAGAACTATGTCCTCTCCTTACACTGGGGCCCTAGCATCACACTTAGGAGGCAGTGAGCAAACAGCTTTGGGACAGCCATGAAATCAGCTATATCTAATGGTTCTCGATAGCACCCGTGGGAAGTCCCCTCATGGATCAAGCATGTCAGGTATTTCTATTTTCATTTTTCAACCCTGATTCTAATTCCCTTCACCCACCTACGTGAGACACTGTGATCTTGAAGTGTGGAACAAATCTCTTTCCAGTTTTCTCCTTTCCCACACGGATCTCTGTGCCCTTGATTTTGGCTTTCTTTATTTGGTTTGCTTTCCCTTTATGCTTGATATAATTATTAACCCACTTCCTCTGTCAGAGACATCTTCATTACTGTTTCTTCCTTCCCTCTCTTCACAAACTATTCCTAAAGCACAGATCAAAAGCTTTACTTATACTTAGAAGTAGAAAACTTGGTCTGAGGAGCTTCTGCACTGTAAAGTTCTACAGGTACCTCCTTCCAGAGTTGCATTCAAAATCTTACTCAAGCATCCCATTCTTTGACCACCACCACCGGCTTTCCAGCTTTGACTTCAAAAATCTTCCACTCTTCAAGTCAACTGTTTCACACCTTCTCTTCTCTCCTCCAACCTCACACAGCTGATGACCTTAACTCCCATTTCCCTAAGAAAAGAAAAGGAAGCCAACCAGAAAAAGTCGTCAACGTACTCCAATCACATCTACCATATCCTCTGCCTTCCCAAATGTTGTCATAGATAAACTATCCACTCCTGTACAAGGGCATTGTCTCCACTTGGGTACTGGAGCCAATATTCTCTCACCTACTCAAAGACATAGCTTCAGAAATTAGCCTTCTCTCTCCTGCGCAGGCAAATTATCTTCTCTGCTAGATCATTCCCATGAGCCTATCAACATGCTCTAAAATATCCTCATCTTAATACACGATAACATTTACTTTGTAACACTGTGTTTTCTAGTAAAAGCCCTTGAGCATTATTTCCTTCCTCTGATTCAGGGCCTTCTCTGCTGCCTTTTCTGAGAGGAAGTGGCCCACCAGCCCACAGCAGATTTACCTTTCAAAACCACCTCAGGGTTCAGAGGCTGTGCTTTATTTTTAAGGAACAGCCTTCTTTCCCACAGATCAGGGAGGTAAACTACCCCAAACTGGGAAGGCCATGTTCACCAACGGGAGATATCTAAAAACCACTGTTTTAGATCTGTATACTGTTGAGTACAAATGTTTACTTTTGTTCCAAAATGTATCCAAACTATGTCCCAAACCACCCTCCGAGAGGGTGGTTTTAGAGGTAGGAAATCGGATGGTTGAGGGTAGACTGAGCACAGCCTTGCATAGGCGCACGGGAAGAGCACTGGCCCGGACACCAGGTGATCCCACTGCACTGGACCTTCAGGGGGTCAGGCAGCACGTCACATCCTCATCCAGGGCTTCAGCGTCCCTGTGTGAAAAACGTGGACCAGGAGATCTGTCAGGTTCCTACTATCTCTGAGGACACTAAAGCATGGAGATGGGAAAAATATAATGGTGGTGGATTCCTCTGAGGCTACGTCAGAGGAGAAGAGAGTAGATATGGAGGATAGTTTATTGTCTGATTTCTCTTGGCAAAAAAAATTATGCATGGCGACTAAAAATCTACCTACTCATTGTGAATAAAAAAAGGGCCTATGTAAAGGGCCTCTGACAAGCCCAATGACCGAAAGTAACCTCAGTGTGATCCAATCATAAATTGCTAACTGGTAGGTACTGATGCCCCAGGCCTATAATATAAAAGGTTTATCTTTGCCTTAAGAAAATCCTGTCTGTTGTTCTTTTGCATCTAGGTTAACACACCTTTGCCATGCCAGAAGTAGTCCTCTTTTCCAGAACCCTCAGAGGGGTAACCACACTCAAGGAAGCATTTGAGATCTTGCTTGCCAGCATGCCAATTTGGCTCAAATAAACTCATAAAAATTCTCTACATGTCTGGATAATTCTTATGTAGACCTCATATACAAGTTAGTACTAAGGCAGTCTGGGGAAAAGAAATGGCACCTTGATACAAATGAGATTTTTCTTCCCATAAAACTTTTATTTTTTTGGTGTTTTTGTTGTTAATTGCCATCCCCCTACCCACCTCCCTTTGGCAACCATCAGTTTGTTCTCTATATCTATGGGTGTTTCTATTTTGTTTTGGTGGGTTTTTTTTAGATTCTACATATTAGTGAAATCATATGGTATTTGTCTTTGTCTGACTTATTTCACTTAGCATAATACCCTCTAGGTCCATCCACATTGCTGCAAATGGTAAGATTTCATTATTTTTTATGGCAGAGTAATACTCCATCCACATCTTCTTTACCCATTCATCTATTGATGGACATCTAGGTTGCTTCTGTATCTTGGCTATTACTAGTAATGCTGCAATGAACATAGCGCTATATGTATCTTTTCAAATTAGTGTTTTTCTTTTCTTCAGATAAATACCCAGCAGTGGAATTGCTGGATCATATATGGTAGTTCTATTTTTGAATTTTTGAGGAATCTGCATACTGTTTTCCACGCTGGGTGCATGAATTTACAATCCCACCAGTTTACAATAGTCCACATCCTCTCCAGCACTTGTTATTTATTGATTTATTGCTGACAGCCATTCTGATAGGTGTGAGGTGATACCTCATTGTGGTTTTAATTTACATTTCCCTGATGATTAGTGATGTTGAGCATTTTTCATATGTCTGTTGGCCATCTGTATGTCCTCCTTAGATAAATGTCTAGCTAGGGTCTCTGCCCATTTTTAAATAGTATTGTTTGGGTTTTTTGTTTTTTGTTTTTGGTGTTAAGTTGTATGAGTTCCTTATATACGTTGGATATTAACCCCTTATCGGATGTATCATTTGTGAATATATTCTCCAATCAGTAGGTTGTCTTTTCATTTTGTTGATTATTTCTTTCGCCATGCAAAAAGTTTTTGTTTTAATGTAGTACCATTTGTTTATTGTTTTTTATTTTGTTTCCCTTGCCCGAGGAGACATATCCAAAAAGATTTTGTTAAGAGCAATGTCAAAGAGCTTACTGCCTATGGTTTCTTCTAGGAATTTTATGGGTTGAGGTCTTACATTTAAGTGTTTATTCCATTTTGAGTTTATTATTGTACATGGTGTAAGAAGGTGGTCTAGTTTCATATTTTGCATGTATCTGTCCAGTTTTCCCAACACCACTTATTGAGGAGACTGTCTCTACCCCACTGTATATCCTTGCCTCTTTTGTCGTACATTAATTGACCACATAAGCTCCCTATCTCCACATGCCTAACTACTACCATGTTTCCCTGAACGTAAGACCTATGAGACCCAGTCTTATATATTATATATATTATACAAAACCGGGTCTCATATTAAGTTTTGCTCCAAAAGACTCATTAGAGCTGATTGTCCAGGTAGGTCTTACATTCGAGGAAACACAGTAGTAACATTTGGGTTTTGGCTTAAGGAGAAGAGTCTAATTGAGTAATTCTTTCCAGTTTCCTGTCTCAGGGTTTCACACACAAGCCCAGCAACAATAAAATGTTAATGCAACCAGATTGAAATTTTATCACACTACATCACAGATGTGCAGAGAAAATGTTGGAGTTGGTACTTAATATGACCAATTAAAGTATCTCACTCTTCTAATTTAAGATCATCTCATTCTAGGTAATAACTTCCCATTAAAGCTGTTTCTCTTCCTTTTTCTTTTCCTCCTCAAGATGGTGTCTGGAGGGCGGTGCTTGGGTGACCTCATGGTGGCTCAGAGCCCCTGCTCTTCTCGCCTGTACTGTCACCAATCTGTGCTGCAAGGTGCTGGTCTGGTCTTGTCCCTGAGCGGCTGATCCCAAGGTATGCTCTTCAGCTCTCCTCCTCTCCACACCCCTGTGGCTGGCAGGAACTTTCCTTGCATCATAGCCGCCTCCTTACCAAGATGAAATTTGTAAACACCTACTTCCAAGGCCTACTAGCAGAATGGCTACCGGGGAACATGATTTATAGGATAGAGTAAAAAACACATACACCCCCCACACACAATCTTTGTCACATTCCTTTCCTGTCCTTCATCATTGTCCATTGTCTGACTATCACCTTTGGGAACCTTGTGGGGAAAGGAACCTGGAATTTGGAGTTACCCCAGATACTTCCTAAAGTGAAGTTCTCACAGGTAATTTTTTGTATTGCTTCAACATATGGCTTTATTTCCCATTATACTCTCCCAATATACTCCAGTAGAATGTTCAGGGATTTGCTGGGTGTTGTGTTTTTTTTTTTTTTAACTGCTGTTAAGTCATGTCTGAAATAGTACATGACACAAGGTAAGTGCTCAATAAATATTTGTTGAATGAGTGAGTGGCTGATCACGTCTGCTGTGTATGGATTTATCCAGGTCAACTCTCAGGGGCAATCTTGTTTCCCTTATGTCCAGGCCTTGCTGAGCGGCACCCAGAAGCTCAGGTGTTGACAGCAATCACCAGCTGGGAGGATCTCAGTGAGGTGCCTCGGGAAGAACAAGAAAGAGGACAAATAGGGGCCACCAGCAGACTAGAGCAGCAGTTCTCAAACTTTGAAGTCTCAGAACCCCTTTACACTTTAAAAGTTGTACAGGACTCCAAGGAGCTCTCTTTATATGGTTCCTGTCAATATTTACTGATAAA
The DNA here is from genome assembly GCF_964194185.1 of Rhinolophus hipposideros. Lineage (NCBI taxonomy): Eukaryota > Metazoa > Chordata > Mammalia > Chiroptera > Rhinolophidae > Rhinolophus > Rhinolophus hipposideros. Next base: position 62,931,967 of record NC_138049.1, on the reverse strand, counting down.
AAATATGTTGCATGCTAGCATAAATAACATTTTTACTTAAAACATAGCCATGTTTTCCAAAACGAAAGTTAATGAGAGGCACGGCACTTATTTTTTCTGCAGATCTCGTGCCTGGCTTAACAGAAGGCAGCTGGATTCTCATATCTGCTTCTGCACTCAATCTGTGGTGATGATTTGATTGAAATTCAGTCTCGCACAGACATGCAGTTGGGAAAGGGAGGCTCGTGGGGACTAAGAAGGTTCTCTGGCCACATTCTGAAAACTGCTGTCCTACAGCAATAGCTGCTGCAGCAATAAAAATGGTCTTCTCTGTTACAGAGCCCCCAGCCATCCAGGGACCCCAGACCCTGATATTAGAACAGGATCTTATTTCTCACCCCTTCTACCTCCAGCCTCTTAGGATTGCACAACGCTTCAATTAGTTCCGAAACAGCACGCAGCCCTGAGGAGGAAAAACTAGGTAAGATGTAAGTTCCTGAGGAAGTGCTGGTCTTCTGTGCAAGGGAGTGGACCAGACATCCTAGAAAGGGAATGAGAAAAAGAAAACACACCGTGCATTTTCAGTAAGGAGAAGAGGTTATAAAGTTCAGGCACATTTATGAACAGATATGTCTCAGTGCCAGGGTTGCAAAAAGGAAACAAATAACGAAGCTCAACCTGCTGGGTGTGTGTCAAAGGAGTTGGTTCTGAGGGGGAGGAGCTGGTGTACATAATTATATTTCTATCTGTGTGTCTTCGTGGGCCGAACTGGCAGGGCCACTGCTTTGTCCCCACTAGTTGGGGAACTGATGGAAAGATAGCAGAATCTACCAGGTGCAGCTCTAAGACTAATAAATTCTCAGCACGTTGGAGTGGCCTTGTTACCGCGATGGGAAGTCTTCTGGTAAATACCTGTTTACACACCCTTCCCTGTGGGCCAGCGCCACTGCCAACACCTTCACTGTGTATCTTGCTTATCTACTTTACAGAGGGAAGGTATAGGCAGCCATCTGTCAGAAGCCCTGGCCTGGCCCCAGATACTACTCATCTTCCAACACAAATGCCCCGGCTCTACCTAGAAGGATGTGTGCATGTGTGGGCCTGAGTGATTGTGTGCTGCTGCAACAAGAAGCAAGAGCCACACCCAGGAGTGTTTTAATAAACAGACACTTTGTACCTGGAGCTATCCAAGGCCTTTTCTAAAATACTGAGGAATTAACCTCACCATTTCTACTGCACTCAGTCCTAACCTGACATGTGACATCTTTTCCAGTATTGCTCTGAATTGCTATTTAGGTGGCTTGGGACCATGACTATCTTGTTTAGCACAGTAATCTCCAAGTTTCAAATAGTGTTTGGTACTTAGAAATCACTTAAAAAGTTTTAGTGAATGAATTCTGGTGGTGTTATTTAACATGTACCAAAAGCATGTGCTTTTCATACATTATGCCATTTAATTAAACTGTTCATGCAACGCTTACCTTCCCAAGAAGGTTGAAAAGCTCTTTGAAAGCAGGAAATGTGTATTTGTGGCTGTTTTAGACATTCTGAACAGCACCCTATATCCAACCATCACATGGAAGTGCTCCTCAAATCCCTCTGGAAGACACATATCTTACAGTATTAAAAGCTGTACCTATTTATCATATTACTATAGGGTAGGGCCTGTTTATTTTTTCTTTAAGTCCCACTAATGATTTTAGAGTCGAGAAAGTTATAAGTTTATGGTCTAATAATGGTCCCCATTATTCAGAAAAGATCCCAGCTAAAAAGTTTATTTCACTATCTATTTTGTAACAAAACTGGACTCTTTATGAAAGTACGTGTTTAACAGACCAGGCCCCCACTTCATTTCCAACCAGAGAAGCTCTGTGTTTATCTGTTTCAAATTCAAAGGGTTCCACAGATTTTTCCCTAAATCAGGGCAGCAATGCCTGGGGAAGGAAGATGTCGTATTTCAATGGAAAGTTTGACAGACATTAAAATAACAGATGAATTAATTAATGGAGAGCCAGAGAGAGGAATTTTCCACTTGGAAACAAGATCTCTATGTCTAAGAACTCATTTTACCTATGCCGTGTTTCCCCGAAAATAAGACAAGGTCTTATATTAATTTTTGCTCCAAAAGGTGCATTATGGCTTATGTTCAGGGGATGTCATCCTGAAAAATCATGCTAGGGCTTATTTTCCAGTTAGGTCTTATTTTTGGGGAAACATGGTAGTTCGATGAATACATATAAATAAGAACTGGATTTTTGTTTTTTAATATAACAGCTTTATTGAAATGAATTCACACACCATAAAATTCACTTTTGAAGCTTACAATTCAGTGGATTTTAGTATATTTACAGAATTATGTAACCATCACCACTATCGAATTTAAAACATTTTTATCAAAACAAACACTTTGTTTTTACCCCCAAAAGAAGCCCTACGCTCATTAGTAGTCACTCTTTATTCTTTCCCGCCTCCAGCCCCTGACAACTACTAATTTATTTTCCTTTCTGGATATTTGGTATCAATGAACTTGTACAATATGTGGCCTTTCATGACTGGCTTCTTTCACTGAGCATGTTTACAAGGTCATCCATGTGTAGCATACACGTATATCAGTATTTCATGCCATTTTATGCCAAATACTATTTCATTGTATAAATATGCCAAATCCTGTTTATCCATGCATTAATTGATGGACATTTGTGTTGTTTCCACCCTTTGGCTATTATAAATAATGCTGCTATGAACATTTATGTACGTTTGTGTGTATACATGTTTTCTACTCTCTTTGCTATATACTTAAGAGTGGAATTGTTGAGTTATAAATAACTGTATGTTTAATGAATTGACAAACTGCTTTCTAAAGCAGCTGCACTATTTTATAATCCCACCAGCAGCATATGAGAGTTCTAATTTCTCCACATCCTCAAAAACACCTGTCATTCTCTTCTTTATTCTATAATAGCAAGCCTACTAGATGTGAAATGGTATGTCTTTATGTTTTTTTATTTGCATTTCACTGTTAACTAATGATGTTGAACAAAAAGCTTTTTGGCCATTTGTATATCTCTTTTGGAGAAATGTCTATTCAAATCCTTTGCCCATTTTTAAATTGGGTTATTTGTCTTTTTATTGTTGAGTTGTAAGAGTTCTTCATATATTCTGGATACAAGTCCCTTATCAGATATATGATTCACAAATAATTACTCCCATTCTATGCATTGGGTTCTAGCCTTAACTCTAAACCTTGGCAAATTGTTTCACTTTAGTCATCTGTAAAATGAGTGGGTTCAAAAGACTCCAGGATTTACAACTTAGTATGCACATACTGTGGGAGCAGACATCAGTAACCCAGGAGCAGAAGACAACAAGAATTCATGTAGTTCATCTTCTGAAAGGCCAATATTACTTAAAGATTTTAGGTCAGCAGAATCTTGCCTTTCCACGTGTGAAAGTCTACAAAGAAGAATTGTATGTACTGAGCAAACAGAAATTTTGATGCTTTTGAAAACCTGGTGGCAATGGTATCAAAGTAATTTAGGAGAATGGACTTTAGAGAGAGAAAAATATGCCTGACTGTTGGAATCTATGAGTTGAACATGGAACTTCACAGCAAGCCTTCAAAAGATTTTCTCTTAAAAAAAGAAAAGCTAATTTTATGGCTTTTAAATTTTGATCACTTAAAAAATCATTAAAAAATGAGCTCAACTTCCTGCTGTCATTTCTATTCTATTCTATTCTATTCTATTCTATTCTATTCTATTCTATTCTATTCTATTCTATTCTATTCTCTAGATTGTGTTTAGTTCCACTTTCTACCAAGGTCAGTTCCCTGTAAACACAAATATATTAAAGATCCTGGTTTTCTTGATTGCTAGTGTCATTTTGTTAATTTACTTCTCAGAGTATAATAATTTAAAACTAAATTTTCTATACCAAACATGATTAAAAACAGGAAGTTTGAAGTATAATCTCAAAAGAGTTAAAAGGAAAAAACAGGCAAAATAACAAAGGAATTTGGGAATAACCTGAAATCACTGAGGGTTGAAATAAACATGGCATTGATTGTCCTTGGGGCACCCCAAAATGAATTTGAGAGAAGATGATAAATACCATCTCTACAACCACAACTACTGAATCGTTAGGAAGAAGCATAGGATATTCTTAGATGCTTATTTAAAATATGGAGTTTAACCTGCAGTTGATGTGCACAAATCAAAACCTTGGTTTTTTTTCTGTTGGAGAATACCCTGACCACAAAATGGCGAGAGATTTTGCTTCCACAACCATATTTTAAAACCAATAATGTATATCTGATAAGGGACTAGTATCCAGAATATATAAAGAACACTTACAACTCAACAACACAAAGACAATCTAATTTTAAAATGGGCATAAGACATTTATCCAAAGAAGATATACAAATTGTCAATAAGCATATGAAAGGATGTTCAACATCATCTGTCACTAAGGAAATGCCAATAAAAAAATACAATGAAAACCACCTCACACCCACTAGGATGACTATAATCACAAAAATAAGCAAACACAATCAGAAAACAATATCCCTCAGTGGCATATCCCTCAGAAACTGAGTCACATTCTTCAGAAAACAATAATGGCCATGACAGACTCACCTATATTTACACAGTATAACAAGTATGTTCACATCAGCAGGGTCGTAGAGAAATTGGAAGCTTCATACATTGCTGGTGGGAGTGTAAAATTGTGGATCCACTGTGAAAAATGATTTGGTAGTTTTCCAATAAACATACCATATGCCCCAGCAGTGCCACGCCTGGGTATATACCCCTCAAATTGAAAAATAGATGGTCAAATAAAAACTCGTCCACAAATGTTCATAGTTGCACTCTTCACAATAGCCAAAAGGTAGACACAACCAAAATGTCCCTCAATTAATGGATGAATAAACAAGATGTGACATCTCCATACAACGGAATAGCATTTGACTATAAAAAGGAATGAAATACTGATATATGCTATAATATGATTAAACCTTCAAAACATTAGGCTCAGTGAAAGAACCAGATGCAGAAAGCCATATACTATACCATTGCATTCATGTGAAATGTCCACAAAAGGCAAGTCCATAAGAACAGAAAGCAGACAGTGGCTCCGGGGACTATGGGAGGGGCAAACGGAGAATAAGGGATTTTCTCTCAGGATGATAAAAATGTTCTGGAACTAGGTAGTAGTTGATGGTTACACAACATTGTGAATGTACTAAATATCATGGAATTGTAAACTTTAAAATAGTTAAATGGTAAATTTGATGTTACATACATTTTCCCACAATTAAAAAAAACAATACAAACTTTCACTATAAACATACATTAATTTCTTGAAACTCAAAAGAAAAGCCTTAGCAGAGAACTATTTAGTAGAAAACACAAAGTACAAATTGCTTGTAGTTCCCCTGACAATTAATTGAGCCAAGAGTAGATAGCAAATACAAGCTGGGTCACGCAGAGCCCTTTCTTGGGAATTTGAAAGAGAGGCTTCCATGGTTGGCTTGGTCATGGGACAAAACAAGAAAAAAGCATTGCCCAGAGTTACTAGGTTGTGTTGATGCCCTGGGGCCTCGACTCTGGGCTTGGTGAGTGTTCCATGGATTCCTTGAGATTGGCATTCTTACAGTAAATCCTGTTTTGCTTGAGTTAGCTTGTATGATTTCTTTTCCCTGAAACCAAGCATCTAATCCCCATGTATAAGACATTTAAGTTATTAGGTATTTTAGAACATTTAGGTAATGTAATCTTACCAATTGTATTAGGCTCCTATTGCTGTAATAAAAAATTACTACAAATTTCTGTCGTTTTAAGCCAGAAACGTTTAAAACGTTTAAAACGACAGAAATTAATTTTCTCATAGTTCTGGAGGCCAGAAATCCAAGAGTCAGGTCATGCTCTCTTTCAAAACTCTAGGGGAGAATCAGTTCCTTGTCTCTTTCAGCTTATGGTGTTTCCAGGTGATCCTTGGCTTGTGGCTCTATCACTCCAATCTCTGCCTCTGAGGTCACACTGCCTCCTCCTCTTCTGTATACTTCTTTTCTGTGTGTGTCTCAGAAGGACACTTGTCATTGGGTTTAGGACTACCCAGATAATCCAGGTGATGTCCTCATGTCTAGATCTGTAACTTAACATCTCTAAAGTCCTTTTTCCATATAAGGTAACATTCACAGGCTCTAGGGATTAGGACATGGGTGTATCTTTTGGGAGGGCCACCATTTAATCCACTGTACCAGTACGTAATGTATTATAACATGTTGCAGTGAAAGATACACCCATTTTGAAGCCTGCTGATACATAGTGGCAATATGCATCAGTGTTCAATGTTGCCGACATTGCTCAAAACATTTTTTGAAACTTTTCATTTGGCATATCCCTCAGAAACTGAGTCACATTCTTCAGAAAACAATAGTAGCCATGACAGACTCACCTATATTTGCACAGTGTAACAAGTATGTTCACATCCTTGGGACTTCAAAAATGACCCTGAATTAATGTAGGCTGGAAGAGTTAATTAATCCAATTGCTGAAAGGGTTTTGTTTTCTTCTGGCCAAACTCAATGCCTTTATTTTTTTTAAGATCAAATATCATTTGGAGAAAACTCTGTGGAATGAGGAGGACCATTAAAATTGAACAAACTAAATTTTGGCATTAGAATCTCCCACATGGCATGTTTGGAAAAGATCAAGTCATTCTTAACTCCCTCTTCTCCTTCACTCTACATCATATCAGTAAACCAAATTCTATCAATTCCACCTGGAATGTTTCTCACATATCTAATCCCTTCCATTCCTACAGAATGTGTCTTCGTTCCCTCAGACCGTTCAATGAAAATATTTTCTAATTATTCTCCCTGCCTTTCAGCTTTGGGTGTCTTGCCCTTCTCCTTCTGTCTACCTTTTTCACCTGTATGTGGCGTCCCTACTCACCCACCTTCTAGGGTTCCGACAACACAGACAATGAATTCTAAGTTCAGCAGGGCCCTGAGTACCCTGCTCAGTATGATCTCTAATTTTCCAACTTCTCTGCGTTATTTTCTGCTTCCCACCCATGCCTGCCCTGCTCAATCATGCCTCTGTGCCTTTGCTTTGACCTTGAAATCTTGTCAGTCTGTTTTTGTTTTTTTTAAATCAAGTTTTTTTTTTTAAAGTATTTCAAAGCCTGAAACAAAACCAGAGGTCTCCTGGAATCCCTCTGTATACCCATCCTTCCTGTCCACTCCCTCTTTTCCCAGGCAACCTCTTTCAACCTTCTTACCTGTTCTTTTAGTATTAACCTTCATATTTTAAAATATAATGCTAATAGTGTATTTACTTTTTGGTTTTAGATATGAACTGATAAATTTCTACTAAAAGATGAGATTTTAGCTCTATTATTAACTACATCCCATCTATATATATATATTTACATGTATACATATACATGTAAATTCTCCTTCTCCATCCTCCTAATGTAGTTATGTTTGCATTCTACTGATATTTGCTGTTTACATGTAATCAGTTGTACTATGAATATATTCTTTCTTGTACCTTTTCTCTTCTTTTAGATTAATCATTTCCTTGCTCTTTCCTTGACTTTATTTTCCTTGCTTCATTTCCCATTTACCCAGCATTTATTTATCCCCAAGCTCTCTGCCAGAAATGTACATCTCTTCTCAATTCCTTCATACAGATTGCAGATTCTACCAATTTCATCTTTTTCTTGGACATCCTCCCATCCCTTCCAGAATCATCCATCTTCCTGCTGCAGTCTAGGTTACTCTCCAGGCTACCTGTACAGCTGTCATCCTGAGCTCACCTCTCACCCTTACCCTGGAAATTCTTTTCCCTCCTCTCCTGAGTGAGATCTCTGTTACCTTGTTCCCGTGTCTTATTCTTTCTTGGTTTACTCACTTTAATGAAGTGACTCTTCTAGGAGCTTCCTGAGAAAAACTGCATGGGGAGTAAATTTCTTTATGTATTTGGAAGATCTTTATTCTACCCTCATGGCTTGATCAATAGTTTAGAAGTTATCTTAGTCAGTTCAGGATGCCATAACAAAGTACCATAAACTGTGTGGCTTATAAACAATGAGAGTTTATTTCTAATAGTTCTGGAGGCTAGAAGTCCAAGATCACAGTGCCAGCCTGGTTGGGTTCTGGCAAGAGCCCTCTTCTGAGTTCCACACTGCAGACTTCTCATTGTATTCTCACATGGTAGAGCAGAGAGGAAGCAAGCTTTCTTGTTAACTGTTATAAGGGCACTAATCCCATTCATGAAGGCCCCACTTTCCTGATATAATCGCCTCCTAAAGGCCCCACCTCCCAATACCATCACATTGAGAGGTAGGACTTTAACGTATGAATTCTGGAGGGACACAAATATTCAATTCATAACAGGGGAAACAGATTTCTAACGTGGAATTAATTTACTCTTGGAATGTTGAAGTCATTATTCCACTGTCTTCTAGCTTCAAGCTGACGTTTCAGATACTATTCCGATTCTGATGCTTTGTATGCCACCTAGTTTTCCCTTAGAAAGATTTCAATAATCATGTCATTTTTTATTATCACCTTTCTTGGTATAGCCCTATTTTCACCCATTAGACTGAGCACTCAGTGGGTCTTTTCAACCTGCAGACTCTTGTTCTTCAGTTCTGGAAAATTTGCCTGGTTTATTTCTTTGTTAATTTTCTTCCCTCCATTTACTGTTTTCTCTTTCAGGAATTCTTATTTGGAATATTGGGCATACTGGAGAGATCCTCTAATTATTTTTTCTTTTTTATTTTTCAAACCCTTTTATCTTTAAATTTTACTTCCTGGAATATTACTTTAAATTTATCTTTTAATTTTTCAACTGGAATTTTTATTTCTGCCACGGTATTTTAATTTTTCAATAGCTCTTTTCGTATTCTCTTTCCTTTTTATAGCATCTTGGTTTTGTTTCACGGATGTACTATACTTCTAATATCTTGAGGCTAAATTAGAGGGGCTTTTTAAAACCTTCTTGCATTCTCTGTTTCTGTGTCCTTCAAATTCTTTTTATTCATGTTTGTTTTGATTTTCAAAAATTTGGTGATCCTTGCCTGACTGCTGACATTTTAGGGTATAGCAATAAGGAGCTGATTGTAAGCTCTGTGTGCATGGTATGTGTTATTGGCTAGTGAACCATCAATGTTAGATGATCTGGCTGAGCTGTATCTAAAAGAACCCCTGAAGTCAATATTTAACCTAATCACATTATATGCACGTGTACATGTGAAGAATAACTGTAATATGTTAACTGACTAGTTAGGCCAAAATATCACCCTCTTCTCTCCCTTGAAATTCAGAAAGCTAATGACATCATTTTAGATACAGCATTTATAGCAATGAGTCATTATTTGGCTGCAAGTCATAATCAATATCTCAGAGAAAACTTGGCAAAATAGCAACATCACAGCTTCATTCTGAGCTTCTCTGTGAAGGTAGTTGTGGTTCTTCGGCTGTGCAACCCAAACATTTTTTTGGTCTTTCTCTATGTGTTCAGGAATATTTAAAAATGATATAACTCAAGGAATGTCAGTTTTAGCTTCTTGTACAAATCTTAAGTTTTTAAAGATAAAATAAGGACATAGTAAAGATAACTCAGGCAATGTTGATTTGTTTTATAAACCCTAAATCTTTCTGGGTGTTATAAGGACATGGAAGTGTTCTTTCTTAAGAAGAATTAACAGAAAATAATTGGCCAAATATCATTTTTTCTTTTTATGTTCTGAGGTTACAAACTACCAAAAAAAAAAAAAAAAAAAACCAAACAAACAACAAAAAAAACTCTATACAATCTCGCTTAGGATTGAAAATCATAAGCATTTCTCTAAAACAAGTGTAATCTTTTCACCATCCCATTGTTGAAAGAGCCCCGAAATTCTACTTTATCGTATCACCCTACATTCAAATACTATAAAAACTGGGGCACTGTAGTATTTTGTAAAAATGAAATATGCTGTTTTCTTAATGGAATTTCAGTTGACGAAAAGGACAAGATTAAATGACTGTTCTGGGGCCTGAAAAATAAAGGAGATTTGACAGGATATGTTTCAATCCATTTTCTTTATTTTAAATTTCTTAGAAGTAGTTTAACTCCTATTTTCTGGAAATGTCAAATGAAATAGCCAAAGATAACTAGATTGATTAAACAAATGGATTTCCATGCTTTTGTACTGAACAAGAATACAATAAGAATACTTTTTCTATCAGGGCTCAAAGACAAGTGAAAAACAATTATTGTGGTGTTCTTTTGTTTCTGAGCAATAAAACTTTCAATCAATTTGTCTTTAAAACGAAGAACATCAAAAATAAAACCTTACTAAGCCACAAAAATCATATTTTCTCTTTAAATTGCCCCTTTTGGATTTTCATATTCCTGTCAAGACTATCATTTCTCTCCAAATCAAACAGTTTGAAAGTCTGGGAGCCATCTCTTTTACTCTCTCTTCTTACCTCTCCTTACCCTCATACTTCCCACCCTGTCTGGTCTCCCCACTTGATTCATGTTGTTAATCCCCATGTCACAGGCTTTTCTTCTCATGTCCATCTTTCTATTTCCTCTGAACTGTCTCAGCCTGAGTCCTTGGGTCCCTCACAGCTAAATTACTGCCATTTGCCTCACTGCCTCCAATCTACTTTTAGAGGAGTTTCAAACTAATTTGCCTAAAAAGTCAGGTAAGTAAAGGAGTGAAATGAGCTGAACGAGTACAGGCCTTATTTTAAAAAGTCAGTCTCTACTCAGCTCCAGTCAACTGTTGCTTCACTAGGGATGATGGGACAGTTGCTAGCAATCCAACTTTTCAAGAAAAGTCAAGGATCTCCAGAGCTTTCCTAGGTTGTCTCACTTCCCCTAGATGCCTGGGAATTGTAGGTACAAAAAGAGGGATGTTTTGTGCCTGGAAGGTAGGTTATGCGATGTACAGGGCTGGCCAGATTTCTCAATGCTAGTCATGTCCTCAGTCCCTAAAGTGGTCCTCTGTGGCTCCTTATAGATAGGTGCCTGACCATCTAGCCAGAAGCCACCCAGAGGAGGTCTAGTAAGAAAGCTCCATTGAAGCAGGACGATGGTGACAAATCATGTAATTATCCAACCCAGACTAATCCAAACTACTTTTAGAGGACCAATCACCAATTGAGCACCAATCAGTTCCTCTCTCTCTGGAATTTGGACTTTAGATAAACAGTGAACTGACTGGCAATGATAGTCAAAGTGGAGATACACTGAAAATTCAAAACAGAAAGAGTGGTTGAGTCATAGCAATGACAGAGCATGAGAGTAAGGATCAACAAATACCTGCCAAGGAATGACAAAATAGCCAAGTACTAGGGTTGTACCGGATCCTGAATTAATTTTGAGTTTCCAAATTTTATTCCAGGTCTGTTAGGCACTATACTATAATTCCTCTTCTTTCCATGAGTTCTGGGTATGAAGGTTTTCCTGGGATGCTTTAAGGCCTGCTATCTTCCTTATGTTTGTGTGTGTGTACCGGTAAAACAAATACCCCTTTACTTTAGGTAACTTGAGTGAATTCTTGTGATGAACAAAACCTAACAATGTATACAATGCTTTTTTTTTTTTTTTACTTTTAAGAAGTAATTTTACTCAAAATTGTAAAATGCTTGTCTCAACTGCTTCTCTTCTGTGATCCTCTGCCCCGTCTCTATTTATACTGATAATAGAATATTGTTCTGGAATATTTATTAAGAACCCTAGTTACTTAAATAAAAGTACATCAATAAGTCAATAAAAATGTGCCAATATTCTACAGAGTGTATTCTGTCACACACAAAAAAGGCATTAAGTTTTTGATAACTGGATCTGGAGTAATTGCAAGTAGGGATGGACCTAGATGTCCCAAGTTTTACATGAAGCTTAAATCATAAAGACAATAACTCTCCACAAAACACTGTGGAGCAGGAATTATATTATAATTAAATGCTTTGAATATTTAACGGAGGGGAGATGAAATAAGGATGATGGTGATAACAGTAGGAAAAATATTTAAAGATAAAAAGGGGAGAAAGACATGGGAGACAAAGTAGAAGAAATCAGGCATCAAGGTCAATGAAGTGATTACAGAAATGACAACTAATGAGACAAATAAGGATTAGAAATGAGGGCATAATCGCAATTTGGGTGAGGGGTTAAAAATTTAAGATTATGTTGGGAAGAAAACTAATCATTTTTACAACGGGATAAATGTTTTAAATGATTTCATAGTGCTAGAATTAAATTAGAATTTAAAAAAAACCAAGGCAGACTCAAGACTTTAAAAAGACATATCTTTCAATTTTGTCCAAAAAGTGGCCTACCAGTGATATTATCTTAATCTCAATCTGTATTCATGCAAAACTATATGATATTCATCATTAATGTCCAGATTTTGCCACTAATATTTTTCTTCATTTAAAGGAGCAAAGGTTCCTTATAAAATAGCTCATTCCATGTTTTGGGTCAGACAAAGATGAAGATAATCTGGAACATCCTGTTGTTTATATAAAGCAAGAATGTTTTCAAAAATGTTTGGGAGAAGTGCTGAAGAGACCACAGAACCATCTTTAAAAGCCTTTCACTGGCCATGCTCTAAAGATTTGAGCAAAATAGGGAAAATGATTATAGATAATTGAAACTGGTAACATGTGAAAATCCATAATGATTCTCCAAAGGAAAAAGTTTACAATTTAGTAATAGGGAGTTTGGCTTTATAGTGAATATGATTAACATAGATATGTTAATTTTTTAATGGCCCTATTAATTATAACAAATTAATGAGGCAAAATAAATTAAAATGAATAGTTTAGTTCAATAAGAAACTGTGTTCTATAAGGTGGCCGAATGAAACTCAAAAATACATTATTTTGGGAAAGACAATGGGCTCCATTTTGTGAATGGCAACGATTTTAAGTTTTATCACTGTATAAAAGGAGAGCCAGCCAGAAGGTACAACCAGGGCTGTGACCCAACTAAGATTCTATTGGTTGAAACCATAGCTGGTCCAAACATGTTTTTTCTTTTGATTTTACATCTAGGATGAAATAGAATCAAGTATCCATAATATTATTGTACCCCAGGGCTGCCACTAGTCCTTTTAACTAATTAGAAAAAGACATCCATTCCTTTCTCCAGGGGGTAGCCCCCTGGAAGATGACTTTAAGAGCAGAGTGAAAACTGTCTTTCAGTTGTCTCTCTCACCCCATCAGCCAGGCACCCTACAGCAAAGCACAATCTGTGCAGGCCTGCTGTACCCCTTAGAAAGGTTTATGAAGAAATAAACATATGGTAACATTACTGCAGCCCCAGAAAGGTATAAATTATAGGGATAACGAAGACATTAATTTCAACCTGTGATGATAATACTTTATAAGCAATTTACGTTTCAGTACAAATTTTGTCATTATTGTGAAAATTTGTGCATATTTTGATTGCTTTTAACTATAAACCTTAAAATTTGAATTAAACTTTTCAGAGTATTTTGATGAAATAAGGTTTGTAATCAATTCTTCAATGGCAGAGAATTTTTTGCTTGTTAAGTTTAAACATTTTGATTTCCTTGATGTGTTCAATACTTAGAGAAATATTATTTCATAGACTTGAAAGATTAGTAATTTGAGCATTAAGGAAAGGATCAACTGGAGTAAGCGTTCCTTTTTTCACACAGGTGTCACTTAGAGCTTAGACATTTAAGATCTAAGCAACAACAGGTAGAGGAAATATAAACAAAGTCACAGTGGGGGAAGAAAGACATTCTGAGATGGGAGAAGAGAAAGATGATATTCAAGGTAGAGAAAGGAAGAAGACAGCAGTAAAATGGGAGAGAGACAAAGATAGAAGGGGATAGAGGCATTCAGAGG